>NW_027189147.1:1698697-2337631 GCF_040958095.1 Procambarus clarkii | reverse complement strand
TATGAAAACACATTGATTTTTATCATTTGTATTGGAAACAACATTGTCATATGTCTTTTCTTGGATCTAAATAATACGAAACCTCGCTCTATGATTTGAAGTTAAAATCCTCATATATGGTAAAATAGTGAATTTTCACGTTTTCCATGTAGTGTGATTTTACGTAAATATATTCGTTTTTACCAATATTTCGATACTACTTCATGTAGTATCACGATATGTGATTTGGCCTTCAAATCTCAGAATGTCGCATAATATAGCATTTAAGCAAGTTTTCTTGCATTTTGTTTCGTACGAAAAATCATCGAATTTAGCAATATTTTGACGTTTATCATCCCCTTTTCCTCTATGTGATTTAAACAAAATATCATCGAATTAGGCAATATTTTGCCGTTTTTCAACGTTTTTGTGAATTTTCAGTTTATGGGTATTAATTCACTGTGTATACGTAAAAATGATGCAAACACATAAAATAACCTTAAAAACTTAATTTTCAATCAACTATTTGTTTCTCGTTAAAATACTGACTAAGAGATTGAAAAGGGGAGATGTTCTGTTTTTATTGCATATATCGACGTTTCAGCCGGAATAGAGCGGTTTCGTGTACATCTTCCATTAGTACTATAAACGGAAAATCAGGAACATTTTAGTAAATTCTAATGAAAACACATTGATTTTTATCATTTGTATTGAAAACAACATTGTCATATGTCTTTTCTTGGATCTAAATAATACGAAACCTCGCTATATGATTTGAAGTTAAAATCCTCATATATGGTAAAATAGTGACTTTTTTCACGTTTTCCATGTAGTTTGATAATACGTAAATATATTCATTTTTACCAATATTTCGATACTATTTCATGTAGTATCACGATATGTGATTTGGCCTTCAAATCTCAGAATGTCGCATAATATAGCATTTAAAGCAAGTTTTCTTGCATTTTGTTTCGTACGAAAAATCATCGAATTTAGCAATATTTTGACGATTATCATCCCCTTTTTCTCTATGTGATTTAAACAAAATATCATCGAATTAGGCAATATTTTGCCATTTTTCCACGTTTTTGTGAATTTTCAGTTTATGGGTATTAATTCACTATATATACGTAAAAATGATGCAAAAACATAATTGATTAGATAATAACCTTAAAAACTTCATTTTCAATCAAGTATTTGTTTCTCGTTAAAACACTGAGTAAGAGATTGAAAAGGGGAGAATTTCAGTTTTTATTGCATATATCGACGTTTCAGCCGGAATAGAGCGGTTTTCGTGTACATCTTCCATCAGTAACATAAGCAGAAAATCAGAAACATTTTAGTTAATTCTAATGAAAACACATTGATTTTTATCATTTGTATTGGAAACAACATATTCATATGTCTTTTCTTGGATCTAAATAATACGAAACCTCGCTCTATGATTTGAAGTTAAAATCCTCATATATGGTAAAATAGTGACTTTTTTCACGTTTTCCATGTAGTGTGATTTTACGTAAATATATTCGTTTTTACCAATATTTCGATACTACTTCATGTAGTATCACGATATGTGATTTGGCCTTCAAATCTCAGAATGTCGAATAATATAGCATTTTAAGCAAGTTTTCTTGCATTTTGTTTCGTACGAAAAATCATCGAATTTAGCAATATTTTGACGTTTATCATCCCCTTTTCCTCTATGTGATTTAAACAAAATATCGTATTAGGCAATATTTAACCGTTTTTCCACGTTTTTGTGAATTTTCAGTTTATGGGTATTAATTCACTATATATACGTAAAATTGATGCAAACACATAATTGATTAGATGATAACCTTAAAAACTTCATTTTCAATCAACTATTTGTCTCTCGTTAAAATACTGAGTAAGAGATTGAAAAGGGGAGAAGTTCTGTTTTTATTGCCTATATCGACGTTTCAGCCGGAATAGAGCGGTTTTACCTGTACATCTTCCATCGGTAATATAAACGGAAAATCAGGAACACTTTAGTAAATTCTAATGAAAACACATTGATTTTTATCATTTGTATTGGAAACAACATTGTCATATGTCTTTTCTTGGATCTAAATAATACGAAACCTCGCTCTATGATTTGAAGTTAAAATGCTCATATATGGTAAAATAGTGACTTTTTTCACGTTTTCCATGTAGTTTGATAATACGTAAATATATTCATTTTTACCAATATTTCGATACTATTTCATGTAGTATCACGATATGTGATTTGGCCTTCAAATCTCAGAATGTCGCATAATATAGCATTTTAAGCAAGTTTTCTTGCATTTTGTTTCGTACGAAAAATCATCGAATTTAGCAATATTTTGACGATTATCATCACCTTTTTCTCTATGTGATTTAAACAAAATATCATCGAATTAGGCAATATTTTGCCGTTTTTCCACGTTTTTGTGAATTTTCAGTTTATGGGTATTAATTCACTATATATACGTAAAAATGAAGCAAACACATAATTGATTAGATAATAACCTTAAAAAACTTCATTTTCAATCAACTATTTGTTTCTCGTTAAAATACTGAGTAAGAGATTGAAAAGGGGAGAAGTTCTGTTTTTATTGCATATATCGACGTTTCAGCCGGAATAGAGCGGTTTTAACGGTACATCTTCCATCGGTAATATAAACAGAAAATCAGGAACATTTTAGTAAATTCTAATGAAAACACATTGATTTTTATCATTTGTATTGGAAACAACATTGTCATATGTCTTTTCTTGGATCTAAATAATACGAAACCTCGCTCTATGATTTGAAGTTAAAATCCTCATATATGGTAAAATAGTGACTTTTTTCACGTTTTCCATGTAGTTTGATAATACGTAAATATATTCATTTTTACCAATATTTCGATACTATTTCATGTATTATCACGATATGTGATTTGGCCTTCAAATCTCAGAATGTCGCAGAATATAGCATTTTAAGCAAATTTTCTTGCATTTGGTTTCGTACGAAAAATCATCGAATTTAGCAATATTTTGACGATTATCATCCCCTTTTTCTCTATGTGATTTAAACAAAATATCATCGAATTAGGCAATATTTTGCCGTTTTCCACGTTTTTGTGAATTTTCAGTTTATGGGTATTAATTCACTATATATACATAAAAATGATGCAAACACATAATTGATTAGATAATAACCTTAAAAACTTCATTTTCAATCAACTATTTGTTTCTCGTTAAAATACTGAGTAAGAGATTGAAAAGGGGAGAAGTTCTGTTTTTATTGCATATATCGACGTTTCAGCCGGAATAGAGCGGTTTTCGTGTACATCTTCCATCAGTAATATAAGCGGAAAATCAGAAACATTTTAGTTAATTCTAATGAAAACACATTGATTTTTATCATTTGTATTGGAAACAACATTGTCATATGTCTTTTCTTGGATCTAAATAATACGAAACCTCGCTCTATGATTTGAAGTTAAAATCCTCATATATGGTAAAATAGTGACTTTTTTCACGTTTTCCATGTAGTTTGATAATACGTAAATATATTAATTTTTACCAATATTTCGATACTATTTCATGTAGTATCACGATATGTGATTTGGCCTTCAAATCTCAGAATGTCGCATAATATAGCATTTTAAGCAAGTTTTCTTGCATTTTGTTTCGTACGAAAAATCATCGAATTTAGCAATATTTTGACGTTAAAATCAACATTGTCATAAAATCCTCATATATGGTAAAATAGTGACTTTTTTCACGTTTTCCATGTAGTTTGATAATACGTAAATATATTCATTTTTACCAATATTTCGATACTATTTCATGTAGTATCACGATATGTGATTTGGCCTTCAAATCTCAGAATGTCGCAGAATATAGCATTTTAAGCAAATTTTCTTGCATTTGGTTTCGTACGAAAAATCATCGAATTTAGCAATATTTTGACGATTATCATCCCCTTTTTCTCTATGTGATTTAAACAAAATATCATCGAATTAGGCAATATTTTGCCGTCTTCCACGTTTTTGTGAATTTTCAGTTGATGGGTATTAATTCACTATATATACGTAAAAATGATGCAAACACATAATTGATTAGATAATAACCTTAAAAACTTCATTTTCAATCAACTATTTGTTTCTCGTTAAAATACTGAGTAAGAGATTGAAAAGGGGAGAAGTTCTGTTTTTATTGCATATATCGACGTTTCAGCCGGAATAGAGCGGTTTTACCTGTACATCTTCCATCGGTAATATAAACAGAAAATCAGGAACATTTTAGTTAATTCTAATGAAAACACATTGATTTTTATCATTTGTATTGGAAACAACATTGTCATATGTCTTTTCTTGGATCTAAATAATACGAAACCTCGCTCTATGATTTGAAGTTAAAATCCTCATATATGGTAAAATAGTGACTTTTTTCACGTTTTCCATGTAGTTTGATAATACGTAAATATATTATTTTTTACCAATATTTCGATACTATTTCATGTAGTATCACGATATGTGATTTGGCCTTCAAATCTCAGAATGTCGCATAATATAGCATTTTAAGCAAGTTTTCTTGCATTTTGTTTCGTACGAAAAATCATCGAATTTAGCAATATTTTGACGTTAAAATCAACATTGTCATAAAATCCTCATATATGGTAAAATAGTGACTTTTTCACGTTTTCCATGTAGTGTGATTTTACGTAAATATATTCGTTTTTACCAATATTTCGATACTACTTCATGTAGTATCACGATATGTGATTTGGCCTTCAAATCTCAGAATGTCGAATAATATAGCATTTTAAGCAAGTTTTCTTGCATTTTGTTTCGTACGAAAAATCATCGAATTTAGAAATATTTTAACGTTCATCATCCCCTTTTCCTCTATGTGATTTAAACAAAATATCATCGTATTAGACAATATTTAACCGTTTTTCCACGTTTTTGTGAATTTTCAGTTTATGGGTATTAATTCACTATATATACGTAAAAATGAAGCAAACACATAATTGATTAGATAATAACCTTAAAAACTTCATTTTCAATCAACTATTTGTTTCTCGTTAAAATACTGAGTAAGAGATTGAAAAGGGGAGAAGTTCTGTTTTTATTGCATATATCGACGTTTCAGCCGGAATAGAGCGGTTTTACCTGTACATCTTCCATCGGTAATATAAACAGAAAATCAGGAACATTTTAGTAAATTCTAATGAAAACACATTGATTTTTATCATTTGTATTGGAAACAACATTGTCATATGTCTTTTCTTGGATCTAAATAATACGAAACCTCGCTCTATGATTTGAAGTTAAAATCCTCATATATGGTAAAATAGTGACTTTTTTCACGTTTTCCATGTAGTTTGATAATACGTAAATATATTAATTTTTACCAATATTTCGATACTATTTCATGTAGAATCACGATATGTGATTTGGCCTTCAAATCTCAGAATGTCGCATAATATAGCATTTTAAGCAAGTTTTCTTGCATTTTGTTTCGTACGAAAAATCATCGAATTTAGCAATATTTTGACGTTAAAATCAACATTGTCATAAAATCCTCATATATGGTAAAATAGTGACTTTTTTCACGTTTTCCATGTAGTTTGATAATACGTAAATATATTCATTTTTACCAATATTTCGATACTATTTCATGTAATATCACGATATGTGATTTGGCCTTCAAATCTCAGAATGTCGCAGAATATAGCATTTTAAGCAAATTTTCTTGCATTTGGTTTCATACGAAAAATCATCGAATTTAGCAATATTTTGACGATTATCATCCCCTTTTTCTCTATGTGATTTAAACAAAATATCATCGAATTAGGCAATATTTTGCCGTCTTCCACGTTTTTGTGAATTTTCAGTTGATGGGTATTAATTCACTATATATACGTAAAAATGATGCAAACACATAATTGATTAGATAATAACCTTAAAAACTTCATTTTCAATCAACTATTTGTTTCTCGTTAAAATACTGAGTAAGAGATTGAAAAGGGGAGAAGTTCTGTTTTTATTGCATATATCGACGTTTCAGCCGGAATAGAGCGGTTTTCGTGTACATCTTCCATCAGTAATATAAGCGGAAAATCAGAAACATTTTAGTTAATTCTAATGAAAACACATTGATTTTTATCATTTGTATTGGAAACAACATTGTCATATGTCTTTTCTTGGATCTAAATAATACGAAACCTCGCTCTATGATTTGAAGTTAAAATCCTCATATATGGTAAAATAGTGACTTTTTCACGTTTTCCATGTAGTGTGATTTTACGTAAATATATTCGTTTTTACCAATATTTCGATACTACTTCATGTAGTATCACGATATGTGATTTGGCCTTCAAATTTCAGAATGTCGAATAATATAGCATTTTAAGCAAGTTTTCTTGCATTTTGTTTCGTACGAAAAATCATCGAATTTAGAAATATTTTAACTTTCATCATCCCCTTTTCCTCTATGTGATTTAAACAAAATATCATCGTATTAGACAATATTTAACCGTTTTTCCACGTTTTTGTGAATTTTCAGTTTATGGGTATTAATTCACTATATATACGTAAAAATGATGCAAACACATAATTGATTAGATAATAACCTTAAAAACTTCATTTTCAATCAACTATTTGTTTCTCGTTAAAATACTGAGTAAGAGATTGAAAAGGGGAGAAGTTTTGTTTTTATTGCATATATCGACGTTTCAGCCGGAATAGAGCGGTTTTACCTGTACATCTTCCATCGGTAATATAAACAGAAAATCAGGAACATTTTAGTAAATTCTAATGAAAACACATTGATTTTTATCATTTGTATTGGAAACAACATTGTCATATGTCTTTTCTTGGATCTAAATAATACGAAACCTCGCTCTATGATTTGAAGTTAAAATCCTCATATATGGTAAAATAGTGACTTTTTTCACGTTTTCCATGTAGTTTGATAATACGTAAATATATTAATTTTTACCAATATTTCGATACTATTTCATGTAGTATCACGATATGTGATTTGGCCTTCAAATCTCAGAATGTCGCATAATATAGCATTTTAAGCAAGTTTTCTTGCATTTTGTTTCGTACGAAAAATCATCGAATTTAGCAATATTTTGACGTTAAAATCAACATTGTCATAAAATCCTCATATATGGTAAAATAGTGACTTTTTTCACGTTTTCCATGTAGTTTGATAATACGTAAATATATTCATTTTTACCAATATTTCGATACTATTTCATGTAGTATCACGATATGTGATTTGGCCTTCAAATCTCAGAATGTCGCAGAATATAGCATTTTAAGCAAATTTTCTTGCATTTGGTTTCGTACGAAAAATCATCGAATTTAGCAATATTTTGACGATTATCATCCCCTTTTTCTCTATGTGATTTAAACAAAATATCATCGAATTAGGCAATATTTTGCCGTCTTCCACGTTTTTGTGAATTTTCAGTTGATGGGTATTAATTCACTATATATACGTAAAAATGATGCAAACACATAATTGATTAGATAATAACCTTAAAAACTTCATTTTCAATCAACTATTTGTTTCTCGTTAAAATACTGAGTAAGAGATTGAAAAGGGGAGAAGTTCTGTTTTTATTGCATATATCGACGTTTCAGCCGGAATAGAGCGGTTTTCGTGTACATCTTCCATCAGTAATATAAGCGGAAAATCAGAAACATTTTAGTTAATTCTAATGAAAACACATTGATTTTTATCATTTGTATTGGAAACAACATTGTCATATGTCTTTTCTTGGAACTAAATAATACGAAACCTCGCTCTATGATTTGAAGTTAAAATCCTCATATATGGTAAAATAGTGACTTTTTCACGTTTTCCATGTAGTGTGATTTTACGTAAATATATTCGTTTTTACCAATATTTCGATACTACTTCATGTAGTATCACGATATGTGATTTGGCCTTCAAATCTCAGAATGTCGAATAATATAGCATTTTAAGCAAGTTTTCTTGCATTTTGTTTCGTACGAAAAATCATCGAATTTAGAAATATTTTAACGTTCATCATCCCCTTTTCCTCTATGTGATTTAAACAAAATATCATCGTATTAGACAATATTTAACCGTTTTTCCACGTTTTTGTGAATTTTCAGTTTATGGGTATTAATTCACTATATATACGTAAAAATGATGCAAACACATAATTGATTAGATAATAACCTTAAAAACTTCATTTTCAATCAACTATTTGTTTCTCGTTAAAATACTGAGTAAGAGATTGAAAAGGGGAGAAGTTTTGTTTTTATTGCATATATCGACGTTTCAGCCGGAATAGAGCGGTTTTACCTGTACATCTTCCATCGGTAATATAAACAGAAAATCAGGAACATTTTAGTAAATTCTAATGAAAACACATTGATTTTTATCATTTGTATTGGAAACAACATTGTCATATGTCTTTTCTTGGATCTAAATAATACGAAACCTCGCTCTATGATTTGAAGTTAAAATCCTCATATATGGTAAAATAGTGACTTTTTTCACGTTTTCCATGTAGTTTGATAATACGTAAATATATTCATTTTTACCAATATTTCGATACTATTTCATGTAGTATCACGATATGTGATTTGGCCTTCAAATCTCAGAATGTCGCATAATATAGCATTTTAAGCAAGTTTTCTTGCATTTTGTTTCGTACGAAAAATCATCGAATTTAGCAATATTTTGACGATTATCATCCCCTTTTTCTCTATGTGATTTAAACAAAATATCATCGAATTAGGCAATATTTTGCCGTTTTTCCACGTTTTTGTGAATTTTCAGTTTATGGGTATTAATTCACTATATATACGTAAAAATGATGCAAACACATAATTGATTAGATAATAACCTTAAAAACTTCATTTTCAATCAACTATTTGTTTCTCGTTAAAATACTGAGTAAGAGATTGAAAAGGGGAGAAGTTCTGTTTTTATTGAATATATCGACGTTTCAGCCGGAATAGAGCGGTTTTCGTGTACATCTTCCATCAGTAATATAAGCAGAAAATCAGAAACATTTTAGTTAATTCTAATGAAAACACATTGATTTTTATCATTTGTATTGGAAACAACATATTCATATGTCTTTTCTTGGATCTAAATAATACGAAACCTCGCTCTATGATTTGAAGTTAAAATCCTCATATATGGTAAAATAGTGACTTTTTTCACGTTTTCCATGTAGTGTGATTTTACGTAAATATATTCGTTTTTACCAATATTTCGATACTACTTCATGTAGTATCACGATATGTGATACTACATGTGAAATCACGATATGTGATTTGGCCTTCAAATCTCAGAATGTCGAATAATATAGCATTTTAAGCAAGTTTTCTTGCATTTTGTTTCGTACGAAAAATCATCGAATTTAGCAATATTTTGACGTTTATCATCCCCCCAACCATATGTGATTTAAACAAAATATCGTATTAGGCAATATTTAACCGTTTTTCCACGTTTTTGTGAAATTTCAGTTTATGGGTATTAATTCACTATATATACGTAAAATTGATGCAAACACATAATTGATTAGATAATAACCTTAAAAACTTCATTTTCAATCAACTATTTGTTTCTCGTTAAAATACTGAGTAAGAGATTGAAAAGGGGAGAAGTTCTGTTTTTATTGCATATATCGACGTTTCAGCCGGAATAGAGCGGTTTTACCTGTACATCTTCCATCGGTAATATAAACGGAAAATCAAGAACATTTTAGTAAATTCTAATGAAAACACATTGATTTTTATAATTTGTATTGGAAACAACATTGTCATATGTCTTTTCTTGGATCTAAATAATACGAAACCTCGCTCTATGATTTGAAGTTAAAATCCTCATATATGGTAAAATAGTGACTTTTTTCACGTTTTCCATGTAGTTTGATAATACGTAAATATATTCATTTTTACCAATATTTCGATACTATTTCATGTAGTATCACGATATGTGATTTGGCCTTCAAATCTCAGAATGTCGCATAATATAGCATTTTAAGCAAGTTTTCTTGCATTTTGTTTCGTACGAAAAATCATCGAATTTAGCAATATTTTGACGATTATCATCACCTTTTTCTCTATGTGATTTAAACAAAATATCATCGAATTAGGCAATATTTTGCCGTTTTTCCACGTTTTTGTGAATTTTCAGTTTATGGGTATTAATTCACTATATATACGTAAAATTGATGCAAACACATAATTGATTAGATAATAACCTTAAAAACTTAATTTTCAATCAACTATTTGTTTCTCGTTAAAATACTGAGTAAGAGATTGAAAAGGGGAGAAGTTCTGTTTTTATTGCATATATCGACGTTTCAGCCGGAATAGAGCGGTTTTCGTGTACATCTTCCATCGGTAATATAAACGGAAAATCAGGAACATTTTAGTTAATTCTAATGAAAACACATTGATTTTTATCATTTGTATTGGACACAACATTGTCATATGTCTTTTCTTGGATCTAAATAATACGAAACCTCGCTCTATGATTTGAAGTTAAAATCCTCATATATGGTAAAATAGTGACTTTTTTCACGTTTTCCATGTAGTTTGATAATACGTAAATATATTCATTTTTACCAATATTTCGATACTATTTCATGTAGTATCACGATATGTGATTTGGCCTTCAAATCTCAGAATGTCGCAGAATATAGCATTTTAAGCAAATTTTCTTGCATTTGGTTTCGTACGAAAAATCATCGAATTTAGCAATATTTTGACGATTATCATCCCCTTTATCTCTATGTGATTTAAACAAAATATCATCGAATTAGGCAATATTTTGCCGTTTTTCCACGTTTTTGTGAATTTTCAGTTTATGGGTATTAATTCACTATATATACGTAAAAATGATGCAAACACATAATTGATTAGATAATAACCTTAAAAACTTCATTTTCAATCAACTATTTGTTTCTCGTTAAAATACTGAGAAAGAGATTGAAAAGGGGAGAAGTTCTGTTTTTATTGCATATATCGACGTTTCAGCCGGAATAGAGCGGTTTTCGTGTACATCTTCCATCGGTAATATAAACGGAAAATCCGGAACACTTTAGTAAATTCTAATGAAAACACATTGATTTTTATCATTTGTATTGGAAACAACATTGTCATATGTCTTTTCTTGGATCTAAATAATACGAAACCTCGCTCTATGACTTGTAGTTAAAATCCTCATATATGGTAAAATAGTGACTTTTTTCACGTTTTCCATGTAGTTTGATAATACGTAAATATATTCATTTTTACCAATATTTCGATACTATTTCATGTAGTATCACGATATGTGATTTGGCCTTCAAATCTCAGAATGTCGCATAATATAGCATTTTAAGCAAGTTTTCTTGCATTTTGTTTCGTACGAAAAATCATCGAATTTAGCAATATTTTGACGATTATCATCCCCTTTTTCTCTATGTGATATTAACAAAATATCATCGAATTAGGCAATATTTTGCCGTTTTTCCACGTTTTTGTGAATTTTCAGTTTATGGGTATTAATTCACTATATATACGTAAAAATGATGCAAACACATAATTGATTAGATAATAACCTTAAAAACTTCATTTTCAATCAACTATTTGTTTCTCGTTAAAATACTGAGTAAGAGATTGAAAAGGGGAGAAGTTCTGTTTTTATTGCATATATCGACGTTTCAGCCAGAATAGAGCGGTTTTCGTGTACATCTTCCATCGGTAATATAAACGGAAAATCAGGAACTAATTCTAATGAAAACACATTGATTTTTATCATTTGTATTGGAAACAACATTGTCATATGTCTTTTCTTGGATCTAAATAATACGAAACCTCGCTCTATGATTTGAAGTTAAAATCCTCATATATGGTAAAATAGTGACTTTTTTCACGTTTTCCATGTAGTTTGATAATACGTAAATATATTCATTTTTACCAATATTTCGATACTATTTCATGTAGTATCACGATATGTGATTTGGCCTTCAAATCTCAGAATGTCGCATAATATAGCATTTTAAGCAAGTTTTCTTGCATTTTGTTTCGTACGAAAAATCATCGAATTTAGCAATATTTTGACGTTAAAATCAACATTGTCATAAAATCCTCATATATGGTAAAATAGTGACTTTTTTCACGTTTTCCATGTAGTTTGATAATACGTAAATATATTCATTTTTACCAATATTTCGATACTATTTCATGTAGTATCACGATATGTGATTTGGCCTTCAAATCTCAGAATGTCGCAGAATATAGCATTTTAAGCAAATTTTCTTGCATTTGGTTTCGTACGAAAAATCATCGAATTTAGCAATATTTTGACGATTATCATCCCCTTTTTCTCTATGTGATTTAAACAAAATATCATCGAATTAGGCAATATTTTGCCGTTTTCCACGTTTTTGTGAATTTTCAGTTTATGGGTATTAATTCACTATATATACGTAAAAATGATGCAAACACATAATTGATTAGATAATAACCTTACAAACTTCATTTTCAATCAACTATTTGTTTCTCGTTAGAATACTGAGTAAGAGATTGAAAAGGGGAGAAGTTCTGTTTTTATTGCATATATCGACGTTTCAGCCGGAATTGAGCGGTTTTCGTGTACATCTTCCATCAGTAATATAAGCGGAAAATCAGAAACATTTTAGTTAATTCTAATGAAAACACATTGATTTTTATAATTTGTATTGGAAACAACATTGTCATATGTCTTTTCTTGGATCTAAATAATACGAAACCTCGCTCTATGATTTGAAGTTAAAATCCTCATATATGGTAAAATAGTGACTTTTTTCACGTTTTCCATGTAGTTTGATAATACGTAAATATATTCATTTTTACCAATATTTCGATACTATTTCATGTAGTATCACGATATGTGATTTGGCCTTCAAATCTCAGAATGTCGCATAATATAGCATTTTAAGCAAGTTTTCTTGCATTTTGTTTCGTACGAAAAATCATCGAATTTAGCAATATTTTGACGATTATCATCACCTTTTTCTCTATGTGATTTAAACAAAATATCATCGAATTAGGCAATATTTTGCCGTTTTTCCACGTTTTTGTGAATTTTCAGTTTATGGGTATTAATTCACTATATATACGTAAAATTGATGCAAACACATAATTGATTAGATAATAACCTTAAAAACTTAATTTTCAATCAACTATTTGTTTCTCGTTAAAATACTGAGTAAGAGATTGAAAAGGGGAGAAGTTCTGTTTTTATTGCATATATCGACGTTTCAGCCGGAATAGAGCGGTTTTCGTGTACATCTTCCATCGGTAATATAAACGGAAAATCAGGAACATTTTAGTTAATTCTAATGAAAACACATTGATTTTTATCATTTGTATTGGACACAACATTGTCATATGTCTTTTCTTGGATCTAAATAATACGAAACCTCGCTCTATGATTTGAAGTTAAAATCCTCATATATGGTAAAATAGTGACTTTTTTCACGTTTTCCATGTAGTTTGATAATACGTAAATATATTCATTTTTACCAATATTTCGATACTATTTCATGTAGTATCACGATATGTGATTTGGCCTTCAAATCTCAGAATGTCGCAGAATATAGCATTTTAAGCAAATTTTCTTGCATTTGGTTTCGTACGAAAAATCATCGAATTTAGCAATATTTTGACGATTATCATCCCCTTTATCTCTATGTGATTTAAACAAAATATCATCGAATTAGGCAATATTTTGCCGTTTTTCCACGTTTTTGTGAATTTTCAGTTTATGGGTATTAATTCACTATATATACGTAAAAATGATGCAAACACATAATTGATTAGATAATAACCTTAAAAACTTCATTTTCAATCAACTATTTGTTTCTCGTTAAAATACTGAGAAAGAGATTGAAAAGGGGAGAAGTTCTGTTTTTATTGCATATATCGACGTTTCAGCCGGAATAGAGCGGTTTTCGTGTACATCTTCCATCGGTAATATAAACGGAAAATCCGGAACACTTTAGTAAATTCTAATGAAAACACATTGATTTTTATCATTTGTATTGGAAACAACATTGTCATATGTCTTTTCTTGGATCTAAATAATACGAAACCTCGCTCTATGACTTGTAGTTAAAATCCTCATATATGGTAAAATAGTGACTTTTTTCACGTTTTCCATGTAGTTTGATAATACGTAAATATATTCATTTTTACCAATATTTCGATACTATTTCATGTAGTATCACGATATGTGATTTGGCCTTCAAATCTCAGAATGTCGCATAATATAGCATTTTAAGCAAGTTTTCTTGCATTTTGTTTCGTACGAAAAATCATCGAATTTAGCAATATTTTGACGATTATCATCCCCTTTTTCTCTATGTGATTTAAACAAAATATCATCGAATTAGGCAATATTTTGCCGTTTTTCCACGTTTTTGTGAATTTTCAGTTTATGGGTATTAATTCACTATATATACGTAAAAATGATGCAAACACATAATTGATTAGATAATAACCTTAAAAACTTCATTTTCAATCAACTATTTGTTTCTCGTTAAAATACTGAGTAAGAGATTGAAAAGGGGAGAAGTTCTGTTTTTATTGCATATATCGACGTTTCAGCCGGAATAGAGCGGTTTTCGTGTACATCTTCCATCGGTAATATAAACGGAAAATCAGGAACTAATTCTAATGAAAACACATTGATTTTTATCATTTGTATTGGAAACAACATTGTCATATGTCTTTTCTTGGATCTAAATAATACGAAACCTCGCTCTATGATTTGAAGTTAAAATCCTCATATATGGTAAAATAGTGACTTTTTTCACGTTTTCCATGTAGTTTGATAATACGTAAATATATTCATTTTACCAATATTTCGATACTATTTCATGTAGTATCACGATATGTGATTTGGCCTTCAAATCTCAGAATGTCGCATAATATAGCATTTTAAGCAAGTTTTCTTGCATTTTGTTTCGTACGAAAAATCATCGAATTTAGCAATATTTTGACGTTAAAATCAACATTGTCATAAAATCCTCATATATGGTAAAATAGTGACTTTTTTCACGTTTTCCATGTAGTTTGATAATACGTAAATATATTCATTTTTACCAATATTTCGATACTATTTCATGTAGTATCACGATATGTGATTTGGCCTTCAAATCTCAGAATGTCGCAGAATATAGCATTTTAAGCAAATTTTCTTGCATTTGGTTTCGTACGAAAAATCATCGAATTTAGCAATATTTTGACGATTATCATCCCCTTTTTCTCTATGTGATTTAAACAAAATATCATCGAATTAGGCAATATTTTGCCGTTTTCCACGTTTTTGTGAATTTTCAGTTTATGGGTATTAATTCACTATATATACGTAAAAATGATGCAAACACATAATTGATTAGATAATAACCTTACAAACTTCATTTTCAATCAACTATTTGTTTCTCGTTAGAATACTGAGTAAGAGATTGAAAAGGGGAGAAGTTCTGTTTTTATTGCATATATCGACGTTTCAGCCGGAATTGAGCGGTTTTCGTGTACATCTTCCATCAGTAATATAAGCGGAAAATCAGAAACATTTTAGTTAATTCTAATGAAAACACATTGATTTTTATCATTTGTATTGGAAACAACATTGTCATATGTCTTTTCTTGGATCTAAATAATACGAAACCTCGCTCTATGATTTGAAATTAAAATCCTCATATATGGTAAAATAGTGACTTTTTTCACGTTTTCCATGTAGTGTGATTTTACGTAAATATATTCGTTTTTACCAATATTTCGATACTACTTCATGTAGTATCACGATATGTGATTTGGAATTCAAATCTCAGAATGTCGAATAATATAGCATTTTAAGCAAGTTTTCTAGCATTTTGTTTCGTACGAAAAATCATCGAATTTAGCAATATTTTGACGTTTATCATCCCCTTTTCCTCTATGTGATTTAAACAAAATATCATCGTATTAGGCAATATTTAACCGTTTTTCCACGTTTTTGTGAATTTTCAGTTTATGGGTATTAATTCACTATATATACGTAAAATTGATGCAAACACATAATTGATTATATAATAACCTTAAAAACTTCATTTTCAATCAACTATTTGTTTCTCGCTAAAATACTGAGTAAGAGATTGAAAAGGGGAGAAGTTCTGTTTTTATTGCATATATCGACGTTTCAGCCGGAATAGAGCGGTTTTACCTGTACATCTTCCATCGGTAATATAAACGGAAAATCAGGAATATTTTAGTAAATTCTAATGAAAACACATTGATTTTTATCATTTGTATTGGAAACAACATTGTCATATGTCTTTTCTTGGATCTAAATAATACGAAACCTCGCTCTATGATTTGAAGTTAAAATCCTCATATATGGTAAAATAGTGACTTTTTTCACGTTTTCCATGTAGTTTGATAATACGTAAATATATTCATTTTTACCAATATTTCGATACTATTTCATGTAGTATCACGATATGTGATTTGGCCTTCAAATCTCAGAATGTCGCATAATATAGCATTTTAAGCAAGTTTTCTTGCATTTTGTTTCGTACGAAAAATCATCGAATTTAGCAAAATTTTGACGATTATCATCCCCTTTTTCTCTATGTGATTTAAACAAAATATCATCGAATTAGGCAATATTTTGCCGTTTTTCCACGTTTTTGTGAATTTTCAGTTTATGGGTATTAATTCACTATATATACGTAAAAATGATGCAAACACATAATTGATTAGATAATAACCTTAAAAACTTCATTTTCAATCAACTATTTGTTTCTCGTTAAAATACTGAGAAAGAGATTGAAAAGGGGAGAAGTTCTGTTTTTATTGCATATATCGACGTTTCAGCCGGAATAGAGCGGTTTTCGTGTACATCTTCCATCGGTAATATAAACGGAAAATCAGGAACATTTTAGTAAATTCTAATGAAAACACATTGATTTTTATCATTTGTATTGGAAACAACATTGTCATATGTCTTTTCTTGGATCTAAATAATACGAAACCTCGCTCTATGATTTGAAGTTAAAATCCTCATATATGGTAAAATAGTGACTTTTTTCACGTTTTCCATGTAGTTTGATAATACGTAAATATATTCATTTTTACCAATATTTCGATACTATTTCATGTAGTATCACGATATGTGATTTGGCCTTCAAATCTCAGAATGTCGCATAATATAGCATTTTAAGCAAGTTTTCTTGCATTTTGTTTCGTACGAAAAATCATCGAATTTAGCAATATTTTGACGTTAAAATCAACATTGTCATAAAATCCTCATATATGGTAAAATAGTGACTTTTTTCACGTTTTCCATGTAGTTTGATAATACGTAAATATATTCATTTTTACCAATATTTCGATACTATTTCATGTCGTATCACGATATGTGATTTGGCCTTCAAATCTCAGAATGTCGCAGAATATAGCATTTTAAGCAAATTTTCTTGCATTTGGTTTCGTACGAAAAATCATCGAATTTAGCAATATTTTGACGATTATCATCCCCTTTTTCTCTATGTGATTTAAACAAAATATCATCGAATTAGGCAATATTTTGCCGTTTTCCACGTTTTTGTGAATTTTCAGTTTATGGGTATTAATTCACTATATATACGTAAAAATGATGCAAACACATAATTGATTAGATAATAACCTTACAAACTTCATTTTCAATCAACTATTTGTTTCTCGTTAGAATACTGAGTAAGAGATTGAAAAGGGGAGAAGTTCTGTTTTTATTGCATATATCGACGTTTCAGCCGGAATAGAGCGGTTTTCGTGTACATCTTCCATCAGTAATATAAGCGGAAAATCAGAAACATTTTAGTTAATTCTAATGAAAACACATTGATTTTTATCATTTGTATTGGAAACAACATTGTCATATGTCTTTTCTTGGATCTAAATAATACGAAACCTCGCTCTATGATTTGAAATTAAAATCCTCATATATGGTAAAATAGTGACTTTTTTCACGTTTTCCATGTAGTGTGATTTTACGTAAATATATTCATTTTTACCAATATTTCGATACTATTTCATGTAGTATCACGATATGTGATTTGGCCTTCAAATCTCAGAATGTCGCATAATATAGCATTTTAAGCAAGTTTTCTTGCATTTTGTTTCGTACGAAAAATCATCGAATTTAGCAATATTTTGACGATTATCATCACCTTTTTCTCTATGTGATTTAAACAAAATATCATCGAATTAGGCAATATTTTGCCGTTTTTCCACGTTTTTGTGAATTTTCAGTTTATGGGTATTAATTCACTATATATACGTAAAATTGATGCAAACACATAATTGATTAGATAATAACCTTAAAAACTTAATTTTCAATCAACTATTTGTTTCTCGTTAAAATACTGAGTAAGAGATTGAAAAGGGGAGAAGTTCTGTTTTTATTGCATATATCGACGTTTCAGCCGGAATAGAGCGGTTTTCGTGTACATCTTCCATCGGTAATATAAACGGAAAATCAGGAACATTTTAGTTAATTCTAATGAAAACACATTGATTTTTATCATTTGTATTGGACACAACATTGTCATATGTCTTTTCTTGGATCTAAATAATACGAAACCTCGCTCTATGATTTGAAGTTAAAATCCTCATATATGGTAAAATAGTGACTTTTTTCACGTTTTCCATGTAGTTTGATAATACGTAAATATATTCATTTTTACCAATATTTCGATACTATTTCATGTAGTATCACGATATGTGATTTGGCCTTCAAATCTCAGAATGTCGCAGAATATAGCATTTTAAGCAAATTTTCTTGCATTTGGTTTCGTACGAAAAATCATCGAATTTAGCAATATTTTGACGATTATCATCCCCTTTTTCTCTATGTGATTTAAACAAAATATCATCGAATTAGGCAATATTTTGCCGTTTTCCACGTTTTTGTGAATTTTCAGTTTATGGGTATTAATTCACTATATATACGTAAAAATGATGCAAACACATAATTGATTAGATAATAACCTTACAAACTTCATTTTCAATCAACTATTTGTTTCTCGTTAGAATACTGAGTAAGAGATTGAAAAGGGGAGAAGTTCTGTTTTTATTGCATATATCGACGTTTCAGCCGGAATAGAGCGGTTTTCGTGTACATCTTCCATCAGTAATATAAGCGGAAAATCAGAAACATTTTAGTTAATTCTAATGAAAACACATTGATTTTTATCATTTGTATTGGAAACAACATTGTCATATGTCTTTTCTTGGAACTAAATAATACGAAACCTCGCTCTATGATTTGAAGTTAAAATCCTCATATATGGTAAAATAGTGACTTTTTCACGTTTTCCATGTAGTGTGATTTTACGTAAATATATTCGTTTTTACCAATATTTCGATACTACTTCATGTAGTATCACGATATGTGATTTGGCCTTCAAATCTCAGAATGTCGAATAATATAGCATTTTAAGCAAGTTTTCTTGCATTTTGTTTCGTACGAAAAATCATCGAATTTAGAAATATTTTAACGTTCATCATCCCCTTTTCCTCTATGTTATTTAAACAAAATATCATCGTATTAGACAATATTTAACCGTTTTTCCACGTTTTTGTGAATTTTCAGTTTATGGGTATTAATTCACTATATATACGTAAAAATGATGCAAACACATAATTGATTAGATAATAACCTTAAAAACTTCATTTTCAATCAACTATTTGTTTCTCGTTAAAATACTGAGTAAGAGATTGAAAAGGGGAGAAGTTTTGTTTTTATTGCATATATCGACGTTTCAGCCGGAATAGAGCGGTTTTACCTGTACATCTTCCATCGGTAATATAAACAGAAAATCAGGAACATTTTAGTAAATTCTAATGAAAACACATTGATTTTTATCATTTGTATTGGAAACAACATTGTCATATGTCTTTTCTTGGATCTAAATAATACGAAACCTCGCTCTATGATTTGAAGTTAAAATCCTCATATATGGTAAAATAGTGACTTTTTTCACGTTTTCCATGTAGTTTGATAATACGTAAATATATTCATTTTTACCAATATTTCGATACTATTTCATGTAGTATCACGATATGTGATTTGGCCTTCAAATCTCAGAATGTCGCATAATATAGCATTTTAAGCAAGTTTTCTTGCATTTTGTTTCGTACGAAAAATCATCGAATTTAGCAATATTTTGACGATTATCATCCCCTTTTTCTCTATGTGATTTAAACAAAATATCATCGAATTAGGCAATATTTTGCCGTTTTTCCACGTTTTTGTGAATTTTCAGTTTATGGGTATTAATTCACTATATATACGTAAAAATGATGCAAACACATAATTGATTAGATAATAACCTTAAAAACTTCATTTTCAATCAACTATTTGTTTCTCGTTAAAATACTGAGTAAGAGATTGAAAAGGGGAGAAGTTCTGTTTTTATTGAATATATCGACGTTTCAGCCGGAATAGAGCGGTTTTCGTGTACATCTTCCATCAGTAATATAAGCAGAAAATCAGAAACATTTTAGTTAATTCTAATGAAAACACATTGATTTTTATCATTTGTATTGGAAACAACATATTCATATGTCTTTTCTTGGATCTAAATAATACGAAACCTCGCTCTATGATTTGAAGTTAAAATCCTCATATATGGTAAAATAGTGACTTTTTTCACGTTTTCCATGTAGTGTGATTTTACGTAAATATATTCGTTTTTACCAATATTTCGATACTACTTCATGTAGTATCACGATATGTGATACTACATGTGAAATCACGATATGTGATTTGGCCTTCAAATCTCAGAATGTCGAATAATATAGCATTTTAAGCAAGTTTTCTTGCATTTTGTTTCGTACGAAAAATCATCGAATTTAGCAATATTTTGACGTTTATCATCCCCCCAACCATATGTGATTTAAACAAAATATCGTATTAGGCAATATTTAACCGTTTTTCCACGTTTTTGTGAAATTTCAGTTTATGGGTATTAATTCACTATATATACGTAAAATTGATGCAAACACATAATTGATTAGATAATAACCTTAAAAACTTCATTTTCAATCAACTATTTGTTTCTCGTTAAAATACTGAGTAAGAGATTGAAAAGGGGAGAAGTTCTGTTTTTATTGCATATATCGACGTTTCAGCCGGAATAGAGCGGTTTTACCTGTACATCTTCCATCGGTAATATAAACGGAAAATCAAGAACATTTTAGTAAATTCTAATGAAAACACATTGATTTTTATAATTTGTATTGGAAACAACATTGTCATATGTCTTTTCTTGGATCTAAATAATACGAAACCTCGCTCTATGATTTGAAGTTAAAATCCTCATATATGGTAAAATAGTGACTTTTTTCACGTTTTCCATGTAGTTTGATAATACGTAAATATATTCATTTTTACCAATATTTCGATACTATTTCATGTAGTATCACGATATGTGATTTGGCCTTCAAATCTCAGAATGTCGCATAATATAGCATTTTAAGCAAGTTTTCTTGCATTTTGTTTCGTACGAAAAATCATCGAATTTAGCAATATTTTGACGATTATCATCACCTTTTTCTCTATGTGATTTAAACAAAATATCATCGAATTAGGCAATATTTTGCCGTTTTTCCACGTTTTTGTGAATTTTCAGTTTATGGGTATTAATTCACTATATATACGTAAAATTGATGCAAACACATAATTGATTAGATAATAACCTTAAAAACTTAATTTTCAATCAACTATTTGTTTCTCGTTAAAATACTGAGTAAGAGATTGAAAAGGGGAGAAGTTCTGTTTTTATTGCATATATCGACGTTTCAGCCGGAATAGAGCGGTTTTCGTGTACATCTTCCATCGGTAATATAAACGGAAAATCAGGAACATTTTAGTTAATTCTAATGAAAACACATTGATTTTTATCATTTGTATTGGACACAACATTGTCATATGTCTTTTCTTGGATCTAAATAATACGAAACCTCGCTCTATGATTTGAAGTTAAAATCCTCATATATGGTAAAATAGTGACTTTTTTCACGTTTTCCATGTAGTTTGATAATACGTAAATATATTCATTTTTACCAATATTTCGATACTATTTCATGTAGTATCACGATATGTGATTTGGCCTTCAAATCTCAGAATGTCGCAGAATATAGCATTTTAAGCAAATTTTCTTGCATTTGGTTTCGTACGAAAAATCATCGAATTTAGCAATATTTTGACGATTATCATCCCCTTTATCTCTATGTGATTTAAACAAAATATCATCGAATTAGGCAATATTTTGCCGTTTTTCCACGTTTTTGTGAATTTTCAGTTTATGGGTATTAATTCACTATATATACGTAAAAATGATGCAAACACATAATTGATTAGATAATAACCTTAAAAACTTCATTTTCAATCAACTATTTGTTTCTCGTTAAAATACTGAGAAAGAGATTGAAAAGGGGAGAAGTTCTGTTTTTATTGCATATATCGACGTTTCAGCCGGAATAGAGCGGTTTTCGTGTACATCTTCCATCGGTAATATAAACGGAAAATCCGGAACACTTTAGTAAATTCTAATGAAAACACATTGATTTTTATCATTTGTATTGGAAACAACATTGTCATATGTCTTTTCTTGGATCTAAATAATACGAAACCTCGCTCTATGACTTGTAGTTAAAATCCTCATATATGGTAAAATAGTGACTTTTTTCACGTTTTCCATGTAGTTTGATAATACGTAAATATATTCATTTTTACCAATATTTCGATACTATTTCATGTAGTATCACGATATGTGATTTGGCCTTCAAATCTCAGAATGTCGCATAATATAGCATTTTAAGCAAGTTTTCTTGCATTTTGTTTCGTACGAAAAATCATCGAATTTAGCAATATTTTGACGATTATCATCCCCTTTTTCTCTATGTGATATTAACAAAATATCATCGAATTAGGCAATATTTTGCCGTTTTTCCACGTTTTTGTGAATTTTCAGTTTATGGGTATTAATTCACTATATATACGTAAAAATGATGCAAACACATAATTGATTAGATAATAACCTTAAAAACTTCATTTTCAATCAACTATTTGTTTCTCGTTAAAATACTGAGTAAGAGATTGAAAAGGGGAGAAGTTCTGTTTTTATTGCATATATCGACGTTTCAGCCAGAATAGAGCGGTTTTCGTGTACATCTTCCATCGGTAATATAAACGGAAAATCAGGAACTAATTCTAATGAAAACACATTGATTTTTATCATTTGTATTGGAAACAACATTGTCATATGTCTTTTCTTGGATCTAAATAATACGAAACCTCGCTCTATGATTTGAAGTTAAAATCCTCATATATGGTAAAATAGTGACTTTTTTCACGTTTTCCATGTAGTTTGATAATACGTAAATATATTCATTTTTACCAATATTTCGATACTATTTCATGTAGTATCACGATATGTGATTTGGCCTTCAAATCTCAGAATGTCGCATAATATAGCATTTTAAGCAAGTTTTCTTGCATTTTGTTTCGTACGAAAAATCATCGAATTTAGCAATATTTTGACGTTAAAATCAACATTGTCATAAAATCCTCATATATGGTAAAATAGTGACTTTTTTCACGTTTTCCATGTAGTTTGATAATACGTAAATATATTCATTTTTACCAATATTTCGATACTATTTCATGTAGTATCACGATATGTGATTTGGCCTTCAAATCTCAGAATGTCGCAGAATATAGCATTTTAAGCAAATTTTCTTGCATTTGGTTTCGTACGAAAAATCATCGAATTTAGCAATATTTTGACGATTATCATCCCCTTTTTCTCTATGTGATTTAAACAAAATATCATCGAATTAGGCAATATTTTGCCGTTTTCCACGTTTTTGTGAATTTTCAGTTTATGGGTATTAATTCACTATATATACGTAAAAATGATGCAAACACATAATTGATTAGATAATAACCTTACAAACTTCATTTTCAATCAACTATTTGTTTCTCGTTAGAATACTGAGTAAGAGATTGAAAAGGGGAGAAGTTCTGTTTTTATTGCATATATCGACGTTTCAGCCGGAATTGAGCGGTTTTCGTGTACATCTTCCATCAGTAATATAAGCGGAAAATCAGAAACATTTTAGTTAATTCTAATGAAAACACATTGATTTTTATAATTTGTATTGGAAACAACATTGTCATATGTCTTTTCTTGGATCTAAATAATACGAAACCTCGCTCTATGATTTGAAGTTAAAATCCTCATATATGGTAAAATAGTGACTTTTTTCACGTTTTCCATGTAGTTTGATAATACGTAAATATATTCATTTTTACCAATATTTCGATACTATTTCATGTAGTATCACGATATGTGATTTGGCCTTCAAATCTCAGAATGTCGCATAATATAGCATTTTAAGCAAGTTTTCTTGCATTTTGTTTCGTACGAAAAATCATCGAATTTAGCAATATTTTGACGATTATCATCACCTTTTTCTCTATGTGATTTAAACAAAATATCATCGAATTAGGCAATATTTTGCCGTTTTTCCACGTTTTTGTGAATTTTCAGTTTATGGGTATTAATTCACTATATATACGTAAAATTGATGCAAACACATAATTGATTAGATAATAACCTTAAAAACTTAATTTTCAATCAACTATTTGTTTCTCGTTAAAATACTGAGTAAGAGATTGAAAAGGGGAGAAGTTCTGTTTTTATTGCATATATCGACGTTTCAGCCGGAATAGAGCGGTTTTCGTGTACATCTTCCATCGGTAATATAAACGGAAAATCAGGAACATTTTAGTTAATTCTAATGAAAACACATTGATTTTTATCATTTGTATTGGACACAACATTGTCATATGTCTTTTCTTGGATCTAAATAATACGAAACCTCGCTCTATGATTTGAAGTTAAAATCCTCATATATGGTAAAATAGTGACTTTTTTCACGTTTTCCATGTAGTTTGATAATACGTAAATATATTCATTTTTACCAATATTTCGATACTATTTCATGTAGTATCACGATATGTGATTTGGCCTTCAAATCTCAGAATGTCGCAGAATATAGCATTTTAAGCAAATTTTCTTGCATTTGGTTTCGTACGAAAAATCATCGAATTTAGCAATATTTTGACGATTATCATCCCCTTTATCTCTATGTGATTTAAACAAAATATCATCGAATTAGGCAATATTTTGCCGTTTTTCCACGTTTTTGTGAATTTTCAGTTTATGGGTATTAATTCACTATATATACGTAAAAATGATGCAAACACATAATTGATTAGATAATAACCTTAAAAACTTCATTTTCAATCAACTATTTGTTTCTCGTTAAAATACTGAGAAAGAGATTGAAAAGGGGAGAAGTTCTGTTTTTATTGCATATATCGACGTTTCAGCCGGAATAGAGCGGTTTTCGTGTACATCTTCCATCGGTAATATAAACGGAAAATCCGGAACACTTTAGTAAATTCTAATGAAAACACATTGATTTTTATCATTTGTATTGGAAACAACATTGTCATATGTCTTTTCTTGGATCTAAATAATACGAAACCTCGCTCTATGACTTGTAGTTAAAATCCTCATATATGGTAAAATAGTGACTTTTTTCACGTTTTCCATGTAGTTTGATAATACGTAAATATATTCATTTTTACCAATATTTCGATACTATTTCATGTAGTATCACGATATGTGATTTGGCCTTCAAATCTCAGAATGTCGCATAATATAGCATTTTAAGCAAGTTTTCTTGCATTTTGTTTCGTACGAAAAATCATCGAATTTAGCAATATTTTGACGATTATCATCCCCTTTTTCTCTATGTGATTTAAACAAAATATCATCGAATTAGGCAATATTTTGCCGTTTTTCCACGTTTTTGTGAATTTTCAGTTTATGGGTATTAATTCACTATATATACGTAAAAATGATGCAAACACATAATTGATTAGATAATAACCTTAAAAACTTCATTTTCAATCAACTATTTGTTTCTCGTTAAAATACTGAGTAAGAGATTGAAAAGGGGAGAAGTTCTGTTTTTATTGCATATATCGACGTTTCAGCCGGAATAGAGCGGTTTTCGTGTACATCTTCCATCGGTAATATAAACGGAAAATCAGGAACTAATTCTAATGAAAACACATTGATTTTTATCATTTGTATTGGAAACAACATTGTCATATGTCTTTTCTTGGATCTAAATAATACGAAACCTCGCTCTATGATTTGAAGTTAAAATCCTCATATATGGTAAAATAGTGACTTTTTTCACGTTTTCCATGTAGTTTGATAATACGTAAATATATTCATTTTTACCAATATTTCGATACTATTTCATGTAGTATCACGATATGTGATTTGGCCTTCAAATCTCAGAATGTCGCATAATATAGCATTTTAAGCAAGTTTTCTTGCATTTTGTTTCGTACGAAAAATCATCGAATTTAGCAATATTTTGACGTTAAAATCAACATTGTCATAAAATCCTCATATATGGTAAAATAGTGACTTTTTTCACGTTTTCCATGTAGTTTGATAATACGTAAATATATTCATTTTTACCAATATTTCGATACTATTTCATGTAGTATCACGATATGTGATTTGGCCTTCAAATCTCAGAATGTCGCAGAATATAGCATTTTAAGCAAATTTTCTTGCATTTGGTTTCGTACGAAAAATCATCGAATTTAGCAATATTTTGACGATTATCATCCCCTTTTTCTCTATGTGATTTAAACAAAATATCATCGAATTAGGCAATATTTTGCCGTTTTCCACGTTTTTGTGAATTTTCAGTTTATGGGTATTAATTCACTATATATACGTAAAAATGATGCAAACACATAATTGATTAGATAATAACCTTACAAACTTCATTTTCAATCAACTATTTGTTTCTCGTTAGAATACTGAGTAAGAGATTGAAAAGGGGAGAAGTTCTGTTTTTATTGCATATATCGACGTTTCAGCCGGAATTGAGCGGTTTTCGTGTACATCTTCCATCAGTAATATAAGCGGAAAATCAGAAACATTTTAGTTAATTCTAATGAAAACACATTGATTTTTATCATTTGTATTGGAAACAACATTGTCATATGTCTTTTCTTGGATCTAAATAATACGAAACCTCGCTCTATGATTTGAAATTAAAATCCTCATATATGGTAAAATAGTGACTTTTTTCACGTTTTCCATGTAGTGTGATTTTACGTAAATATATTCGTTTTTACCAATATTTCGATACTACTTCATGTAGTATCACGATATGTGATTTGGAATTCAAATCTCAGAATGTCGAATAATATAGCATTTTAAGCAAGTTTTCTTGCATTTTGTTTCGTACGAAAAATCATCGAATTTAGCAATATTTTGACGTTTATCATCCCCTTTTCCTCTATGTGATTTAAACAAAATATCATCGTATTAGGCAATATTTAACCGTTTTTCCACGTTTTTGTGAATTTTCAGTTTATGGGTATTAATTCACTATATATACGTAAAATTGATGCAAACACATAATTGATTATATAATAACCTTAAAAACTTCATTTTCAATCAACTATTTGTTTCTCGCTAAAATACTGAGTAAGAGATTGAAAAGGGGAGAAGTTCTGTTTTTATTGCATATATCGACGTTTCAGCCGGAATAGAGCGGTTTTACCTGTACATCTTCCATCGGTAATATAAACGGAAAATCAGGAATATTTTAGTAAATTCTAATGAAAACACATTGATTTTTATCATTTGTATTGGAAACAACATTGTCATATGTCTTTTCTTGGATCTAAATAATACGAAACCTCGCTCTATGATTTGAAGTTAAAATCCTCATATATGGTAAAATAGTGACTTTTTTCACGTTTTCCATGTAGTTTGATAATACGTAAATATATTCATTTTTACCAATATTTCGATACTATTTCATGTAGTATCACGATATGTGATTTGGCCTTCAAATCTCAGAATGTCGCATAATATAGCATTTTAAGCAAGTTTTCTTGCATTTTGTTTCGTACGAAAAATCATCGAATTTAGCAAAATTTTGACGATTATCATCCCCTTTTTCTCTATGTGATTTAAACAAAATATCATCGAATTAGGCAATATTTTGCCGTTTTTCCACGTTTTTGTGAATTTTCAGTTTATGGGTATTAATTCACTATATATACGTAAAAATGATGCAAACACATAATTGATTAGATAATAACCTTAAAAACTTCATTTTCAATCAACTATTTGTTTCTCGTTAAAATACTGAGAAAGAGATTGAAAAGGGGAGAAGTTCTGTTTTTATTGCATATATCGACGTTTCAGCCGGAATAGAGCGGTTTTCGTGTACATCTTCCATCGGTAATATAAACGGAAAATCAGGAACATTTTAGTAAATTCTAATGAAAACACATTGATTTTTATCATTTGTATTGGAAACAACATTGTCATATGTCTTTTCTTGGATCTAAATAATACGAAACCTCGCTCTATGATTTGAAGTTAAAATCCTCATATATGGTAAAATAGTGACTTTTTTCACGTTTTCCATGTAGTTTGATAATACGTAAATATATTCATTTTTACCAATATTTCGATACTATTTCATGTAGTATCACGATATGTGATTTGGCCTTCAAATCTCAGAATGTCGCATAATATAGCATTTTAAGCAAGTTTTCTTGCATTTTGTTTCGTACGAAAAATCATCGAATTTAGCAATATTTTGACGTTAAAATCAACATTGTCATAAAATCCTCATATATGGTAAAATAGTGACTTTTTTCACGTTTTCCATGTAGTTTGATAATACGTAAATATATTCATTTTTACCAATATTTCGATACTATTTCATGTCGTATCACGATATGTGATTTGGCCTTCAAATCTCAGAATGTCGCAGAATATAGCATTTTAAGCAAATTTTCTTGCATTTGGTTTCGTACGAAAAATCATCGAATTTAGCAATATTTTGACGATTATCATCCCCTTTTTCTCTATGTGATTTAAACAAAATATCATCGAATTAGGCAATATTTTGCCGTTTTCCACGTTTTTGTGAATTTTCAGTTTATGGGTATTAATTCACTATATATACGTAAAAATGATGCAAACACATAATTGATTAGATAATAACCTTACAAACTTCATTTTCAATCAACTATTTGTTTCTCGTTAGAATACTGAGTAAGAGATTGAAAAGGGGAGAAGTTCTGTTTTTATTGCATATATCGACGTTTCAGCCGGAATAGAGCGGTTTTCGTGTACATCTTCCATCAGTAATATAAGCGGAAAATCAGAAACATTTTAGTTAATTCTAATGAAAACACATTGATTTTTATCATTTGTATTGGAAACAACATTGTCATATGTCTTTTCTTGGATCTAAATAATACGAAACCTCGCTCTATGATTTGAAATTAAAATCCTCATATATGGTAAAATAGTGACTTTTTTCACGTTTTCCATGTAGTGTGATTTTACGTAAATATATTCATTTTTACCAATATTTCGATACTATTTCATGTAGTATCACGATATGTGATTTGGCCTTCAAATCTCAGAATGTCGCATAATATAGCATTTTAAGCAAGTTTTCTTGCATTTTGTTTCGTACGAAAAATCATCGAATTTAGCAATATTTTGACGATTATCATCACCTTTTTCTCTATGTGATTTAAACAAAATATCATCGAATTAGGCAATATTTTGCCGTTTTTCCACGTTTTTGTGAATTTTCAGTTTATGGGTATTAATTCACTATATATACGTAAAATTGATGCAAACACATAATTGATTAGATAATAACCTTAAAAACTTAATTTTCAATCAATTATTTGTTTCTCGTTAAAATACTGAGTAAGAGATTGAAAAGGGGAGAAGTTCTGTTTTTATTGCATATATCGACGTTTCAGCCGGAATAGAGCGGTTTTCGTGTACATCTTCCATCGGTAATATAAACGGAAAATCAGGAACATTTTAGTTAATTCTAATGAAAACACATTGATTTTTATCATTTGTATTGGACACAACATTGTCATATGTCTTTTCTTGGATCTAAATAATACGAAACCTCGCTCTATGATTTGAAGTTAAAATCCTCATATATGGTAAAATAGTGACTTTTTTCACGTTTTCCATGTAGTTTGATAATACGTAAATATATTCATTTTTACCAATATTTCGATACTATTTCATGTAGTATCACGATATGTGATTTGGCCTTCAAATCTCAGAATGTCGCAGAATATAGCATTTTAAGCAAATTTTCTTGCATTTGGTTTCGTACGAAAAATCATCGAATTTAGCAATATTTTGACGATTATCATCCCCTTTTTCTCTATGTGATTTAAACAAAATATCATCGAATTAGGCAATATTTTGCCGTTTTCCACGTTTTTGTGAATTTTCAGTTTATGGGTATTAATTCACTATATATACGTAAAAATGATGCAAACACATAATTGATTAGATAATAACCTTACAAACTTCATTTTCAATCAACTATTTGTTTCTCGTTAGAATACTGAGTAAGAGATTGAAAAGGGGAGAAGTTCTGTTTTTATTGCATATATCGACGTTTCAGCCGGAATAGAGCGGTTTTCGTGTACATCTTCCATCAGTAATATAAGCGGAAAATCAGAAACATTTTAGTTAATTCTAATGAAAACACATTGATTTTTATCATTTGTATTGGAAACAACATTGTCATATGTCTTTTCTTGGATCTAAATAATACGAAACCTCGCTCTATGATTTGAAATTAAAATCCTCATATATGGTAAAATAGTGACTTTTTTCACGTTTTCCATGTAGTGTGATTTTACGTAAATATATTCATTTTTACCAATATTTCGATACTATTTCATGTAGTATCACGATATGTGATTTGGCCTTCAAATCTCAGAATGTCGCATAATATAGCATTTTAAGCAAGTTTTCTTGCATTTTGTTTCGTACGAAAAATCATCGAATTTAGCAATATTTTGACGATTATCATCACCTTTTTCTCTATGTGATTTAAACAAAATATCATCGAATTAGGCAATATTTTGCCGTTTTTCCACGTTTTTGTAAATTTTCAGTTTATGGGTATTAATTCACTATATATACGTAAAATTGATGCAAACACATAATTGATTAGATAATAACCTTAAAAACTTAATTTTCAATCAACTATTTGTTTCTCGTTAAAATACTGAGTAAGAGATTGAAAAGGGGAGAAGTTCTGTTTTTATTGCATATATCGACGTTTCAGCCGGAATAGAGCGGTTTTCGTGTACATCTTCCATCGGTAATATAAACGGAAAATCAGGAACATTTTAGTTAATTCTAATGAAAACACATTGATTTTTATCATTTGTATTGGACACAACATTGTCATATGTCTTTTCTTGGATCTAAATAATACGAAACCTCGCTCTATGATTTGAAGTTAAAATCCTCATATATGGTAAAATAGTGACTTTTTTCACGTTTTCCATGTAGTTTGATAATACGTAAATATATTCATTTTTACCAATATTTCGATACTATTTCATGTAGTATCACGATATGTGATTTGGCCTTCAAATCTCAGAATGTCGCAGAATATAGCATTTTAAGCAAATTTTCTTGCATTTGGTTTCGTACGAAAAATCATCGAATTTAGCAATATTTTGACGATTATCATCCCCTTTATCTCTATGTGATTTAAACAAAATATCATCGAATTAGGCAATATTTTGCCGTTTTTCCACGTTTTTGTGAATTTTCAGTTTATGGGTATTAATTCACTATATATACGTAAAAATGATGCAAACACATAATTGATTAGATAATAACCTTAAAAACTTCATTTTCAATCAACTATTTGTTTCTCGTTAAAATACTGAGAAAGAGATTGAAAAGGGGAGAAGTTCTGTTTTTATTGCATATATCGACGTTTCAGCCGGAATAGAGCGGTTTTCGTGTACATCTTCCATCGGTAATATAAACGGAAAATCCGGAACACTTTAGTAAATTCTAATGAAAACACATTGATTTTTATCATTTGTATTGGAAACAACATTGTCATATGTCTTTTCTTGGATCTAAATAATACGAAACCTCGCTCTATGACTTGTAGTTAAAATCCTCATATATGGTAAAATAGTGACTTTTTTCACGTTTTCCATGTAGTTTGATAATACGTAAATATATTCATTTTTACCAATATTTCGATACTATTTCATGTAGTATCACGATATGTGATTTGGCCTTCAAATCTCAGAATGTCGCATAATATAGCATTTTAAGCAAGTTTTCTTGCATTTTGTTTCGTACGAAAAATCATCGAATTTAGCAATATTTTGACGATTATCATCCCCTTTTTCTCTATGTGATTTAAACAAAATATCATCGAATTAGGCAATATTTTGCCGTTTTTCCACGTTTTTGTGAATTTTCAGTTTATGGGTATTAATTCACTATATATACGTAAAAATGATGCAAACACATAATTGATTAGATAATAACCTTAAAAACTTCATTTTCAATCAACTATTTGTTTCTCGTTAAAATACTGAGTAAGAGATTGAAAAGGGGAGAAGTTCTGTTTTTATTGCATATATCGACGTTTCAGCCGGAATAGAGCGGTTTTCGTGTACATCTTCCATCGGTAATATAAACGGAAAATCAGGAACTAATTCTAATGAAAACACATTGATTTTTATCATTTGTATTGGAAACAACATTGTCATATGTCTTTTCTTGGATCTAAATAATACGAAACCTCGCTCTATGATTTGAAGTTAAAATCCTCATATATGGTAAAATAGTGACTTTTTTCACGTTTTCCATGTAGTTTGATAATACGTAAATATATTCATTTTTACCAATATTTCGATACTATTTCATGTAGTATCACGATATGTGATTTGGCCTTCAAATCTCAGAATGTCGCATAATATAGCATTTTAAGCAAGTTTTCTTGCATTTTGTTTCGTACGAAAAATCATCGAATTTAGCAATATTTTGACGTTAAAATCAACATTGTCATAAAATCCTCATATATGGTAAAATAGTGACTTTTTTCACGTTTTCCATGTAGTTTGATAATACGTAAATATATTCATTTTTACCAATATTTCGATACTATTTCATGTAGTATCACGATATGTGATTTGGCCTTCAAATCTCAGAATGTCGCAGAATATAGCATTTTAAGCAAATTTTCTTGCATTTGGTTTCGTACGAAAAATCATCGAATTTAGCAATATTTTGACGATTATCATCCCCTTTTTCTCTATGTGATTTAAACAAAATATCATCGAATTAGGCAATATTTTGCCGTTTTCCACGTTTTTGTGAATTTTCAGTTTATGGGTATTAATTCACTATATATACGTAAAAATGATGCAAACACATAATTGATTAGATAATAACCTTACAAACTTCATTTTCAATCAACTATTTGTTTCTCGTTAGAATACTGAGTAAGAGATTGAAAAGGGGAGAAGTTCTGTTTTTATTGCATATATCGACGTTTCAGCCGGAATAGAGCGGTTTTCGTGTACATCTTCCATCAGTAATATAAGCGGAAAATCAGAAACATTTTAGTTAATTCTAATGAAAACACATTGATTTTTATCATTTGTATTGGAAACAACATTGTCATATGTCTTTTCTTGGATCTAAATAATACGAAACCTCGCTCTATGATTTGAAATTAAAATCCTCATATATGGTAAAATAGTGACTTTTTTCACGTTTTCCATGTAGTGTGATTTTACGTAAATATATTCATTTTTACCAATATTTCGATACTACTTCATGTAGTATCACGATATGTGATTTGGAATTCAAATCTCAGAATGTCGAATAATATAGCATTTTAAGCAAGTTTTCTTGCATTTTGTTTCGTACGAAAAATCATCGAATTTAGCAATATTTTGACGTTTATCATCCCCTTTTCCTCTATGTGATTTAAACAAAATATCATCGTATTAGGCAATATTTAACCGTTTTTCCACGTTTTTGTGAATTTTCAGTTTATGGGTATTAATTCACTATATATACGTAAAATTGATGCAAACACATAATTGATTATATAATAACCTTAAAAACTTCATTTTCAATCAACTATTTGTTTCTCGCTAAAATACTGAGTAAGAGATTGAAAAGGGGAGAAGTTCTGTTTTTATTGCATATATCGACGTTTCAGCCGGAATAGAGCGGTTTTACCTGTACATCTTCCATCGGTAATATAAACGGAAAATCAGGAATATTTTAGTAAATTCTAATGAAAACACATTGATTTTTATCATTTGTATTGGAAACAACATTGTCATATGTCTTTTCTTGGATCTAAATAATACGAAACCTCGCTCTATGATTTGAAGTTAAAATCCTCATATATGGTAAAATAGTGACTTTTTTCACGTTTTCCATGTAGTTTGATAATACGTAAATATATTCATTTTTACCAATATTTCGATACTATTTCATGTAGTATCACGATATGTGATTTGGCCTTCAAATCTCAGAATGTCGCATAATATAGCATTTTAAGCAAGTTTTCTTGCATTTTGTTTCGTACGAAAAATCATCGAATTTAGCAAAATTTTGACGATTATCATCCCCTTTTTCTCTATGTGATTTAAACAAAATATCATCGAATTAGGCAATATTTTGCCGTTTTTCCACGTTTTTGTGAATTTTCAGTTTATGGGTATTAATTCACTATATATACGTAAAAATGATGCAAACACATAATTGATTAGATAATAACCTTAAAAACTTCATTTTCAATCAACTATTTGTTTCTCGTTAAAATACTGAGAAAGAGATTGAAAAGGGGAGAAGTTCTGTTTTTATTGCATATATCGACGTTTCAGCCGGAATAGAGCGGTTTTCGTGTACATCTTCCATCGGTAATATAAACGGAAAATCAGGAACATTTTAGTAAATTCTAATGAAAACACATTGATTTTTATCATTTGTATTGGAAACAACATTGTCATATGTCTTTTCTTGGATCTAAATAATACGAAACCTCGCTCTATGATTTGAAGTTAAAATCCTCATATATGGTAAAATAGTGACTTTTTTCACGTTTTCCATGTAGTTTGATAATACGTAAATATATTCATTTTTACCAATATTTCGATACTATTTCATGTAGTATCACGATATGTGATTTGGCCTTCAAATCTCAGAATGTCGCATAATATAGCATTTTAAGCAAGTTTTCTTGCATTTTGTTTCGTACGAAAAATCATCGAATTTAGCAATATTTTGACGTTAAAATCAACATTGTCATAAAATCCTCATATATGGTAAAATAGTGACTTTTTTCACGTTTTCCATGTAGTTTGATAATACGTAAATATATTCATTTTTACCAATATTTCGATACTATTTCATGTAGTATCACGATATGTGATTTGGCCTTCAAATCTCAGAATGTCGCAGAATATAGCATTTTAAGCAAATTTTCTTGCATTTGGTTTCGTACGAAAAATCATCGAATTTAGCAATATTTTGACGATTATCATCCCCTTTTTCTCTATGTGATTTAAACAAAATATCATCGAATTAGGCAATATTTTGCCGTTTTCCACGTTTTTGTGAATTTTCAGTTTATGGGTATTAATTCACTATATATACGTAAAAATGATGCAAACACATAATTGATTAGATAATAACCTTACAAACTTCATTTTCAATCAACTATTTGTTTCTCGTTAGAATACTGAGTAAGAGATTGAAAAGGGGAGAAGTTCTGTTTTTATTGCATATATCGACGTTTCAGCCGGAATAGAGCGGTTTTCGTGTACATCTTCCATCAGTAATATAAGCGGAAAATCAGAAACATTTTAGTTAATTCTAATGAAAACACATTGATTTTTATCATTTGTATTGGAAACAACATTGTCATATGTCTTTTCTTGGATCTAAATAATACGAAACCTCGCTCTATGATTTGAAATTAAAATCCTCATATATGGTAAAATAGTGACTTTTTTCACGTTTTCCATGTAGTGTGATTTTACGTAAATATATTCGTTTTTACCAATATTTCGATACTACTTCATGTAGTATCACGATATGTGATTTGGAATTCAAATCTCAGAATGTCGAATAATATAGCATTTTAAGCAAGTTTTCTTGCATTTTGTTTCGTACGAAAAATCATCGAATTTAGCAATATTTTGACGTTTATCATCCCCTTTTCCTCTATGTGATTTAAACAAAATATCATCGTAGGCAATATTTAACCGTTTTTCCACGTTTTTGTGAATTTTCAGTTTATGGGTATTAATTCACTATATATACGTAAAATTGATGCAAACACATAATTGATTATATAATAACCTTAAAAACTTCATTTTCAATCAACTATTTGTTTCTCGCTAAAATACTGAGTAAGAGATTGAAAAGGGGAGAAGTTCTGTTTTTATTGCATATATCGACGTTTCAGCCGGAATAGAGCGGTTTTACCTGTACATCTTCCATCGGTAATATAAACGGAAAATCAGGAATATTTTAGTAAATTCTAATGAAAACACATTGATTTTTATCATTTGTATTGGAAACAACATTGTCATATGTCTTTTCTTGGATCTAAATAATACGAAACCTCGCTCTATGATTTGAAGTTAAAATCCTCATATATGGTAAAATAGTGACTTTTTTCACGTTTTCCATGTAGTTTGATAATACGTAAATATATTCATTTTTACCAATATTTCGATACTATTTCATGTAGTATCACGATATGTGATTTGGCCTTCAAATCTCAGAATGTCGCATAATATAGCATTTTAAGCAAGTTTTCTTGCATTTTGTTTCGTACGAAAAATCATCGAATTTAGCAATATTTTGACGATTATCATCCCCTTTTTCTCTATGTGATTTAAACAAAATATCATCGAATTAGGCAATATTTTGCCGTTTTTCCACGTTTTTGTGAATTTTCAGTTTATGGGTATTAATTCACTATATATACGTAAAAATGATGCAAACACATAATTGATTAGATAATAACCTTAAAAACTTCATTTTCAATCAACTATTTGTTTCTCGTTAAAATACTGAGAAAGAGATTGAAAAGGGGAGAAGTTCTGTTTTTATTGCATATATCGACGTTTCAGCCGGAATAGAGCGGTTTTCGTGTACATCTTCCATCGGTAATATAAACGGAAAATCAGGAACATTTTAGTAAATTCTAATGAAAACACATTGATTTTTATCATTTGTATTGGAAACAACATTGTCATATGTCTTTACTTGGATCTAAATAATACGAAACCTCGCTCTATGATTTGAAGTTAAAATCCTCATATATGGTAAAATAGTGACTTTTTTCACGTTTTCCATGTAGTTTGATAATACGTAAATATATTCATTTTTACCAATATTTCGATACTATTTCATGTAGTATCACGATATGTGATTTGGCCTTCAAATCTCAGAATGTCGCAGAATATAGCATTTTAAGCAAATTTTCTTGCATTTGGTTTCGTACGAAAAATCATCGAATTTATCAATATTTTGACGATTATCATCCCCTTTATCTCTATGTGATTTAAACAAAATATCATCGAATTAGGCAATATTTTGCCGTTTTTCCACGTTTTTGTGAATTTTCAGTTTATGGGTATTAATTCACTATATATACGTAAAAATGATGCAAACACATAATTGATTAGATAATAACCTTAAAAACTTCATTTTCAATCAACTATTTGTTTCTCGTTAAAATACTGAGAAAGAGATTGAAAAGGGGAGAAGTTCTGTTTTTATTGCATATATCGACGTTTCAGCCGGAATAGAGCGGTTTTCGTGTACATCTTCCATCGGTAATATAAACGGAAAATCAGGAAAATTTTAGTAAATTCTAATGAAAACACATTGATTTTTATCATTTGTATTGGAAACAACATTGTCATATGTCTTTTCTTGGATCTAAATAATACGAAACCTCGCTCTATGATTTGAAGTTAAAATCCTCATATATGGTAAAATAGTGACTTTTTTCACGTTTTCCATGTAGTTTGATAATACGTAAATATATTCATTTTTACCAATATTTCGATACTATTTCATGTAGTATCACGATATGTGATTTGGCCTTCAAATCTCAGAATGTCGCATAATATAGCATTTTAAGCAAGTTTTCTTGCATTTTGTTTCGTACGAAAAATCATCGAATTTAGCAATATTTTGACGATTATCATCCCCTTTTTCTCTATGTGATTTAAACAAAATATCATCGAATTAGGCAATATTTTGCCGTTTTTCCACGTTTTTGTGAATTTTCAGTTTATGGGTATTAATTCACTATATATACGTAAAAATGATGCAAACACATAATTGATTAGATAATAACCTTAAAAACTTCATTTTCAATCAACTATTTGTTTCTCGTTAAAATACTGAGTAAGAGATTGAAAAGGGGAGAAGTTCTGTTTTTATTGCATATATCGACGTTTCAGCCGGAATAGAGCGGTTTTCGTGTACATCTTCCATCGGTAATATAAACGGAAAATCAGGAACTAATTCTAATGAAAACACATTGATTTTTATCATTTGTATTGGAAACAACATTGTCATATGTCTTTTCTTGGATCTAAATAATACGAAACCTCGCTCTATGATTTGAAGCTAAAATCCTCATATATGGTAAAATAGTGACTTTTTTCACGTTTTCCATGTAGTTTGATAATACGTATATATATTCATTTTTACCAATATTTCGATACTATTTCATGTAGTATCACGATATGTGATTTGGCCTTCAAATCTCAGAATGTCGCATAATATAGGATTTTAAGCAAGTTTTCTTGCATTTTGTTTCGTACGAAAAATCATCGAATTTAGCAATATTTTGACGTTTATCATCCCCCCAACCATATGTGATTTAAACAAAATATCGTATTAGGCAATATTTAACCGTTTTTCCATGTTTTTGTGAATTTTCAGTTTATGGGTATTAATTCACTATATATACGTAAAATTGATGCAAACACATAATTGATTAGATAATAACCTTAAAAACTTCATTTTCAATCAACTATTTGTTTCTCGTTAAAATACTGAGTAAGAGATTGAAAAGGGGAGAAGTTCTGTTTTTATTGCATATATCGACGTTTCAGCCGGAATAGAGCGGTTTTCGTGTACATCTTCCATCGGTAATATAAACGGAAAATCAGGAAAATTTTAGTAAATTCTAATGAAAACACATTGATTTTTATCATTTGTATTGGAAACAACATTGTCATATGTCTTTTCTTGGATCTAAATAATACGAAACCTCGCTCTATGATTTGAAATTAAAATCCTCATATATGGTAAAATAGTGACTTTTTTCACGTTTTCCATGTAGTGTGATTTTACGTAAATATATTCGTTTTTACCAATATTTCGATACTACTTCATGTAGTATCACGATATGTGATTTGGAATTCAAATCTCAGAATGTCGAATAATATAGCATTTTAAGCAAGTTTTCTTGCATTTTGTTTCGTACGAAAAATCATCGAATTTAGCAATATTTTGACGTTTATCATCCCCTTTTCCTCTATGTGATTTAAACAAAATATCATCGTATTAGGCAATATTTAACCGTTTTTCCACGTTTTTGTGAATTTTCAGTTTATGGGTATTAATTCACTATATATACGTAAAATTGATGCAAACACATAATTGATTATATAATAACCTTAAAAACTTCATTTTCAATCAACTATTTGTTTCTCGCTAAAATACTGAGTAAGAGATTGAAAAGGGGAGAAGTTCTGTTTTTATTGCATATATCGACGTTTCAGCCGGAATAGAGCGGTTTTACCTGTACATCTTCCATCGGTAATATAAACGGAAAATCAGGAATATTTTAGTAAATTCTAATGAAAACACATTGATTTTTATCATTTGTATTGGAAACAACATTGTCATATGTCTTTTCTTGGATCTAAATAATACGAAACCTCGCTCTATGATTTGAAGTTAAAATCCTCATATATGGTAAAATAGTGACTTTTTTCACGTTTTCCATGTAGTTTGATAATACGTAAATATATTCATTTTTACCAATATTTCGATACTATTTCATGTAGTATCACGATATGTGATTTGGCCTTCAAATCTCAGAATGTCGCATAATATAGCATTTTAAGCAAGTTTTCTTGCATTTTGTTTCGTACGAAAAATCATCGAATTTAGCAATATTTTGACGATTATCATCCCCTTTTTCTCTATGTGATTTAAACAAAATATCATCGAATTAGGCAATATTTTGCCGTTTTTCCACGTTTTTGTGAATTTTCAGTTTATGGGTATTAATTCACTATATATACGTAAAAATGATGCAAACACATAATTGATTAGATAATAACCTTAAAAACTTCATTTTCAATCAACTATTTGTTTCTCGTTAAAATACTGAGAAAGAGATTGAAAAGGGGAGAAGTTCTGTTTTTATTGCATATATCGACGTTTCAGCCGGAATAGAGCGGTTTTCGTGTACATCTTCCATCGGTAATATAAACGGAAAATCAGGAACATTTTAGTAAATTCTAATGAAAACACATTGATTTTTATCATTTGTATTGGAAACAACATTGTCATATGTCTTTTCTTGGATCTAAATAATACGAAACCTCGCTCTATGATTTGAAGTTAAAATCCTCATATATGGTAAAATAGTGACTTTTTTCACGTTTTCCATGTAGTTTGATAATACGTAAATATATTCATTTTTACCAATATTTCGATACTATTTCATGTAGTATCACGATATGTGATTTGGCCTTCAAATCTCAGAATGTCGCAGAATATAGCATTTTAAGCAAATTTTCTTGCATTTGGTTTCGTACGAAAAATCATCGAATTTATCAATATTTTGACGATTATCATCGCCTTTATCTCTATGTGATTTAAACAAAATATCATCGAATTAGGCAATATTTTGCCGTTTTTCCACGTTTTTGTGAATTTTCAGTTTATGGGTATTAATTCACTATATATACGTAAAAATGATGCAAACACATAATTGATTAGATAATAACCTTAAAAACTTCATTTTCAATCAACTATTTGTTTCTCGTTAAAATACTGAGAAAGAGATTGAAAAGGGGAGAAGTTCTGTTTTTATTGCATATATCGACGTTTCAGCCGGAATAGAGCGGTTTTCGTGTACATCTTCCATCGGTAATATAAACGGAAAATCAGGAAAATTTTAGTAAATTCTAATGAAAACACATTGATTTTTATCATTTGTATTGGAAACAACATTGTCATATGTCTTTTCTTGGATCTAAATAATACGAAACCTCGCTCTATGATTTGAAGTTAAAATCCTCATATATGGTAAAATAGTGACTTTTTTCACGTTTTCCATGTAGTTTGATAATACGTAAATATATTCATTTTTACCAATATTTCGATACTATTTCATGTAGTATCACGATATGTGATTTGGCCTTCAAATCTCAGAATGTCGCATAATATAGCATTTTAAGCAAGTTTTCTTGCATTTTGTTTCGTACGAAAAATCATCGAATTTAGCAATATTTTGACGATTATCATCCCCTTTTTCTCTATGTGATTTAAACAAAATATCATCGAATTAGGCAATATTTTGCCGTTTTTCCACGTTTTTGTGAATTTTCAGTTTATGGGTATTAATTCACTATATATACGTAAAAATGATGCAAACACATAATTGATTAGATAATAACCTTAAAAACTTCATTTTCAATCAACTATTTGTTTCTCGTTAAAATACTGAGTAAGAGATTGAAAAGGGGAGAAGTTCTGTTTTTATTGCATATATCGACGTTTCAGCCGGAATAGAGCGGTTTTCGTGTACATCTTCCATCGGTAATATAAACGGAAAATCAGGAACTAATTCTAATGAAAACACATTGATTTTTATCATTTGTATTGGAAACAACATTGTCATATGTCTTTTCTTGGATCTAAATAATACGAAACCTCGCTCTATGATTTGAAGCTAAAATCCTCATATATGGTAAAATAGTGACTTTTTTCACGTTTTACATGTAGTTTGATAATACGTATATATATTCATTTTTACCAATATTTCGATACTATTTCATGTAGTATCACGATATGTGATTTGGCCTTCAAATCTCAGAATGTCGCATAATATAGGATTTTAAGCAAGTTTTCTTGCATTTTGTTTCGTACGAAAAATCATCGAATTTAGCAATATTTTGACGTTTATCATCCCCCCAACCATATGTGATTTAAACAAAATATCGTATTAGGCAATATTTAACCGTTTTTCCATGTTTTTGTGAATTTTCAGTTTATGGGTATTAATTCACTATATATACGTAAAATTGATGCAAACACATAATTGATTAGATAATAACCTTAAAAACTTCATTTTCAATCAACTATTTGTTTCTCGTTAAAATACTGAGTAAGAGATTGAAAAGGGGAGAAGTTCTGTTTTTATTGCATATATCGACGTTTCAGCCGGAATAGAGCGGTTTTACCTGTACATCTTCCATCGGTAATATAAACGGAAAATCAGGAACATTTTAGTAAATTCTAATGAAAACACATTGATTTTTATAATTTGTATTGGAAACAACATTGTCATATGTCTTTTCTTGGATCTAAATAATACGAAACCTCGCTCTATGATTTGAAGTTAAAATCCTCATATATGGTAAAATAGTGACTTTTTTCACGTTTTCCATGTAGTTTGATAATACGTAAATATATTCATTTTTACCAATATTTCGATACTATTTCATGTAGTATCACGATATGTGATTTGGCCTTCAAATCTCAGAATGTCGCATAATATAGCATTTTAAGCAAGTTTTCTTGCATTTTGTTTCGTACGAAAAATCATCGAATTTAGCAATATTTTGACGATTATCATCACCTTTTTCTCTATGTGATTTAAACAAAATATCATCGAATTAGGCAATATTTTGCCGTTTTTCCACGTTTTTGTGAATTTTCAGTTTATGGGTATTAATTCACTATATATACGTAAAATTGATGCAAACACATAATTGATTAGATAATAACCTTAAAAACTTCATTTTCAATCAACTATTTGTTTCTCGTTAAAATACTGAGTAAGAGATTGAAAAGGGGAGAAGTTCTGTTTTTATTGCATATATCGACGTTTCAGCCGGAATAGAGCGGTTTTCGTGTACATCTTCCATTGGTAATATAAACGGAAAATCAGGAACATTTTAGTTAATTCTAATGAAAACACATTGATTTTTATCATTTGTATTGGACACAACATTGTCATATGTCTTTTCTTGGATCTAAATAATACGAAACCTCGCTCTATGATTTGAAGTTAAAATCCTCATATATGGTAAAATAGTGACTTTTTTCACGTTTTCCATGTAGTTTGATAATACGTAAATATATTCCTTTTTACCAATATTTCGATACTATTTCATGTAGTATCACGATATGTGATTTGGCCTTCAAATCTCAGAATGTCGCAGAATATAGCATTTTAAGCAAATTTTCTTGCATTTGGTTTCGTACGAAAAATCATCGAATTTATCAATATTTTGACGATTATCATCCCCTTTATCTCTATGTGATTTAAACAAAATATCATCGAATTAGGCAATATTTTGCCGTTTTTCCACGTTTTTGTGAATTTTCAGTTTATGGGTATTAATTCACTATATATACGTAAAAATGATGCAAACACATAATTGATTAGATAATAACCTTAAAAACTTCATTTTCAATCAACTATTTGTTTCTCGTTAAAATACTGAGAAAGAGATTGAAAAGGGGAGAAGTTCTGTTTTTATTGCATATATCGACGTTTCAGCCGGAATAGAGCGGTTTTCGTGTACATCTTCCATCGGTAATATAAACGGAAAATCAGGAAAATTTTAGTAAATTCTAATGAAAACACATTGATTTTTATCATTTGTATTGGAAACAACATTGTCATATGTCTTTTCTTGGATCTAAATAATACGAAACCTCGCTCTATGATTTGAAGTTAAAATCCTCATATATGGTAAAATAGTGACTTTTTTCACGTTTTCCATGTAGTTTGATAATACGTAAATATATTCATTTTTACCAATATTTCGATACTATTTCATGTAGTATCACGATATGTGATTTGGCCTTCAAATCTCAGAATGTCGCATAATATAGCATTTTAAGCAAGTTTTCTTGCATTTTGTTTCGTACGAAAAATCATCGAATTTAGCAATATTTTGACGATTATCATCCCCTTTTTCTCTATGTGATTTAAACAAAATATCATCGAATTAGGCAATATTTTGCCGTTTTTCCACGTTTTTGTGAATTTTCAGTTTATGGGTATTAATTCACTATATATACGTAAAAATGATGCAAACACATAATTGATTAGATAATAACCTTAAAAACTTCATTTTCAATCAACTATTTGTTTCTCGTTAAAATACTGAGTAAGAGATTGAAAAGGGGAGAAGTTCTGTTTTTATGGCATATATCGACGTTTCAGCCGGAATAGAGCGGTTTTCGTGTACATCTTCCATCGGTAATATAAACGGAAAATCAGGAACTAATTCTAATGAAAACACATTGATTTTTATCATTTGTATTGGAAACAACATTGTCATATGTCTTTTCTTGGATCTAAATAATACGAAACCTCGCTCTATGATTTGAAGCTAAAATCCTCATATATGGTAAAATAGTGACTTTTTTCACGTTTTCCATGTAGTTTGATAATACGTATATATATTCATTTTTACCAATATTTCGATACTATTTCATGTAGTATCACGATATGTGATTTGGCCTTCAAATCTCAGAATGTCGCATAATATAGGATTTTAAGCAAGTTTTCTTGCATTTTGTTTCGTACGAAAAATCATCGAATTTAGCAATATTTTGACGTTTATCATCCCCCCAACCATATGTGATTTAAACAAAATATCGTATTAGGCAATATTTAACCGTTTTTCCATGTTTTTGTGAATTTTCAGTTTATGGGTATTAATTCACTATATATACGTAAAATTGATGCAAACACATAATTGATTAGATAATAACCTTAAAAACTTCATTTTCAATCAACTATTTGTTTCTCGTTAAAATACTGAGTAAGAGATTGAAAAGGGGAGAAGTTCTGTTTTTATTGCATATATCGACGTTGCAGCCGGAATAGAGCGGTTTTACCTGTACATCTTCCATCGGTAATATAAACGGAAAATCAGGAACATTTTAGTAAATTCTAATGAAAACACATTGATTTTTATAATTTGTATTGGAAACAACATTGTCATATGTCTTTTCTTGGATCTAAATAATACGAAACCTCGCTCTATGATTTGAAGTTAAAATCCTCATATATGGTAAAATAGTGACTTTTTTCACGTTTTCCATGTAGTTTGATAATACGTAAATATATTCATTTTTACCAATATTTCGATACTATTTCATGTAGTATCACGATATGTGATTTGGCCTTCAAATCTCAGAATGTCGCAGAATATAGCATTTTAAGCAAATTTTCTTGCATTTGGTTTCGTACGAAAAATCATCGAATTTAGCAATATTTTGACGATTATCATCCCCTTTATCTCTATGTGATTTAAACAAAATATCATCGAATTAGGCAATATTTTGCCGTTTTTCCACGTTTTTGTGAATTTTCAGTTTATGGGTATTAATTCACTATATATACGTAAAATTGATGCAAACACATAATTGATTAGATAATAACCTTAAAAACTTCATTTTCAATCAACTATTTGTTTCTCGTTAAAATACTGAGTAAGAGATTGAAAAGGGGAGAAGTTCTGTTTTTATTGCATATATCGACGTTTCAGCCGGAATAGAGCGGTTTTCGTGTACATCTTCCATCGGTAATATAAACGGAAAATCAGGAACATTTTAGTTAATTCTAATGAAAACACATTGATTTTTATCATTTGTATTGGACACAACATTGTCATATGTCTTTTCTTGGATCTAAATAATACGAAACCTCGCTCTATGATTTGAAGTTAAAATCCTCATATATGGTAAAATAGTGACTTTTTTCACGTTTTCCATGTAGTTTGATAATACGTAAATATATTCATTTTTACCAATATTTCGATACTATTTCATGTAGTATCACGATATGTGATTTGGCCTTCAAATCTCAGAATGTCGCAGAATATAGCATTTTAAGCAAATTTTCTTGCATTTGGTTTCGTACGAAAAATCATCGAATTTAGCAATATTTTGACGATTATCATCCCCTTTATCTCTATGTGATTTAAACAAAATATCATCGAATTAGGCAATATTTTGCCGTTTTTCCACGTTTTTGTGAATTTTCAGTTTATGGGTATTAATTCACTATATATACGTAAAATTGATGCAAACACATAATTGATTAGATAATAACCTTAAAAACTTCATTTTCAATCAACTATTTGTTTCTCGTTAAAATACTGAGTAAGAGATTGAAAAGGGGAGAAGTTCTGTTTTTATTGCATATATCGACGTTTCAGCCGGAATAGAGCGGTTTTCGTGTACATCTTCCATCGGTAATATAAACGGAAAATCAGGAACATTTTAGTTAATTCTAATGAAAACACATTGATTTTTATCATTTGTATTGGACACAACATTGTCATATGTCTTTTCTTGGATCTAAATAATACGAAACCTCGCTCTATGATTTGAAGTTAAAATCCTCATATATGGTAAAATAGTGACTTTTTTCACGTTTTCCATGTAGTTTGATAATACGTAAATATATTCATTTTTACCAATTTTTCGATACTATTTCATGTAGTATCACGATATGTGATTTGGCCTTCAAATCTCAGAATGTCGCATAATATAGCATTTTAAGCAAGTTTTCTTGCATTTTGTTTCGTACGAAAAATCATCGAATTTAGCAATATTTTGACGATTATCATCCCCTTTTTCTCTATGTGATTTAAACAAAATATCATCGAATTAGGCAATATTTTGCCGTTTTTCCACGTTTTTGTGAATTTTCAGTTTATGGGTATTAATTCACTATATATACGTAAAAATGATGCAAACACATAATTGATTAGATAATAACCTTAAAAACTTCATTTTCAATCAACTATTTGTTTCTCGTTAAAATACTGAGAAAGAGATTGAAAAGGGGAGAAGTTCTGTTTTTATTGCATATATCGACGTTTCAGCCGGAATAGAGCGGTTTTCGTGTACATCTTCCATCGGTAATATAAACGGAAAATCAGGAACATTTTAGTAAATTCTAATGAAAACACATTGATTTTTATCATTTGTATTGGAAACAACATTGTCATATGTCTTTTCTTGGATCTAAATAATACGAAACCTCGCTCTATGATTTGAAGTTAAAATCCTCATATATGGTAAAATAGTGACTTTTTTCACGTTTTCCATGTAGTTTGATAATACGTAAATATATTCATTTTTACCAATATTTCGATACTATTTCATGTAGTATCACGATATGTGATTTGGCCTTCAAATCTCAGAATGTCGCAGAATATAGCATTTTAAGCAAATTTTCTTGCATTTGGTTTCGTACGAAAAATCATCGAATTTATCAATATTTTGACGATTATCATCCCCTTTATCTCTATGTGATTTAAACAAAATATCATCGAATTAGGCAATATTTTGCCGTTTTTCCACGTTTTTGTGAATTTTCAGTTTATGGGTATTAATTCACTATATATACGTAAAAATGATGCAAACACATAATTGATTAGATAATAACCTTAAAAACTTCATTTTCAATCAACTATTTGTTTCTCGTTAAAATACTGAGAAAGAGATTGAAAAGGGGAGAAGTTCTGTTTTTATTGCATATATCGACGTTTCAGCCGGAATAGAGCGGTTTTCGTGTACATCTTCCATCGGTAATATAAACGGAAAATCAGGAAAATTTTAGTAAATTCTAATGAAAACACATTGATTTTTATCATTTGTATTGGAAACAACATTGTCATATGTCTTTTCTTGGATCTAAATAATACGAAACCTCGCTCTATGATTTGAAGTTAAAATCCTCATATATGGTAAAATAGTGACTTTTTTCACGTTTTCCATGTAGTTTGATAATACGTAAATATATTCATTTTTACCAATATTTCGATACTATTTCATGTAGTATCACGATATGTGATTTGGCCTTGAAATCTCAGAATGTCGCATAATATAGCATTTTAAGCAAGTTTTCTTGCATTTTGTTTCGTACGAAAAATCATCGAATTTAGCAATATTTTGACGATTATCATCTTCTTTTTCTCTATGTGATTTAAACAAAATATCATCGAATTAGGCAATATTTTGCCGTTTTTCCACGTTTTTGTGAATTTTCAGTTTATGGGTATTAATTCACTATATATACGTAAAAATGATGCAAACACATAATTGATTAGATAATAACCTTAAAAACTTCATTTTCAATCAACTATTTGTTTCTCGTTAAAATACTGAGTAAGAGATTGAAAAGGGGAGAAGTTCTGTTTTTATTGCATATATCGACGTTTCAGCCGGAATAGAGCGGTTTTCGTGTACATCTTCCATCGGTAATATAAACGGAAAATCAGGAACTAATTCTAATGAAAACACATTGATTTTTATCATTTGTATTGGAAACAACATTGTCATATGTCTTTTCTTGGATCTAAATAATACGAAACCTCGCTCTATGATTTGAAGCTAAAATCCTCATATATGGTAAAATAGTGACTTTTTTCACGTTTTCCATGTAGTTTGATAATACGTATATATATTCATTTTTACCAATATTTCGATACTATTTCATGTAGTATCACGATATGTGATTTGGCCTTCAAATCTCAGAATGTCGCATAATATAGGATTTTAAGCAAGTTTTCTTGCATTTTGTTTCGTACGAAAAATCATCGAATTTAGCAATATTTTGACGTTTATCATCCCCCCAACCATATGTGATTTAAACAAAATATCGTATTAGGCAATATTTAACCGTTTTTCCATGTTTTTGTGAATTTTCAGTTTATGGGTATTAATTCACTATATATACGTAAAATTGATGCAAACACATAATTGATTAGATAATAACCTTAAAAACTTCATTTTCAATCAACTATTTGTTTCTCGTTAAAATACTGAGTAAGAGATTGAAAAGGGGAGAAGTTCTGTTTTTATTGCATATATCGACGTTTCAGCCGGAATAGAGCGGTTTTACCTGTACATCTTCCATCGGTAATATAAACGGAAAATCAGGAACATTTTAGTAAATTCTAATGAAAACACATTGATTTTTATAATTTGTATTGGAAACAACATTGTCATATGTCTTTTCTTGGATCTAAATAATACGAAACCTCGCTCTATGATTTGAAGTTAAAATCCTCATATATGGTAAAATAGTGACTTTTTTCACGTTTTCCATGTAGTTTGATAATACGTAAATATATTCATTTTTACCAATATTTCGATACTATTTCATGTAGTATCACGATATGTGATTTGGCCTTCAAATCTCAGAATGTCGCATAATATAGCATTTTAAGCAAGTTTTCTTGCATTTTGTTTCGTACGAAAAATCATCGAATTTAGCAATATTTTGACGATTATCATCACCTTTTTCTCTATGTGATTTAAACAAAATATCATCGAATTAGGCAATATTTTGCCGTTTTTCCACGTTTTTGTGAATTTTCAGTTTATGGGTATTAATTCACTATATATACGTAAAATTGATGCAAACACATAATTGATTAGATAATAACCTTAAAAACTTCATTTTCAATCAACTATTTGTTTCTCGTTAAAATACTGAGTAAGAGATTGAAAAGGGGAGAAGTTCTGTTTTTATTGCATATATCGACGTTTCAGCCGGAATAGAGCGGTTTTCGTGTACATCTTCCATCGGTAATATAAACGGAAAATCAGGAACATTTTAGTTAATTCTAATGAAAACACATTGATTTTTATCATTTGTATTGGACACAACATTGTCATATGTCTTTTCTTGGATCTAAATAATACGAAACCTCGCTCTATGATTTGAAGTTAAAATCCTCATATATGGTAAAATAGTGACTTTTTCACGTTTTCCATGTAGTTTGATAATACGTAAATATATTCATTTTTACCAATATTTCGATACTATTTCATGTAGTATCACGATATGTGATTTGGCCTTCAAATCTCAGAATGTCGCAGAATATAGCATTTTAAGCAAATTTTCTTGCATTTGGTTTCGTACGAAAAATCATCGAATTTAGCAATATTTTGACGATTATCATCCCCTTTATCTCTATGTGATTTAAACAAAATATCATCGAATTAGGCAATATTTTGCCGTTTTTCCACGTTTTTGTGAATTTTCAGTTTATGGGTATTAATTCACTATATATACGTAAAATTGATGCAAACACATAATTGATTAGATAATAACCTTAAAAACTTCATTTTCAATCAACTATTTGTTTCTCGTTAAAATACTGAGTAAGAGATTGAAAAGGGGAGAAGTTCTGTTTTTATTGCATATATCGACGTTTCAGCCGGAATAGAGCGGTTTTCGTGTACATCTTCCATCGGTAATATAAACGGAAAATCAGGAACATTTTAGTTAATTCTAATGAAAACACATTGATTTTTATCATTTGTATTGGACACAACATTGTCATATGTCTTTTCTTGGATCTAAATAATACGAAACCTCGCTCTATGATTTGAAGTTAAAATCCTCATATATGGTAAAATAGTGACTTTTTTCACGTTTTCCATGTAGTTTGATAATACGTAAATATATTCATTTTTACCAATATTTCGATACTATTTCATGTAGTATCACGATATGTGATTTGGCCTTCAAATCTCAGAATGTCGCAGAATATAGCATTTTAAGCAAATTTTCTTGCATTTGGTTTCGTACGAAAAATCATCGAATTTATCAATATTTTGACGATTATCATCCCCTTTATCTCTATGTGATTTAAACAAAATATCATCGAATTAGGCAATATTTTGCCGTTTTTCCACGTTTTTGTGAATTTTCAGTTTATGGGTATTAATTCACTATATATACGTAAAAATGATGCAAACACATAATTGATTAGATAATAACCTTAAAAACTTCATTTTCAATCAACTATTTGTTTCTCGTTAAAATACTGAGTAAGAGATTGAAAAGGGGAGAAGTTCTGTTTTTATTGCATATATCGACGTTTCAGCCGGAATAGAGCGGTTTTCGTGTACATCTTCCATCGGTAATATAAACGGAAAATCAGGAACTAATTCTAATGAAAACACATTGATTTTTATCATTTGTATTGGAAACAACATTGTCATATGTCTTTTCTTGGATCTAAATAATACGAAACCTCGCTCTATGATTTGAAGCTAAAATCCTCATATATGGTAAAATAGTGACTTTTTTCACGTTTTCCATGTAGTTTGATAATACGTATATATATTCATTTTTACCAATATTTCGATACTATTTCATGTAGTATCACGATATGTGATTTGGCCTTCAAATCTCAGAATGTCGCATAATATAGGATTTTAAGCAAGTTTTCTTACATTTTGTTTCGTACGAAAAATCATCGAATTTAGCAATATTTTGACGTTTATCATCCCCCCAACCATATGTGATTTAAACAAAATATCGTATTAGGCAATATTTAACCGTTTTTCCATGTTTTTGTGAATTTTCAGTTTATGGGTATTAATTCACTATATATACGTAAAATTGATGCAAACACATAATTGATTAGATAATAACCTTAAAAACTTCATTTTCAATCAACTATTTGTTTCTCGTTAAAATACTGAGTAAGAGATTGAAAAGGGGAGAAGTTCTGTTTTTATTGCATATATCGACGTTTCAGCCGGAATAGAGCGGTTTTACCTGTACATCTTCCATCGGTAATATAAACGGAAAATCAGGAACATTTTAGTAAATTCTAATGAAAACACATTGATTTTTATAATTTGTATTGGAAACAACATTGTCATATGTCTTTTCTTGGATCTAAATAATACGAAACCTCGCTCTATGATTTGAAGTTAAAATCCTCATATATGGTAAAATAGTGACTTTTTTCACGTTTTCCATGTAGTTTGATAATACGTAAATATATTCATTTTTACCAATATTTCGATACTATTTCATGTAGTATCACGATATGTGATTTGGCCTTCAAATCTCAGAATGTCGCATAATATAGCATTTTAAGCAAGTTTTCTTGCATTTTGTTTCGTACGAAAAATCATCGAATTTAGCAATATTTTGACGATTATCATCCCCTTTTTCTCTATGTGATTTAAACAAAATATCATCGAATTAGGCAATATTTTGCCGTTTTTCCACGTTTTTGTGAATTTTCAGTTTATGGGTATTAATTCACTATATATACGTAAAAATGATGCAAACACATAATTGATTAGATAATAACCTTAAAAACTTCATTTTCAATCAACTATTTGTTTCTCGTTAAAATACTGAGTAAGAGATTGAAAAGGGGAGAAGTTCTGTTTTTATGGCATATATCGACGTTTCAGCCGGAATAGAGCGGTTTTCGTGTACATCTTCCATCGGTAATATAAACGGAAAATCAGGAACTAATTCTAATGAAAACACATTGATTTTTATCATTTGTATTGGAAACAACATTGTCATATGTCTTTTCTTGGATCTAAATAATACGAAACCTCGCTCTATGATTTGAAGCTAAAATCCTCATATATGGTAAAATAGTGACTTTTTTCACGTTTTCCATGTAGTTTGATAATACGTATATATATTCATTTTTACCAATATTTCGATACTATTTCATGTAGTATCACGATATGTGATTTGGCCTTCAAATCTCAGAATGTCGCATAATATAGGATTTTAAGCAAGTTTTCTTGCATTTTGTTTCGTACGAAAAATCATCGAATTTAGCAATATTTTGACGTTTATCATCCCCCCAACCATATGTGATTTAAACAAAATATCGTATTAGGCAATATTTAACCGTTTTTCCATGTTTTTGTGAATTTTCAGTTTATGGGTATTAATTCACTATATATACGTAAAATTGATGCAAACACATAATTGATTAGATAATAACCTTAAAAACTTCATTTTCAATCAACTATTTGTTTCTCGTTAAAATACTGAGTAAGAGATTGAAAAGGGGAGAAGTTCTGTTTTTATTGCATATATCGACGTTGCAGCCGGAATAGAGCGGTTTTACCTGTACATCTTCCATCGGTAATATAAACGGAAAATCAGGAACATTTTAGTAAATTCTAATGAAAACACATTGATTTTTATAATTTGTATTGGAAACAACATTGTCATATGTCTTTTCTTGGATCTAAATAATACGAAACCTCGCTCTATGATTTGAAGTTAAAATCCTCATATATGGTAAAATAGTGACTTTTTTCACGTTTTCCATGTAGTTTGATAATACGTAAATATATTCATTTTTACCAATATTTCGATACTATTTCATGTAGTATCACGATATGTGATTTGGCCTTCAAATCTCAGAATGTCGCAGAATATAGCATTTTAAGCAAATTTTCTTGCATTTGGTTTCGTACGAAAAATCATCGAATTTAGCAATATTTTGACGATTATCATCCCCTTTATCTCTATGTGATTTAAACAAAATATCATCGAATTAGGCAATATTTTGCCGTTTTTCCACGTTTTTGTGAATTTTCAGTTTATGGGTATTAATTCACTATATATACGTAAAATTGATGCAAACACATAATTGATTAGATAATAACCTTAAAAACTTCATTTTCAATCAACTATTTGTTTCTCGTTAAAATACTGAGTAAGAGATTGAAAAGGGGAGAAGTTCTGTTTTTATTGCATATATCGACGTTTCAGCCGGAATAGAGCGGTTTTCGTGTACATCTTCCATCGGTAATATAAACGGAAAATCAGGAACATTTTAGTTAATTCTAATGAAAACACATTGATTTTTATCATTTGTATTGGACACAACATTGTCATATGTCTTTTCTTGGATCTAAATAATACGAAACCTCGCTCTATGATTTGAAGTTAAAATCCTCATATATGGTAAAATAGTGACTTTTTTCACGTTTTCCATGTAGTTTGATAATACGTAAATATATTCATTTTTACCAATATTTCGATACTATTTCATGTAGTATCACGATATGTGATTTGGCCTTCAAATCTCAGAATGTCGCAGAATATAGCATTTTAAGCAAATTTTCTTGCATTTGGTTTCGTACGAAAAATCATCGAATTTAGCAATATTTTGACGATTATCATCCCCTTTATCTCTATGTGATTTAAACAAAATATCATCGAATTAGGCAATATTTTGCCGTTTTTCCACGTTTTTGTGAATTTTCAGTTTATGGGTATTAATTCACTATATATACGTAAAATTGATGCAAACACATAATTGATTAGATAATAACCTTAAAAACTTCATTTTCAATCAACTATTTGTTTCTCGTTAAAATACTGAGTAAGAGATTGAAAAGGGGAGAAGTTCTGTTTTTATTGCATATATCGACGTTTCAGCCGGAATAGAGCGGTTTTCGTGTACATCTTCCATCGGTAATATAAACGGAAAATCAGGAACATTTTAGTTAATTCTAATGAAAACACATTGATTTTTATCATTTGTATTGGACACAACATTGTCATATGTCTTTTCTTGGATCTAAATAATACGAAACCTCGCTCTATGATTTGAAGTTAAAATCCTCATATATGGTAAAATAGTGACTTTTTTCACGTTTTCCATGTAGTTTGATAATACGTAAATATATTCATTTTTACCAATTTTTCGATACTATTTCATGTAGTATCACGATATGTGATTTGGCCTTCAAATCTCAGAATGTCGCATAATATAGCATTTTAAGCAAGTTTTCTTGCATTTTGTTTCGTACGAAAAATCATCGAATTTAGCAATATTTTGACGATTATCATCCCCTTTTTCTCTATGTGATTTAAACAAAATATCATCGAATTAGGCAATATTTTGCCGTTTTTCCACGTTTTTGTGAATTTTCAGTTTATGGGTATTAATTCACTATATATACGTAAAAATGATGCAAACACATAATTGATTAGATAATAACCTTAAAAACTTCATTTTCAATCAACTATTTGTTTCTCGTTAAAATACTGAGAAAGAGATTGAAAAGGGGAGAAGTTCTGTTTTTATTGCATATATCGACGTTTCAGCCGGAATAGAGCGGTTTTCGTGTACATCTTCCATCGGTAATATAAACGGAAAATCAGGAACATTTTAGTAAATTCTAATGAAAACACATTGATTTTTATCATTTGTATTGGAAACAACATTGTCATATGTCTTTTCTTGGATCTAAATAATACGAAACCTCGCTCTATGATTTGAAGTTAAAATCCTCATATATGGTAAAATAGTGACTTTTTTCACGTTTTCCATGTAGTTTGATAATACGTAAATATATTCATTTTTACCAATATTTCGATACTATTTCATGTAGTATCACGATATGTGATTTGGCCTTCAAATCTCAGAATGTCGCAGAATATAGCATTTTAAGCAAATTTTCTTGCATTTGGTTTCGTACGAAAAATCATCGAATTTATCAATATTTTGACGATTATCATCCCCTTTATCTCTATGTGATTTAAACAAAATATCATCGAATTAGGCAATATTTTGCCGTTTTTCCACGTTTTTGTGAATTTTCAGTTTATGGGTATTAATTCACTATATATACGTAAAAATGATGCAAACACATAATTGATTAGATAATAACCTTAAAAACTTCATTTTCAATCAACTATTTGTTTCTCGTTAAAATACTGAGAAAGAGATTGAAAAGGGGAGAAGTTCTGTTTTTATTGCATATATCGACGTTTCAGCCGGAATAGAGCGGTTTTCGTGTACATCTTCCATCGGTAATATAAACGGAAAATCAGGAAAATTTTAGTAAATTCTAATGAAAACACATTGATTTTTATCATTTGTATTGGAAACAACATTGTCATATGTCTTTTCTTGGATCTAAATAATACGAAACCTCGCTCTATGATTTGAAGTTAAAATCCTCATATATGGTAAAATAGTGACTTTTTTCACGTTTTCCATGTAGTTTGATAATACGTAAATATATTCATTTTTACCAATATTTCGATACTATTTCATGTAGTATCACGATATGTGATTTGGCCTTGAAATCTCAGAATGTCGCATAATATAGCATTTTAAGCAAGTTTTCTTGCATTTTGTTTCGTACGAAAAATCATCGAATTTAGCAATATTTTGACGATTATCATCCCCTTTTTCTCTATGTGATTTAAACAAAATATCATCGAATTAGGCAATATTTTGCCGTTTTTCCACGTTTTTGTGAATTTTCAGTTTATGGGTATTAATTCACTATATATACGTAAAAATGATGCAAACACATAATTGATTAGATAATAACCTTAAAAACTTCATTTTCAATCAACTATTTGTTTCTCGTTAAAATACTGAGTAAGAGATTGAAAAGGGGAGAAGTTCTGTTTTTATTGCATATATCGACGTTTCAGCCGGAATAGAGCGGTTTTCGTGTACATCTTCCATCGGTAATATAAACGGAAAATCAGGAACTAATTCTAATGAAAACACATTGATTTTTATCATTTGTATTGGAAACAACATTGTCATATGTCTTTTCTTGGATCTAAATAATACGAAACCTCGCTCTATGATTTGAAGCTAAAATCCTCATATATGGTAAAATAGTGACTTTTTTCACGTTTTCCATGTAGTTTGATAATACGTATATATATTCATTTTTACCAATATTTCGATACTATTTCATGTAGTATCACGATATGTGATTTGGCCTTCAAATCTCAGAATGTCGCATAATATAGGATTTTAAGCAAGTTTTCTTGCATTTTGTTTCGTACGAAAAATCATCGAATTTAGCAATATTTTGACGTTTATCATCCCCCCAACCATATGTGATTTAAACAAAATATCGTATTAGGCAATATTTAACCGTTTTTCCATGTTTTTGTGAATTTTCAGTTTATGGGTATTAATTCACTATATATACGTAAAATTGATGCAAACACATAATTGATTAGATAATAACCTTAAAAACTTCATTTTCAATCAACTATTTGTTTCTCGTTAAAATACTGAGTAAGAGATTTAAAAGGGGAGAAGTTCTGTTTTTATTGCATATATCGACGTTTCAGCCGGAATAGAGCGGTTTTACCTGTACATCTTCCATCGGTAATATAAACGGAAAATCAGGAACATTTTAGTAAATTCTAATGAAAACACATTGATTTTTATAATTTGTATTGGAAACAACATTGTCATATGTCTTTTCTTGGATCTAAATAATACGAAACCTCGCTCTATGATTTGAAGTTAAAATCCTCATATATGGTAAAATAGTGACTTTTTTCACGTTTTCCATGTAGTTTGATAATACGTAAATATATTCATTTTTACCAATATTTCGATACTATTTCATGTAGTATCACGATATGTGATTTGGCCTTCAAATCTCAGAATGTCGCATAATATAGCATTTTAAGCAAGTTTTCTTGCATTTTGTTTCGTACGAAAAATCATCGAATTTAGCAATATTTTGACGATTATCATCACCTTTTTCTCTATGTGATTTAAACAAAATATCATCGAATTAGGCAATATTTTGCCGTTTTTCCACGTTTTTGTGAATTTTCAGTTTATGGGTATTAATTCACTATATATACGTAAAATTGATGCAAACACATAATTGATTAGATAATAACCTTAAAAACTTCATTTTCAATCAACTATTTGTTTCTCGTTAAAATACTGAGTAAGAGATTGAAAAGGGGAGAAGTTCTGTTTTTATTGCATATATCGACGTTTCAGCCGGAATAGAGCGGTTTTCGTGTACATCTTCCATCGGTAATATAAACGGAAAATCAGGAACATTTTAGTTAATTCTAATGAAAACACATTGATTTTTATCATTTGTATTGGACACAACATTGTCATATGTCTTTTCTTGGATCTAAATAATACGAAACCTCGCTCTATGATTTGAAGTTAAAATCCTCATATATGGTAAAATAGTGACTTTTTCACGTTTTCCATGTAGTTTGATAATACGTAAATATATTCATTTTTACCAATATTTCGATACTATTTCATGTAGTATCACGATATGTGATTTGGCCTTCAAATCTCAGAATGTCGCAGAATATAGCATTTTAAGCAAATTTTCTTGCATTTGGTTTCGTACGAAAAATCATCGAATTTAGCAATATTTTGACGATTATCATCCCCTTTATCTCTATGTGATTTAAACAAAATATCATCGAATTAGGCAATATTTTGCCGTTTTTCCACGTTTTTGTGAATTTTCAGTTTATGGGTATTAATTCACTATATATACGTAAAATTGATGCAAACACATAATTGATTAGATAATAACCTTAAAAACTTCATTTTCAATCAACTATTTGTTTCTCGTTAAAATACTGAGTAAGAGATTGAAAAGGGGAGAAGTTCTGTTTTTATTGCATATATCGACGTTTCAGCCGGAATAGAGCGGTTTTCGTGTACATCTTCCATCGGTAATATAAACGGAAAATCAGGAACATTTTAGTTAATTCTAATGAAAACACATTGATTTTTATCATTTGTATTGGACACAACATTGTCATATGTCTTTTCTTGGATCTAAATAATACGAAACCTCGCTCTATGATTTGAAGTTAAAATCCTCATATATGGTAAAACAGTGACTTTTTTCACGTTTTCCATGTAGTTTGATAATACGTAAATATATTCATTTTTACCAATATTTCGATACTATTTCATGTAGTATCACGATATGTGATTTGGCCTTCAAATCTCAGAATGTCGCAGAATATAGCATTTTAAGCAAATTTTCTTGCATTTGGTTTCGTACGAAAAATCATCGAATTTATCAATATTTTGACGATTATCATCCCCTTTATCTCTATGTGATTTAAACAAAATATCATCGAATTAGGCAATATTTTGCCGTTTTTCCACGTTTTTGTGAATTTTCAGTTTATGGGTATTAATTCACTATATATACGTAAAAATGATGCAAACACATAATTGATTAGATAATAACCTTAAAAACTTCATTTTCAATCAACTATTTGTTTCTCGTTAAAATACTGAGTAAGAGATTGAAAAGGGGAGAAGTTCTGTTTTTATTGCATATATCGACGTTTCAGCCGGAATAGAGCGGTTTTCGTGTACATCTTCCATCGGTAATATAAACGGAAAATCAGGAACTAATTCTAATGAAAACACATTGATTTTTATCATTTGTATTGGAAACAACATTGTCATATGTCTTTTCTTGGATCTAAATAATACGAAACCTCGCTCTATGATTTGAAGCTAAAATCCTCATATATGGTAAAATAGTGACTTTTTTCACGTTTTCCATGTAGTTTGATAATACGTATATATATTCATTTTTACCAATATTTCGATACTATTTCATGTAGTATCACGATATGTGATTTGGCCTTCAAATCTCAGAATGTCGCATAATATAGGATTTTAAGCAAGTTTTCTTACATTTTGTTTCGTACGAAAAATCATCGAATTTAGCAATATTTTGACGTTTATCATCCCCCCAACCATATGTGATTTAAACAAAATATCGTATTAGGCAATATTTAACCGTTTTTCCATGTTTTTGTGAATTTTCAGTTTATGGGTATTAATTCACTATATATACGTAAAATTGATGCAAACACATAATTGATTAGATAATAACCTTAAAAACTTCATTTTCAATCAACTATTTGTTTCTCGTTAAAATACTGAGTAAGAGATTGAAAAGGGGAGAAGTTCTGTTTTTATTGCATATATCGACGTTTCAGCCGGAATAGAGCGGTTTTACCTGTACATCTTCCATCGGTAATATAAACGGAAAATCAGGAACATTTTAGTAAATTCTAATGAAAACACATTGATTTTTATAATTTGTATTGGAAACAACATTGTCATATGTCTTTTCTTGGATCTAAATAATACGAAACCTCGCTCTATGATTTGAAGTTAAAATCCTCATATATGGTAAAATAGTGACTTTTTTCACGTTTTCCATGTAGTTTGATAATACGTAAATATATTCATTTTTACCAATATTTCGATACTATTTCATGTAGTATCACGATATGTGATTTGGCCTTCAAATCTCAGAATGTCGCAGAATATAGCATTTTAAGCAAATTTTCTTGCATTTGGTTTCGTACGAAAAATCATCGAATTTAGCAATATTTTGACGATTATCATCCCCTTTATCTCTATGTGATTTAAACAAAATATCATCGAATTAGGCAATATTTTGCCGTTTTTCCACGTTTTTGTGAATTTTCAGTTTATGGGTATTAATTCACTATATATACGTAAAATTGATGCAAACACATAATTGATTAGATAATAACCTTAAAAACTTCATTTTCAATCAACTATTTGTTTCTCGTTAAAATACTGAGTAAGAGATTGAAAAGGGGAGAAGTTCTGTTTTTATTGCATATATCGACGTTTCAGCCGGAATAGAGCGGTTTTCGTGTACATCTTCCATCGGTAATATAAACGGAAAATCAGGAACATTTTAGTTAATTCTAATGAAAACACATTGATTTTTATCATTTGTATTGGACACAACATTGTCATATGTCTTTTCTTGGATCTAAATAATACGAAACCTCGCTCTATGATTTGAAGTTAAAATCCTCATATATGGTAAAATAGTGACTTTTTTCACGTTTTCCATGTAGTTTGATAATACGTAAATATATTCATTTTTACCAATATTTCGATACTATTTCATGTAGTATCACGATATGTGATTTGGCCTTCAAATCTCAGAATGTCGCATAATATAGCATTTTAAGCAAGTTTTCTTGCATTTTGTTTCGTACGAAAAATCATCGAATTTAGCAATATTTTGACGATTATCATCCCCTTTTTCTCTATGTGATTTAAACAAAATATCATCGAATTAGGCAATATTTTGCCGTTTTTCCACGTTTTTGTGAATTTTCAGTTTATGGGTATTAATTCACTATATATACGTAAAAATGATGCAAACACATAATTGATTAGATAATAACCTTAAAAACTTCATTTTCAATCAACTATTTGTTTCTCGTTAAAATACTGAGAAAGAGATTGAAAAGGGGAGAAGTTCTGTTTTTATTGCATATATCGACGTTTCAGCCGGAATAGAGCGGTTTTCGTGTACATCTTCCATCGGTAATATAAACGGAAAATCAGGAACATTTTAGTAAATTCTAATGAAAACACATTGATTTTTATCATTTGTATTGGAAACAACATTGTCATATGTCTTTTCTTGGATCTAAATAATACGAAACCTCGCTCTATGATTTGAAGTTAAAATCCTCATATATGGTAAAATAGTGACTTTTTTCACGTTTTCCATGTAGTTTGATAATACGTAAATATATTCATTTTTACCAATATTTCGATACTATTTCATGTAGTATCACGATATGTGATTTGGCCTTCAAATCTCAGAATGTCGCAGAATATAGCATTTTAAGCAAATTTTCTTGCATTTGGTTTCGTACGAAAAATCATCGAATTTATCAATATTTTGACGATTATCATCCCCTTTATCTCTATGTGATTTAAACAAAATATCATCGAATTAGGCAATATTTTGCCGTTTTTCCACGTTTTTGTGAATTTTCAGTTTATGGGTATTAATTCACTATATATACGTAAAAATGATGCAAACACATAATTGATTAGATAATAACCTTAAAAACTTCATTTTCAATCAACTATTTGTTTCTCGTTAAAATACTGAGAAAGAGATTGAAAAGGGGAGAAGTTCTGTTTTTATTGCATATATCGACGTTTCAGCCGGAATAGAGCGGTTTTCGTGTACATCTTCCATCGGTAATATAAACGGAAAATCAGGAAAATTTTAGTAAATTCTAATGAAAACACATTGATTTTTATCATTTGTATTGGAAACAACATTGTCATATGTCTTTTCTTGGATCTAAATAATACGAAACCTCGCTCTATGATTTGAAGTTAAAATCCTCATCAAATCTCAGAATGTCGCTGAATATAGCATTTTAAGGAAATTTTCTTGCATTTGGTTTCGTACGAAAAATCATCGAATTTAGCAATATTTTGACGATTATCATCCCCTTTTTCTCTATGTGATTTAAACAAAATATCATCGAATTAGGCAATATTTTGCCGTTTTCCACGTTTTTGTGAATTTTCAGTTTATGGGTATTAATTCACAATATATACGTAAAAATGATGCAAACACATAATTGATTAGATAATAACCTTAAAAACTTCATTTTCAATCAACTATTTGTTTCTCGTTAAAATACTGAGTAAGAGATTGAAAAGGGGAGAAGTTCTGTTTTTATTGCATATATCGACGTTTCAGCCGGAATAGAGCGGTTTTACCTGTACATCTTCCATCGGTAATATAAACAGAAAATCAGGAACATTTTAGTAAATTCTAATGAAAACACATTGATTTTTATCATTTGTATTGGAAACAACATTGTCATATGTCTTTTCTTGGATCTAAATAATACGAAACCTCGCTCTATGATTTGAAGTTAAAATCCTCATATATGGTAAAATAGTGACTTTTTTCACGTTTTCCATGTAGTTTGATAATACGTAAATATATTCATTTTTACCAATATTTCGATACTATTTCATGTAGTATCTCGATATGTGATTTGGCCTTCAAATCTCAGAATGTCGCAAAATATAGCATTTTAAGCAAGTTTTCTTGCATTTTGTTTCGTACGAAAAATCATCGAATTTAGCAATATTTTGACGTTAAAATCAACATTGTCATAAAATCCTCATATATGGTAAAATAGTGACTTTTTTCACGTTTTCCATGTAGTTTGATAATACGTAAATATATTCATTTTTACCAATATTTCGATACTATTTCATGTAGTATCACGATATGTGATTTGGCCTTCAAATCTCAGAATGTCGCAGAATATAGCATTTTAAGCAAATTTTCTTGCATTTGGTTTCGTACGAAAAATCATCGAATTTAGCAATATTTTGACGATTATCATCCCCTTTTTCTCTATGTGATTTAAACAAAATATCATCGAATTAGGCAATATTTTGCCGTTTTCCACGTTTTTGTGAATTTTCAGTTAATGGGTATTAATTCACTATATATACGTAAAAATGATGCAAACACATAATTGATTAAATAATAACCTTAAAAACTTCATTTTCAATCAACTATTTGTTTCTCGTTAGAATACTGAGTAAGAGATTGAAAAGGGGAGAAGTTCTGTTTTTATTGCATATATCGACGTTTCAGCCGGAATAGAGCGGTTTTCGTGTACATCTTCCATCAGTAATATAAGCGGAAAATCAGAAACATTTTAGTTAATTCTAATGAAAACACATTGATTTTTATCATTTGTATTGGAAACAACATTGTCATATGTCTTTTCTTGGATCTAAATAATACGAAACCTCGCTCTATGATTTGAAGTTAAAATCCTCATATATGGTAAAATAGTGACTTTTTTCACGTTTTCCATGAAGTGTGATTTTACGTAAATATATTCGTTTTTACCAATATTTCGATACTACTTCATGTAGTATCACGATATGTGATTTGGAATTCAAATCTCAGAATGTCGAATAATATAGCATTTTAAGCAAGTTTTCTTGCATTTTGTTTCGTACGAAAAATCATCGAATTTAGCAATATTTTGACGTTTATCATCCCCTTTTCCTCTATGTGATTTAAACAAAATATCATCGTATTAGGCAATATTTAACCGTTTTTCCACGTTTTTGTGAATTTTCAGTTTATGGGTATTAATTCACTATATATACGTAAAATTGATGCAAACACATAATTGATTATATAATAACCTTAAAAACTTCATTTTCAATCAACTATTTGTTTCTCGCTAAAATACTGAGTAAGAGATTGAAAAGGGGAGAAGTTCGGTTTTTATTGCATATATCGACGTTTCAGCCGGAATAGAGCGGTTTTACCTGTACATCTTCCATCGGTAATATAAACGGAAAATCAGGAACATTTTAGTAAATTCTAATGAAAACACATTGATTTTTATCATTTGTATTGGAAACAACATTGTCATATGTCTTTTCTTGGATCTAAATAATACGAAACCTCGCTATATGATTTGAAGTTAAAATCCTCATATATGGTAAAATAGTGACTTTTTTCACGTTTTCCATGTAGTTTGATAATACGTAAATATATTCATTTTTACCAATATTTCGATACTATTTCATGTAGTATCACGATATGTGATTTGGCCTTCAAATCTCAGAATGTCGCATAATATAGCATTTTAAGCAAGTTTTCTTGCATTTTGTTTCGTACGAAAAATCATCGAATTTAGCAATATTTTGACGATTATCATCCCCTTTTTCTCTATGTGATTTAAACAAAATATCATCGAATTAGGCAATATTTTGCCGTTTTTCCACGTTTTTGTGAATTTTCAGTTTATGGGTATTAATTCACTATATATACGTAAAAATGATGCAAACACATAATTGATTAGATAATAACCTTAAAAACTTCATTTTCAATCAACTATTTGTTTCTCGTTAAAATACTGAGTAAGAGATTGAAAAGGGGAGAAGTTCTGTTTTTATTGAATATATCGACGTTTCAGCCGGAAAAGAGCGGTTTTCGTGTACATCTTCCATCAGTAATATAAGCAGAAAATCAGAAACATTTTAGTTAATTCTAATGAAAACACATTGATTTTTATCATTTGTATTGGAAACAACATATTCATATGTCTTTTCTTGGATCTAAATAATACGAAACCTCGCTCTATGATTTGAAGTTAAAATCCTCATATATGGTAAAATAGTGACTTTTTTCACGTTTTCCATGTAGTGTGATTTTACGTAAATATATTCGTTTTTACCAATATTTCGATACTACTTCATGTAGTATCACGATATGTGATTTGGCCTTCAAATCTCAGAATGTCGAATAATATAGCATTTTAAGCAAGTTTTCTTGCATTTTGTTTCGTACGAAAAATCATCGAATTTAGCAATATTTTGACGTTTATCATCCCCTTTTCCTCTATGTGATTTAAACAAAATATCGTATTAGGCAATATTTAACCGTTTTTCCACGTTTTTGTGAATTTTCAGTTTATGGGTATTAATTCACTATATATACGTAAAAATGAAGCAAACACATAATTGATTAGATAATAACCTTAAAAACTTCATTTTCAATCAACTATTTGTTTCTCGTTAAAATACTGAGTAAGAGATTGAAAAGGGGAGAAGTTCTGTTTTTATTGCATATATCGACGTTTCAGCCGGAATAGAGCGGTTTTCGTGTACATCTTCCATCGGTAATATAAACGGAAAATCAGGAACATTTTAGTTAATTCTAATGAAAACACATTGATTTTTATCATTTGTATTGGACACAACATTGTCATATGTCTTTTCTTGGATCTAAATAATACGAAACCTCGCTCTATGATTTGAAGTTAAAATCCTCATATATGGTAAAATAGTGGCTTTTTTCACGTTTTCCATGTAGTTTGATAATACGTAAATATATTAATTTTTACCAATATTTCGATACTATTTCATGTAGTATCACGATATGTGATTTGGCCTTCAAATCTCAGAATGTCGCATAATATAGCATTTTAAGCAAATTTTCTTGCATTTGGTTTCGTACGAAAAATCATCGAATTTAGCAATATTTTGACGATTATCATCCCCTTTATCTCTATGTGATTTAAACAAAATATCATCGAATTAGGCAATATTTTGCCGTTTTTCCACGTTTTTGTGAATTTTCAGTTTATGGGTATTAATTCACTATATATACATAAAAATGATGCAAACACATAATTGATTAGATAATAACCTTAAAAACTTCATTTTCAATCAACTATTTGTTTCTCGTTAAAATACTGAGAAAGAGATTGAAAAGGGGAGAAGTTCTGTTTTTATTGCATATATCGACGTTTCAGCCGGAATAGAGCGGTTTTCGTGTACATCTTCCATCGGTAATATAAACGGAAAATCAGGAACATTTTAGTAAATTCTAATGAAAACACATTGATTTTTATCATTTGTATTGGAAACAACATTGTCATATGTATTTTCTTGGATCTAAATAATACGAAACCTCGCTCTATGATTTGAAGTTAAAATCCTCATATATGGTAAAATAGTGACTTTTTTCACGTTTTCCATGTAGTTTGATAATACGTAAATATATTCATTTTTACCAATATTTCGATACTATTTCATGTAGTATCACGATATGTGATTTGGCCTTCAAATCTCAGAATGTCGCATAATATAGCATTTTAAGCAAGTTTTCTTGCATTTTGTTTCGTACGAAAAACCATCGAATTTAGCAATATTTTGACGATTATCATCCCCTTTTTCTCTATGTGATTTAAACAAAATATCATCGAATTAGGCAATATTTTGCCGTTTTTCCACGTTTTTGTGAATTTTCAGTTTATGGGTATTAATTCACTATATATACGTAAAAATGATGCAAACACATAATTGATTAGATAATAACCTTAAAAACTTCATTTTCAATCAACTATTTGTTTCTCGTTAAAATACTGAGTAAGAGATTGAAAAGGGGAGAAGTTCTGTTTTTATTGCATATATCGACGTTTCAGCCGGAATAGAGCGGTTTTCGTGTACATCTTCCATCGGTAATATAAACGGAAAATCAGGAACTAATTCTAATGAAAACACATTGATTTTTATCATTTGTATTGGAAACAACATTGTCATATGTCTTTTCTTGGATCTAAATAATACGAAACCTCGCTCTATGATTTGAAGTTAAAATCCTCATATATGGTAAAATAGTGACTTTTTTCATGTTTTCCATGTAGTTTGATAATACGTAAATATATTCATTTTTACCAATATTTCGATACTATTTCATGTAGTATCTCGATATGTGATTTGGCCTTCAAATCTCAGAATGTCGCATAATATAGCATTTTAAGCAAGTTTTCTTGCATTTTGTTTCGTACGAAAAATCATCGAATTTAGCAATATTTTGACGTTAAAATCAACATTGTCATAAAATCCTCATATATGGTAAAAAAGTGACTTTTTTCACGTTTTCCATGTAGTTTGATAATACGTAAATATATTCATTTTTACCAATATTTCGATACTATTTCATGTAGTATCACGATATGTGATTTGGCCTTCAAATCTCAGAATGTCGCAGAATATAGCATTTTAAGCAAATTTTCTTGCATTTGGTTTCGTACGAAAAATCATCGAATTTAGCAATATTTTGACGATTATCATCCCCTTTTTCTCTATGTGATTTAAACAAAATATCATCGAATTAGGCAATATTTTGCCGTTTTCCACGTTTTTGTGAATTTTCAGTTAATGGGTATTAATTCACTATATATACGTAAAAATGATGCAAACACATAATTGATTAGATAATAACCTTAAAAACTTCATTTTCAATCAACTATTTGTTTCTCGTTAGAATACTGAGTAAGAGATTGAAAAGGGGAGAAGTTCTGTTTTTATTGCATATATCGACGTTTCAGCCGGAATAGAGCGGTTTTCGTGTACATCTTCCATCAGTAATATAAGCGGAAAATCAGAAACATTTTAGTTAATTCTAATGAAAACACATTGATTTTTATCATTTGTATTGGAAACAACATTGTCATATGTCTTTTCTTGGATCTAAATAATACGAAACCTCGCTCTATGATTTGAAGTTAAAATCCTCATATATGGTAAAATAGTGACTTTTTTCACGTTTTCCATGTAGTTTGATAATACGTAAATATATTCGTTTTTACCAATATTTCGATACTACTTCATGTAGTATCACGATATGTGATTTGGCCTTCAAATCTCAGAATGTCGAATAATATAGCATTTTAAGCAAGTTTTCTTGCATTTTGTTTCGTACGAAAAATCATCGAATTTAGCAATATTTTGACGTTTATCATCCCCTTTTCCTCTATGTGATTTAAACAAAATATCGTATTAGGCAATATTTAACCGTTTTTCCACGTTTTTGTGAATTTTCAGTTTATGGGTATTAATTCACTATATATACGTAAAAATGAAGCAAACACATAATTGATTAGATAATAACCTTAAAAACTTCATTTTCAATCAACTATTTGTTTCTCGTTAAAATACTGAGTAAGAGATTGAAAAGGGGAGAAGTTCTGTTTTTATTGCATATATCGACGTTTCAGCCGGAATAGAGCGGTTTTCGTGTACATCTTCCATCGGTAATATAAACGGAAAATCAGGAACATTTTAGTTAATTCTAATGAAAACACATTGATTTTTATCATTTGTATTGGACACAACATTGTCATATGTCTTTTCTTGGATCTAAATAATACGAAACCTCGCTCTATGATTTGAAGTTAAAATCCTCATATATGGTAAAATAGTGGCTTTTTTCACGTTTTCCATGTAGTTTGATAATACGTAAATATATTAATTTTTACCAATATTTCGATACTATTTCATGTAGTATCACGATATGTGATTTGGCCTTCAAATCTCAGAATGTCGCATAATATAGCATTTTAAGCAAATTTTCTTGCATTTGGTTTCGTACGAAAAATCATCGAATTTAGCAATATTTTGACGATTATCATCCCCTTTATCTCTATGTGATTTAAACAAAATATCATCGAATTAGGCAATATTTTGCCGTTTTTCCACGTTTTTGTGAATTTTCAGTTTATGGGTATTAATTCACTATATATACATAAAAATGATGCAAACACATAATTGATTAGATAATAACCTTAAAAACTTCATTTTCAATCAACTATTTGTTTCTCGTTAAAATACTGAGAAAGAGATTGAAAAGGGGAGAAGTTCTGTTTTTATTGCATATATCGACGTTTCAGCCGGAATAGAGCGGTTTTCGTGTACATCTTCCATCGGTAATATAAACGGAAAATCAGGAACATTTTAGTAAATTCTAATGAAAACACATTGATTTTTATCATTTGTATTGGAAACAACATTGTCATATGTATTTTCTTGGATCTAAATAATACGAAACCTCGCTCTATGATTTGAAGTTAAAATCCTCATATATGGTAAAATAGTGACTTTTTTCACGTTTTCCATGTAGTTTGATAATACGTAAATATATTCATTTTTACCAATATTTCGATACTATTTCATGTAGTATCACGATATGTGATTTGGCCTTCAAATCTCAGAATGTCGCATAATATAGCATTTTAAGCAAGTTTTCTTGCATTTTGTTTCGTACGAAAAACCATCGAATTTAGCAATATTTTGACGATTATCATCCCCTTTTTCTCTATGTGATTTAAACAAAATATCATCGAATTAGGCAATATTTTGCCGTTTTTCCACGTTTTTGTGAATTTTCAGTTTATGGGTATTAATTCACTATATATACGTAAAAATGATGCAAACACATAATTGATTAGATAATAACCTTAAAAACTTCATTTTCAATCAACTATTTGTTTCTCGTTAAAATACTGAGTAAGAGATTGAAAAGGGGAGAAGTTCTGTTTTTATTGCATATATCGACGTTTCAGCCGGAATAGAGCGGTTTTCGTGTACATCTTCCATCGGTAATATAAACGGAAAATCAGGAACTAATTCTAATGAAAACACATTGATTTTTATCATTTGTATTGGAAACAACATTGTCATATGTCTTTTCTTGGATCTAAATAATACGAAACCTCGCTCTATGATTTGAAGTTAAAATCCTCATATATGGTAAAATAGTGACTTTTTTCATGTTTTCCATGTAGTTTGATAATACGTAAATATATTCATTTTTACCAATATTTCGATACTATTTCATGTAGTATCTCGATATGTGATTTGGCCTTCAAATCTCAGAATGTCGCATAATATAGCATTTTAAGCAAGTTTTCTTGCATTTTGTTTCGTACGAAAAATCATCGAATTTAGCAATATTTTGACGTTAAAATCAACATTGTCATAAAATCCTCATATATGGTAAAAAAGTGACTTTTTTCACGTTTTCCATGTAGTTTGATAATACGTAAATATATTCATTTTTACCAATATTTCGATACTATTTCATGTAGTATCACGATATGTGATTTGGCCTTCAAATCTCAGAATGTCGCAGAATATAGCATTTTAAGCAAATTTTCTTGCATTTGGTTTCGTACGAAAAATCATCGAATTTAGCAATATTTTGACGATTATCATCCCCTTTTTCTCTATGTGATTTAAACAAAATATCATCGAATTAGGCAATATTTTGCCGTTTTCCACGTTTTTGTGAATTTTCAGTTAATGGGTATTAATTCACTATATATACGTAAAAATGATGCAAACACATAATTGATTAGATAATAACCTTAAAAACTTCATTTTCAATCAACTATTTGTTTCTCGTTAGAATACTGAGTAAGAGATTGAAAAGGGGAGAAGTTCTGTTTTTATTGCATATATCGACGTTTCAGCCGGAATAGAGCGGTTTTCGTGTACATCTTCCATCAGTAATATAAGCGGAAAATCAGAAACATTTTAGTTAATTCTAATGAAAACACATTGATTTTTATCATTTGTATTGGAAACAACATTGTCATATGTCTTTTCTTGGATCTAAATAATACGAAACCTCGCTCTATGATTTGAAGTTAAAATCCTCATATATGGTAAAATAGTGACTTTTTTCACGTTTTCCATGTAGTTTGATAATACGTAAATATATTCGTTTTTACCAATATTTCGATACTACTTCATGTAGTATCACGATATGTGATTTGGCCTTCAAATCTCAGAATGTCGAATAATATAGCATTTTAAGCAAGTTTTCTTGCATTTTGTTTCGTACGAAAAATCATCGAATTTAGCAATATTTTGACGTTTATCATCCCCTTTTCCTCTATGTGATTTAAACAAAATATCGTATTAGGCAATATTTAACCGTTTTTCCACGTTTTTGTGAATTTTCAGTTTATGGGTATTAATTCACTATATATACGTAAAAATGAAGCACACACATAATTGATTAGATAATAACCTTAAAAACTTCATTTTCAATCAACTATTTGTTTCTCGTTAAAATACTGAGTAAGAGATTGAAAAGGGGAGAAGTTCTGTTTTTATTGCATATATCGACGTTTCAGCCGGAATAGAGCGGTTTTCGTGTACATCTTCCATCGGTAATATAAACGGAAAATCAGGAACATTTTAGTTAATTCTAATGAAAACACATTGATTTTTATCATTTGTATTGGACACAACATTGTCATATGTCTTTTCTTGGATCTAAATAATACGAAACCTCGCTCTATGATTTGAAGTTAAAATCCTCATATATGGTAAAATAGTGACTTTTTTCACGTTTTCCATGTAGTTTGATAATACGTAAATATATTAATTTTTACCAATATTTCGATACTATTTCATGTAGTATCACGATATGTGATTTGGCCTTCAAATCTCAGAATGTCGCATAATATAGCATTTTAAGCAAATTTTCTTGCATTTGGTTTCGTACGAAAAATCATCGAATTTAGCAATATTTTGACGATTATCATCCCCTTTATCTCTATGTGATTTAAACAAAATATCATCGAATTAGGCAATATTTTGCCGTTTTTCCACGTTTTTGTGAATTTTCAGTTTATGGGTATTAATTCACTATATATACATAAAAATGATGCAAACACATAATTGATTAGATAATAACCTTAAAAACTTCATTTTCAATCAACTATTTGTTTCTCGTTAAAATACTGAGAAAGAGATTGAAAAGGGGAGAAGTTCTGTTTTTATTGCATATATCGACGTTTCAGCCGGAATAGAGCGGTTTTCGTGTACATCTTCCATCGGTAATATAAACGGAAAATCAGGAACATTTTAGTAAATTCTAATGAAAATACATTGATTTTTATCATTTGTATTGGAAACAACATTGTCATATGTATTTTCTTGGATCTAAATAATACGAAACCTCGCTCTATGATTTGAAGTTAAAATCCTCATATATGGTAAAATAGTGACTTTTTTCACGTTTTCCATGTAGTTTGATAATACGTAAATATATTCATTTTTACCAATATTTCGATACTATTTCATGTAGTATCACGATATGTGATTTGGCCTTCAAATCTCAGAATGTCGCATAATATAGCTTTTTAAGCAAGTTTTCTTGCATTTTGTTTCGTACGAAAAACCATCGAATTTAGCAATATTTTGACGATTATCATCCCCTTTTTCTCTATGTGATTTAAACAAAATATCATCGAATTAGGCAATATTTTGCCGTTTTTCCACGTTTTTGTGAATTTTCAGTTTATGGGTATTAATTCACTATATATACGTAAAAATGATGCAAACACATAATTGATTAGATAATAACCTTAAAAACTTCATTTTCAATCAACTATTTGTTTCTCGTTAAAATACTGAGTAAGAGATTGAAAAGGGGAGAAGTTCTGTTTTTATTGCATATATCGACGTTTCAGCCGGAATAGAGCGGTTTTCGTGTACATCTTCCATCGGTAATATAAACGGAAAATCAGGAACTAATTCTAATGAAAACACATTGATTTTTATCATTTGTATTGGAAACAACATTGTCATATGTCTTTTCTTGGATCTAAATAATACGAAACCTCGCTCTATGATTTGAAGTTAAAATCCTCATATATGGTAAAATAGTGACTTTTTTCATGTTTTCCATGTAGTTTGATAATACGTAAATATATTCATTTTTACCAATATTTCGATACTATTTCATGTAGTATCTCGATATGTGATTTGGCCTTCAAATCTCAGAATGTCGCATAATATAGCATTTTAAGCAAGTTTTCTTGCATTTTGTTTCGTACGAAAAATCATCGAATTTAGCAATATTTTGACGTTAAAATCAACATTGTCATAAAATCCTCATATATGGTAAAAAAGTGACTTTTTTCACGTTTTCCATGTAGTTTGATAATACGTAAATATATTCATTTTTACCAATATTTCGATACTATTTCATGTAGTATCACGATATGTGATTTGGCCTTCAAATCTCAGAATGTCGCAGAATATAGCATTTTAAGCAAATTTTCTTGCATTTGGTTTCGTACGAAAAATCATCGAATTTAGCAATATTTTGACGATTATCATCCCCTTTTTCTCTATGTGATTTAAACAAAATATCATCGAATTAGGCAATATTTTGCCGTTTTCCACGTTTTTGTGAATTTTCAGTTAATGGGTATTAATTCACTATATATACGTAAAAATGATGCAAACACATAATTGATTAGATAATAACCTTAAAAACTTCATTTTCAATCAACTATTTGTTTCTCGTTAGAATACTGAGTAAGAGATTGAAAAGGGGAGAAGTTCTGTTTTTATTGCATATATCGACGTTTCAGCCGGAATAGAGCGGTTTTCGTGTACATCTTCCATCAGTAATATAAGCGGAAAATCAGAAACATTTTAGTTAATTCTAATGAAAACACATTGATTTTTATCATTTGTATTGGAAACAACATTGTCATATGTCTTTTCTTGGATCTAAATAATACGAAACCTCGCTCTATGATTTGAAGTTAAAATCCTCATATATGGTAAAATAGTGACTTTTTTCACGTTTTCCATGTAGTGTGATTTTACGTAAATATATTCGTTTTTACCAATATTTCGATACTACTTCATGTAGTATCACGATATGTGATTTGGAATTCAAATCTCAGAATGTCGAATAATATAGCATTTTAAGCAAGTTTTCTTGCATTTTGTTTCGTACGAAAAATCATCGAATTTAGCAATATTTTGACGTTTATCATCCCCTTTTCCTCTATGTGATTTAAACAAAATATCATCGTATTAGGCAATATTTAACCGTTTTTCCACGTTTTTGTGAATTTTCAGTTTATGGGTATTAATTCACTATATATACGTAAAATTGATGCAAACACATAATTGATTATACAATAACCTTAAAAACTTCATTTTCAATCAACTATTTGTTTCTCGCTTAAATACTGAGTAAGAGATTGAAAAGGGGAGAAGTTCTGTTTTTATTGCATATATCGACGTTTCAGCCGGAATAGAGCGGTTTTACCTGTACATCTTCCATCGGTAATATAAACAAAAAATCAGGAACATTTTAGGAAATTCTAATGAAAACACATTGATTTTTATCATTTGTATTGGAAACAACATTGTCATATGTCTTTTCTTGGATCTAAATAATACGAAACCTCGCTCTATGATTTGAAGTTAAAATCCTCATATATGGTAAAATAGTGACTTTTTTCACGTTTTCCATGTAGTTTGATAATACGTAAATATATTCATTTTTACCAATATTTCGATACTATTTCATGTAGTATCACGATATGTGATTTGGCCTTCAAATCTCAGAATGTCGCAGAATATAGCATTTTAAGCAAATTTTCTTGCATTTGGTTTCGTACGAAAAATCATCGAATTTAGCAATATTTTGACGATTATCATCCCCTTTTTCTCTATGTGATTTAAACAAAATATCATCGAATTAGGCAATATTTTGCCGTTTTCCACGTTTTTGTGAATTTTCAGTTAATGGGTATTAATTCACTATATATACGTAAAAATGATGCAAACACATAATTGATTAGATAATAACCTTAAAAACTTCATTTTCAATCAACTATTTGTTTCTCGTTAGAATACTGAGTAAGAGATTGAAAAGGGGAGAAGTTCTGTTTTTATTGCATATATCGACGTTTCAGCCGGAATAGAGCGGTTTTCGTGTACATCTTCCATCAGTAATATAAGCGGAAAATCAGAAACATTTTAGTTAATTCTAATGAAAACACATTGATTTTTATCATTTGTATTGGAAACAACATTGTCATATGTCTTTTCTTGGATCTAAATAATACGAAACCTCGCTCTATGATTTGAAGTTAAAATCCTCATATATGGTAAAATAGTGACTTTTTTCACGTTTTCCATGTAGTGTGATTTTACGTAAATATATTCGTTTTTACCAATATTTCGATACTACTTCATGTAGTATCACGATATGTGATTTGGAATTCAAATCTCAGAATGTCGAATAATATAGCATTTTAAGCAAGTTTTCTTGCATTTTGTTTCGTACGAAAAATCATCGAATTTAGCAATATTTTGACGTTTATCATCCCCTTTTCCTCTATGTGATTTAAACAAAATATCATCGTATTAGGCAATATTTAACCGTTTTTCCACGTTTTTGTGAATTTTCAGTTTATGGGTATTAATTCACTATATATACGTAAAATTGATGCAAACACATAATTGATTATATAATAACCTTAAAAACTTCATTTTCAATCAACTATTTGTTTCTCGCTAAAATACTGAGTAAGAGATTGAAAAGGGGAGAAGTTCTGTTTTTATTGAATATATCGACGTTTCAGCCGGAATAGAGCGGTTTTCGTGTACATCTTCCATCAGTAATATAAGCAGAAAATCAGAAACATTTTAGTTAATTCTAATGAAAACACATTGATTTTTATCATTTGTATTGGAAACAACATATTCATATGTCTTTTCTTGGATCTAAATAATACGAAACCTCGCTCTATGATTTGAAGTTAAAATCCTCATATATGGTAAAATAGTGACTTTTTTCACGTTTTCCATGTAGTGTGATTTTACGTAAATATATTCGTTTTTACCAATATTTCGATACTACTTCATGTAGTATCACGATATGTGATTTGGCCTTCAAATCTCAGAATGTCGAATAATATAGCATTTTAAGCAAGTTTTCTTGCATTTTGTTTCGTACGAAAAATCATCGAATTTAGCAATATTTTGACGTTTATCATCCCCTTTTCCTCTATGTGATTTAAACAAAATATCGTATTAGGCAATATTTAACCGTTTTTCCACGTTTTTGTGAATTTTCAGTTTATGGGTATTAATTCACTATATATACGTAAAAATGAAGCAAACACATAATTGATTAGATAATAACCTTAAAAACTTCATTTTCAATCAACTATTTGTTTCTCGTTAAAATACTGAGTAAGAGATTGAAAAGGGGAGAAGTTCTGTTTTTATTGCATATATCGACGTTTCAGCCGGAATAGAGCGGTTTTCGTGTACATCTTCCATCGGTAATATAAACGGAAAATCAGGAACATTTTAGTTAATTCTAATGAAAACACATTGATTTTTATCATTTGTATTGGACACAACATTGTCATATGTCTTTTCTTGGATCTAAATAATACGAAACCTCGCTCTATGATTTGAAGTTAAAATCCTCATATATGGTAAAATAGTGACTTTTTTCACGTTTTCCATGTAGTTTGATAATACGTAAATATATTAATTTTTACCAATATTTCGATACTATTTCATGTAGTATCACGATATGTGATTTGGCCTTCAAATCTCAGAATGTCGCAGAATATAGCATTTTAAGCAAATTTTCTTGCATTTGGTTTCGTACGAAAAATCATCGAATTTAGCAATATTTTGACGATTATCATCCCCTTTATCTATATGTGATTTAAACAAAATATCATCGAATTAGGCAATATTTTGCCGTTTTTCCACGTTTTTGTGAATTTTCAGTTTATGGGTATTAATTCACTATATATACATAAAAATGATGCAAACACATAATTGATTAGATAATAACCTTAAAAACTTCATTTTCAATCAACTATTTGTTTCTCGTTAAAATACTGAGAAAGAGATTGAAAAGGGGAGAAGTTCTGTTTTTATTGCATATATCGACGTTTCAGCCGGAATAGAGCGGTTTTCGTGTACATCTTCCATCGGTAATATAAACGGAAAATCAGGAACATTTTAGTAAATTCTAATGAAAACACATTGATTTTTATCATTTGTATTGGAAACAACATTGTCATATGTCTTTTCTTGGATCTAAATAATACGAAACCTCGCTCTATGATTTGAAGTTAAAATCCTCATATATGGTAAAATAGTGACTTTTTTCACGTTTTCCATGTAGTTTGATAATACGTAAATATATTCATTTTTACCAATATTTCGATACTATTTCATGTAGTATCACGATATGTGATTTGGCCTTCAAATCTCAGAATGTCGCATAATATAGCATTTTAAGCAAGTTTTCTTGCATTTTGTTTCGTACGAAAAATCATCGAATTTAGCAATATTTTGACGATTATCATCCCCTTTTTCTCTATGTGATTTAAACAAAATATCATCGAATTAGGCAATATTTTGCCGTTTTTCCACGTTTTTGTGAATTTTCAGTTTATGGGTATTAATTCACTATATATACGTAAAAATGATGCAAACACATAATTGATTAGATAATAACCTTAAAAACTTCATTTTCAATCAACTATTTGTTTCTCGTTAAAATACTGAGTAAGAGATTGAAAAGGGGAGAAGTTCTGTTTTTATTGCATATATCGACGTTTCAGTCGGAATAGAGCGGTTTTCGTGTACATCTTCCATCGGTAATATAAACGGAAAATCAGGAACTAATTCTAATGAAAACACATTGATTTTTATCATTTGTATTGGAAACAACATTGTCATATGTCTTTTCTTGGATCTAAATAATACGAAACCTCGCTCTATGATTTGAAGTTAAAATCCTCATATATGGTAAAATAGTGACTTTTTTCACGTTTTCCATGTAGTTTGATAATACGTAAATATATTCATTTTTACCAATATTTCGATACTATTTCATATAGTATCTCGATATGTGATTTGGCCTTCAAATCTCAGAATGTCGCATAATATAGCATTTTAAGCAAGTTTTCTTGCATTTTGTTTCGTACGAAAAATCATCGAATTTAGCAATATTTTGACGTTAAAATCAACATTGTCATAAAATCCTCATATATGGTAAAAAAGTGACTTTTTTCACGTTTTCCATGTAGTTTGATAATACGTAAATATATTCATTTTTACCAATATTTCGATACTATTTCATGTAGTATCACGATATGTGATTTGGCCTTCAAATCTCAGAATGTCGCAGAATATAGCATTTTAAGCAAATTTTCTTGCATTTGGTTTCGTACGAAAAATCATCGAATTTAGCAATATTTTGACGATTATCATCCCCTTTTTCTCTATGTGATTTAAACAAAATATCATCGAATTAGGCAATATTTTGCCGTTTTCCACGTTTTTGTGAATTTTCAGTTAATGGGTATTAATTCACTATATATAAGTAAAAATGATGCAAACACATAATTGATTAGATAATAACCTTAAAAACTTCATTTTCAATCAACTATTTGTTTCTCGTTAGAATACTGAGTAAGAGATTGAAAAGGGGAGAAGTTCTGTTTTTATTGCATATATCGACGTTTCAGCCGGAATAGAGCGGTTTTCGTGTACATCTTCCATCAGTAATATAAGCGGAAAATCAGAAACATTTTAGTTAATTCTAATGAAAACACATTGATTTTTATCATTTGTATTGGAAACAACATTGTCATATGTCTTTTCTTGGATCTAAATAATACGAAACCTCGCTCTATGATTTGAAGTTAAAATCCTCATATATGGTAAAATAGTGACTTTTTTCACGTTTTCCATGTAGTGTGATTTTACGTAAATATATTCATTTTTACCAATATTTCGATACTACTTCATGTAGTATCACGATATGTGATTTGGAATTCAAATCTCAGAATGTCGAATAATATAGCATTTTAAGCAAGTTTTCTTGCATTTTGTTTCGTACGAAAAATCATCGAATTTAGCAATATTTTGACGTTTATCATCCCCTTTTCCTCTATGTGATTTAAACAAAATATCATCGTATTAGGCAATATTTAACCGTTTTTCCACGTTTTTGTGAATTTTCAGTTTATGGGTATTAATTCACTATATATACGTAAAATTGATGCAAACACATAATTGATTATATAATAACCTTAAAAACTTCATTTTCAATCAACTATTTGTTTCTCGCTTAAATACTGAGTAAGAGATTGAAAAGGGGAGAAGTTCTGTTTTTATTGCATATATCGACGTTTCAGCCGGAATAGAGCGGTTTTACCTGTACATCTTCCATCGGTAATATAAACGGAAAATCAGGAACATTTTAGTAAATTCTAATGAAAACACATTGATTTTTATTATTTGTATTGGAAACAACATTGTCATATGTCTTTTCTTGGATCTAAATAATACGAAACCTCGCTATATGATTTGAAGTTAAAATCCTCATATATGGTAAAATAGTGACTTTTTTCACGTTTTCCATGTAGTTTGATAATACGTAAATATATTCATTTTTACCAATATTTCGATACTATTTCATGTAGTATCACGATATGTGATTTGGCCTTCAAATCTCAGAATGTCGCATAATATAGCATTTTAAGCAAGTTTTCTTGCATTTTGTTTCGTACGAAAAATCATCGAATTTAGCAATATTTTGACGATTATCATCCCCTTTTTCTCTATGTGATTTAAACAAAATATCATCGAATTAGGCAATATTTTGCCGTTTTTCCACGTTTTTGTGAATTTTCAGTTTATGGGTATTAATTCACTATATATACGTAAAAATGATGCAAACACATAATTGATTAGATAATAACCTTAAAAACTTCATTTTCAATCAACTATTTGTTTCTCGTTAAAATACTGAGTAAGAGATTGAAAAGGGGAGAAGTTCTGTTTTTATTGAATATATCGACGTTTCAGCCGGAATAGAGCGGTTTTCGTGTACATCTTCCATCAGTAATATAAGCAGAAAATCAGAAACATTTTAGTTAATTCTAATGAAAACACATTGATTTTTATCATTTGTATTGGACACAACATTGTCATATGTCTTTTCTTGGATCTAAATAATACGAAACCTCGCTCTATGATTTGAAGTTAAAATCCTCATATATGGTAAAATAGTGACTTTTTTCACGTTTTCCATGTAGTTTGATAATACGTAAATATATTAATTTTTACCAATATTTCGATACTATTTCATGTAGTATCACGATATGTGATTTGGCCTTCAAATCTCAGAATGTCGCAGAATATAGCATTTTAAGCAAATTTTCTTGCATTTGGTTTCGTACGAAAAATCATCGAATTTAGCAATATTTTGACGATTATCATCCCCTTTATCTCTATGTGATTTAAACAAAATATCATCGAATTAGGCAATATTTTGCCGTTTTTCCACGTTTTTGTGAATTTTCAGTTTATGGGTATTAATTCACTATATATACATAAAAATGATGCAAACACATAATTGATTAGATAATAACCTTAAAAACTTCATTTTCAATCAACTATTTGTTTCTCGTTAAAATACTGAGAAAGAGATTGAAAAGGGGAGAAGTTCTGTTTTTATTGCATATATCGACGTTTCAGCCGGAATAGAGCGGTTTTCGTGTACATCTTCCATCGGTAATATAAACGGAAAATCAGGAACTAATTCTAATGAAAACACATTGATTTTTATCATTTGTATTGGAAACAACATTGTCATATGTCTTTTCTTGGATCTAAATAATACGAAACCTCGCTCTATGATTTGAAGTTAAAATCCTCATATATGGTAAAATAGTGAATTTTCACGTTTTCCATGTAGTTTGATAATACGTAAATATATTCATTTTTACCAATATTTCGATACTATTTCATGTAGTATCTCGATATGTGATTTGGCCTTCAAATCTCAGAATGTCGCATAATATAGCATTTTAAGCAAGTTTTCTTGCATTTTGTTTCGTACGAAAAATCATCGAATTTAGCAATATTTTGACGTTAAAATCAACATTGTCATAAAATCCTCATATATGGTAAAATAGTGACTTTTTTCACGTTTTCCATGTAGTTTGATAATACGTAAATATATTCATTTTTACCAATATTTCGATACTATTTCATGTAGTATCACGATATGTGATTTGGCCTTCAAATCTCAGAATGTCACAGAATATAGCATTTTAAGCAAATTTTCTTGCATTTGGTTTCGTACGAAAAATCATCGAATTTAGCAATATTTTGACGATTATCATCCCCTTTTTCTCTATGTGATTTAAACAAAATATCATCGAATTAGGCAATATTTTGCCGTTTTAAACGTTTTTGTGAATTTTCAGTTAATGGGTATTAATTCACTATATATACGTAAAAATGATGCAAACACATAATTGATTAGATAATAACCTTAAAAACTTCATTTTCAATCAACTATTTGTTTCTCGTTAGAATACTGAGTAAGAGATTGAAAAGGGGAGAAGTTCTGTTTTTATTGCATATATCGACGTTTCAGCCGGAATAGAGCGGTTTTCGTGTACATCTTCCATCAGTAATATAAGCGGAAAATCAGAAACATTTTAGTTAATTCTAATGAAAACACATTGATTTTTATCATTTGTATTGGAAACAACATTGTCATATGTCTTTTCTTGGATCTAAATAATACGAAACCTCGCTCTATGATTTGAAGTTAAAATCCTCATATATGGTAAAATAGTGACTTTTTTCACGTTTTCCATGTAGTTTGATAATACGTAAATATATTCATTTTTACCAATATTTCGATACTATTTCATGTAGTATCTCGATATGTGATTTGGCCTTCAAATCTCAGAATGTCGCATAATATAACATTTTAAGCAAGTTTTCTTGCATTTTGTTTCGTACGAAAAATCATCGAATTTAGCAATATTTTGACGTTAAAATCAACATTGTCATAAAATCCTCATATATGGTAAAATAGTGACTTTTTTCACGTTTTCCATGTAGTTTGATAATACGTAAATATATTCATTTTTACCAATATTTCGATACTATTTCATGTAGTATCACGATATGTGATTTGGCCTTCAAATCTCAGAATGTCACAGAATATAGCATTTTAAGCAAATTTTCTTGCATTTGGTTTCGTACGAAAAATCATCGAATTTAGCAATATTTTGACGATTATCATCCCCTTTTTCTCTATGTGATTTAAACAAAATATCATCGAATTAGGCAATATTTTGCCGTTTTCCACGTTTTTGTGAATTTTCAGTTAATGGGTATTAATTCACTATATATACGTAAAAATGATGCAAACACATAATTGATTAGATAATAACCTTAAAAACTTCATTTTCAATCAACTATTTGTTTCTCGTTAGAATACTGAGTAAGAGATTGAAAAGGGGAGAAGTTCTGTTTTTATTGCATATATCGACGTTTCAGCCGGAATAGAGCGGTTTTCGTGTACATCTTCCATCAGTAATATAAGCGGAAAACCAGAAACATTTTAGTTAATTCTAATGAAAACACATTGATTTTTATCATTTGTATTGGAAACAACATTGTCATATGTCTTTTCTTGGATCTAAATAATACGAAACCTCGCTCTATGATTTGAAGTTAAAATCCTCATGTATGGTAAAATAGTGACTTTTTTCACGTTTTCCATGTAGTGTGATTTTACGTAAATATATTCGTTTTTACCAATATTTCGATACTACTTCATGTAGTATCACGATATGTGATTTGGAATTCAAATCTCAGAATGTCGAATAATATAGCATTTTAAGCAAGTTTTCTTGCATTTTGTTTCGTACGAAAAATCATCGAATTTAGCAATATTTTGACGTTTATCATCCCCTTTTCCTCTATGTGATTTAAACAAAATATCATCGTATTAGGCAATATTTAACCGTTTTTCCACGTTTTTGTGAATTTTCAGTTTATGGGTATTAATTCACTATATATACGTAAAATTGATGCAAACACATAATTGATTATAAAATAACCTTAAAAACTTCATTTTCAATCAACTATTTGTTTCTCGCTTAAATACTGAGTAAGAGATTGAAAAGGGGAGAAGTTCTGTTTTTATTGCATATATCGACGTTTCAGCCGGAATAGAGCGGTTTTACCTGTACATCCTCCATCGGTAATATAAACGGAAAATCAGGAACTAATTCTAATGAAAACACATTGATTTTTATCATTTGTATTGGAAACAACATTGTCATATGTCTTTTCTTTGATCTAAATAATACGAAACCTCGCTATATGATTTGAAGTTAAAATCCTCATATATGGTAAAATAGTGACTTTTTTCACGTTTTCCATGTAGTTTGATAATACGTAAATATATTCATTTTTACCAATATTTCGATACTATTTCATGTAGTATCACGATATGTGATTTGGCCTTCAAATCTCAGAATGTCGCAGAATATAGCATTTTAAGCAAATTTTCTTGCATTTGGTTTCGTACGAAAAATCATCGAATTTAGCAATATTTTGACGATTATCATCCCCTTTATCTCTATGTGATTTAAACAAAATATCATCGAATTAGGCAATATTTTGCCGTTTTTCCACGTTTTTGTGAATTTTCAGTTTATGGGTATTAATTCACTATATATACATAAAAATGATGCAAACACATAATTGATTAGATAATAACCTTAAAAACTTCATTTTCAATCAACTATTTGTTTCTCGTTAAAATACTGAGAAAGAGATTGAAAAGGGGAGAAGTTCTGTTTTTATTGCATATATCGACGTTTCAGCCGGAATAGAGCGGTTTTCGTGTACATCTTCCATCGGTAATATAAACGGAAAATCAGGAACATTTTAGTAAATTCTAATGAAAACACATTGATTTTTATCATTTGTATTGGACACAACATTGTCATATGTCTTTTCTTGGATCTAAATAATACGAAACCTCGCTCTATGATTTGAAGTTAAAATCCTCATATATGGTAAAATAGTGACTTTTTTCACGTTTTCCATGTAGTTTGATAATACGTAAATATATTCATTTTTACCAATATTTCGATACTATTTCATGTAGTATCACGATATGTGATTTGGCCTTCAAATCTCAGAATGTCACAGAATATAGCATTTTAAGCAAATTTTCTTGCATTTGGTTTCGTACGAAAAATCATCGAATTTAGCAATATTTTGACGATTATCTTCCCCTTTTTCTCTATGTGATTTAAACAAAATATCATCGAATTAGGCAATATTTTGCCGTTTTCCACGTTTTTGTGAATTTTCAGTTTATGGGTATTAATTCACTATATATACGTAAAAATGATGATAACACATAATTGATTAGATAATAACCTTAAAAACTTCATTTTCAATCAACTATTTGTTTCTCGTTAGAATACTGAGTAAGAGATTGAAAAGGGGAGAAGTTCTGTTTTTATTGCATATATCGACGTTTCAGCCGGAATAGAGCGGTTTTCGTGTACATCTTCCATCAGTAATATAAGCGGAAAACCAGAAACATTTTAGTTAATTCTAATGAAAACACATTGATTTTTATCATTTGTATTGGAAACAACATTGTCATATGTCTTTTCTTGGATCTAAATAATACGAAACCTCGCTCTATGATTTGAAGTTAAAATCCTCATGTATGGTAAAATAGTGACTTTTTTCACGTTTTCCATGTAGTGTGATTTTACGTAAATATATTCGTTTTTACCAATATTTCGATACTACTTCATGTAGTATCACGATATGTGATTTGGAATTCAAATCTCAGAATGTCGAATAATATAGCATTTTAAGCAAGTTTTCTTGCATTTTGTTTCGTACGAAAAATCATCGAATTTAGCAATATTTTGACGTTTATCATCCCCTTTTCCTCTATGTGATTTAAACAAAATATCATCGTATTAGGCAATATTTAACCGTTTTTCCACGTTTTTGTGAATTTTCAGTTTATGGGTATTAATTCACTATATATACGTAAAATTGATGCAAACACATAATTGATTATAAAATAACCTTAAAAACTTCATTTTCAATCAACTATTTGTTTCTCGCTTAAATACTGAGTAAGAGATTGAAAAGGGGAGAAGTTCTGTTTTTATTGCATATATCGACGTTTCAGCCGGAATAGAGCGGTTTTACCTGTACATCCTCCATCGGTAATATAAACGGAAAATCAGGAACTAATTCTAATGAAAACACATTGATTTTTATCATTTGTATTGGAAACAACATTGTCATATGTCTTTTCTTTGATCTAAATAATACGAAACCTCGCTATATGATTTGAAGTTAAAATCCTCATATATGGTAAAATAGTGACTTTTTTCACGTTTTCCATGTAGTTTGATAATACGTAAATATATTCATTTTTACCAATATTTCGATACTATTTCATGTAGTATCACGATATGTGATTTGGCCTTCAAATCTCAGAATGTCGCAGAATATAGCATTTTAAGCAAATTTTCTTGCATTTGGTTTCGTACGAAAAATCATCGAATTTAGCAATATTTTGACGATTATCATCCCCTTTATCTCTATGTGATTTAAACAAAATATCATCGAATTAGGCAATATTTTGCCGTTTTTCCACGTTTTTGTGAATTTTCAGTTTATGGGTATTAATTCACTATATATACATAAAAATGATGCAAACACATAATTGATTAGATAATAACCTTAAAAACTTCATTTTCAATCAACTATTTGTTTCTCGTTAAAATACTGAGAAAGAGATTGAAAAGGGGAGAAGTTCTGTTTTTATTGCATATATCGACGTTTCAGCCGGAATAGAGCGGTTTTCGTGTACATCTTCCATCGGTAATATAAACGGAAAATCAGGAACATTTTAGTAAATTCTAATGAAAACACATTGATTTTTATCATTTGTATTGGACACAACATTGTCATATGTCTTTTCTTGGATCTAAATAATACGAAACCTCGCTCTATGATTTGAAGTTAAAATCCTCATATATGGTAAAATAGTGACTTTTTTCACGTTTTCCATGTAGTTTGATAATACGTAAATATATTCATTTTTACCAATATTTCGATACTATTTCATGTAGTATCACGATATGTGATTTGGCCTTCAAATCTCAGAATGTCACAGAATATAGCATTTTAAGCAAATTTTCTTGCATTTGGTTTCGTACGAAAAATCATCGAATTTAGCAATATTTTGACGATTATCTTCCCCTTTTTCTCTATGTGATTTAAACAAAATATCATCGAATTAGGCAATATTTTGCCGTTTTCCACGTTTTTGTGAATTTTCAGTTTATGGGTATTAATTCACTATATATACGTAAAAATGATGATAACACATAATTGATTAGATAATAACCTTAAAAACTTCATTTTCAATCAACTATTTGTTTCTCGTTAAAATACTGAGTAAGAGATTGAAAAGGGGAGAAGTTCTGTTTTTATTGCATATATCGACGTTTCAGCCGGATTAGAGCGGTTTTCGTGTACATCTTCCATCGGTAATATAAACGGAAAATCAGGAACTAATTCTAATGAAAACACATTGATTTTTATCATTTGTATTGGAAACAACATTGTCATATGTCTTTTCTTGGATCTAAATAATACGAAACCTCGCTCTATGATTTGAAGCTAAAATCCTCATATATGGTAAAATAGTGACTTTTTTCACGTTTTCCATGTAGTTTGATAATACGTAAATATATTCATTTTTACCAATATTTCGATACTATTTCATGTAGTATCACGATATGTGATTTGGCCTTCAAATCTCAGAATGTCGCATAATATAGCATTTTAAGCAAGTTTTCTTGCATTTTGTTTCGTACGAAAAATCATCGAATTTAGCAATATTTTGACGTTAAAATCAACATTGTCATAAAATCCTCATATATGGTAAAATAGTGACTTTTTTCACGTTTTCCATGTAGTTTGATAATACGTAAATATATTCATTTTTACCAATATTTCGATACTATTTCATGTAGTATCACGATATGTGATTTGGCCTTCAAATCTCAGAATGTCGCAGAATATAGCATTTTAAGCAAATTTTCTTGCATTTGGTTTCGTACGAAAAATCATCGAATTTAGCAATATTTTGACGATTATCATCCCCTTTTTCTCTATGTGATTTAAACAAAATATCATCGAATTAGGCAATATTTTGCCGTTTTCCACGTTTTTGTGAATTTTTAGTTTATGGGTATTAATTCACTATATATACGTAAAAATGATGCAAACACATAATTGATTAGATAATAACCTTAAAAACTTCATTTTCAATCAACTATTTGTTTCTCGTTAAAATACTGAGTAAGAGATTGAAAAGGGGAGAAGTTCTGTTTTTATTGCATATATCGACGTTTCAGCCGGAATACAGCGGTTTTCGTGTACATCTTGCATCAGTAATATAAGCGGAAAATCAGAAACATTTTAGTTAATTCTAATGAAAACACATTGATTTTTATCATTTGTATTGGAAACAACATTGTCATATGTCTTTTCTTGGATCTAAATAATACGAAACCTCGCTCTATGATTTGAAGTTAAAATCCTCATATATGGTAAAATAGTGACTTTTTCACGTTTTCCATGTAGTGTGATTTTACGTAAATATATTCGTTTTTACCAATATTTCGATACTACTTCATGTAGTATCACGATATGTGATTTGGCCTTCAAATCTCAGAATGTCGAATAATATAGCATTTTAAGCAAGTTTTCTTGCATTTTGTTTCGTACGAAAAATCATCGAATTTAGCAATATTTTAACGTTCATCATCCCCTTTTCCTCTATGTGATTTAAACAAAATATCATCGTATTAGGCAATATTTAACCGTTTTTCCACGTTTTTGTGAATTTTCAGTTTATGGGTATTAATTCACTATATATACGTAAAAATGATGCAAACACATAATTGATTAGAAAATAACCTTAAAAACTTCATTTTCAATCAACTATTTGTTTCTCGTTAAAATACTGAGCAAGAGATTGAAAAGGGGAGAAGTTCTGTTTTTATTGCATATATCGACGTTTCAGCCGGAATAGAGCGGTTTTACCTGTACATCTTCCATCGGTGTTATATACAGAAAATCAGGAACATTTTAGTAAATTCTAATGAAAACACATTGATTTTTATCATTTGTATTGGAAACAACATTGTCATATGTCTTTTCTTGGATCTAAATAATACGAAACCTCGCTCTATGATTTGAAGTTAAAATCCTCATATATGGTAAAATAGTGACTTTTTTTCACGTTTTCCATGTAGTTTGATAATACGTAAATATATTCATTTTTACCAATATTTCGATACTATTTCATGTAGTATCTCGATATGTGATTTGGCCTTCAAATCTCAGAATGTCGCATAATATAGCATTTTAAGCAAGTTTTCTTGCATTTTGTTTCGTACGAAAAATCATCGAATTTAGCAATATTTTGACGTTAAAATCAACATTGTCATAAAATCCTCATATATGGTAAAATAGTGACTTTTTTCACGTTTTCCATGTAGTTTGATAATACGTAAATATATTCATTTTTACCAATATTTCGATACTATTTCATATAGTATCACGATATGTGATTTGGCCTTCAAATTTCAGAATGTCGCAGAATATAGCATTTTAAGCAAATTTTCTTGCATTTGGTTTCGTACGAAAAATCATCGAATTTAGCAATATTTTGACGATTATCATCCCCTTTTTCTCTATGTGATTTAAACAAAATATCATCGAATTAGGCAATATTAATTTTAAGCAAGCTTCCGTTTTCCACGTTTTTGTGAATTTTCAGTTTATGGGTATTAATTCACTATATATACGTAAAAATGATGCAAACACATAATTGATTAGATAATAACCTTAAAAACTTCATTTTCAATCAACTATTTGTTTCTCGTTAGAATATTGAGTAAGAGATTGAAAAGGGGAGAAGTTCTGTTTTTATTGCATATATCGACGTTTCAGCCGGAATAGAGCGGTTTTCGTGTACATCTTCCATCAGTAATATAAGCGGAAAATCAGAAACATTTTAGTTAATTCTAATGAAAACACATTGATTTTTATCATTTGTATTGGAAACAACATTGTCATATGTCTTTTCTTGGATCTAAATAATACGAAACCTCGCTCTATGATTTGAAGTTAAAATCCTCATATATGGTAAAATAGTGACTTTTTTCACGTTTTCCATGTAGTGTGATTTTACGTAAATATATTCGTTTTTACCAATATTTCGATACTACTTCATGTAGTATCACGATATGTGATTTGGAATTCAAATCTCAGAATGTCGAATAATATAGCATTTTAAGCAAGTTTTCTTGCATTTTGTTTCGTACGAAAAATCATCGAATTTAGCAATATTTTGACGTTTATCATCCCCTTTTCCTCTATGTGATTTAAACAAAATATCATCGTATTAGGCAATATTTAACCGTTTTTCCACGTTTTTGTGAATTTTCAGTTTATGGGTATTAATTCACTATATATACGTAAAATTGATGCAAACACATAATTGATTATATAATAACCTTAAAAACTTCATTTTCAATCAACTATTTGTTTCTCGCTAAAATACTGAGTAAGAGATTGAAAAGGGGAGAAGTTCTGTTTTTATTGCATATATCGACGTTTCAGCCGGAATAGAGCGGTTTTACCTGTACATCTTCCATCGGTAATATAAACGGAAAATCAGGAACATTTTAGTAAATTCTGATGAAAACACATTGATTTTTATCATTTGTATTGGACACAACATTGTCATATGTCTTTTCTTGGATCTAAATAATACGAAACCTCGCTCTATGATTTGAAGTTAAAATCCTCATATATGGTAAAATAGTGACTTTTTTCACGTTTTCCATGTAGTTTGATAATACGTAAATATATTAATTTTTACCAATATTTCGATACTATTTCATGTAGTATCTCGATATGTGATTTGGCCTTCAAATCTCAGAATGTCGCATAATATAACATTTTAAGCAAGTTTTCTTGCATTTTGTTTCGTACGAAAAATCATCGAATTTAGCAATATTTTGACGTTAAAATCAACATTGTCATAAAATCCTCATATATGGTAAAATAGTGACTTTTTTCACGTTTTCCATGTAGTTTGATAATACGTAAATATATTCATTTTTACCAATATTTCGATACTATTTCATGTAGTATCACGATATGTGATTTGGCCTTCAAATCTCAGAATGTCACAGAATATAGCATTTTAAGCAAATTTTCTTGCATTTGGTTTCGTACGAAAAATCATCGAATTTAGCAATATTTTGACGATTATCATCCCCTTTTTCTCTATGTGATTTAAACAAAATATCATCGAATTAGGCAATATTTTGCCGTTTTCCACGTTTTTGTGAATTTTCAGTTAATGGGTATTAATTCACTATATATACGTAAAAATGATGCAAACACATAATTGATTAGATAATAACCTTAAAAACTTCATTTTCAATCAACTATTTGTTTCTCGTTAGAATACTGAGTAAGAGATTGAAAAGGGGAGAAGTTCTGTTTTTATTGCATATATCGACGTTTCAGCCGGAATAGAGCGGTTTTCGTGTACATCTTCCATCAGTAATATAAGCGGAAAACCAGAAACATTTTAGTTAATTCTAATGAAAACACATTGATTTTTATCATTTGTATTGGAAACAACATTGTCATATGTCTTTTCTTGGATCTAAATAATACGAAACCTCGCTCTATGATTTGAAGTTAAAATCCTCATGTATGGTAAAATAGTGACTTTTTTCACGTTTTCCATGTAGTGTGATTTTACGTAAATATATTCGTTTTTACCAATATTTCGATACTACTTCATGTAGTATCACGATATGTGATTTGGAATTCAAATCTCAGAATGTCGAATAATATAGCATTTTAAGCAAGTTTTCTTGCATTTTGTTTCGTACGAAAAATCATCGAATTTAGCAATATTTTGACGTTTATCATCCCCTTTTCCTCTATGTGATTTAAACAAAATATCATCGTATTAGGCAATATTTAACCGTTTTTCCACGTTTTTGTGAATTTTCAGTTTATGGGTATTAATTCACTATATATACGTAAAATTGATGCAAACACATAATTGATTATAAAATAACCTTAAAAACTTCATTTTCAATCAACTATTTGTTTCTCGCTTAAATACTGAGTAAGAGATTGAAAAGGGGAGAAGTTCTGTTTTTATTGCATATATCGACGTTTCAGCCGGAATAGAGCGGTTTTACCTGTACATCTTCCATCGGTAATATAAACGGAAAATCAGGAACTAATTCTAATGAAAACACATTGATTTTTATCATTTGTATTGGAAACAACATTGTCATATGTCTTTTCTTTGATCTAAATAATACGAAACCTCGCTATATGATTTGAAGTTAAAATCCTCATATATGGTAAAATAGTGACTTTTTTCACGTTTTCCATGTAGTTTGATAATACGTAAATATATTCATTTTTACCAATATTTCGATACTATTTCATGTAGTATCACGATATGTGATTTGGCCTTCAAATCTCAGAATGTCGCAGAATATAGCATTTTAAGCAAATTTTCTTGCATTTGGTTTCGTACGAAAAATCATCGAATTTAGCAATATTTTGACGATTATCATCCCCTTTATCTCTATGTGATTTAAACAAAATATCATCGAATTAGGCAATATTTTGCCGTTTTTCCACGTTTTTGTGAATTTTCAGTTTATGGGTATTAATTCACTATATATACATAAAAATGATGCAAACACATAATTGATTAGATAATAACCTTAAAAACTTCATTTTCAATCAACTATTTGTTTCTCGTTAAAATACTGAGAAAGAGATTGAAAAGGGGAGAAGTTCTGTTTTTATTGCATATATCGACGTTTCAGCCGGAATAGAGCGGTTTTCGTGTACATCTTCCATCGGTAATATAAACGGAAAATCAGGAACATTTTAGTAAATTCTAATGAAAACACATTGATTTTTATCATTTGTATTGGACACAACATTGTCATATGTCTTTTCTTGGATCTAAATAATACGAAACCTCGCTCTATGATTTGAAGTTAAAATCCTCATATATGGTAAAATAGTGACTTTTTTCACGTTTTCCATGTAGTTTGATAATACGTAAATATATTCATTTTTACCAATATTTCGATACTATTTCATGTAGTATCACGATATGTGATTTGGCCTTCAAATCTCAGAATGTCGAATAATATAGCATTTTAAGCAAATTTTCTTGCATTTGGTTTCGTACGAAAAATCATCGAATTTAGCAATATTTTGACGATTATCTTCCCCTTTTTCTCTATGTGATTTAAACAAAATATCATCGAATTAGGCAATATTTTGCCGTTTTCCACGTTTTTGTGAATTTTCAGTTTATGGGTATTAATTCACTATATATACGTAAAAATGATGCAAACACATAATTGATTAGATAATAACCTTAAAAACTTCATTTTCAATCAACTATTTGTTTCTCGTTAAAATACTGAGTAAGAGATTGAAAAGGGGAGAAGTTCTGTTTTTATTGCATATATCGACGTTTCAGCCGGAATAGAGCGGTTTTCGTGTACATCTTCCATCGGTAATATAAACGGAAAATCAGGAACTAATTCTAATGAAAACACATTGATTTTTATCATTTGTATTGGAAACAACATTGTCATATGTCTTTTCTTGGATCTAAATAATACGAAACCTCGCTCTATGATTTGAAGCTAAAATCCTCATATATGGTAAAATAGTGACTTTTTTCACGTTTTCCATGTAGTTTGATAATACGTAAATATATTCATTTTTACCAATATTTCGATACTATTTCATGTAGTATCACGATATGTGATTTGGCCTTCAAATCTCAGAATGTCGCATAATATAGCATTTTAAGCAAGTTTTCTTGCATTTTGTTTCGTACGAAAAATCATCGAATTTAGCAATATTTTGACGTTAAAATCAACATTGTCATAAAATCCTCATATATGGTAAAATAGTGACTTTTTTCACGTTTTCCATGTAGTTTGATAATACGTAAATATATTCATTTTTACCAATATTTCGATACTATTTCATGTAGTATCACGATATGTGATTTGGCCTTCAAATCTCAGAATGTCGCAGAATATAGCATTTTAAGCAAATTTTCTTGCATTTGGTTTCGTACGAAAAATCATCGAATTTAGCAATATTTTGACGATTATCATCCCCTTTTTCTCTATGTGATTTAAACAAAATATCATCGAATTAGGCAATATTTTGCCGTTTTCCACGTTTTTGTGAATTTTCAGTTTATGGGTATTAATTCACTATATATACGTAAAAATGATGCAAACACATAATTGATTAGATAATAACCTTAAAAACTTCATTTTCAATCAACTATTTGTTTCTCGTTAAAATACTGAGTAAGAGATTGAAAAGGGGAGAAGTTCTGTTTTTATTGCATATATCGACGTTTCAGCCGGAATACAGCGGTTTTCGTGTACATCTTGCATCAGTAATATAAGCGGAAAATCAGAAACATTTTAGTTAATTCTAATGAAAACACATTGATTTTTATCATTTGTATTGGAAACAACATTGTCATATGTCTTTTCTTGGATCTAAATAATACGAAACCTCGCTCTATGATTTGAAGTTAAAATCCTCATATATGGTAAAATAGTGACTTTTTCACGTTTTCCATGTAGTGTGATTTTACGTAAATATATTCGTTTTTACCAATATTTCGATACTACTTCATGTAGTATCACGATATGTGATTTGGCCTTCAAATCTCAGAATGTCGAATAATATAGCATTTTAAGCAAGTTTTCTTGCATTTTGTTTCGTACGAAAAATCATCGAATTTAGCAATATTTTAACGTTCATCATCCCCTTTTCCTCTATGTGATTTAAACAAAATATCATCGTATTAGGCAATATTTAACCGTTTTTCCACGTTTTTGTGAATTTTCAGTTTATGGGTATTAATTCACTATATATACGTAAAAATGATGCAAACACATAATTGATTAGAAAATAACCTTAAAAACTTCATTTTCAATCAACTATTTGTTTCTCGTTAAAATACTGAGCAAGAGATTGAAAAGGGGAGAAGTTCTGTTTTTATTGCATATATCGACGTTTCAGCCGGAATAGAGCGGTTTTACCTGTACATCTTCCATCGGTGTTATATACAGAAAATCAGGAACATTTTAGTAAATTCTAATGAAAACACATTGATTTTTATCATTTGTATTGGAAACAACATTGTCATATGTCTTTTCTTGGATCTAAATAATACGAAACCTCGCTCTATGATTTGAAGTTAAAATCCTCATATATGGTAAAATAGTGACTTTTTTCACGTTTTCCATGTAGTTTGATAATACGTAAATATATTCATTTTTACCAATATTTCGATACTATTTCATGTAGTATCTCGATATGTGATTTGGCCTTCAAATCTCAGAATGTCGCATAATATAGCATTTTAAGCAAGTTTTCTTGCATTTTGTTTCGTACGAAAAATCATCGAATTTAGCAATATTTTGACGTTAAAATCAACATTGTCATAAAATCCTCATATATGGTAAAATAGTGACTTTTTTCACGTTTTCCATGTAGTTTGATAATACGTAAATATATTCATTTTTACCAATATTTCGATACTATTTCATATAGTATCACGATATGTGATTTGGCCTTCAAATTTCAGAATGTCGCAGAATATAGCATTTTAAGCAAATTTTCTTGCATTTGGTTTCGTACGAAAAATCATCGAATTTAGCAATATTTTGACGATTATCATCCCCTTTTTCTCTATGTGATTTAAACAAAATATCATCGAATTAGGCAATATTAATTTTAAGCAAGCTTCCGTTTTCCACGTTTTTGTGAATTTTCAGTTTATGGGTATTAATTCACTATATATACGTAAAAATGATGCAAACACATAATTGATTAGATAATAACCTTAAAAACTTCATTTTCAATCAACTATTTGTTTCTCGTTAGAATATTGAGTAAGAGATTGAAAAGGGGAGAAGTTCTGTTTTTATTGCATATATCGACGTTTCAGCCGGAATAGAGCGGTTTTCGTGTACATCTTCCATCAGTAATATAAGCGGAAAATCAGAAACATTTTAGTTAATTCTAATGAAAACACATTGATTTTTATCATTTGTATTGGAAACAACATTGTCATATGTCTTTTCTTGGATCTAAATAATACGAAACCTCGCTCTATGATTTGAAGTTAAAATCCTCATATATGGTAAAATAGTGACTTTTTTCACGTTTTCCATGTAGTGTGATTTTACGTAAATATATTCGTTTTTACCAATATTTCGATACTACTTCATGTAGTATCACGATATGTGATTTGGAATTCAAATCTCAGAATGTCGAATAATATAGCATTTTAAGCAAGTTTTCTTGCATTTTGTTTCGTACGAAAAATCATCGAATTTAGCAATATTTTGACGTTTATCATCCCCTTTTCCTCTATGTGATTTAAACAAAATATCATCGTATTAGGCAATATTTAACCGTTTTTCCACGTTTTTGTGAATTTTCAGTTTATGGGTATTAATTCACTATATATACGTAAAATTGATGCAAACACATAATTGATTATATAATAACCTTAAAAACTTCATTTTCAATCAACTATTTGTTTCTCGCTAAAATACTGAGTAAGAGATTGAAAAGGGGAGAAGTTCTGTTTTTATTGCATATATCGACGTTTCAGCCGGAATAGAGCGGTTTTACCTGTACATCTTCCATCGGTAATATAAACGGAAAATCAGGAACATTTTAGTAAATTCTGATGAAAACACATTGATTTTTATCATTTGTATTGGACACAACATTGTCATATGTCTTTTCTTGGATCTAAATAATACGAAACCTCGCTCTATGATTTGAAGTTAAAATCCTCATATATGGTAAAATAGTGACTTTTTTCACGTTTTCCATGTAGTTTGATAATACGTAAATATATTAATTTTTACCAATATTTCGATACTATTTCATGTAGTATCTCGATATGTGATTTGGCCTTCAAATCTCAGAATGTCGCATAATATAACATTTTAAGCAAGTTTTCTTGCATTTTGTTTCGTACGAAAAATCATCGAATTTAGCAATATTTTGACGTTAAAATCAACATTGTCATAAAATCCTCATATATGGTAAAATAGTGACTTTTTTCACGTTTTCCATGTAGTTTGATAATACGTAAATATATTCATTTTTACCAATATTTCGATACTATTTCATGTAGTATCACGATATGTGATTTGGCCTTCAAATCCCAGAATGTCACAGAATATAGCATTTTAAGCAAATTTTCTTGCATTTGGTTTCGTACGAAAAATCATCGAATTTAGCAATATTTTGACGATTATCATCCCCTTTTTCTCTATGTGATTTAAACAAAATATCATCGAATTAGGCAATATTTTGCCGTTTTCCACGTTTTTGTGAATTTTCAGTTAATGGGTATTAATTCACTATATATACGTAAAAATGATGCAAACACATAATTGATTAGATAATAACCTTAAAAACTTCATTTTCAATCAACTATTTGTTTCTCGTTAGAATACTGAGTAAGAGATTGAAAAGGGGAGAAGTTCTGTTTTTATTGCATATATCGACGTTTCAGCCGGAATAGAGCGGTTTTCGTGTACATCTTCCATCAGTAATATAAGCGGAAAACCAGAAACATTTTAGTTAATTCTAATGAAAACACATTGATTTTTATCATTTGTATTGGAAACAACATTGTCATATGTCTTTTCTTGGATCTAAATACTACGAAACCTCGCTCTATGATTTGAAGTTAAAATCCTCATGTATGGTAAAATAGTGACTTTTTTCACGTTTTCCATGTAGTGTGATTTTACGTAAATATATTCGTTTTTACCAATATTTCGATACTACTTCATGTAGTATCACGATATGTGATTTGGAATTCAAATCTCAGAATGTCGAATAATATAGCATTTTAAGCAAGTTTTCTTGCATTTTGTTTCGTACGAAAAATCATCGAATTTAGCAATATTTTGACGTTTATCATCCCCTTTTCCTCTATGTGATTTAAACAAAATATCATCGTATTAGGCAATATTTAACCGTTTTTCCACGTTTTTGTGAATTTTCAGTTTATGGGTATTAATTCACTATATATACGTAAAATTGATGCAAACACATAATTGATTATAAAATAACCTTAAAAACTTCATTTTCAATCAACTATTTGTTTCTCGCTTAAATACTGAGTAAGAGATTGAAAAGGGGAGAAGTTCTGTTTTTATTGCATATATCGACGTTTCAGCCGGAATAGAGCGGTTTTACCTGTACATCTTCCATCGGTAATATAAACGGAAAATCAGGAACTAATTCTAATGAAAACACATTGATTTTTATCATTTGTATTGGAAACAACATTGTCATATGTCTTTTCTTTGATCTAAATAATACGAAACCTCGCTATATGATTTGAAGTTAAAATCCTCATATATGGTAAAATAGTGACTTTTTTCACGTTTTCCATGTAGTTTGATAATACGTAAATATATTCATTTTTACCAATATTTCGATACTATTTCATGTAGTATCACGATATGTGATTTGGCCTTCAAATCTCAGAATGTCGCAGAATATAGCATTTTAAGCAAATTTTCTTGCATTTGGTTTCGTACGAAAAATCATCGAATTTAGCAATATTTTGACGATTATCATCCCCTTTATCTCTATGTGATTTAAACAAAATATCATCGAATTAGGCAATATTTTGCCGTTTTTCCACGTTTTTGTGAATTTTCAGTTTATGGGTATTAATTCACTATATATACATAAAAATGATGCAAACACATAATTGATTAGATAATAACCTTAAAAACTTCATTTTCAATCAACTATTTGTTTCTCGTTAAAATACTGAGAAAGAGATTGAAAAGGGGAGAAGTTCTGTTTTTATTGCATATATCGACGTTTCAGCCGGAATAGAGCGGTTTTCGTGTACATCTTCCATCGGTAATATAAACGGAAAATCAGGAACATTTTAGTAAATTCTAATGAAAACACATTGATTTTTATCATTTGTATTGGACACAACATTGTCATATGTCTTTTCTTGGATCTAAATAATACGAAACCTCGCTCTATGATTTGAAGTTAAAATCCTCATATATGGTAAAATAGTGACTTTTTTCACGTTTTCCATGTAGTTTGATAATACGTAAATATATTCATTTTTACCAATATTTCGATACTATTTCATGTAGTATCACGATATGTGATTTGGCCTTCAAATCTCAGAATGTCGAATAATATAGCATTTTAAGCAAATTTTCTTGCATTTGGTTTCGTACGAAAAATCATCGAATTTAGCAATATTTTGACGATTATCTTCCCCTTTTTCTCTATGTGATTTAAACAAAATATCATCGAATTAGGCAATATTTTGCCGTTTTCCACGTTTTTGTGAATTTTCAGTTTATGGGTATTAATTCACTATATATACGTAAAAATGATGCAAACACATAATTGATTAGATAATAACCTTAAAAACTTCATTTTCAATCAACTATTTGTTTCTCGTTAAAATACTGAGTAAGAGATTGAAAAGGGGAGAAGTTCTGTTTTTATTGCATATATCGACGTTTCAGCCGGAATAGAGCGGTTTTCGTGTACATCTTCCATCGGTAATATAAACGGAAAATCAGGAACTAATTCTAATGAAAACACATTGATTTTTATCATTTGTATTGGAAACAACATTGTCATATGTCTTTTCTTGGATCTAAATAATACGAAACCTCGCTCTATGATTTGAAGCTAAAATCCTCATATATGGTAAAATAGTGACTTTTTTCACGTTTTCCATGTAGTTTGATAATACGTAAATATATTCATTTTTACCAATATTTCGATACTATTTCATGTAGTATCACGATATGTGATTTGGCCTTCAAATCTCAGAATGTCGCATAATATAGAATTTTAAGCAAGTTTTCTTGCATTTTGTTTCGTACGAAAAATCATCGAATTTAGCAATATTTTGACGTTAAAATCAACATTGTCATAAAATCCTCATATATGGTAAAATAGTGACTTTTTTCACGTTTTCCATGTAGTTTGATAATACGTAAATATATTCATTTTTACCAATATTTCGATACTATTTCATGTAGTATCACGATATGTGATTTGGCCTTCAAATCTCAGAATGTCGCAGAATATAGCATTTTAAGCAAATTTTCTTGCATTTGGTTTCGTACGAAAAATCATCGAATTTAGCAATATTTTGACGATTATCATCCCCTTTTTCTCTATGTGATTTAAACAAAATATCATCGAATTAGGCAATATTTTGCCGTTTTCCACGTTTTTGTGAATTTTCAGTTTATGGGTATTAATTCACTATATATACGTAAAAATGATGCAAACACATAATTGATTAGATAATAACCTTAAAAACTTCATTTTCAATCAACTATTTGTTTCTCGTTAAAATACTGAGTAAGAGATTGAAAAGGGGAGAAGTTCTGTTTTTATTGCATATATCGACGTTTCAGCCGGAATACAGCGGTTTTCGTGTACATCTTGCATCAGTAATATAAGCGGAAAATCAGAAACATTTTAGTTAATTCTAATGAAAACACATTGATTTTTATCATTTGTATTGGAAACAACATTGTCATATGTCTTTTCTTGGATCTAAATAATACGAAACCTCGCTCTATGATTTGAAGTTAAAATCCTCATATATGGTAAAATAGTGACTTTTTCACGTTTTCCATGTAGTGTGATTTTACGTAAATATATTCGTTTTTACCAATATTTCGATACTACTTCATGTAGTATCACGATATGTGATTTGGCCTTCAAATCTCAGAATGTCGAATAATATAGCATTTTAAGCAAGTTTTCTTGCATTTTGTTTCGTACGAAAAATCATCGAATTTAGCAATATTTTAACGTTCATCATCCCCTTTTCCTCTATGTGATTTAAACAAAATATCATCGTATTAGGCAATATTTAACCGTTTTTCCACGTTTTTGTGAATTTTCAGTTTATGGGTATTAATTCACTATATATACGTAAAAATGATGCAAACACATAATTGATTAGAAAATAACCTTAAAAACTTCATTTTCAATCAACTATTTGTTTCTCGTTAAAATACTGAGCAAGAGATTGAAAAGGGGAGAAGTTCTGTTTTTATTGCATATATCGACGTTTCAGCCGGAATAGAGCGGTTTTACCTGTACATCTTCCATCGGTGTTATATACAGAAAATCAGGAACATTTTAGTAAATTCTAATGAAAACACATTGATTTTTATCATTTGTATTGGAAACAACATTGTCATATGTCTTTTCTTGGATCTAAATAATACGAAACCTCGCTCTATGATTTGAAGTTAAAATCCTCATGTATGGTAAAATAGTGACTTTTTTCACGTTTTCCATGTAGTGTGATTTTACGTAAATATATTCGTTTTTACCAATATTTCGATACTACTTCATGTAGTATCACGATATGTGATTTGGAATTCAAATCTCAGAATGTCGAATAATATAGCATTTTAAGCAAGTTTTCTTGCATTTTGTTTCGTACGAAAAATCATCGAATTTAGCAATATTTTGACGTTTATCATCCCCTTTTCCTCTATGTGATTTAAACAAAATATCACCGTATTAGGCAATATTTAACCGTTTTTCCACGTTTTTGTGAATTTTCAGTTTATGGGTATTAATTCACTATATATACGTAAAATTGATGCAAACACATAATTGATTATAAAATAACCTTAAAAACTTCATTTTCAATCAACTATTTGTTTCTCGCTTAAATACTGAGTAAGAGATTGAAAAGGGGAGAAGTTCTGTTTTTATTGCATATATCGACGTTTCAGCCGGAATAGAGCGGTTTTACCTGTACATCTTCCATCGGTAATATAAACGGAAAATCAGGAACTAATTCTAATGAAAACACATTGATTTTTATCATTTGTATTGGAAACAACATTGTCATATGTCTTTTCTTTGATCTAAATAATACGAAACCTCGCTATATGATTTGAAGTTAAAATCCTCATATATGGTAAAATAGTGACTTTTTTCACGTTTTCCATGTAGTTTGATAATACGTAAATATATTCATTTTTACCAATATTTCGATACTATTTCATGTAGTATCACGATATGTGATTTGGCCTTCAAATCTCAGAATGTCGCAGAATATAGCATTTTAAGCAAATTTTCTTGCATTTGGTTTCGTACGAAAAATCATCGAATTTAGCAATATTTTGACGATTATCATCCCCTTTATCTCTATGTGATTTAAACAAAATATCATCGAATTAGGCAATATTTTGCCATTTTTCCACGTTTTTGTGAATTTTCAGTTTATGGGTATTAATTCACTATATATACATAAAAATGATGCAAACACATAATTGATTAGATAATAACCTTAAAAACTTCATTTTCAATCAACTATTTGTTTCTCGTTAAAATACTGAGAAAGAGATTGAAAAGGGGAGAAGTTCTGTTTTTATTGCATATATCGACGTTTCAGCCGGAATAGAGCGGTTTTCGTGTACATCTTCCATCGGTAATATAAACGGAAAATCAGGAACATTTTAGTAAATTCTAATGAAAACACATTGATTTTTATCATTTGTATTGGACACAACATTGTCATATGTCTTTTCTTGGATCTAAATAATACGAAACCTCGCTCTATGATTTGAAGTTAAAATCCTCATATATGGTAAAATAGTGACTTTTTTCACGTTTTCCATGTAGTTTGATAATACGTAAATATATTCATTTTTACCAATATTTCGATACTATTTCATGTAGTATCACGATATGTGATTTGGCCTTCAAATCTCAGAATGTCGAATAATATAGCATTTTAAGCAAATTTTCTTGCATTTGGTTTCGTACGAAAAATCATCGAATTTAGCAATATTTTGACGATTATCTTCCCCTTTTTCTCTATGTGATTTAAACAAAATATCATCGAATTAGGCAATATTTTGCCGTTTTCCACGTTTTTGTGAATTTTCAGTTTATGGGTATTAATTCACTATATATACGTAAAAATGATGCAAACACATAATTGATTAGATAATAACCTTAAAAACTTCATTTTCAATCAACTATTTGTTTCTCGTTAAAATACTGAGTAAGAGATTGAAAAGGGGAGAAGTTCTGTTTTTATTGCATATATCGACGTTTCAGCCGGAATAGAGCGGTTTTCGTGTACATCTTCCATCGGTAATATAAACGGAAAATCAGGAACTAATTCTAATGAAAACACATTGATTTTTATCATTTGTATTGGAAACAACATTGTCATATGTCTTTTCTTGGATCTAAATAATACGAAACCTCGCTCTATGATTTGAAGCTAAAATCCTCATATATGGTAAAATAGTGACTTTTTTCACGTTTTCCATGTAGTTTGATAATACGTAAATATATTCATTTTTACCAATATTTCGATACTATTTCATGTAGTATCACGATATGTGATTTGGCCTTCAAATCTCAGAATGTCGCATAATATAGCATTTTAAGCAAGTTTTCTTGCATTTTGTTTCGTACGAAAAATCATCGAATTTAGCAATATTTTGACGTTAAAATCAACATTGTCATAAAATCCTCATATATGGTAAAATAGTGACTTTTTTCACGTTTTCCATGTAGTTTGATAATACGTAAATATATTCATTTTTACCAATATTTCGATACTATTTCATGTAGTATCACGATATGTGATTTGGCCTTCAAATCTCAGAATGTCGCAGAATATAGCATTTTAAGCAAATTTTCTTGCATTTGGTTTCGTACGAAAAATCATCGAATTTAGCAATATTTTGACGATTATCATCCCCTTTTTCTCTATGTGATTTAAACAAAATATCATCGAATTAGGCAATATTTTGCCGTTTTCCACGTTTTTGTGAATTTTCAGTTTATGGGTATTAATTCACTATATATACGTAAAAATGATGCAAACACATAATTGATTAGATAATAACCTTAAAAACTTCATTTTCAATCAACTATTTGTTTCTCGTTAAAATACTGAGTAAGAGATTGAAAAGGGGAGAAGTTCTGTTTTTATTGCATATATCGACGTTTCAGCCGGAATACAGCGGTTTTCGTGTACATCTTGCATCAGTAATATAAGCGGAAAATCAGAAACATTTTAGTTAATTCTAATGAAAACACATTGATTTTTATCATTTGTATTGGAAACAACATTGTCATATGTCTTTTCTTGGATCTAAATAATACGAAACCTCGCTCTATGATTTGAAGTTAAAATCCTCATATATGGTAAAATAGTGACTTTTTCACGTTTTCCATGTAGTGTGATTTTACGTAAATATATTCGTTTTTACCAATATTTCGATACTACTTCATGTAGTATCACGATATGTGATTTGGCCTTCAAATCTCAGAATGTCGAATAATATAGCATTTTAAGCAAGTTTTCTTGCATTTTGTTTCGTACGAAAAATCATCGAATTTAGCAATATTTTAACGTTCATCATCCCCTTTTCCTCTATGTGATTTAAACAAAATATCATCGTATTAGGCAATATTTAACCGTTTTTCCACGTTTTTGTGAATTTTCAGTTTATGGGTATTAATTCACTATATATACGTAAAAATGATGCAAACACATAATTGATTAGAAAATAACCTTAAAAACTTCATTTTCAATCAACTATTTGTTTCTCGTTAAAATACTGAGCAAGAGATTGAAAAGGGGAGAAGTTCTGTTTTTATTGCATATATCGACGTTTCAGCCGGAATAGAGCGGTTTTACCTGTACATCTTCCATCGGTGTTATATACAGAAAATCAGGAACATTTTAGTAAATTCTAATGAAAACACATTGATTTTTATCATTTGTATTGGAAACAACATTGTCATATGTCTTTTCTTGGATCTAAATAATACGAAACCTCGCTCTATGATTTGAAGTTAAAATCCTCATATATGGTAAAATAGTGACTTTTTTCACGTTTTCCATGTAGTTTGATAATACGTAAATATATTCATTTTTACCAATATTTCGATACTATTTCATGTAGTATCTCGATATGTGATTTGGCCTTCAAATCTCAGAATGTCGCATAATATAGCATTTTAAGCAAGTTTTCTTGCATTTTGTTTCGTACGAAAAATCATCGAATTTAGCAATATTTTGACGTTAAAATCAACATTGTCATAAAATCCTCATATATGGTAAAATAGTGACTTTTTTCACGTTTTCCATGTAGTTTGATAATACGTAAATATATTCATTTTTACCAATATTTCGATACTATTTCATATAGTATCACGATATGTGATTTGGCCTTCAAATCTCAGAATGTCGCAGAATATAGCATTTTAAGCAAATTTTCTTGCATTTGGTTTCGTACGAAAAATCATCGAATTTAGCAATATTTTGACGATTATCATCCCCTTTTTCTCTATGTGATTTAAACAAAATATCATCGAATTAGGCAATATTAATTTTAAGCAAGCTTCCGTTTTCCACGTTTTTGTGAATTTTCAGTTTATGGGTATTTATTCACTATATATACGTAAAAATGATGCAAACACATAATTGATTAGATAATAACCTTAAAAACTTCATTTTCAATCAACTATTTGTTTCTCGTTAGAATATTGAGTAAGAGATTGAAAAGGGGAGAAGTTCTGTTTTTATTGCATATATCGACGTTTCAGCCGGAATAGAGCGGTTTTCGTGTACATCTTCCATCAGTAATATAAGCGGAAAATCAGAAACATTTTAGTTAATTCTAATGAAAACACATTGATTTTTATCATTTGTATTGGAAACAACATTGTCATATGTCTTTTCTTGGATCTAAATAATACGAAACCTCGCTCTATGATTTGAAGTTAAAATCCTCATATATGGTAAAATAGTGACTTTTTTCACGTTTTCCATGTAGTGTGATTTTACGTAAATATATTCGTTTTTACCAATATTTCGATACTACTTCATGTAGTATCACGATATGTGATTTGGAATTCAAATCTCAGAATGTCGAATAATATAGCATTTTAAGCAAGTTTTCTTGCATTTTGTTTCGTACGAAAAATCATCGAATTTAGCAATATTTTGACGTTTATCATCCCCTTTTCCTCTATGTGATTTAAACAAAATATCATCGTATTAGGCAATATTTAACCGTTTTTCCACGTTTTTGTGAATTTTCAGTTTATGGGTATTAATTCACTATATATACGTAAAATTGATGCAAACACATAATTGATTATATAATAACCTTAAAAACTTCATTTTCAATCAACTATTTGTTTCTCGCTAAAATACTGAGTAAGAGATTGAAAAGGGGAGAAGTTCTGTTTTTATTGCATATATCGACGTTTCAGCCGGAATAGAGCGGTTTTACCTGTACATCTTCCATCGGTAATATAAACGGAAAATCAGGAACATTTTAGTAAATTCTGATGAAAACACATTGATTTTTATCATTTGTATTGGACACAACATTGTCATATGTCTTTTCTTGGATCTAAATAATACGAAACCTCGCTCTATGATTTGAAGTTAAAATCCTCATATATGGTAAAATAGTGACTTTTTTCACGTTTTCCATGTAGTTTGATAATACGTAAATATATTAATTTTTACCAATATTTCGATACTATTTCATGTAGTATCTCGATATGTGATTTGGCCTTCAAATCTCAGAATGTCGCATAATATAACATTTTAAGCAAGTTTTCTTGCATTTTGTTTCGTACGAAAAATCATCGAATTTAGCAATATTTTGACGTTAAAATCAACATTGTCATAAAATCCTCATATATGGTAAAATAGTGACTTTTTTCACGTTTTCCATGTAGTTTGATAATACGTAAATATATTCATTTTTACCAATATTTCGATACTATTTCATGTAGTATCACGATATGTGATTTGGCCTTCAAATCTCAGAATGTCACAGAATATAGCATTTTAAGCAAATTTTCTTGCATTTGGTTTCGTACGAAAAATCATCGAATTTAGCAATATTTTGACGATTATCATCCCCTTTTTCTCTATGTGATTTAAACAAAATATCATCGAATTAGGCAATATTTTGCCGTTTTCCACGTTTTTGTGAATTTTCAGTTAATGGGTATTAATTCACTATATATACGTAAAAATGATGCAAACACATAATTGATTAGATAATAACCTTAAAAACTTCATTTTCAATCAACTATTTGTTTCTCGTTAGAATACTGAGTAAGAGATTGAAAAGGGGAGAAGTTCTGTTTTTATTGCATATATCGACGTTTCAGCCGGAATAGAGCGGTTTTCGTGTACATCTTCCATCAGTAATATAAGCGGAAAACCAGAAACATTTTAGTTAATTCTAATGAAAACACATTGATTTTTATCATTTGTATTGGAAACAACATTGTCATATGTCTTTTCTTGGATCTAAATAATACGAAACCTCGCTCTATGATTTGAAGTTAAAATCCTCATGTATGGTAAAATAGTGACTTTTTTCACGTTTTCCATGTAGTGTGATTTTACGTAAATATATTCGTTTTTACCAATATTTCGATACTACTTCATGTAGTATCACGATATGTGATTTGGAATTCAAATCTCAGAATGTCGAATAATATAGCATTTTAAGCAAGTTTTCTTGCATTTTGTTTCGTACGAAAAATCATCGAATTTAGCAATATTTTGACGTTTATCATCCCCTTTTCCTCTATGTGATTTAAACAAAATATCATCGTATTAGGCAATATTTAACCGTTTTTCCACGTTTTTGTGAATTTTCAGTTTATGGGTATTAATTCACTATATATACGTAAAATTGATGCAAACACATAATTGATTATAAAATAACCTTAAAAACTTCATTTTCAATCAACTATTTGTTTCTCGCTTAAATACTGAGTAAGAGATTGAAAAGGGGAGAAGTTCTGTTTTTATTGCATATATCGACGTTTCAGCCGGAATAGAGCGGTTTTACCTGTACATCTTCCATCGGTAATATAAACGGAAAATCAGGAACTAATTCTAATGAAAACACATTGATTTTTATCATTTGTATTGGAAACAACATTGTCATATGTCTTTTCTTTGATCTAAATAATACGAAACCTCGCTATATGATTTGAAGTTAAAATCCTCATATATGGTAAAATAGTGACTTTTTTCACGTTTTCCATGTAGTTTGATAATACGTAAATATATTCATTTTTACCAATATTTCGATACTATTTCATGTAGTATCACGATATGTGATTTGGCCTTCAAATCTCAGAATGTCGCAGAATATAGCATTTTAAGCAAATTTTCTTGCATTTGGTTTCGTACGAAAAATCATCGAACTTAGCAATATTTTGACGATTATCATCCCCTTTATCTCTATGTGATTTAAACAAAATATCATCGAATTAGGCAATATTTTGCCGTTTTTCCACGTTTTTGTGAATTTTCAGTTTATGGGTATTAATTCACTATATATACATAAAAATGATGCAAACACATAATTGATTAGATAATAACCTTAAAAACTTCATTTTCAATCAACTATTTGTTTCTCGTTAAAATACTGAGAAAGAGATTGAAAAGGGGAGAAGTTCTGTTTTTATTGCATATATCGACGTTTCAGCCGGAATAGAGCGGTTTTCGTGTACATCTTCCATCGGTAATATAAACGGAAAATCAGGAACATTTTAGTAAATTCTAATGAAAACACATTGATTTTTATCATTTGTATTGGACACAACATTGTCATATGTCTTTTCTTGGATCTAAATAATACGAAACCTCGCTCTATGATTTGAAGTTAAAATCCTCATATATGGTAAAATAGTGACTTTTTTCACGTTTTCCATGTAGTTTGATAATACGTAAATATATTCATTTTTACCAATATTTCGATACTATTTCATGTAGTATCACGATATGTGATTTGGCCTTCAAATCTCAGAATGTCGAATAATATAGCATTTTAAGCAAATTTTCTTGCATTTGGTTTCGTACGAAAAATCATCGAATTTAGCAATATTTTGACGATTATCTTCCCCTTTTTCTCTATGTGATTTAAACAAAATATCATCGAATTAGGCAATATTTTGCCGTTTTCCACGTTTTTGTGAATTTTCAGTTTATGGGTATTAATTCACTATATATACGTAAAAATGATGCAAACACATAATTGATTAGATAATAACCTTAAAAACTTCATTTTCAATCAACTATTTGTTTCTCGTTAAAATACTGAGTAAGAGATTGAAAAGGGGAGAAGTTCTGTTTTTATTGCATATATCGACGTTTCAGCCGGAATAGAGCGGTTTTCGTGTACATCTTCCATCGGTAATATAAACGGAAAATCAGGAACTAATTCTAATGAAAACACATTGATTTTTATCATTTGTATTGGAAACAACATTGTCATATGTCTTTTCTTGGATCTAAATAATACGAAACCTCGCTCTATGATTTGAAGCTAAAATCCTCATATATGGTAAAATAGTGACTTTTTTCACGTTTTCCATGTAGTTTGATAATACGTAAATATATTCATTTTTACCAATATTTCGATACTATTTCATGTAGTATCACGATATGTGATTTGGCCTTCAAATCTCAGAATGTCGCATAATATAGCATTTTAAGCAAGTTTTCTTGCATTTTGTTTCGTACGAAAAATCATCGAATTTAGCAATATTTTGACGTTAAAATCAACATTGTCATAAAATCCTCATATATGGTAAAATAGTGACTTTTTTCACGTTTTCCATGTAGTTTGATAATACGTAAATATATTCATTTTTACCAATATTTCGATACTATTTCATGTAGTATCACGATATGTGATTTGGCCTTCAAATCTCAGAATGTCGCAGAATATAGCATTTTAAGCAAATTTTCTTGCATTTGGTTTCGTACGAAAAATCATCGAATTTAGCAATATTTTGACGATTATCATCCCCTTTTTCTCTATGTGATTTAAACAAAATATCATCGAATTAGGCAATATTTTGCCGTTTTCCACGTTTTTGTGAATTTTCAGTTTATGGGTATTAATTCACTATATATACGTAAAAATGATGCAAACACATAATTGATTAGATAATAACCTTAAAAACTTCATTTTCAATCAACTATTTGTTTCTCGTTAAAATACTGAGTAAGAGATTGAAAAGGGGAGAAGTTCTGTTTTTATTGCATATATCGACGTTTCAGCCGGAATACAGCGGTTTTCGTGTACATCTTGCATCAGTAATATAAGCGGAAAATCAGAAACATTTTAGTTAATTCTAATGAAAACACATTGATTTTTATCATTTGTATTGGAAACAACATTGTCATATGTCTTTTCTTGGATCTAAATAATACGAAACCTCGCTCTATGATTTGAAGTTAAAATCCTCATATATGGTAAAATAGTGACTTTTTCACGTTTTCCATGTAGTGTGATTTTACGTAAATATATTCGTTTTTACCAATATTTCGATACTACTTCATGTAGTATCACGATATGTGATTTGGAATTCAAATCTCAGAATGTCGAATAATATAGCATTTTAAGCAAGTTTTCTTGCATTTTGTTTCGTACGAAAAATCATCGAATTTAGCAATATTTTGACGTTTATCATCCCCTTTTCCTCTATGTGATTTAAACAAAATATCATCGTATTAGGCAATATTTAACCGTTTTTCCACGTTTTTGTGAATTTTCAGTTTATGGGTATTAATTCACTATATATACGTAAAATTGATGCAAACACATAATTGATTATATAATAACCTTAAAAACTTCATTTTCAATCAACTATTTGTTTCTCGCTAAAATACTGAGTAAGAGATTGAAAAGGGGAGAAGTTCTGTTTTTATTGCATATATCGACGTTTCAGCCGGAATAGAGCGGTTTTACCTGTACATCTTCCATCGGTAATATAAACGGAAAATCAGGAACATTTTAGTAAATTCTGATGAAAACACATTGATTTTTATCATTTGTATTGGACACAACATTGTCATATGTCTTTTCTTGGATCTAAATAATACGAAACCTCGCTCTATGATTTGAAGTTAAAATCCTCATATATGGTAAAATAGTGACTTTTTTCACGTTTTCCATGTAGTTTGATAATACGTAAATATATTAATTTTTACCAATATTTCGATACTATTTCATGTAGTATCACGATATGTGATTTGGCCTTCAAATCTCAGAATGTCGCAGAATATAGCATTTTAAGCAAATTTTCTTGCATTTGGTTTCGTACGAAAAATCATCGAATTTAGCAATATTTTGACGATTATCATCCCCTTTATCTCTATGTGATTTAAACATAATATCATCGAATTAGGCAATATTTTGCGGTTTTTCCACGTTTTTGTGAATTTTCAGTTTATGGGTATTAATTCACTATATATACATAAAAATGATGCAAACACATAATTGATTAGATAATAACCTTAAAAACTTCATTTTCAATCAACTATTTGTTTCTCGTTAAAATACTGAGAAAGAGATTGAAAAGGGGAGAAGTTCTGTTTTTATTGCATATATCGACGTTTCAGCCGGAATAGAGCGGTTTTCGTGTACATCTTCCATCGGTAATATAAACGGAAAATCAGGAACATTTTAGTAAATTCTAATGAAAACACATTGATTTTTATCATTTGTATTGGAAACAACATTGTCATATGTCTTTTCTTGGATCTAAATAATACGAAACCTCGCTCTATGATTTGAAGTTAAAATCCTCATATATGGTAAAATAGTGACTTTTTTCACGTTTTCCATGTAGTTTGATAATACGTAAATATATTCATTTTTACCAATATTTCGATACTATTTCATGTAGTATCACGATATGTGATTTGGCCTTCAAATCTCAGAATGTCGCATAATATAGCATTTTAAGCAAGTTTTCTTGCATTTTGTTTCGTACGAAAAATCATCGAATTTAGCAATATTTTGACGATTATCATCCCCTTTTTCTCTATGTGATTTAAACAAAATATCATCGAATTAGGCAATATTTTGCCGTTTTTCCACGTTTTTGTGAATTTTCAGTTTATGGGTATTAATTCACTATATATACGTAAAAATGATGCAAACACATAATTGATTAGATAATAACCTTAAAAACTTCATTTTCAATCAACTATTTGTTTCTCGTTAAAATACTGAGTAAGAGATTGAAAAGGGGAGAAGTTCTGTTTTTATTGCATATATCGACGTTTCAGCCGGAATAGAGCGGTTTTCGTGTACATCTTCCATCGGTAATATAAACGGAAAATCAGGAACTAATTCTAATGAAAACACATTGATTTTTATCATTTGTATTGGAAACAACATTGTCATATGTCTTTTCTTGGATCTAAATAATACGAAACCTCGCTCTATGATTTGAAGTTAAAATCCTCATATATGGTAAAATAGTGAATTTTCACGTTTTCCATGTAGTTTGATAATACGTAAATATATTCATTTTTACCAATATTTCGATACTATTTCATGTAGTATCTCGATATGTGATTTGGCCTTCAAATCTCAGAATGTCGCATAATATAGCATTTTAAGCAAGTTTTCTTGCATTTTGTTTCGTACGAAAAATCATCGAATTTAGCAATATTTTGACGTTAAAATCAACATTGTCATAAAATCCTCATATATGGTAAAATAGTGACTTTTTTCACGTTTTCCATGTAGTTTGATAATACGTAAATATATTCATTTTTACCAATATTTCGATACTATTTCATGTAGTATCACGATATGTGATTTGGCCTTCAAATCTCAGAATGTCGCAGAATATAGCATTTTAAGCAAATTTTCTTGCATTTGGTTTCGTACGAAAAATCATCGAATTTAGCAATATTTTGACGATTATCATCCCCTTTTTCTCTATGTGATTTAAACAAAATATCATCGAATTAGGCAATATTTTGCCGTTTTCCACGTTTTTGTGAATTTTCAGTTAATGGGTATTAATTCACTATATATACGTAAAAATGATGCAAACACATAATTGATTAGATAATAACCTTAAAAACTTCATTTTCAATCAACTATTTGTTTCTCGTTAGAATACTGAGTAAGAGATTGAAAAGGGGAGAAGTTCTGTTTTTATTGCATATATCGACGTTTCAGCCGGAATAGAGCGGTTTTCGTGTACATCTTCCATCAGTAATATAAGCGGAAAATCAGAAACATTTTAGTTAATTCTAATGAAAACACATTGATTTTTATCATTTGTATTGGAAACAACATTGTCATATGTCTTTTCTTGGATCTAAATAATACGAAACCTCGCTCTATGATTTGAAGTTAAAATCCTCATATATGGTAAAATAGTGACTTTTTTCACGTTTTCCATGTAGTGTGATTTTACGTAAATATATTCTTTTTTACCAATATTTCGATACTACTTCATGTAGTATCACGATATGTGATTTGGAATTCAAATCTCAGAATGTCGCATAATATAGCATTTTAAGCAAGTTTTCTTGCATTTTATTTCGTACGAAAAATCATCGAATTTAGCAATATTTTGACGTTAAAATCAACATTGTCATAAAATCCTCATATATGGTAAAATAGTGACTTTTTTCACGTTTTCCATGTAGTTTGATAATACGTAAATATATTCATTTTTACCAATATTTCGATACTATTTCATGTAGTATCACGATATGTGATTTGGCCTTCAAATCTCAGAATGTCGCAGACTATAGCATTTTAAGCAAATTTTCTTGCATTTGGTTTCGTACGAAAAATCATCGAATTTAGCAATATTTTGACGATTATCATCCCCTTTTTCTCTATGTGATTTAAACAAAATATCATCGAATTAGGCAATATTTTGCCGTTTTCCACGTTTTTGTGAATTTTCAGTTTATGGGTATTAATTCACTATATATACGTAAAAATGATGCAAACACATAATTGATTAGATAATAACCTTAAAAACTTCATTTTCAATCAACTATTTGTTTCTCGTTAAAATACTGAGTAAGAGATTGAAAAGGGGAGAAGTTCTGTTTTTATTGCATATATCGACGTTTCAGCCGGAATACAGCGGTTTTCGTGTACATCTTCCATCAGTAATATAAGCGGAAAATCAGAAACATTTTAGTTAATTCTAATGAAAACACATTGATTTTTATCATTTGTATTGGAAACAACATTGTCATATGTCTTTTCTTGGATCTAAATAATACGAAACCTCGCTCTATGATTTGAAGTTAAAATCCTCATATATGGTAAAATAGTGACTTTTTTCACGTTTTCCATGTAGTGTGATTTTACGTAAATATATTCGTTTTTACCAACATTTCGATACTACTTCATGTAGTATCACGATATGTGATTTGGAATTCAAATCTCAGAATGTCGAATAATATAGCATTTTAAGCAAGTTTTCTTGCATTTTGTTTCGTACGAAAAATCATCGAATTTAGCAATATTTTGACGTTTATCATCCCCTTTTCCTCTATGTGATTTAAACAAAATATCATCGTATTAGGCAATATTTAACCGTTTTTCCACGTTTTTGTGAATTTTCAGTTTATGGGTATTAATTCACTATATATACGTAAAATTGATGCAAACACATAATTGATTATATAATAACCTTAAAAACTTCATTTTCAATCAACTATTTGTTTCTCGCTAAAATACTGAGTAAGAGATTGAAAAGGGGAGAAGTTCTGTTTTTATTGCATATATCGACGTTTCAGCCGGAATAGAGCGGTTTTACCTGTACATCTTCCATCGGTAATATAAACGGAAAATCAGGAACTAATTCTAATGAAAACACATTGATTTTTATCATTTGTATTGGAAACAACATTGTCATATGTCTTTTCTTTGATCTAAATAATACGAAACCTCGCTATATGATTTGAAGTTAAAATCCTCATATATGGTAAAATAGTGACTTTTTTCACGTTTTCCATGTAGTTTGATAATACGTAAATATATTCATTTTTACCAATATTTCGATACTATTTCATGTAGTATCACGATATGTGATTTGGCCTTCAAATCTCAGAATGTCGCAGAATATAGCATTTTAAGCAAATTTTCTTGCATTTGGTTTCGTACGAAAAATCATCGAACTTAGCAATATTTTGACGATTATCATCCCCTTTATCTCTATGTGATTTAAACAAAATATCATCGAATTAGGCAATATTTTGCCGTTTTTCCACGTTTTTGTGAATTTTCAGTTTATGGGTATTAATTCACTATATATACATAAAAATGATGCAAACACATAATTGATTAGATAATAACCTTAAAAACTTCATTTTCAATCAACTATTTGTTTCTCGTTAAAATACTGAGAAAGAGATTGAAAAGGGGAGAAGTTCTGTTTTTATTGCATATATCGACGTTTCAGCCGGAATAGAGCGGTTTTCGTGTACATCTTCCATCGGTAATATAAACGGAAAATCAGGAACATTTTAGTAAATTCTAATGAAAACACATTGATTTTTATCATTTGTATTGGACACAACATTGTCATATGTCTTTTCTTGGATCTAAATAATACGAAACCTCGCTCTATGATTTGAAGTTAAAATCCTCATATATGGTAAAATAGTGACTTTTTCACGTTTTCCATGTAGTTTGATAATACGTAAATATATTCATTTTTACCAATATTTCGATACTATTTCATGTAGTATCACGATATGTGATTTGGCCTTCAAATCTCAGAATGTCGAATAATATAGCATTTTAAGCAAATTTTCTTGCATTTGGTTTCGTACGAAAAATCATCGAATTTAGCAATATTTTGACGATTATCTTCCCCTTTTTCTCTATGTGATTTAAACAAAATATCATCGAATTAGGCAATATTTTGCCGTTTTCCACGTTTTTGTGAATTTTCAGTTTATGGGTATTAATTCACTATATATACGTAAAAATGATGCAAACACATAATTGATTAGATAATAACCTTAAAAACTTCATTTTCAATCAACTATTTGTTTCTCGTTAAAATACTGAGTAAGAGATTGAAAAGGGGAGAAGTTCTGTTTTTATTGCATATATCGACGTTTCAGCCGGAATAGAGCGGTTTTCGTGTACATCTTCCATCGGTAATATAAACGGAAAATCAGGAACTAATTCTAATGAAAACACATTGATTTTTATCATTTGTATTGGAAACAACATTGTCATATGTCTTTTCTTGGATCTAAATAATACGAAACCTCGCTCTATGATTTGAAGCTAAAATCCTCATATATGGTAAAATAGTGACTTTTTTCACGTTTTCCATGTAGTTTGATAATACGTAAATATATTCATTTTTACCAATATTTCGATACTATTTCATGTAGTATCACGATATGTGATTTGGCCTTCAAATCTCAGAATGTCGCATAATATAGCATTTTAAGCAAGTTTTCTTGCATTTTGTTTCGTACGAAAAATCATCGAATTTAGCAATATTTTGACGTTAAAATCAACATTGTCATAAAATCCTCATATATGGTAAAATAGTGACTTTTTTCACGTTTTCCATGTAGTTTGATAATACGTAAATATATTCATTTTTACCAATATTTCGATACTATTTCATGTAGTATCACGATATGTGATTTGGCCTTCAAATCTCAGAATGTCGCAGAATATAGCATTTTAAGCAAATTTTCTTGCATTTGGTTTCGTACGAAAAATCATCGAATTTAGCAATATTTTGACGATTATCATCCCCTTTTTCTCTATGTGATTTAAACAAAATATCATCGAATTAGGCAATATTTTGCCGTTTTCCACGTTTTTGTGAATTTTCAGTTTATGGGTATTAATTCACTATATATACGTAAAAATGATGCAAACACATAATTGATTAGATAATAACCTTAAAAACTTCATTTTCAATCAACTATTTGTTTCTCGTTAAAATACTGAGTAAGAGATTGAAAAGGGGAGAAGTTCTGTTTTTATTGCATATATCGACGTTTCAGCCGGAATACAGCGGTTTTCGTGTACATCTTGCATCAGTAATATAAGCGGAAAATCAGAAACATTTTAGTTAATTCTAATGAAAACACATTGATTTTTATCATTTGTATTGGAAACAACATTGTCATATGTCTTTTCTTGGATCTAAATAATACGAAACCTCGCTCTATGATTTGAAGTTAAAATCCTCATATATGGTAAAATAGTGACTTTTTTCACGTTTTCCATGTAGTTTGATAATACGTAAATATATTCATTTTTACCAATATTTCGATACTATTTCATGTAGTATCACGATATGTGATTTGGCCTTCAAATCTCAGAATGTCGCAGAATATAGCATTTTAAGCAAATTTTCTTGCATTTGGTTTCGTACGAAAAATCATCGAACTTAGCAATATTTTGACGATTATCATCCCCTTTATCTCTATGTGATTTAAACAAAATATCATCGAATTAGGCAATATTTTGCCGTTTTTCCACGTTTTTGTGAATTTTCAGTTTATGGGTATTAATTCACTATATATACATAAAAATGATGCAAACACATAATTGATTAGATAATAACCTTAAAAACTTCATTTTCAATCAACTATTTGTTTCTCGTTAAAATACTGAGAAAGAGATTGAAAAGGGGAGAAGTTCTGTTTTTATTGCATATATCGACGTTTCAGCCGGAATAGAGCGGTTTTCGTGTACATCTTCCATCGGTAATATAAACGGAAAATCAGGAACATTTTAGTAAATTCTAATGAAAACACATTGATTTTTATCATTTGTATTGGACACAACATTGTCATATGTCTTTTCTTGGATCTAAATAATACGAAACCTCGCTATATGATTTGAAGTTAAAATCCTCATATATGGTAAAATAGTGACTTTTTTCACGTTTTCCATGTAGTTTGATAATACGTAAATATATTCATTTTTACCAATATTTCGATACTATTTCATGTAGTATCACGATATGTGATTTGGCCTTCAAATCTCAGAATGTCGCAGAATATAGCATTTTAAGCAAATTTTCTTGCATTTGGTTTCGTACGAAAAATCATCGAACTTAGCAATATTTTGACGATTATCATCCCCTTTATCTCTATGTGATTTAAACAAAATATCATCGAATTAGGCAATATTTTGCCGTTTTTCCACGTTTTTGTGAATTTTCAGTTTATGGGTATTAATTCACTATATATACATAAAAATGATGCAAACACATAATTGATTAGATAATAACCTTAAAAACTTCATTTTCAATCAACTATTTGTTTCTCGTTAAAATACTGAGAAAGAGATTGAAAAGGGGAGAAGTTCTGTTTTTATTGCATATATCGACGTTTCAGCCGGAATAGAGCGGTTTTCGTGTACATCTTCCATCGGTAATATAAACGGAAAATCAGGAACATTTTAGTAAATTCTAATGAAAACACATTGATTTTTATCATTTGTATTGGACACAACATTGTCATATGTCTTTTCTTGGATCTAAATAATACGAAACCTCGCTCTATGATTTGAAGTTAAAATCCTCATATATGGTAAAATAGTGACTTTTTTCACGTTTTCCATGTAGTTTGATAATACGTAAATATATTCATTTTTACCAATATTTCGATACTATTTCATGTAGTATCACGATATGTGATTTGGCCTTCAAATCTCAGAATGTCGAATAATATAGCATTTTAAGCAAATTTTCTTGCATTTGGTTTCGTACGAAAAATCATCGAATTTAGCAATATTTTGACGATTATCTTCCCCTTTTTCTCTATGTGATTTAAACAAAATATCATCGAATTAGGCAATATTTTGCCGTTTTCCACGTTTTTGTGAATTTTCAGTTTATGGGTATTAATTCACTATATATACGTAAAAATGATGCAAACACATAATTGATTAGATAATAACCTTAAAAACTTCATTTTCAATCAACTATTTGTTTCTCGTTAAAATACTGAGTAAGAGATTGAAAAGGGGAGAAGTTCTGTTTTTATTGCATATATCGACGTTTCAGCCGGAATAGAGCGGTTTTCGTGTACATCTTCCATCGGTAATATAAACGGAAAATCAGGAACTAATTCTAATGAAAACACATTGATTTTTATCATTTGTATTGGAAACAACATTGTCATATGTCTTTTCTTGGATCTAAATAATACGAAACCTCGCTCTATGATTTGAAGCTAAAATCCTCATATATGGTAAAATAGTGACTTTTTTCACGTTTTCCATGTAGTTTGATAATACGTAAATATATTCATTTTTACCAATATTTCGATACTATTTCATGTAGTATCACGATATGTGATTTGGCCTTCAAATCTCAGAATGTCGCATAATATAGCATTTTAAGCAAGTTTTCTTGCATTTTGTTTCGTACGAAAAATCATCGAATTTAGCAATATTTTGACGTTAAAATCAACATTGTCATAAAATCCTCATATATGGTAAAATAGTGACTTTTTTCACGTTTTCCATGTAGTTTGATAATACGTAAATATATTCATTTTTACCAATATTTCGATACTATTTCATGTAGTATCACGATATGTGATTTGGCCTTCAAATCTCAGAATGTCGCAGAATATAGCATTTTAAGCAAATTTTCTTGCATTTGGTTTCGTACGAAAAATCATCGAATTTAGCAATATTTTGACGATTATCATCCCCTTTTTCTCTATGTGATTTAAACAAAATATCATCGAATTAGGCAATATTTTGCCGTTTTCCACGTTTTTGTGAATTTTCAGTTTATGGGTATTAATTCACTATATATACGTAAAAATGATGCAAACATATAATTGATTAGATAATAACCTTAAAAACTTCATTTTCAATCAACTATTTGTTTCTCGTTAAAATACTGAGTAAGAGATTGAAAAGGGGAGAAGTTCTGTTTTTATTGCATATATCGACGTTTCAGCCGGAATACAGCGGTTTTCGTGTACATCTTGCATCAGTAATATAAGCGGAAAATCAGAAACATTTTAGTTAATTCTAATGAAAACACATTGATTTTTATCATTTGTATTGGAAACAACATTGTCATATGTCTTTTCTTGGATCTAAATAATACGAAACCTCGCTCTATGATTTGAAGTTAAAATCCTCATATATGGTAAAATAGTGACTTTTTCACGTTTTCCATGTAGTGTGATTTTACGTAAATATATTCGTTTTTACCAATATTTCGATACTACTTCATGTAGTATCACGATATGTGATTTGGAATTCAAATCTCAGAATGTCGAATAATATAGCATTTTAAGCAAGTTTTCTTGCATTTTGTTTCGTACGAAAAATCATCGAATTTAGCAATATTTTGACGTTTATCATCCCCTTTTCCTCTATGTGATTTAAACAAAATATCATCGTATTAGGCAATATTTAACCGTTTTTCCACGTTTTTGTGAATTTTCAGTTTATGGGTATTAATTCACTATATATACGTAAAATTGATGCAAACACATAATTGATTATATAATAACCTTAAAAACTTCATTTTCAATCAACTATTTGTTTCTCGCTAAAATACTGAGTAAGAGATTGAAAAGGGGAGAAGTTCTGTTTTTATTGCATATATCGACGTTTCAGCCGGAATAGAGCGGTTTTACCTGTACATCTTCCATCGGTAATATAAACGGAAAATCAGGAACATTTTAGTAAATTCTGATGAAAACACATTGATTTTTATCATTTGTATTGGACACAACATTGTCATATGTCTTTTCTTGGATCTAAATAATACGAAACCTCGCTCTATGATTTGAAGTTAAAATCCTCATATATGGTAAAATAGTGACTTTTTTCACGTTTTCCATGTAGTTTGATAATACGTAAATATATTAATTTTTACCAATATTTCGATACTATTTCATGTAGTATCACGATATGTGATTTGGCCTTCAAATCTCAGAATGTCGCAGAATATAGCATTTTAAGCAAATTTTCTTGCATTTGGTTTCGTACGAAAAATCATCGAATTTAGCAATATTTTGACGATTATCATCCCCTTTATCTCTATGTGATTTAAACATAATATCATCGAATTAGGCAATATTTTGCCGTTTTTCCACGTTTTTGTGAATTTTCAGTTTATGGGTATTAATTCACTATATATACATAAAAATGATGCAAACACATAATTGATTAGATAATAACCTTAAAAACTTCATTTTCAATCAACTATTTGTTTCTCGTTAAAATACTGAGAAAGAGATTGAAAAGGGGAGAAGTTCTGTTTTTATTGCATATATCGACGTTTCAGCCGGAATAGAGCGGTTTTCGTGTACATCTTCCATCGGTAATATAAACGGAAAATCAGGAACATTTTAGTAAATTCTAATGAAAACACATTGATTTTTATCATTTGTATTGGAAACAACATTGTCATATGTCTTTTCTTGGATCTAAATAATACGAAACCTCGCTCTATGATTTGAAGTTAAAATCCTCATATATGGTAAAATAGTGACTTTTTTCACGTTTTCCATGTAGTTTGATAATACGTAAATATATTCATTTTTACCAATATTTCGATACTATTTCATGTAGTATCACGATATGTGATTTGGCCTTCAAATCTCAGAATGTCGCATAATATAGCATTTTAAGCAAGTTTTCTTGCATTTTGTTTCGTACGAAAAATCATCGAATTTAGCAATATTTTGACGATTATCATCCCCTTTTTCTCTATGTGATTTAAACAAAATATCATCGAATTAGGCAATATTTTGCCGTTTTTCCACGTTTTTGTGAATTTTCAGTTTATGGGTATTAATTCACTATATATACGTAAAAATGATGCAAACACATAATTGATTAGATAATAACCTTAAAAACTTCATTTTCAATCAACTATTTGTTTCTCGTTAAAATACTGAGTAAGAGATTGAAAAGGGGAGAAGTTCTGTTTTTATTGCATATATCGACGTTTCAGCCGGAATAGAGCGGTTTTCGTGTACATCTTCCATCGGTAATATAAACGGAAAATCAGGAACTAATTCTAATGAAAACACATTGATTTTTATCATTTGTATTGGAAACAACATTGTCATATGTCTTTTCTTGGATCTAAATAATACGAAACCTCGCTCTATGATTTGAAGTTAAAATCCTCATATATGGTAAAATAGTGAATTTTCACGTTTTCCATGTAGTTTGATAATACGTAAATATATTCATTTTTACCAATATTTCGATACTATTTCATGTAGTATCTCGATATGTGATTTGGCCTTCAAATCTCAGAATGTCGCATAATATAGCATTTTAAGCAAGTTTTCTTGCATTTTGTTTCGTACGAAAAATCATCGAATTTAGCAATATTTTGACGTTAAAATCAACATTGTCATAAAATCCTCATATATGGTAAAATAGTGACTTTTTTCACGTTTTCCATGTAGTTTGATAATACGTAAATATATTCATTTTTACCAATATTTCGATACTATTTCATGTAGTATCACGATATGTGATTTGGCCTTCAAATCTCAGAATGTCGCAGAATATAGCATTTTAAGCAAATTTTCTTGCATTTGGTTTCGTACGAAAAATCATCGAATTTAGCAATATTTTGACGATTATCATCCCCTTTTTCTCTATGTGATTTAAACAAAATATCATCGAATTAGGCAATATTTTGCCGTTTTCCACGTTTTTGTGAATTTTCAGTTAATGGGTATTAATTCACTATATATACGTAAAAATGATGCAAACACATAATTGATTAGATAATAACCTTAAAAACTTCATTTTCAATCAACTATTTGTTTCTCGTTAGAATACTGAGTAAGAGATTGAAAAGGGGAGAAGTTCTGTTTTTATTGCATATATCGACGTTTCAGCCGGAATAGAGCGGTTTTCGTGTACATCTTCCATCAGTAATATAAGCGGAAAATCAGAAACATTTTAGTTAATTCTAATGAAAACACATTGATTTTTATCATTTGTATTGGAAACAACATTGTCATATGTCTTTTCTTGGATCTAAATAATACGAAACCTCGCTCTATGATTTGAAGTTAAAATCCTCATATATGGTAAAATAGTGACTTTTTTCACGTTTTCCATGTAGTGTGATTTTACGTAAATATATTCTTTTTTACCAATATTTCGATACTACTTCATGTAGTATCACGATATGTGATTTGGAATTCAAATCTCAGAATGTCGAATAATATAGCATTTTAAGCAAGTTTTCTTGCATTTTGTTTCGTACGAAAAATCATCGAATTTAGCAATATTTTGACGTTTATCATCCCTTTTTCCTCTATGTGATTTAAACAAAATATCATCGTATTAGGCAATATTTAACCGTTTTTCCACGTTTTTGTGAATTTTCAGTTTATGGGTATTAATTCACTATATATACGTAAAATTGATGCAAACACATAATTGATTATATAATAACCTTAAAAACTTCATTTTCAATCAACTATTTGTTTCTCGCTTAAATACTGAGTAAGAGATTGAAAAGGGGAGAAGTTCTGTTTTTATTGCATATATCGACGTTTCAGCCGGAATAAAGCGGTTTTACCTGTACATCTTCCATCGGTAATATAAACGGAAAATCAGGAACATTTTAGTAAATTTTAATGAAAACACATTGATTTTTATCATTTGTATTGGAAACAACATTGTCATATGTCTTTTCTTGGATCTAAATAATACGAAACCTCGCTATATGATTTGAAGTTAAAATCCTCATATATGGTAAAATAGTGACTTTTTTCACGTTTTCCATGTAGTTTGATAATACGTAAATATATTAATTTTTACCAATATTTCGATACTATTTCATGTAGTATCACGATATGTGATTTGGCCTTCAAATCTCAGAATGTCGCAGAATATAGCATTTTAAGCAAATTTTCTTGCATTTGGTTTCGTACGAAAAATCATCGAATTTAGCAATATTTTGACGATTATCATCCCCTTTATCTCTATGTGATTTAAACAAAATATCATCGAATTAGGCAATATTTTGCCGTTTTTGCACGTTTTTGTGAATTTTCAGTTTATGGGTATTAATTCACTATATATACATAAAAATGATGCAAACACATAATTGATTAGATAATAACCTTAAAAACTTCATTTTCAATCAACTATTTGTTTCTCGTTAAAATACTGAGAAAGAGATTGAAAAGGGGAGAAGTTCTGTTTTTATTGCATATATCGACGTTTCAGCCGGAATAGAGCGGTTTTCGTGTACATCTTCCATCGGTAATATAAACGGAAAATCAGGAACATTTTAGTAAATTCTAATGAAAACACATTGATTTTTATCATTTGTATTGGACACAACATTGTCATATGTCTTTTCTTGGATCTAAATAATACGAAACCTCGCTCTATGATTTGAAGTTAAAATCCTCATATATGGTAAAATAGTGACTTTTTTCACGTTTTCCATGTAGTTTGATAATACGTAAATATATTCATTTTTACCAATATTTCGATACTATTTCATGTAGTATCACGATATGTGATTTGGCCTTCAAATCTCAGAATGTCGAATAATATAGCATTTTAAGCAAATTTTCTTGCATTTGGTTTCATACGAAAAATCATCGAATTTAGCAATATTTTGACGATTATCTTCCCCTTTTTCTCTATGTGATTTAAACAAAATATCATCGAATTAGGCAATATTTTGCCGTTTTCCACGTTTTTGTGAATTTTCAGTTTATGGGTATTAATTCACTATATATACGTAAAAATGATGCAAACACATAATTGATTAGATAATAACCTTAAAAACTTCATTTTCAATCAACTATTTGTTTCTCGTTAAAATACTGAGTAAGAGATTGAAAAGGGGAGAAGTTCTGTTTTTATTGCATATATCGACGTTTCAGCCGGAATAGAGCGGTTTTCGTGTACATCTTCCATCGGTAATATAAACGGAAAATCAGGAACTAATTCTAATGAAAACACATTGATTTTTATCATTTGTATTGGAAACAACATTGTCATATGTCTTTTCTTGGATCTAAATAATACGAAACCTCGCTCTATGATTTGAAGCTAAAATCCTCATATATGGTAAAATAGTGACTTTTTTCACGTTTTCCATGTAGTTTGATAATACGTAAATATATTCATTTTTACCAATATTTCGATACTATTTCATGTAGTATCACGATATGTGATTTGGCCTTCAAATCTCAGAATGTCGCATAATATAGCATTTTAAGCAAGTTTTCTTGCATTTTGTTTCGTACGAAAAATCATCGAATTTAGCAATATTTTGACGTTAAAATCAACATTGTCATAAAATCCTCATATATGGTAAAATAGTGACTTTTTTCACGTTTTCCATGTAGTTTGATAATACGTAAATATATTCATTTTTACCAATATTTCGATACTATTTCATGTAGTATCACGATATGTGATTTGGCCTTCAAATCTCAGAATGTCGCAGAATATAGCATTTTAAGCAAATTTTCTTGCATTTGGTTTCGTACGAAAAATCATCGAATTTAGCAATATTTTGACGATTATCATCCCCTTTTTCTCTATGTGATTTAAACAAAATATCATCGAATTAGGCAATATTTTGCCGTTTTCCACGTTTTTGTGAATTTTCAGTTTATGGGTATTAATTCACTATATATACGTAAAAATGATGCAAACACATAATTGATTAGATAATAACCTTAAAAACTTCATTTTCAATCAACTATTTGTTTCTCGTTAAAATACTGAGTAAGAGATTGAAAAGGGGAGAAGTTCTGTTTTTATTGCATATATCGACGTTTCAGCCGGAATACAGCGGTTTTCGTGTACATCTTCCATCAGTAATATAAGCGGAAAATCAGAAACATTTTAGTTAATTCTAATGAAAACACATTGATTTTTATCATTTGTATTGGAAACAACATTGTCATATGTCTTTTCTTGGATCTAAATAATACGAAACCTCGCTCTATGATTTGAAGTTAAAATCCTCATATATGGTAAAATAGTGACTTTTTTCACGTTTTCCATGTAGTGTGATTTTACGTAAATATATTCGTTTTTACCAACATTTCGATACTACTTCATGTAGTATCACGATATGTGATTTGGAATTCAAATCTCAGAATGTCGAATAATATAGCATTTTAAGCAAGTTTTCTTGCATTTTGTTTCGTACGAAAAATCATCGAATTTAGCAATATTTTGACGTTTATCATCCCCTTTTCCTCTATGTGATTTAAACAAAATATCATCGTATTAGGCAATATTTAACCGTTTTTCCACGTTTTTGTGAATTTTCAGTTTATGGGTATTAATTCACTATATATACGTAAAATTGATGCAAACACATAATTGATTATATAATAACCTTAAAAACTTCATTTTCAATCAACTATTTGTTTCTCGCTAAAATACTGAGTAAGAGATTGAAAAGGGGAGAAGTTCTGTTTTTATTGCATATATCGACGTTTCAGCCGGAATAGAGCGGTTTTACCTGTACATCTTCCATCGGTAATATAAACGGAAAATCAGGAACATTTTAGTAAATTCTGATGAAAACACATTGATTTTTATCATTTGTATTGGAAACAACATTGTCATATGTCTTTTCTTGGATCTAAATAATACGAAACCTCGCTCTATGATTTGAAGTTAAAATCCTCATATATGGTAAAATAGTGACTTTTTTCACGTTTTCCATGTAGTTTGATAATACGTAAATATATTCATTTTTACCAATATTTCGATACTATTTCATGTAGTATCACGATATGTGATTTGGCCTTCAAATCTCAGAATGTCGCATAATATAGCATTTTAAGCAAGTTTTCTTGCATTTTGTTTCGTACGAAAAATCATCGAATTTAGCAATATTTTGACGATTATCATCCCCTTTTTCTCTATGTGATTTAAACAAAATATCATCGAATTAGGCAATATTTTGCCGTTTTTCCACGTTTTTGTGAATTTTCAGTTTATGGGTATTAATTCACTATATATACATAAAAATGATGCAAACACATAATTGATTAGATAATAACCTTAAAAACTTCATTTTCAATCAACTATTTGTTTCTCGTTAAAATACTGAGAAAGAGATTGAAAAGGGGAGAAGTTCTGTTTTTATTGCATATATCGACGTTTCAGCCGGAATAGAGCGGTTTTCGTGTACATCTTCCATCGGTAATATAAACGGAAAATCAGGAACATTTTAGTAAATTCTAATGAAAACACATTGATTTTTATCATTTGTATTGGAAACAACATTGTCATATGTCTTTTCTTGGATCTAAATAATACGAAACCTCGCTCTATGATTTGAAGTTAAAATCCTCATATATGGTAAAATAGTGACTTTTTTCACGTTTTCCATGTAGTTTGATAATACGTAAATATATTCATTTTTACCAATATTTCGATACTATTTCATGTAGTATCACGATATGTGATTTGGCCTTCAAATCTCAGAATGTCGCATTTTAAGCAAGTTTTCTTGCATTTTGTTTCGTACGAAAAATCATCGAATTTAGCAATATTTTGACGATTATCATCCCCTTTTTCTCTATGTGATTTAAACAAAATATCATCGAATTAGGCAATATTTTGCCGTTTTTCCACGTTTTTGTGAATTTTCAGTTTATGGGTATTAATTCACTATATATACGTAAAAATGATGCAAACACATAATTGATTAGATAATAACCTTAAAAACTTCATTTTCAATCAACTATTTGTTTCTCGTTAAAATACTGAGTAAGAGATTGAAAAGGGGAGAAGTTCTGTTTTTATTGCATATATCGACGTTTCAGCCGGAATAGAGCGGTTTTCGTGTACATCTTCCATCGGTAATATAAACGGAAAATCAGGAACTAATTCTAATGAAAACACATTGATTTTTATCATTTGTATTGGAAACAACATTGTCATATGTCTTTTCTTGGATCTAAATAATACGAAACCTCGCTCTATGATTTGAAGTTAAAATCCTCATATATGGTAAAATAGTGAATTTTCACGTTTTCCATGTAGTTTGATAATACGTAAATATATTCATTTTTACCAATATTTCGATACTATTTCATGTAGTATCTCGATATGTGATTTGGCCTTCAAATCTCAGAATGTCGCATAATATAGCATTTTAAGCAAGTTTTCTTGCATTTTGTTTCGTACGAAAAATCATCGAATTTAGCAATATTTTGACGTTAAAATCAACATTGTCATAAAATCCTCATATATGGTAAAATAGTGACTTTTTTCACGTTTTCCATGTAGTTTGATAATACGTAAATATATTCATTTTTACCAATATTTCGATACTATTTCATGTAGTATCACGATATGTGATTTGGCCTTCAAATCTCAGAATGTCGCAGAATATAGCATTTTAAGCAAATTTTCTTGCATTTGGTTTCGTACGAAAAATCATCGAATTTAGCAATATTTTGACGATTATCATCCCCTTTTTCTCTATGTGATTTAAACAAAATATCATCGAATTAGGCAATATTTTGCCGTTTTCCACGTTTTTGTGAATTTTCAGTTAATGGGTATTAATTCACTATATATACGTAAAAATGATGCAAACACATAATTGATTAGATAATAACCTTAAAAACTTCATTTTCAATCAACTATTTGTTTCTCGTTAGAATACTGAGTAAGAGATTGAAAAGGGGAGAAGTTCTGTTTTTATTGCATATATCGACGTTTCAGCCGGAATAGAGCGGTTTTCGTGTACATCTTCCATCAGTAATATAAGCGGAAAATCAGAAACATTTTAGTTAATTCTAATGAAAACACATTGATTTTTATCATTTGTATTGGAAACAACATTGTCATATGTCTTTTCTTGGATCTAAATAATACGAAACCTCGCTCTATGATTTGAAGTTAAAATCCTCATATATGGTAAAATAGTGACTTTTTTCACGTTTTCCATGTAGTGTGATTTTACGTAAATATATTCTTTTTTACCAATATTTCGATACTACTTCATGTAGTATCACGATATGTGATTTGGAATTCAAATCTCAGAATGTCGAATAATATAGCATTTTAAGCAAGTTTTCTTGCATTTTGTTTCGTACGAAAAATCATCGAATTTAGCAATATTTTGACGTTTATCATCCCTTTTTCCTCTATGTGATTTAAACAAAATATCATCGTATTAGGCAATATTTAACCGTTTTTCCACGTTTTTGTGAATTTTCAGTTTATGGGTATTAATTCACTATATATACGTAAAATTGATGCAAACACATAATTGATTATATAATAACCTTAAAAACTTCATTTTCAATCAACTATTTGTTTCTCGCTTAAATACTGAGTAAGAGATTGAAAAGGGGAGAAGTTCTGTTTTTATTGCATATATCGACGTTTCAGCCGGAATAAAGCGGTTTTACCTGTACATCTTCCATCGGTAATATAAACGGAAAATCAGGAACATTTTAGTAAATTCTAATGAAAACACATTGATTTTTATCATTTGTATTGGAAACAACATTGTCATATGTCTTTTCTTGGATCTAAATAATACGAAACCTCGCTATATGATTTGAAGTTAAAATCCTCATATATGGTAAAATAGTGACTTTTTTCACGTTTTCCATGTAGTTTGATAATACGTAAATATATTAATTTTTACCAATATTTCGATACTATTTCATGTAGTATCACGATATGTGATTTGGCCGTCAAATCTCAGAATGTCGCAGAATATAGCATTTTAAGCAAATTTTCTTGCATTTGGTTTCGTACGAAAAATCATCGAATTTAGCAATATTTTGACGATTATCATCCCCTTTATCTCTATGTGATTTAAACAAAATATCATCGAATTAGGCAATATTTTGCCGTTTTTGCACGTTTTTGTGAATTTTCAGTTTATGGGTATTAATTCACTATATATACATAAAAATGATGCAAACACATAATTGATTAGATAATAACCTTAAAAACTTCATTTTCAATCAACTATTTGTTTCTCGTTAAAATACTGAGAAAGAGATTGAAAAGGGGAGAAGTTCTGTTTTTATTGCATATATCGACGTTTCAGCCGGAATAGAGCGGTTTTCGTGTACATCTTCCATCGGTAATATAAACGGAAAATCAGGAACATTTTAGTAAATTCTAATGAAAACACATTGATTTTTATCATTTGTATTGGACACAACATTGTCATATGTCTTTTCTTGGATCTAAATAATACGAAACCTCGCTCTATGATTTGAAGTTAAAATCCTCATATATGGTAAAATAGTGACTTTTTTCACGTTTTCCATGTAGTTTGATAATACGTAAATATATTCATTTTTACCAATATTTCGATACTATTTCATGTAGTATCACGATATGTGATTTGGCCTTCAAATCTCAGAATGTCGAATAATATAGCATTTTAAGCAAATTTTCTTGCATTTGGTTTCATACGAAAAATCATCGAATTTAGCAATATTTTGACGATTATCTTCCCCTTTTTCTCTATGTGATTTAAACAAAATATCATCGAATTAGGCAATATTTTGCCGTTTTCCACGTTTTTGTGAATTTTCAGTTTATGGGTATTAATTCACTATATATACGTAAAAATGATGCAAACACATAATTGATTAGATAATAACCTTAAAAACTTCATTTTCAATCAACTATTTGTTTCTCGTTAAAATACTGAGTAAGAGATTGAAAAGGGGAGAAGTTCTGTTTTTATTGCATATATCGACGTTTCAGCCGGAATAGAGCGGTTTTCGTGTACATCTTCCATCGGTAATATAAACGGAAAATCAGGAACTAATTCTAATGAAAACACATTGATTTTTATCATTTGTATTGGAAACAACATTGTCATATGTCTTTTCTTGGATCTAAATAATACGAAACCTCGCTCTATGATTTGAAGCTAAAATCCTCATATATGGTAAAATAGTGACTTTTTTCACGTTTTCCATGTAGTTTGATAATACGTAAATATATTCATTTTTACCAATATTTCGATACTATTTCATGTAGTATCACGATATGTGATTTGGCCTTCAAATCTCAGAATGTCGCATAATATAGCATTTTAAGCAAGTTTTCTTGCATTTTGTTTCGTACGAAAAATCATCGAATTTAGCAATATTTTGACGTTAAAATCAACATTGTCATAAAATCCTCATATATGGTAAAATAGTGACTTTTTTCACGTTTTCCATGTAGTTTGATAATACGTAAATATATTCATTTTTACCAATATTTCGATACTATTTCATGTAGTATCACGATATGTGATTTGGCCTTCAAATCTCAGAATGTCGCAGAATATAGCATTTTAAGCAAATTTTCTTGCATTTGGTTTCGTACGAAAAATCATCGAATTTAGCAATATTTTGACGATTATCATCCCCTTTTTCTCTATGTGATTTAAACAAAATATCATCGAATTAGGCAATATTTTGCCGTTTTCCACGTTTTTGTGAATTTTCAGTTTATGGGTATTAATTCACTATATATACGTAAAAATGATGCAAACACATAATTGATTAGATAATAACCTTAAAAACTTCATTTTCAATCAACTATTTGTTTCTCGTTAAAATACTGAGTAAGAGATTGAAAAGGGGAGAAGTTCTGTTTTTATTGCATATATCGACGTTTCAGCCGGAATACAGCGGTTTTCGTGTACATCTTCCATCAGTAATATAAGCGGAAAATCAGAAACATTTTAGTTAATTCTAATGAAAACACATTGATTTTTATCATTTGTATTGGAAACAACATTGTCATATGTCTTTTCTTGGATCTAAATAATACGAAACCTCGCTCTATGATTTGAAGTTAAAATCCTCATATATGGTAAAATAGTGACTTTTTTCACGTTTTCCATGTAGTGTGATTTTACGTAAATATATTCGTTTTTACCAACATTTCGATACTACTTCATGTAGTATCACGATATGTGATTTGGAATTCAAATCTCAGAATGTCGAATAATATAGCATTTTAAGCAAGTTTTCTTGCATTTTGTTTCGTACGTAAAATCATCGAATTTAGCAATATTTTGACGTTTATCATCCCCTTTTCCTCTATGTGATTTAAACAAAATATCATCGTATTAGGCAATATTTAACCGTTTTTCCACGTTTTTGTGAATTTTCAGTTTATGGGTATTAATTCACTATATATACGTAAAATTGATGCAAACACATAATTGATTATATAATAACCTTAAAAACTTCATTTTCAATCAACTATTTGTTTCTCGCTAAAATACTGAGTAAGAGATTGAAAAGGGGAGAAGTTCTGTTTTTATTGCATATATCGACGTTTCAGCCGGAATAGAGCGGTTTTACCTGTACATCTTCCATCGGTAATATAAACGGAAAATCAGGAACATTTTAGTAAATTCTGATGAAAACACATTGATTTTTATCATTTGTATTGGAAACAACATTGTCATATGTCTTTTCTTGGATCTAAATATTACGAAACCTCGCTCTATGATTTGAAGTTAAAATCCTCATATATGGTAAAATAGTGACTTTTTTCACGTTTTCCATGTAGTTTGATAATACGTAAATATATTCATTTTTACCAATATTTCGATACTATTTCATGTAGTATCACGATATGTGATTTGGCCTTCAAATCTCAGAATGTCGCATAATATAGCATTTTAAGCAAGTTTTCTTGCATTTTGTTTCGTACGAAAAATCATCGAATTTAGCAATATTTTGACGATTATCATCCCCTTTTTCTCTATGTGATTTAAACAAAATATCATCGAATTAGGCAATATTTTGCCGTTTTTCCACGTTTTTGTGAATTTTCAGTTTATGGGTATTAATTCACTATATATACGGAAAAATGATGCAAACACATAATTGATTAGATAATAACCTTAAAAACTTTATTTTCAATCAACTATTTGTTTCTCGTTAAAATACTGAGAAAGAGATTGAAAAGGGGAGAAGTTCTGTTTTTATTGCATATATCGACGTTTCAGCCGGAATAGAGCGGTTTTCGTGTACATCTTCCATCGGTAATATAAACGGAAAATCAGGAACATTTTACTAAATTCTAATGAAAACACATTGATTTTTATCATTTGTATTGGAAACAACATTGTCATATGTCTTTTCTTGGATCTAAATAATACGAAACCTCGCTCTATGATTTGAAGTTAAAATCCTCATATATGGTAAAATAGTGACTTTTTTCACGTTTTCCATGTAGTTTGATAATACGTAAATATATTCATTTTTACCAATATTTCGATACTATTTCATGTAGTATCACGATATGTGATTTGGCCTTCAAATCTCAGAATGTCGCATAATATAGCATTTTAAGCAAGTTTTTTTGCATTTTGTTTCGTACGAAAAATCATCGAATTTAGCAATATTTTGACGTTAAAATCAACATTGTCATAAAATCCCCATATATGGTAAAATAGTGACTTTTTTCACGTTTTCCATGTAGTTTGATAATACGTAAATATATTCATTTTTACCAATATTTCGATACTATTTCATGTAGTATCACGATATGTGATTTGGCCTTCAAATCTCAGAATGTCGCAGAATATAGCATTTTAAGCAAATTTTCTTGCATTTGGTTTCGTACGAAAAATCATCGAATTTAGCAATATTTTGACGATTATCATCCCCTTTTTCTCTATGTGATTTAAACAAAATATCATCGAATTAGGCAATATTTTGCCGTTTTCCACGTTTTTGTGAATTTTCAGTTTATGGGTATTAATTCACTATATATACGTAAAAATGATGCAAACACATAATTGATTAGATAATAACCTTAAAAACTTCATTTTCAATCAACTATTTGTTTCTCGTTAAAATACTGAGTAAGAGATTGAAAAGGGGAGAAGTTCTGTTTTTATTGCATATATCGACGTTTCAGCCGGAATAGAGCGGCTTTCGTGTACATCTTCCATCAGTAATATAAGCGGAAAATAAGAAACATTTTAGTTAATTCTAATGAAAACACATTGATTTTTATCATTTGTATTGGAAACAACATTGTCATATGTCTTTTCTTGGATCTAAATAATACGAAACCTCGCTCTATGATTTGAAGTTAAAATCCTCATATATGGTAAAATAGTGACTTTTTTCACGTTTTCCATGTAGTGTGATTTTACGTAAATATATTCGTTTTTACCAATATTTCGATACTACTTCTTGTAGTATCACGATATGTGATTTGGCCTTCAAATCTCAGAATGTCGAATAATATAGCATTTTAAGCAAGTTTTCTTGCATTTTGTTTCGTACGAAAAATCATCGAATTTAGCAATATTTTAACGTTCATCATCCCCTTTTCCTCTATGTGATTTAAACAAAATATCATCGTATTAGGCAATATTTAACCGTTTTTCCACGTTTTTGTGAATTTTCAGTTTATGGGTATTAATTCACTATATATACGTAAAAATGATGCAAACACATAATTGATTAGAAAATAACCTTAAAAACTTCATTTTCAATCAACTATTTGTTTCTCGTTAAAATACTGAGCAAGAGATTGAAAAGGGGAGAAGTTCTGTTTTTATTGCATATATCGACGTTTCAGCCGGAATAGAGCGGTTTTCGTGTACATCTTCCATCGGTAATATAAACGGAAAATCAGGAACATTTTAGTAAATTCTAATGAAAACACATTGATTTTTATCATTTGTATTGGAAACAACATTGTCATATGTCTTTTCTTGGATCTAAATAATACGAAACCTCGCTCTATGATTTGAAGTTAAAATCCTCATATATGGTAAAATAGTGACTTTTTTCACGTTTTCCATGTAGTTTGATAATACGTAAATATATTCATTTTTACCAATATTTCGATACTATTTCATGTAGTATCACGATATGTGATTTGGCCTTCAAATCTCAGAATGTCGCATAATATAGCATTTTAAGCAAGTTTTTTTGCATTTTGTTTCGTACGAAAAATCATCGAATTTAGCAATATTTTGACGTTAAAATCAACATTGTCATAAAATCCCCATATATGGTAAAATAGTGACTTTTTTCACGTTTTCCATGTAGTTTGATAATACGTAAATATATTCATTTTTACCAATATTTCGATACTATTTCATGTAGTATCACGATATGTGATTTGGCCTTCAAATCTCAGAATGTCGCAGAATATAGCATTTTAAGCAAATTTTCTTGCATTTGGTTTCGTACGAAAAATCATCGAATTTAGCAATATTTTGACGATTATCATCCCCTTTTTCTCTATGTGATTTAAACAAAATATCATCGAATTAGGCAATATTTTGCCGTTTTCCACGTTTTTGTGAATTTTCAGTTTATGGGTATTAATTCACTATATATACGTAAAAATGATGCAAACACATAATTGATTAGATAATAACCTTAAAAACTTCATTTTCAATCAACTATTTGTTTCTCGTTAAAATACTGAGTAAGAGATTGAAAAGGGGAGAAGTTCTGTTTTTATTGCATATATCGACGTTTCAGCCGGAATAGAGCGGCTTTCGTGTACATCTTCCATCAGTAATATAAGCGGAAAATAAGAAACATTTTAGTTAATTCTAATGAAAACACATTGATTTTTATCATTTGTATTGGAAACAACATTGTCATATGTCTTTTCTTGGATCTAAATAATACGAAACCTCGCTCTATGATTTGAAGTTAAAATCCTCATATATGGTAAAATAGTGACTTTTTTCACGTTTTCCATGTAGTGTGATTTTACGTAAATATATTCGTTTTTACCAATATTTCGATACTACTTCTTGTAGTATCACGATATGTGATTTGGCCTTCAAATCTCAGAATGTCGAATAATATAGCATTTTAAGCAAGTTTTCTTGCATTTTGTTTCGTACGAAAAATCATCGAATTTAGCAATATTTTAACGTTCATCATCCCCTTTTCCTCTATGTGATTTAAACAAAATATCATCGTATTAGGCAATATTTAACCGTTTTTCCACGTTTTTGTGAATTTTCAGTTTATGGGTATTAATTCACTATATATACGTAAAAATGATGCAAACACATAATTGATTAGAAAATAACCTTAAAAACTTCATTTTCAATCAACTATTTGTTTCTCGTTAAAATACTGAGCAAGAGATTGAAAAGGGGAGAAGTTCTGTTTTTATTGCATATATCGACGTTTCAGCCGGAATAGAGCGGTTTTACCTGTACATCTTCCATCGGTAATATAAACAGAAAATCAGGAACATTTTAGTAAATTCTAATGAAAACACATTGATTTTTATCATTTGTATTGGAAACAACATTGTCATATGTCTTTTCTTGGATCTAAATAATACGAAACCTCGCTCTATGATTTGAAGTTAAAATCCTCATATATGGTAAAATAGTGACTTTTTTCACGTTTTCCATGTAGTTTGATAATACGTAAATATATTCATTTTTACCAATATTTCGATACTATTTCATGTAGTATCTCGATATGTGATTTGGCCTTCAAATCTCAGAATGTCGCATAATATAGCATTTTTAGCAAGTTTTCTTGCATTTTGTTTCGTACGAAAAATCATCGAATTTAGCAATATTTTGACGTTAAAATCAACATTGTCATAAAATCCTCATATATGGTAAAATAGTGACTTTTTTCACGTTTTCCATGTAGTTTGATAATACGTAAATATATTCATTTTTACCAATATTTCGATACTATTTCATATAGTATCACGATATGTGATTTGGCCTTCAAATCTCAGAATGTCGCAGAATATAGCATTTTAAGCAAATTTTCTTGCATTTGGTTTCGTACGAAAAATCATCGAATTTAGCAATATTTTGACGTTAAAATCAACATTGTCATAAAATCCCCATATATGGTAAAATAGTGACTTTTTTCACGTTTTCCATGTAGTTTGATAATACGTAAATATATTCATTTTTACCAATATTTCGATACTATTTCATGTAGTATCACGATATGTGATTTGGCCTTCAAATCTCAGAATGTCGCATAATATAGCATTTTAAGCAAGTTTTTTTGCATTTTGTTTCGTACGAAAAATCATCGAATTTAGCAATATTTTGACGTTAAAATCAACATTGTCATAAAATCCCCATATATGGTAAAATAGTGACTTTTTTCACGTTTTCCATGTAGTTTGATAATACGTAAATATATTCATTTTTACCAATATTTCGATACTATTTCATGTAGTATCACGATATGTGATTTGGCCTTCAAATCTCAGAATGTCGCAGAATATAGCATTTTAAGCAAATTTTCTTGCATTTGGTTTCGTACGAAAAATCATCGAATTTAGCAATATTTTGACGATTATCATCCCCTTTTTCTCTATGTGATTTAAACAAAATATCATCGAATTAGGCAATATTTTGCCGTTTTCCACGTTTTTGTGAATTTTCAGTTTATGGGTATTAATTCACTATATATACGTAAAAATGATGCAAACACATAATTGATTAGATAATAACCTTAAAAACTTCATTTTCAATCAACTATTTGTTTCTCGTTAAAATACTGAGTAAGAGATTGAAAAGGGGAGAAGTTCTGTTTTTATTGCATATATCGACGTTTCAGCCGGAATAGAGCGGCTTTCGTGTACATCTTCCATCAGTAATATAAGCGGAAAATAAGAAACATTTTAGTTAATTCTAATGAAAACACATTGATTTTTATCATTTGTATTGGAAACAACATTGTCATATGTCTTTTCTTGGATCTAAATAATACGAAACCTCGCTCTATGATTTGAAGTTAAAATCCTCATATATGGTAAAATAGTGACTTTTTTCACGTTTTCCATGTAGTGTGATTTTACGTAAATATATTCGTTTTTACCAATATTTCGATACTACTTCTTGTAGTATCACGATATGTGATTTGGCCTTCAAATCTCAGAATGTCGAATAATATAGCATTTTAAGCAAGTTTTCTTGCATTTTGTTTCGTACGAAAAATCATCGAATTTAGCAATATTTTAACGTTCATCATCCCCTTTTCCTCTATGTGATTTAAACAAAATATCATCGTATTAGGCAATATTTAACCGTTTTTCCACGTTTTTGTGAATTTTCAGTTTATGGGTATTAATTCACTATATATACGTAAAAATGATGCAAACACATAATTGATTAGAAAATAACCTTAAAAACTTCATTTTCAATCAACTATTTGTTTCTCGTTAAAATACTGAGCAAGAGATTGAAAAGGGGAGAAGTTCTGTTTTTATTGCATATATCGACGTTTCAGCCGGAATAGAGCGGTTTTACCTGTACATCTTCCATCGGTAATATAAACAGAAAATCAGGAACATTTTAGTAAATTCTAATGAAAACACATTGATTTTTATCATTTGTATTGGAAACAACATTGTCATATGTCTTTTCTTGGATCTAAATAATACGAAACCTCGCTCTATGATTTGAAGTTAAAATCCTCATATATGGTAAAATAGTGACTTTTTTCACGTTTTCCATGTAGTTTGATAATACGTAAATATATTCATTTTTACCAATATTTCGATACTATTTCATGTAGTATCTCGATATGTGATTTGGCCTTCAAATCTCAGAATGTCGCATAATATAGCATTTTTAGCAAGTTTTCTTGCATTTTGTTTCGTACGAAAAATCATCGAATTTAGCAATATTTTGACGTTAAAATCAACATTGTCATAAAATCCTCATATATGGTAAAATAGTGACTTTTTTCACGTTTTCCATGTAGTTTGATAATACGTAAATATATTCATTTTTACCAATATTTCGATACTATTTCATATAGTATCACGATATGTGATTTGGCCTTCAAATCTCAGAATGTCGCAGAATATAGCATTTTAAGCAAATTTTCTTGCATTTGGTTTCGTACGAAAAATCATCGAATTTAGCAATATTTTGACGATTATCATCCCCTTTTTCTCTATGTGATTTAAACAAAATGTCATCGAATTAGGCAATATTTTGCCGTTTTCCACGTTTTTGTGAATTTTCAGTTTATGGGTATTAATTCACTATATATACGTAAAAATGATGCAAACACATAATTGATTAGATAATAACCTTAAAAACTTCATTTTCAATCAACTATTTGTTTCTCGTTAGAATATTGAGTAAGAGATTGAAAAGGGGAGAAGTTCTGTTTTTATTGCATATATCGACGTTTCAGCCGGAATAGAGCGGTTTTCGTGTACATCTTCCATCAGTAATATAAGCGGAAAATCAGAAACATTTTAGTTAATTCTAATGAAAACACATTGATTTTTATCATTTGTATTGGAAACAACATTGTCATATGTCTTTTCTTGGATCTAAATAATACGAAACCTCGCTCTATGATTTGAAGTTAAAATCCTCATATATGGTAAAATAGTGACTTTTTTCACGTTTTCCATGTAGTGTGATTTTACGTAAATATATTCGTTTTTACCAATATTTCGATACTACTTCATGTAGTATCACGATATGTGATTTGGAATTCAAATCTCAGAATGTCGAATAATATAGCATTTTAAGCAAGTTTTCTTGCATTTTGTTTCGTACAAAAAATCATCGAATTTAGCAATATTTTGACGTTTATCATCCCCTTTTCCTCTATGTGATTTAAACAAAATATCATCGTATTAGGCAATATTTAACCGTTTTTCCACGTTTTTGTGAATTTTCAGTTTATGGGTATTAATTCACTATATATACGTAAAATTGATGCAAACACATAATTGATTAGATAATAACCTTAAAAACTTCATTTTCAATCAACTATTTGTTTCTCGTTAGAATATTGAGTAAGAGATTGAAAAGGGGAGAAGTTCTGTTTTTATTGCATATATCGACGTTTCAGCCGGAATAGAGCGGTTTTCGTGTACATCTTCCATCAGTAATATAAGCGGAAAATCAGAAACATTTTAGTTAATTCTAATGAAAACACATTGATTTTTATCATTTGTATTGGAAACAACATATCATATGTCTTTTCTTGGATCTAAATAATACGAAACCTCGCTCTATGATTTGAAGTTAAAATCCTCATATATGGTAAAATAGTGACTTTTTTCACGTTTTCCATGTAGTTTGATAATACGTAAATATATTCATTTTTACCAATATTTCGATACTATTTCATGTAGTATCACGATATGTGATTTGGCCTTCAAATCTCAGAATGTCGCATAATATAGCATTTTAAGCAAGTTTTCTTGCATTTTGTTTCGTACGAAAAATCATCGAATTTAGCAATATTTTGACGATTATCATCCCCTTTTTCTCTATGTGATTTAAACAAAATATCATCGAATTAGGCAATATTTTGCCGTTTTTCCACGTTTTTGTGAATTTTCAGTTTATGGGTATTAATTCACTATATATACGTAAAAATGATGCAAACACATAATTGATTAGATAATAACCTTAAAAACTTTATTTTCAATCAACTATTTGTTTCTCGTTAAAATACTGAGAGAGAGATTGAAAAGGGGAGAAGTTCTGTTTTTATTGCATATATCGACGTTCAGCCGGAATAGAGCGGTTTTCGTGTACATCTTCCATCGGTAATATAAACGGAAAATCAGGAACATTTTAGTAAATTCTAATGAAAACACATTGATTTTTATCATTTGTATTGGAAACAACATTGTCATATGTCTTTTCTTGGATCTAAATAATACGAAACCTCGCTCTATGATTTGAAGTTAAAATCCTCATATATGGTAAAATAGAGACTTTTTTCACGTTTTCCATGTAGTTTGATAATACGTAAATATATTCATTTTTACCAATATTTCGATACTATTTCATGTAGTATCACGATATGTGATTTGGCCTTCAAATCTCAGAATGTCGCATAATATAGCATTTTAAGCAAGTTTTTTTGCATTTTGTTTCGTACGAAAAATCATCGAATTTAGCAATATTTTGACGTTAAAATCAACATTGTCATAAAATCCCCATATATGGTAAAATAGTGACTTTTTTCACGTTTTCCATGTAGTTTGATAATACGTAAATATATTCATTTTTACCAATATTTCGATACTATTTCATGTAGTATCACGATATGTGATTTGGCCTTCAAATCTCAGAATGTCGCAGAATATAGCATTTTAAGCAAATTTTCTTGCATTTGGTTTCGTACGAAAAATCATCGAATTTAGCAATATTTTGACGATTATCATCCCCTTTTTCTCTATGTGATTTAAACAAAATATCATCGAATTAGGCAATATTTTGCCGTTTTCCACGTTTTTGTGAATTTTCAGTTTATGGGTATTAATTCACTATATATACGTAAAAATGATGCAAACACATAATTGATTAGATAATAACCTTAAAAACTTCATTTTCAATCAACTATTTGTTTCTCGTTAAAATACTGAGTAAGAGATTGAAAAGGGGAGAAGTTCTGTTTTTATTGCATATATCGACGTTTCAGCCGGAATAGAGCGGCTTTCGTGTACATCTTCCATCAGTAATATAAGCGGAAAATAAGAAACATTTTAGTTAATTCTAATGAAAACACATTGATTTTTATCATTTGTATTGGAAACAACATTGTCATATGTCTTTTCTTGGATCTAAATAATACGAAACCTCGCTCTATGATTTGAAGTTAAAATCCTCATATATGGTAAAATAGTGACTTTTTTCACGTTTTCCATGTAGTGTGATTTTACGTAAATATATTCGTTTTTACCAATATTTCGATACTACTTCATGTAGTATCACGATATGTGATTTGGAATTCAAATCTAAGAATGTCGAATAATATAGCATTTTAAGCAAGTTTTCTTGCATTTTGTTTCGTACGAAAAATCATCGAATTTAGCAATATTTTGACGTTTATCATCCCCTTTTCCTCTATGTGATTTAAACAAAATATCATCGTATTAGGCAATATTTAACCGTTTTTCCACGTTTTTGTGAATTTTCAGTTTATGGGTATTAATTCACTATATATACGTAAAATTGATGCAAACACATAATTGATTATATAATAACCTTAAAAACTTCATTTTCAATCAACTATTTGTTTCTCGCTAAAATACTGAGTAAGAGATTGAAAAGGGGAGAAGTTCTGTTTTTATTGCATATATCGACGTTTCAGCCGGAATAGAGCGGTTTTACCTGTACATCTTCCATCGGTAATATAAACGGAAAATCAGGAACATTTTAGTAAATTCTAATGAAAACACATTGATTTTTATCATTTGTATTGGAAACAACATTGTCATATGTCTTTTCTTGGATCTAAATAATACGAAACCTCGCTATATGATTTGAAGTTAAAATCCTCATATATGGTAAAATAGTGACTTTTTTCACGTTTTCCATGTAGTTTGATAATACGTAAATATATTCATTTTTACCAATATTTCGATACTATTTCATGTAGTATCACGATATGTGATTTGGCCTTCAAATCTCAGAATGTCGCATAATATAGCATTTTAAGCAAGTTTTCTTGCATTTTGTTTCGTACGAAAAATCATCGAATTTAGCAATATTTTGACGATTATCATCCCCTTTTTCTCTATGTGATTTAAACAAAATATCATCGAATTAGGCAATATTTTGCCGTTTTTCCACGTTTTTGTGAATTTTCAGTTTATGGGTATTAATTCACTATATATACGTAAAAATGATGCAAACACATAATTGATTAGATAATAACCTTAAAAACTTTATTTTCAATCAACTATTTGTTTCTCGTTAAAATACTGAGAAAGAGATTGAAAAGGGGAGAAGTTCTGTTTTTATTGCATATATCGACGTTTCAGCCGGAATAGAGCGGTTTTCGTGTACATCTTCCATCGGTAATATAAACGGAAAATCAGGAACATTTTAGTAAATTCTAATGAAAACACATTGATTTTTATCATTTGTATTGGAAACAACATTGTCATATGTCTTTTCTTGGATCTAAATAATACGAAACCTCGCTCTATGATTTGAAGTTAAAATCCTCATATATGGTAAAATAGTGACTTTTTTCACGTTTTCCATGTAGTTTGATAATACGTAAATATATTCATTTTTACCAATATTTCGATACTATTTCATGTAGTATCACGATATGTGATTTGGCCTTCAAATCTCAGAATGTCGCATAATATAGCATTTTAAGCAAGTTTTTTTGCATTTTGTTTCGTACGAAAAATCATCGAATTTAGCAATATTTTGACGTTAAAATCAACATTGTCATAAAATCCCCATATATGGTAAAATAGTGACTTTTTTCACGTTTTCCATGTAGTTTGATAATACGTAAATATATTCATTTTTACCAATATTTCGATACTATTTCATGTAGTATCACGATATGTGATTTGGCCTTCTAATCTCAGAATGTCGCAGAATATAGCATTTTAAGCAAATTTTCTTGCATTTGGTTTCGTACGAAAAATCATCGAATTTAGCAATATTTTGACGATTATCATCCCCTTTTTCTCTATGTGATTTAAACAAAATATCATCGAATTAGGCAATATTTTGCCGTTTTCCACGTTTTTGTGAATTTTCAGTTTATGGGTATTAATTCACTATATATACGTAAAAATGATGCAAACACATAATTGATTAGATAATAACCTTAAAAACTTCATTTTCAATCAACTATTTGTTTCTCGTTAAAATACTGAGTAAGAGATTGAAAAGGGGAGAAGTTCTGTTTTTATTGCATATATCGACGTTTCAGCCGGAATAGAGCGGCTTTCGTGTACATCTTCCATCAGTAATATAAGCGGAAAATAAGAAACATTTTAGTTAATTCTAATGAAAACACATTGATTTTTATCATTTGTATTGGAAACAACATTGTCATATGTCTTTTCTTGGATCTAAATAATACGAAACCTCGCTCTATGATTTGAAGTTAAAATCCTCATATATGGTAAAATAGTGACTTTTCTCACGTTTTCCATGTAGTGTGATTTTACGTAAATATATTCGTTTTTACCAATATTTCGATACTACTTCTTGTAGTATCACGTTATGTGATTTGGCCTTCAAATCTCAGAATGTCGAATAATATAGCATTTTAAGCAAGTTTTCTTGCATTTTGTTTCGTACGAAAAATCATCGAATTTAGCAATATTTTAACGTTCATCATCCCCTTTTCCTCTATGTGATTTAAACAAAATATCATCGTATTAGGCAATATTTAACCGTTTTTCCACGTTTTTGTGAATTTTCAGTTTATGGGTATTAATTCACTATATATACGTAAAAATGATGCAAACACATAATTGATTAGAAAATAACCTTAAAAACTTCATTTTCAATCAACTATTTGTTTCTCGTTAAAATACTGAGTAAGAGATTGAAAAGGGGAGAAGTTCTGTTTTTATTGCATATATCGACGTTTCAGCCGGAATAGAGCGGTTTTACCTGTACATCTTCCATCGGTAATATAAACAGAAAATCAGGAACATTTTAGTAAATTCTAATGAAAACACATTGATTTTTATCATTTGTATTGGAAACAACATTGTCATATGTCTTTTCTTGGATCTAAATAATACGAAGCCTCGCTCTATGATTTGAAGTTAAAATCCTCATATATGGTAAAATAGTGACTTTTTTCACGTTTTCCATGTAGTTTGATAATACGTAAATATATTCATTTTTACCAATATTTCGATACTATTTCATGTAGTATCACGATATGTGATTTGGCCTTCAAATCTCAGAATGTCGCAGAATATAGCATTTTAAGCAAATTTTCTTGCATTTGGTTTCGTACGAAAAATCATCGAATTTAGCAATATTTTGACGATTATCATCCCCTTTTTCTCTATGTGATTTAAACAAAATATCATCGAATTAGGCAATATTTTGCCGTTTTCCACGTTTTTGTGAATTTTCAGTTAATGGGTATTAATTCACTATATATACGTAAAAATGATGCAAACACATAATTGATTAGATAATAACCTTAAAAACTTCATTTTCAATCAACTATTTGTTTCTCGTTAGAATACTGAGTAAGAGATTGAAAAAGGGAGAAGTTCTGTTTTTATTGCATATATCGACGTTTCAGCCGGAATAGAGCGGTTTTCGTGTACATCTTCCATCAGTAATATAAGCGGAAAATCAGAAACATTTTAGTTAATTCTAATGAAAACACATTGATTTTTATCATTTGTATTGGAAACAACATTGTCATATGTCTTTTCTTGGATCTAAATAATACGAAACCTCGCTCTATGATTTGAAGTTAAAATCCTCATATATGGTAAAATAGTGACTTTTTTCACGTTTTCCATGTAGTGTGATTTTACGTAAATATATTCGTTTTTACCAATATTTCGATACTACTTCATGTAGTATCACGATATGTGATTTGGAATTCAAATCTAAGAATGTCGAATAATATAGCATTTTAAGCAAGTTTTCTTGCATTTTGTTTCGTACGAAAAATCATCGAATTTAGCAATATTTTGACGTTTATCATCCCCTTTTCCTCTATGTGATTTAAACAAAATATCATCGTATTAGGCAATATTTAACCGTTTTTCCACGTTTTTGTGAATTTTCAGTTTATGGGTATTAATTCACTATATATACGTAAAATTTATACAAACACATAATTGATTATATAATAACCTTAAAAACTTCATTTTCAATCAACTATTTGTTTCTCGCTAAAATACTGAGTAAGAGATTGAAAAGGGGAGAAGTTCTGTTTTTATTGCATATATCGACGTTTCAGCCGGAATAGAGCGGTTTTACCTGTACATCTTCCATCGGTAATATAAACGGAAAATCAGGAACATTTTAGTAAATTCTAATGAAAACACATTGATTTTTATCATTTGTATTGGAAACAACATTGTCATATGTCTTTTCTTGGATCTAAATAATACGAAACCTCGCTATATGATTTGAAGTTAAAATCCTCATATATGGTAAAATAGTGACTTTTTTCACGTTTTCCATGTAGTTTGATAATACGTAAATATATTCATTTTTACCAATATTTCGATACTATTTCATGTAGTATCACGATATGTGATTTGGCCTTCAAATCTCAGAATGTCGCATAATATAGCATTTTAAGCAAGTTTTCTTGCATTTTGTTTCGTACGAAAAATCATCGAATTTAGCAATATTTTGACGATTATCATCCCCTTTTTCTCTATGTGATTTAAACAAAATATCATCGAATTAGGCAATATTTTGCCGTTTTTCCACGTTTTTGTGAATTTTCAGTTTATGGGTATTAATTCACTATATATACGTAAAAATGATGCAAACACATAATTGATTAGATAATAACCTTAAAAACTTTATTTTCAATCAACTATTTGTTTCTCGTTAAAATACTGAGAAAGAGATTGAAAAGGGTAGAAGTTCTGTTTTTATTGCATATATCGATGTTTCAGCCGGAATAGAGCGGTTTTCGTGTACATCTTCCATCGGTAATATAAACGGAAAATCAGGAACATTTTAGTAAATTCTAATGAAAACACATTGATTTTTATCATTTGTATTGGAAACAACATTGTCATATGTCTTTTCTTGGATCTAAATAATACGAAACCTCGCTCTATGATTTGAAGTTAAAATCCTCATATATGGTAAAATAGTGACTTTTTTCACGTTTTCCATGTAGTTTGATAATACGTAAATATATTCATTTTTACCAATATTTCGATACTATTTCATGTAGTATCACGATATGTGATTTGGCCTTCAAATCTCAGAATGTCGCATAATATAGCATTTTAAGCAAGTTTTTTTGCATTTTGTTTCGTACGAAAAATCATCGAATTTAGCAATATTTTGACGTTAAAATCAACATTGTCATAAAATCCCCATATATGGTAAAATAGTGACTTTTTTCACGTTTTCCTTGTAGTTTGATAATACGTAAATATATTCATTTTTACCAATATTTCGATACTATTTCATGTAGTATCACGATATGTGATTTGGCCTTCAAATCTCAGAATGTCGCAGAATATAGCATTTTAAGCAAATTTTCTTGCATTTGGTTTCGTACGAAAAATCATCGAATTTAGCAATATTTTGACGATTATCATCCCCTTTTTCTCTATGTGATTTAAACAAAATATCATCGAATTAGGCAATATTTTGCCGTTTTCCACGTTTTTGTGAATTTTCAGTTTATGGGTATTAATTCACTATATATACGTAAAAATGATGCAAACACATAATTGATTAGATAATAACCTTAAAAACTTCATTTTCAATCAACTATTTGTTTCTCGTTAAAATACTGAGTAAGAGATTGAAAAGGGGAGAAGTTCTGTTTTTATTGCATATATCGACGTTTCAGCCGGAATAGAGCGGCTTTCGTGTACATCTTCCATCAGTAATATAAGCGGAAAATAAGAAACATTTTAGTTAATTCTAATGAAAACACATTGATTTTTATCATTTGTATTGGAAACAACATTGTCATATGTCTTTTCTTGGATCTAAATAATACGAAACCTCGCTCTATGATTTGAAGTTAAAATCCTCATATATGGTAAAATAGTGACTTTTCTCACGTTTTCCATGTAGTGTGATTTTACGTAAATATATTCGTTTTTACCAATATTTCGATACTACTTCATGTAGTATCACGATATGTGATTTGGCCTTCAAATCTCAGAATGTCGAATAATATAGCATTTTAAGCAAGTTTTCTTGCATTTTGTTTCGTACGAAAAATCATCGAATTTAGCAATATTTTAACGTTCATCATCCCCTTTTCCTCTATGTGATTTAAACAAAATATCATCGTATTAGGCAATATTTAACCGTTTTTCCACGTTTTTGTGAATTTTCAGTTTATGGGTATTAATTCACTATATATACGTAAAAATGATGCAAACACATAATTGATTAGAAAATAACCTTAAAAACTTCATTTTCAATCAACTATTTGTTTCTCGTTAAAATACTGAGTAAGAGATTGAAAAGGGGAGAAGTTCTGTTTTTATTGCATATATCGACGTTTCAGCCGGAATAGAGCGGTTTTACCTGTACATCTTCCATCGGTAATATAAACAGAAAATCAGGAACATTTTAGTAAATTCTAATGAAAACACATTGATTTTTATCATTTGTATTGGAAACAACATTGTCATATGTCTTTTCTTGGATCTAAATAATACGAAACCTCGCTCTATGATTTGAAGTTAAAATCCTCATATATGGTAAAATAGTGACTTTTTTCACGTTTTCCATGTAGTTTGATAATACGTAAATATATTCATTTTTACCAATATTTCGATACTATTTCATGTAGTATCACGATATGTGATTTGGCCTTCAAATCTCAGAATGTCGCAGAATATAGCATTTTAAGCAAATTTTCTTGCATTTGGTTTCGTACGAAAAATCATCGAATTTAGCAATATTTTGACGATTATCATCCCCTTTTTCTCTATGTGATTTAAACAAAATATCATCGAATTAGGCAATATTTTGCCGTTTTCCACGTTTTTGTGAATTTTCAGTTAATGGGTATTAATTCACTATATATACGTAAAAATGATGCAAACACATAATTGATTAGATAATAACCTTAAAAACTTCATTTTCAATCAACTATTTGTTTCTCGTTAGAATACTGAGTAAGAGATTGAAAAAGGGAGAAGTTCTGTTTTTATTGCATATATCGACGTTTCAGCCGGAATAGAGCGGTTTTCGTGTACATCTTCCATCAGTAATATAAGCGGAAAATCAGAAACATTTTAGTTAATTCTAATGAAAACACATTGATTTTTATCATTTGTATTGGAAACAACATTGTCATATGTCTTTTCTTGGATCTAAATAATACGAAACCTCGCTCTATGATTTGAAGTTAAAATCCTCATATATGGTAAAATAGTGACTTTTTTCACGTTTTCCATGTAGTGTGATTTTACGTAAATATATTCGTTTTTACCAATATTTCGATACTACTTCATGTAGTATCACGATATGTGATTTGGCCTTCAAATCTCAGAATGTCGAATAATATAGCATTTTAAGCAAGTTTTCTTGCATTTTGTTTCGTACGAAAAATCATCGAATTTAGCAATATTTTAACGTTCATCATCCCCTTTTCCTCTATGTGATTTAAACAAAATATCATCGTATTAGGCAATATTTAACCGTTTTTCCACGTTTTTGTGAATTTTCAGTTTATGGGTATTAATTCACTATATATACGTAAAAATGATGCAAACACATAATTGATTAGAAAATAACCTTAAAAACTTCATTTTCAATCAACTATTTGTTTCTCGTTAAAATACTGAGTAAGAGATTGAAAAGGGGAGAAGTTCTGTTTTTATTGCATATATCGACGTTTCAGCCGGAATAGAGCGGTTTTACCTGTACATCTTCCATCGGTAATATAAACAGAAAATCAGGAACATTTTAGTAAATTCTAATGAAAACACATTGATTTTTATCATTTGTATTGGAAACAACATTGTCATATGTCTTTTCTTGGATCTAAATAATACGAAACCTCGCTCTATGATTTGAAGTTAAAATCCTCATATATGGTAAAATAGTGACTTTTTTCACGTTTTCCATGTAGTTTGATAATACGTAAATATATTCATTTTTACCAATATTTCGATACTATTTCATGTAGTATCACGATATGTGATTTGGCCTTCAAATCTCAGAATGTCGCAGAATATAGCATTTTAAGCAAATTTTCTTGCATTTGGTTTCGTACGAAAAATCATCGAATTTAGCAATATTTTGACGATTATCATCCCCTTTTTCTCTATGTGATTTAAACAAAATATCATCGAATTAGGCAATATTTTGCCGTTTTCCACGTTTTTGTGAATTTTCAGTTAATGGGTATTAATTCACTATATATACGTAAAAATGATGCAAACACATAATTGATTAGATAATAACCTTAAAAACTTCATTTTCAATCAACTATTTGTTTCTCGTTAGAATACTGAGTAAGAGATTGAAAAAGGGAGAAGTTCTGTTTTTATTGCATATATCGACGTTTCAGCCGGAATAGAGCGGTTTTCGTGTACATCTTCCATCAGTAATATAAGCGGAAAATCAGAAACATTTTAGTTAATTCTAATGAAAACACATTGATTTTTATCATTTGTATTGGAAACAACATTGTCATATGTCTTTTCTTGGATCTAAATAATACGAAACCTCGCTCTATGATTTGAAGTTAAAATCCTCATATATGGTAAAATAGTGACTTTTTTCACGTTTTCCATGTAGTGTGATTTTACGTAAATATATTCGTTTTTACCAATATTTCGATACTACTTCATGTAGTATCACGATATGTGATTTGGCCTTCAAATCTCAGAATGTCGAATAATATAGCATTTTAAGCAAGTTTTCTTGCATTTTGTTTCGTACGAAAAATCATCGAATTTAGCAATATTTTGACGTTTATCATCCCCTTTTCCTCTATGTGATTTAAACAAAATATCGTATTAGGCAATATTTAACCGTTTTTCCACGTTTTTGTGAATTTTCAGTTTATGGGTATTAATTCACTATATATACGTAAAAATGAAGCAAACACATAATTGATTAGATAATAACCTTAAAAACTTCATTTTCAATCAACTATTTGTTTCTCGTTAAAATACTGAGTAAGAGATTGAAAAGGGGAGAAGTTCTGTTTTTATTGCATATATCGACGTTTCAGCCGGAATAGAGCGGTTTTCGTGTACATCTTCCATCGGTAATATAAACGGAAAATCAGGAACATTTTAGTTAATTCTAATGAAAACACATTGATTTTTATCATTTGTATTGGACACAACATTGTCATATGTCTTTTCTTGGATCTAAATAATACGAAACCTCGCTCTATGATTTGAAGTTAAAATCCTCATATATGGTAAAATAGTGACTTTTTTCACGTTTTCCATGTAGTTTGATAATACGTAAATATATTAATTTTTACCAATATTTCGATACTATTTCATGTAGTATCACGATATGTGATTTGGCCTTCAAATCTCAGAATGTCGCAGAATATAGCATTTTAAGCAAATTTTCTTGCATTTGGTTTCGTACGAAAAATCATCGAATTTAGCAATATTTTGACGATTATCATCCCCTTTATCTCTATGTGATTTAAACAAAATATCATCGAATTAGGCAATATTTTGCCGTTTTTCCACGTTTTTGTGAATTTTCAGTTTATGGGTATTAATTCACTATATATACGTAAAAATGATGCAAACACATAATTGATTAGATAATAACCTTAAAAACTTCATTTTCAATCAACTATTTGTTTCTCGTTAAAATACTGAGTAAGAGATTGAAAAGGGGAGAAGTTCTGTTTTTATTGCATATATCGACGTTTCAGCCGGAATACAGCGGTTTTCGTGTACATCTTCCATCAGTAATATAAGCGGAAAATCAGAAACATTTTAGTTAATTCTAATGAAAACACATTGATTTTTATCATTTGTATTGGAAACAACATTGTCATATGTCTTTTCTTGGATCTAAATAATACGAAACCTCGCTCTATGATTTGAAGTTAAAATCCTCATATATGGTAAAATAGTGACTTTTTCACGTTTTCCATGTAGTGTGATTTTACGTAAATATATTCGTTTTTACCAATATTTCGATACTACTTCATGTAGTATCACGATATGTGATTTGGCCTTCAAATCTCAGAATGTCGAATAATATAGCATTTTAAGCAAGTTTTCTTGCATTTTGTTTCGTACGAAAAATCATCGAATTTAGCAATATTTTAACGTTCATCATCCCCTTTTCCTCTATGTGATTTAAACAAAATATCATCGTATTAGGCAATATTTAACCGTTTTTCCACGTTTTTGTGAATTTTCAGTTTATGGGTATTAATTCACTATATATACGTAAAATTGATGCAAACACATAATTGATTATATAATAACCTTAAAAACTTCATTTTCAATCAACTATTTGTTTCTCGCTAAAATACTGAGTAAGAGATTGAAAAGGGGAGAAGTTCTGTTTTTATTGCATATATCGACGTTTCAGCCGGAATAGAGCGGTTTTACCTGTACATCTTCCATCGGTAATATAAACAGAAAATCAGGAACATTTTAGTAAATTCTGATGAAAACACATTGATTTTTATCATTTGTATTGGAAACAACATTGTCATATGTCTTTTCTTGGATCTAAATATTACGAAACCTCGCTCTATGATTTGAAGTTAAAATCCTCATATATGGTAAAATAGTGACTTTTTTCACGTTTTCCATGTAGTTTGATAATACGTAAATATATTCATTTTTACCAATATTTCGATACTATTTCATGTAGTATCACGATATGTGATTTGGCCTTCAAATCTCAGAATGTCGCATAATATAGCATTTTAAGCAAGTTTTCTTGCATTTTGTTTCGTACGAAAAATCATCGAATTTAGCAATATTTTGACGATTATCATCCCCTTTTTCTCTATGTGATTTAAACAAAATATCATCGAATTAGGCAATATTTTGCCGTTTTTCCACGTTTTTGTGAATTTTCAGTTTATGGGTATTAATTCACTATATATACGTAAAAATGATGCAAACACATAATTGATTAGATAATAACCTTAAAAACTTCATTTTAAAACAACTATTTGTTTCTCGTTAAAATACTGAGAAAGAGATTGAAAAGGGGAGAAGTTCTGTTTTTATTGCATATATCGACGTTTCAGCCGGAATAGAGCGGTTTTCGTGTACATCTTCCATCGGTAATATAAACGGAAAATCAGGAACATTTTAGTAAATTCTAATGAAAACACATTGATTTTTATCATTTGTATTGGAAACAACATTGTCATATGTCTTTTCTTGGATCTAAATAATACGAAACCTCGCTCTATGATTTGAAGTTAAAATCCTCATATATGGTAAAATAGTGACTTTTTTCACGTTTTCCATGTAGTTTGATAATACGTAAATATATTCATTTTTACCAATATTTCGATACTATTTCATGTAGTATCACGATATGTGATTTGGCCTTCAAATCTCAGAATGTCGCATAATATAGCATTTTAAGCAAGTTTTTTTGCATTTTGTTTCGTACGAAAAATCATCGAATTTAGCAATATTTTGACGTTAAAATCAACATTGTCATAAAATCCCCATAACGATTTATCCATGATGAATAAAATAAATTGAATTGTCATGATAAAATAGTGACTTTTTCACGTTTTCCATGTAGTTTGATAATACGTAAATATATTCATTTTTACCAATATTTCGATACTATTTCATGTAGTATCACGATATGTGATTTGGCCTTCAAATCTCAGAATGTCGCAGAATATAGCATTTTAAGCAAATTTTCTTGCATTTGGTTTCGTACGAAAAATCATCGAATTTAGCAATATTTTGACGATTATCATCCCCTTTTTCTCTATGTGATTTAAACAAAATATCATCGAATTAGGCAATATTTTGCCGTTTTCCACGTTTTTGTGAATTTTCAGTTTATGGGTATTAATTCACTATATATACGTAAAATTGATGCAAACACATAATTGATTATATAATAACCTTAAAAACTTCATTTTCAATCAACTATTTGTTTCTCGCTAAAATACTGAGTAAGAGATTGAAAAGGGGAGAAGTTCTGTTTTTATTGCATATATCGACGTTTCAGCCGGAATAGAGCGGTTTTACCTGTACATCTTCCATCGGTAATATAAACAGAAAATCAGGAACATTTTAGTAAATTCTGATGAAAACACATTGATTTTTATCATTTGTATTGGAAACAACATTGTCATATGTCTTTTCTTGGATCTAAATATTACGAAACCTCGCTCTATGATTTGAAGTTAAAATCCTCATATATGGTAAAATAGTGACTTTTTTCACGTTTTCCATGTAGTTTGATAATACGTAAATATATTCATTTTTACCAATATTTCGATACTATTTCATGTAGTATCACGATATGTGATTTGGCCTTCAAATCTCAGAATGTCGCATAATATAGCATTTTAAGCAAGTTTTCTTGCATTTTGTTTCGTACGAAAAATCATCGAATTTAGCAATATTTTGACGATTATCATCCCCTTTTTCTCTATGTGATTTAAACAAAATATCATCGAATTAGGCAATATTTTGCCGTTTTTCCACGTTTTTGTGAATTTTCAGTTTATGGGTATTAATTCACTATATATACGTAAAAATGATGCAAACACATAATTGATTAGATAATAACCTTAAAAACTTCATTTTCAATCAACTATTTGTTTCTCGTTAAAATACTGAGAAAGAGATTGAAAAGGGGAGAAGTTCTGTTTTTATTGCATATATCGACGTTTCAGCCGGAATAGAGCGGTTTTCGTGTACATCTTCCATCGGTAATATAAACGGAAAATCAGGAACATTTTAGTAAATTCTAATGAAAACACATTGATTTTTATCATTTGTATTGGAAACAACATTGTCATATGTCTTTTCTTGGATCTAAATAATACGAAACCTCGCTCTATGATTTGAAGTTAAAATCCTCATATATGGTAAAATAGTGACTTTTTTCACGTTTTCCATGTAGTTTGATAATACGTAAATATATTCATTTTTACCAATATTTCGATACTATTTCATGTAGTATCACGATATGTGATTTGGCCTTCAAATCTCAGAATGTCGCATAATATAGCATTTTAAGCAAGTTTTTTTGCATTTTGTTTCGTACGAAAAATCATCGAATTTAGCAATATTTTGACGTTAAAATCAACATTGTCATAAAATCCCCATATATGGTAAAATAGTGACTTTTTCACGTTTTCCATGTAGTTTGATAATACGTAAATATATTCATTTTTACCAATATTTCGATACTATTTCATGTAGTATCACGATTTGTGATTTGGCCTTCAAATCTCAGAATGTCGCAGAATATAGCATTTTAAGCAAATTTTCTTGCATTTGGTTTCGTACGAAAAATCATCGAATTTAGCAATATTTTGACGATTATCATCCCCTTTTTCTCTATGTGATTTAAACAAAATATCATCGAATTAGGCAATATTTTGCCGTTTTCCACGTTTTTGTGAATTTTCAGTTTATGGGTATTAATTCACTATATATACGTAAAAATGATGCAAACACATAATTGATTAGATAATAACCTTAAAAACTTCATTTTCAATCAACTATTTGTTTCTCGTTAAAATACTGAGTAAGAGATTGAAAAGGGGAGAAGTTCTGTTTTTATTGCATATATCGACGTTTCAGCCGGAATAGAGCGGCTTTCGTGTACATCTTCCATCAGTAATATAAGCGGAAAATAAGAAACATTTTAGTTAATTCTAATGAAAACACATTGATTTTTATCATTTGTATTGGAAACAACATTGTCATGTCTTTTCTTAGATCTAAATAATACGAAACCTCGCTCTATGATTTGAAGTTAAAATCCTCATATATGGTAAAATAGTGACTTTTTTCACGTTTTCCATGTAGTGTGATTTTACGTAAATATATTCGTTTTTACCAATATTTCGATACTACTTCATGTAGTATCACGATATGTGATTTGGCCTTCAAATCTCAGAATGTCGAATAATATAGCATTTTAAGCAAGTTTTCTTGCATTTTGTTTCGTACGAAAAATCATCGAATTTAGCAATATTTTAACGTTCATCATCCCCTTTTCCTCTATGTGATTTAAACAAAATATCATCGTATTAGGCAATATTTAACCGTTTTTCCACGTTTTTGTGAATTTTCAGTTTATGGGTTTAAATTCACTATATATACGTAAAAATGATGCAAACACATAATTGATTAGAAAATAACCTTAAAAACTTCATTTTCAATCAACTATTTGTTTCTCGTTAAAATACTGAGTAAGAGATTGAAAAGGGGAGAAGTTCTGTTTTTATTGCATATATCGACGTTTCAGCCGGAATAGAGCGGTTTTACCTGTACATCTTCCATCGGTAATATAAACAGAAAATCAGGAACATTTTAGTAAATTCTAATGAAAACACATTGATTTTTATCATTTGTATTGGAAACAACATTGTCATATGTCTTTTCTTGGATCTAAATAATACGAAACCTCGCTCTATGATTTGAAGTTAAAATCCTCATATATGGTAAAATAGTGACTTTTTTCACGTTTTCCATGTAGTTTGATAATACGTAAATATATTCATTTTTACCAATATTTCGATACTATTTCATGTAGTATCACGATATGTGATTTGGCCTTCAAATCTCAGAATGTCGCAGAATATAGCATTTTAAGCAAATTTTCTTGCATTTGGTTTCGTACGAAAAATCATCGAATTTAGCAATATTTTGACGATTATCATCCCCTTTTTCTCTATGTGATTTAAACAAAATATCATCGAATTAGGCAATATTTTGCCGTTTTCCACGTTTTTGTGAATTTTCAGTTAATGGGTATTAATTCACTTACCCATGACCCATGAACATACGTAAAAATGATGCAAACACATAATTGATTAGATAATAACCTTAAAAACTTCATTTTCAATCAACTATTTGTTTCTCGTTAGAATACTGAGTAAGAGATTGAAAAGGGGAGAAGTTCTGTTTTTATTGCATATATCGACGTTTCAGCCGGAATAGAGCGGTTTTCGTGTACATCTTCCATCAGTAATATAAGCGGAAAATCAGAAACATTTTAGTTAATTCTAATGAAAACACATTGATTTTTATCATTTGTATTGGAAACAACATTGTCATATGTCTTTTCTTGCATCTAAATAATACGAAACCTCGCTCTATGATTTGAAGTTAAAATCCTCATATATGGTAAAATAGTGACTTTTTTCACGTTTTCCATGTAGTGTGATTTTACGTAAATATATTCGTTTTTACCAATATTTCGATACTACTTCATGCAGTATCACGATATGTGATTTGGAATTCAAATCTCAGAATGTCGAATAATATAGCATTTTAAGCAAGTTTTCTTGCATTTTGTTTCGTACGAAAAATCATCGAATTTAGCAATATTTTGACGTTTATCATCCCCTTTTCCTCTATGTGATTTAAACAAAATATCATCGTATTAGGCAATATTTAACCGTTTTTCCACGTTTTTGTGAATTTTCAGTTTATGGGTATTAATTCACTATATATACGTAAAATTGATGCAAACACATAATTGATTATATAATAACCTTAAAAACTTCATTTTCAATCAACTATTTGTTTCTCGCTAAAATACTGAGTAAGAGATTGAAAAGGGGAGAAGTTCTGTTTTTATTGCATATATCGACGTTTCAGCCGGAATAGAGCGGTTTTCGTGTACATCTTCCATCGGTAATATAAACGGAAAATCAGGAACATTTTAGTTAATTCTAATGAAAACACATTGATTTTTATCATTTGTATTGGACACAACATTGTCATATGTCTTTTCTTGGATCTAAATAATACGAAACCTCGCTCTATGATTTGAAGTTAAAATCCTCATATATGGTAAAATAGTGACTTTTTTCACGTTTTCCATGTAGTTTGATAATACGTAAATATATTAATTTTTACCAATATTTCGATACTATTTCATGTAGTATCACGATATGTGATTTGGCCTTCAAATCTCAGAATGTCGCAGAATATAGCATTTTAAGCAAATTTTCTTGCATATGGTTTCGTACGAAAAATCATCGAATTTAGCAATATTTTGACGATTATCATCCCCTTTATCTCTATGTGATTTAAACAAAATATCATCGAATTAGGCAATATTTTGCCGTTTTTCCACGTTTTTGTGAATTTTCAGTTTATTGGTATTAATTCACTATATATACATAAAAATGATGCAAACACATAATTGATTAGATAATAACCTTAAAAACTTCATTTTCAATCAACTATTTGTTTCTCGTTAAAATACTGAGAAAGAGATTGAAAAGGGGAGAAGTTCTGTTTTTATTGCATATATCGACGTTTCAGCCGGAATAGAGCGGTTTTCGTGTACATCTTCCATCGGTAATATAAACGGAAAATCAGGAACATTTTAGTAAATTCTAATGAAAACATATTGATTTTTATCATTTGTATTGGAAACAACATTGTCATATGTCTTTTCTTGGATCTAAATAATACGAAACCTCGCTCTATGATTTGAAGTTAAAATCCTCATATATGGTAAAATAGTGACTTTTTTCACGTTTTCCATGTAGTTTGATAATACGTAAATATATTCATTTTTACCAATATTTCGATACTATTTCATGTAGTATCACGATATGTGATTTGGCCTTCAAATCTCAGAATGTCGCATAATATAGCATTTTAAGCAAGTTTTCTTGCATTTTATTTCGTACGAAAAATCATCGAATTTAGCAATATTTTGACGATTATCATCCCCTTTTTCTCTATGTGATTTAAACAAAATATCATCGAATTAGGCAATATTTTGCCGTTTTTCCACGTTTTTGTGAATTTTCAATTTATGGGTATTAATTCACTATATATACGTAAAAATGATGCAAACACATAATTGATTAGATAATAACCTTAAAAACTTCATTTTCAATCAACTATTTGTTTCTCGTTAAAATACTGAGTAAGAGATTGAAAAGGGGAGAAGTTCTGTTTTTATTGCATATATCGACGTTTCAGCCGGAATAGAGCGGTTTTCGTGTACATCTTCCATCGGTAATATAAACGGAAAATCAGGAACTAATTCTAATGAAAACACATTGATTTTTATCATTTGTATTGGAAACAACATTGTCATATGTCTTTTCTTGGATCTAAATAATACGAAACCTCGCTCTATGATTTGAAGTTAAAATCCTCATATATGGTAAAATAGTGACTTTTTCACGTTTTCCATGTAGTTTGATAATACGTAAATATATTCATTTTTACCAATATTTCGATACTATTTCATGTAGTATCTCGATATGTGATTTGGCCTTCAAATCTCAGAATGTCGCATAATATAGCATTTTAGGCAAGTTTTCTTGCATTTTGTTTCGTACGAAAAATCATCGAATTTAGCAATATTTTGACGTTAAAATCAACATTGTCATAAAATCCTCATATATGGTAAAATAGTGACTTTTTTCACGTTTTCCATGTAGTTTGATAATACGTAAATATATTCATTTTTACCAATATTTCGATACTATTTCATGTAGTATCACGATATGTGATTTGGCCTTCAAATCTCAGAATGTCGCAGAATATAGCATTTTAAGCAAATTTTCTTGCATTTGGTTTCGTACGAAAAATCATCGAATTTAGCAATATTTTGACGATTATCATCCCCTTTTTCTCTATGTGATTTAAACAAAATATCATCGAATTAGGCAATATTTTGCTGTTTTCCACGTTTTTGTGAATTTTCAGTTAATGGGTATTAATTCACTATATATACGTAAAAATGATGCAAACACATAATTGATTAGATAATAACCTTAAAAACTTCATTTTCAATCAACTATTTGTTTCTCGTTAGAATACTGAGTAAGAGATTGAAAAGGGGAGAAGTTCTGTTTTTATTGCATATATCGACGTTTCAGCCGGAATAGAGCGGTTTTCGTGTACATCTTCCATCAGTAATATAAGCGGAAAATCAGAAACATTTTAGTTAATTCTAATGAAAACACATTGATTTTTATCATTTGTATTGGAAACAACATTGTCATATGTCTTTTCTTGGATCTAAATAATACGAAACCTCGCTCTATGATTTGAAGTTAAAATCCTCATATATGGTAAAATAGTGACTTTTTTCACGTTTTCCATGTAGTGTGATTTTACGTAAATATATTCGTTTTTACCAATATTTCGATACTACTTCATGTAGTATCACGATATGTGATTTGGAATTCAAATCTCAGAATGTCGAATAATATAGCATTTTAAGCAAGTTTTCTTGCATTTTGTTTCGTACGAAAAATCATCGAATTTAGCAATAATTTGACGTTTATCATCCCCTTTTCCTCTATGTGATTTAAACAAAATATCATCGTATTAGGCAATATTTAACCGTTTTTCCACGTTTTTGTGAATTTTCAGTTTATGGGTATTAATTCACTATATATACGTAAAATTGATGCAAACACATAATTGATTATATAATAACCTTAAAAACTTCATTTTCAATCAACTATTTGTTTCTCGCTAAAATACTGAGTAAGAGATTGAAAAGGGGAGAAGTTCTGTTTTTATTGCATATATCGACGTTTCAGCCGGAATAGAGCGGTTTTACCTGTACATCTTCCATCGGTAATATAAACGGAAAATCAGGAACATTTTAGTAAATTCTAATGAAAACACATTGATTTTTATCATTTGTATTGGAAACAACATTGTCATATGTCTTTTCTTGGATCTAAATAATACGAAACCTCGCTATATGATTTGAAGTTAAAATCCTCATATATGGTAAAATAGTGACTTTTTTCACGTTTTCCATGTAGTTTGATAATACGTAAATATATTAATTTTTACCAATATTTCGATACTATTTCATGTAGTATCACGATATGTGATTTGGCCTTCAAATCTCAGAATGTCGCAGAATATAGCATTTTAAGCAAATTTTCTTGCATTTGGTTTCGTACGAAAAATCATCGAATTTAGCAATATTTTGACGATTATCATCCCCTTTATCTCTATGTGATTTAAACAAAATATCATCGAATTAGGCAATATTTTGCCGTTTTTCCACGTTTTTGTGAATTTTCAGTTTATGGGTATTAATTCACTATATATACATAAAAATGATGCAAACACATAATTGATTAGATAATAACCTTAAAAACTTCATTTTCAATCAACTATTTGTTTCTCGTTAAAATACTGAGAAAGAGATTGAAAAGGGGAGAAGTTCTGTTTTTATTGCATATATCGACGTTTCAGCCGGAATAGAGCGGTTTTCGTGTACATCTTCCATCGGTAATATAAACGGAAAATCAGGAACATTTTAGTAAATTCTAATGAAAACACATTGATTTTTATCATTTGTATTGGAAACAACATTGTCATATGTCTTTTCTTGGATCTAAAAAATACGAAACCTCGCTCTATGATTTGAAGTTAAAATCCTCATATATGGTAAAATAGTGACTTTTTTCACGTTTTCCATGTAGTTTGATAATACGTAAATATATTCATTTTTACCAATATTTCGATACTATTTCATGTAGTATCACGATATGTGATTTGGCCTTCAAATCTCAGAATGTCGCATAATATAGCATTTTAAGCAAGTTTTCTTGCATTTTGTTTCGTACGAAAAATCATCGAATTTAGCAATATTTTGACGATTATCATCCCCTTTTTCTCTATGTGATTTAAACAAAATATCATCGAATTAGGCAATATTTTGCCGTTTTTCCACGTTTTTGTGAATTTTCAGTTTATGGGTATTAATTCACTATATATACGTAAAAATGATGCAAACACATAATTGATTAGATAATAACCTTAAAAACTTCATTTTCAATCAACTATTTGTTTCTCGTTAAAATACTGAGTAAGAGATTGAAAAGGGGAGAAGTTCTGTTTTTATTGCATATATCGACGTTTCAGCCGGAATAGAGCGGTTTTCGTGTACATCTTCCATCGGTAATATAAACGGAAAATCAGGAACTAATTCTAATGAAAACACATTGATTTTTATCATTTGTATTGGAAACAACATTGTCATATGTCTTTTCTTGGATCTAAATAATACGAAACCTCGCTCTATGATTTGAAGTTAAAATCCTCATATATGGTAAAATAGTGACTTTTTCACGTTTTCCATGTAGTTTGATAATACGTAAATATATTCATTTTTACCAATATTTCGATACTATTTCATGTAGTATCTCGATATGTGATTTGGCCTTCAAATCTCAGAATGTCGCATAATATAGCATTTTAAGCAAGTTTTCTTGCATTTTGTTTCGTACGAAAAATCATCGAATTTAGCAATATTTTGACGTTAAAATCAACATTGTCATAAAATCCTCATATATGGTAAAATAGTGACTTTTTTCACGTTTTCCATGTAGTTTGATAATACGTAAATATATTCATTTTTACCAATATTTCGATACTATTTCATGTAGTATCACGATATGTGATTTGGCCTTCAAATCTCAGAATGTCGCAGAATATAGCATTTTAAGCAAATTTTCTTGCATTTGGTTTCGTACGAAAAATCATCGAATTTAGCAATATTTTGACGATTATCATCCCCTTTTTCTCTATATGATTTAATCAAAATATCATCGAATTAGGCAATATTTTGCCGTTTTCCACGTTTTTGTGAATTTTCAGTTAATGGGTATTAATTCACTATATATACGTAAAAATGATGCAAACACATAATTGATTAGATAATAACCTTAAAAACTTCATTTTCAATCAACTATTTGTTTCTCGTTAGAATACTGAGTAAGAGATTGAAAAGGGGAGAAGTTCTGTTTTTATTGCATATATCGACGTTTCAGCCGGAATAGAGCGGTTTTCGTGTACATCTTCCATCAGTAATATAAGCGGAAAATCAGAAACATTTTAGTTAATTCTAATGAAAACACATTGATTTTTATCATTTGTATTGGAAACAACATTGTCATATGTCTTTTCTTGGATCTAAATAATACGAAACCTCGCTCTATGATTTGAAGTTAAAATCCTCATATATGGTAAAATAGTGACTTTTTTCACGTTTTCCATGTAGTGTGATTTTACGTAAATATATTCGTTTTTACCAATATTTCGATACTACTTCATGTAGTATCACGATATGTGATTTGGAATTCAAATCTCAGAATGTCGAATAATATAGCATTTTAAGCAAGTTTTCTTGCATTTTGTTTCGTACGAAAAATCATCGAATTTAGCAATATTTTGACGTTTATCATCCCCTTTTCCTCTATGTGATTTAAACAAAATATCATCGTATTAGGCAATATTTAACCGTTTTACCACGTTTTTGTGAATTTTCAGTTTATGGGTATTAATTCACTATATATACGTAAAATTGATGCAAACACATAATTGATTATATAATAACCTTAAAAACTTCATTTTCAATCAACTATTTGTTTCTCGCTAAAATACTGAGTAAGAGATTGAAAAGGGGAGAAGTTCTGTTTTTATTGCATATATCGACGTTTCAGCCGGAATAGAGCGGTTTTCGTGTACATCTTCCATCGGTAATATAAACGGAAAATCAGGAACTAATTCTAATGAAAACACATTGATTTTTATCATTTGTATTGGAAACAACATTGTCATATGTCTTTTCTTGGATCTAAATAATACGAAACCTCGCTCTATGATTTGAAGTTAAAATCCTCATATATGGTAAAATAGTGACTTTTTTCACGTTTTCCATGTAGTTTGATAATACGTAAATATATTCATTTTTACCAATATTTCGATACTATTTCATGTAGTATCACGATATGTGATTTGGCCTTCAAATCTCAGAATGTCGCATAATATAGCATTTTAAGCAAGTTTTCTTGCATTTTGTTTCGTACGAAAAATCATCGAATTTAGCAATATTTTGACGATTATCATCCCCTTTTTCTCTATGTGATTTAAACAAAATATCATCGAATTAGGCAATATTTTGCCGTTTTTCCACGTTTTTGTGAATTTTCAGTTTATGGGTATTAATTCACTATATATACGTAAAAATGATGCAAACACATAATTGATTAGATAATAACCTTAAAAACTTCATTTTCAATCAACTATTTGTTTCTCGTTAAAATACTGAGTAAGAGATTGAAAAGGGGAGAAGTTCTGTTTTTATTGCATATATCGACGTTTCAGCCGGAATAGAGCGGTTTTCGTGTACATCTTCCATCGGTAATATAAACGGAAAATCAGGAACTAATTCTAATGAAAACACATTGATTTTTATCATTTGTATTGGAAACAACATTGTCATATGTCTTTTCTTGGATCTAAATAATACGAAACCTCGCTCTATGATTTGAAGTTAAAATCCTCATATATGGTAAAATAGTGACTTTTTTCACGTTTTCCATGTAGTTTGATAATACGTAAATATATTCATTTTTACCAATATTTCGATACTATTTCATGTAGTATCTCGATATGTGATTTGGCCTTCAAATCTCAGAATGTCGCATAATATAGCATTTTAAGCAAGTTTTCTTGCATTTTGTTTCGTACGAAAAATCATCGAATTTAGCAATATTTTGACGTTAAAATCAACATTGTCATAAAATCCTCATATATGGTAAAATAGTGACTTTTTTCACGTTTTCCATGTAGTTTGATAATACGTAAATATATTCATTTTTACCAATATTTCGATACTATTTCATGTAGTATCACGATATGTGATTTGGCCTTCAAATCTCAGAATGTCGCAGAATATAGCATTTTAAGCAAATTTTCTTGCATTTGGTTTCGTACGAAAAATCATCGAATTTAGCAATATTTTGACGATTATCATCCCCTTTTTCTCTATGTGATTTAAACAAAATATCATCGAATTAGGCAATATTTTGCCGTTTTCCACGTTTTTGTGAATTTTCAGTTAATGGGTATTAATTCACTATATATACGTAAAAATGATGCAAACACATAATTGATTAGATAATAACCTTAAAAACTTCATTTTCAATCAACTATTTGTTTCTCGTTAGAATACTGAGTAAGAGATTGAAAAGGGGAGAAGTTCTGTTTTTATTGCATATATCGACGTTTCAGCCGGAATAGAGCGGTTTTCGTGTACATCTTCCATCAGTAATATAAGCGGAAAATCAGAAACATTTTAGTTAATTCTAATGAAAACACATTGATTTTTATCATTTGTATTGGAAACAACATTGTCATATGTCTTTTCTTGGATCTAAATAATACGAAACCTCGCTCTATGATTTGAAGTTAAAATCCTCATATATGGTAAAATAGTGACTTTTTTCACGTTTTCCATGTAGTTTGATAATACGTAAATATATTCATTTTTACCAATATTTCGATACTATTTCATGTAGTATCACGATATGTGATTTGGCCTTCAAATCTCAGAATGTCGCATAATATAGCATTTTAAGCAAGTTTTCTTGCATTTTGTTTCGTACGAAAAATCATCGAATTTAGCAATATTTTGACGATTATCATCCCCTTTTTCTCTATGTGATTTAAACAAAATATCATCGAATTAGGCAATATTTTGCCGTTTTTCCACGTTTTTGTGAATTTTCAGTTTATGGGTATTAATTCACTATATATACGTAAAAATGATGCAAACACATAATTGATTAGATAATAACCTTAAAAACTTCATTTTCAATCAACTATTTGTTTCTCGTTAAAATACTGAGTAAGAGATTGAAAAGGGGAGAAGTTCTGTTTTTATTGCATATATCGACGTTTCAGCCGGAATAGAGCGGTTTTCGTGTACATCTTCCATCGGTAATATAAACGGAAAATCAGGAACTAATTCTAATGAAAACACATTGATTTTTATCATTTGTATTGGAAACAACATTGTCATATGTCTTTTCTTGGATCTAAATGATACGAAACCTCGCTCTATGATTTGAAGTTAAAATCCTCATATATGGTAAAATAGTGACTTTTTTCACGTTTTCCATGTAGTTTGATAATACGTAAATATATTCATTTTTACCAATATTTCGATACTATTTCATGTAGTATCTCGATATGTGATTTGGCCTTCAAATCTCAGAATGTCGCATAATATAGCATTTTAAGCAAGTTTTCTTGCATTTTGTTTCGTACGAAAAATCATCGAATTTAGCAATATTTTGACGTTAAAATCAACATTGTCATAAAATCCTCATATATGGTAAAATAGTGACTTTTTCACGTTTTCCATGTAGTTTGATAATACGTAAATATATTCATTTTTACCAATATTTCGATACTATTTCATGTAGTATCACGATATGTGATTTGGCCTTCAAATCTCAGAATGTCGCAGAATATAGCATTTTAAGCAAATTTTCTTGCATTTGGTTTCGTACGAAAAATCATCGAATTTAGCAATATTTTGACGATTATCATCCCCTTTTTCTCTATGTGATTTAAACAAAATATCATCGAATTAGGCAATATTTTGCCGTTTTCCACGTTTTTGTGAATTTTCAGTTAATGGGTATTAGTTCACTATATATACGTAAAAATGATGCAAACACATAATTGATTAGATAATAACCTTAAAAACTTCATTTTCAATCAACTATTTGTTTCTCGTTAGAATACTGAGTAAGAGATTGAAAAGGGGAGAAGTTCTGTTTTTATTGCATATATCGACGTTTCAGCCGGAATAGAGCGGTTTTCGTGTACATCTTCCATCAGTAATATAAGCGGAAAATCAGAAACATTTTAGTTAATTCTAATGAAAACACATTGATTTTTATCATTTGTATTGGAAACAACATTGTCATATGTCTTTTCTTGGATCTAAATAATACGAAACCTCGCTCTATGATTTGAAGTTAAAATCCTCATATATGGTAAAATAGTGACTTTTTCACGTTTTCCATGTAGTGTGATTTTACGTAAATATATTCGTTTTACCAATATTTCGATACTACTTCATGTAGTATCACGATATGTGATTTGGAATTCAAATCTCAGAATGTCGAATAATATAGCATTTTAAGCATGTTTTCTTGCATTTTGTTTCGTACGAAAAATCATCGAATTTAGCAATATTTTGACGTTTATCATCCCCTTTTCCTCTATGTGATTTAAACAAAATATCATCGTATTAGGCAATATTTAACCGTTTTTCCACGTTTTTGTGAATTTTCAGTTTATGGGTATTAATTCACTATATATACGTAAAATTGATGAAAACACATAATTGATTATATAATAACCTTAAAAACTTCATTTTCAATCAACTATTTGTTTCTAACTAAAATACTGAGTAAGAGATTGAAAAGGGGAGAAGTTCTGTTTTTATTGCATATATCGACGTTTCAGCCGGAATAGAGCGGTTTTACCTGTACATCTTCCATCGGTAATATAAACGGAAAATCAGGAACATTTTAGTAAATTCTAATGAAAACACATTGATTTTTATCATTTGTATTGGAAACAACATTGTCATATGTCTTTTCTTGGATCTAAATAATACGAAACCTCGCTATATGATTTGAAGTTAAAATCCTCATATATGGTAAAATAGTGACTTTTTTCACGTTTTCCATGTAGTGTGATTTTACGTAAATATATTCGTTTTACCAATATTTCGATACTACTTCATGTAGTATCACGATATGTGATTTGGAATTCAAATCTCAGAATGTCGAATAATATAGCATTTTAAGCATGTTTTCTTGCATTTTGTTTCGTACGAAAAATCATCGAATTTAGCAATATTTTGACGTTTATCATCCCCTTTTCCTCTATGTGATTTAAACAAAATATCATCGTATTAGGCAATATTTAACCGTTTTTCCACGTTTTTGTGAATTTTCAGTTTATGGGTATTAATTCACTATATATACGTAAAATTGATGCAAACACATAATTGATTATATAATAACCTTAAAAACTTCATTTTCAATCAACTATTTGTTTCTCGCTAAAATACTGAGTAAGAGATTGAAAAGGGGAGAAGTTCTGTTTTTATTGCATATATCGACGTTTCAGCCGGAATAGAGCGGTTTTCGTGTACATCTTCCATCGGTAATATAAACGGAAAATCAGGAACTAATTCTAATGAAAACACATTGATTTTTATCATTTGTATTGGAAACAACATTGTCATATGTCTTTTCTTGGATCTAAATAATACGAAACCTCGCTCTATGATTTGAAGTTAAAATCCTCATATATGGTAAAATAGTGACTTTTTTCACGTTTTCCATGTAGTTTGATAATACGTAAATATATTCATTTTTACCAATATTTCGATACTATTTCATGTAGTATCACGATATGTGATTTGGCCTTCAAATCTCAGAATGTCGCATAATATAGCATTTTAAGCAAGTTTTCTTGCATTTTGTTTCGTACGAAAAATCATCGAATTTAGCAATATTTTGACGATTATCATCCCCTTTTTCTCTATGTGATTTAAACAAAATATCATCGAATTAGGCAATATTTTGCCGTTTTTCCACGTTTTTGTGAATTTTCAGTTTATGGGTATTAATTCACTATATATACGTAAAAATGATGCAAACACATAATTGATTAGATAATAACCTTAAAAACTTCATTTTCAATCAACTATTTGTTTCTCGTTAAAATACTGAGTAAGAGATTGAAAAGGGGAGAAGTTCTGTTTTTATTGCATATATCGACGTTTCAGCCGGAATAGAGCGGTTTTCGTGTACATCTTCCATCGGTAATATAAACGGAAAATCAGGAACTAATTCTAATGAAAACACATTGATTTTTATCATTTGTATTGGAAACAACATTGTCATATGTCTTTTCTTGGATCTAAATAATACGAAACCTCGCTCTATGATTTGAAGTTAAAATCCTCATATATGGTAAAATAGTGACTTTTTTCACGTTTTCCATGTAGTTTGATAATACGTAAATATATTCATTTTTACCAATATTTCGATACTATTTCATGTAGTATCTCGATATGTGATTTGGCCTTCAAATCTCAGAATGTCGCATAATATAGCATTTTAAGCAAGTTTTCTTGCATTTTGTTTCGTACGAAAAATCATCGAATTTAGCAATATTTTGACGTTAAAATCAACATTGTCATAAAATCCTCATATATGGTAAAATAGTGACTTTTTTCACGTTTTCCATGTAGTTTGATAATACGTAAATATATTCATTTTTACCAATATTTCGATACTATTTCATGTAGTATCACGATATGTGATTTGGCCTTCAAATCTCAGAATGTCGCAGAATATAGCATTTTAAGCAAATTTTCTTGCATTTGGTTTCGTACGAAAAATCATCGAATTTAGCAATATTTTGACGATTATCATCCCCTTTTTCTCTATGTGATTTAAACAAAATATCATCGAATTAGGCAATATTTTGCCGTTTTCCACGTTTTTGTGAATTTTCAGTTAATGGGTATTAATTCACTATATATACGTAAAAATGATGCAAACACATAATTGATTAGATAATAACCTTAAAAACTTCATTTTCAATCAACTATTTGTTTCTCGTTAGAATACTGAGTAAGAGATTGAAAAGGGGAGAAGTTCTGTTTTTATTGCATATATCGACGTTTCAGCCGGAATAGAGCGGTTTTCGTGTACATCTTCCATCAGTAATATAAGCGGAAAATCAGAAACATTTTAGTTAATTCTAATGAAAACACATTGATTTTTATCATTTGTATTGGAAACAACATTGTCATATGTCTTTTCTTGGATCTAAATAATACGAAACCTCGCTCTATGATTTGAAGTTAAAATCCTCATATATGGTAAAATAGTGACTTTTTTCACGTTTTCCATGTAGTTTGATAATACGTAAATATATTCATTTTTACCAATATTTCGATACTATTTCATGTAGTATCACGATATGTGATTTGGCCTTCAAATCTCAGAATGTCGCATAATATAGCATTTTAAGCAAGTTTTCTTGCATTTTGTTTCGTACGAAAAATCATCGAATTTAGCAATATTTTGACGATTATCATCCCCTTTTTCTCTATGTGATTTAAACAAAATATCATCGAATTAGGCAATATTTTGCCGTTTTTCCACGTTTTTGTGAATTTTCAGTTTATGGGTATTAATTCACTATATATACGTAAAAATGATGCAAACACATAATTGATTAGATAATAACCTTAAAAACTTCATTTTCAATCAACTATTTGTTTCTCGTTAAAATACTGAGTAAGAGATTGAAAAGGGGAGAAGTTCTGTTTTTATTGCATATATCGACGTTTCAGCCGGAATAGAGCGGTTTTCGTGTACATCTTCCATCGGTAATATAAACGGAAAATCAGGAACTAATTCTAATGAAAACACATTGATTTTTATCATTTGTATTGGAAACAACATTGTCATATGTCTTTTCTTGGATCTAAATGATACGAAACCTCGCTCTATGATTTGAAGTTAAAATCCTCATATATGGTAAAATAGTGACTTTTTTCACGTTTTCCATGTAGTTTGATAATACGTAAATATATTCATTTTTACCAATATTTCGATACTATTTCATGTAGTATCTCGATATGTGATTTGGCCTTCAAATCTCAGAATGTCGCATAATATAGCATTTTAAGCAAGTTTTCTTGCATTTTGTTTCGTACGAAAAATCATCGAATTTAGCAATATTTTGACGTTAAAATCAACATTGTCATAAAATCCTCATATATGGTAAAATAGTGACTTTTTCACGTTTTCCATGTAGTTTGATAATACGTAAATATATTCATTTTTACCAATATTTCGATACTATTTCATGTAGTATCACGATATGTGATTTGGCCTTCAAATCTCAGAATGTCGCAGAATATAGCATTTTAAGCAAATTTTCTTGCATTTGGTTTCGTACGAAAAATCATCGAATTTAGTAATATTTTGACGATTATCATCCCCTTTTTCTCTATGTGATTTAAACAAAATATCATCGAATTAGGCAATATTTTGCCGTTTTCCACGTTTTTGTGAATTTTCAGTTAATGGGTATTAGTTCACTATATATACGTAAAAATGATGCAAACACATAATTGATTAGATAATAACCTTAAAAACTTCATTTTCAATCAACTATTTGTTTCTCGTTAGAATACTGAGTAAGAGATTGAAAAGGGGAGAAGTTCTGTTTTTATTGCATATATCGACGTTTCAGCCGGAATAGAGCGGTTTTCGTGTACATCTTCCATCAGTAATATAAGCGGAAAATCAGAAACATTTTAGTTAATTCTAATGAAAACACATTGATTTTTATCATTTGTATTGGAAACAACATTGTCATATGTCTTTTCTTGGATCTAAATAATACGAAACCTCGCTCTATGATTTGAAGTTAAAATCCTCATATATGGTAAAATAGTGACTTTTTTCACGTTTTCCATGTAGTGTGATTTTACGTAAATATATTCGTTTTACCAATATTTCGATACTACTTCATGTAGTATCACGATATGTGATTTGGAATTCAAATCTCAGAATGTCGAATAATATAGCATTTTAAGCATGTTTTCTTGCATTTTGTTTCGTACGAAAAATCATCGAATTTAGCAATATTTTGACGTTTATCATCCCCTTTTCCTCTATGTGATTTAAACAAAATATCATCGTATTAGGCAATATTTAACCGTTTTTCCACGTTTTTGTGAATTTTCAGTTTATGGGTATTAATTCACTATATATACGTAAAATTGATGAAAACACATAATTGATTATATAATAACCTTAAAAACTTCATTTTCAATCAACTATTTGTTTCTAACTAAAATACTGAGTAAGAGATTGAAAAGGGGAGAAGTTCTGTTTTTATTGCATATATCGACGTTTCAGCCGGAATAGAGCGGTTTTACCTGTACATCTTCCATCGGTAATATAAACGGAAAATCAGGAACATTTTAGTAAATTCTAATGAAAACACATTGATTTTTATCATTTGTATTGGAAACAACATTGTCATATGTCTTTTCTTGGATCTAAATAATACGAAACCTCGCTATATGATTTGAAGTTAAAATCCTCATATATGGTAAAATAGTGACTTTTTTCACGTTTTCCATGTAGTGTGATTTTACGTAAATATATTCGTTTTACCAATATTTCGATACTACTTCATGTAGTATCACGATATGTGATTTGGAATTCAAATCTCAGAATGTCGAATAATATAGCATTTTAAGCATGTTTTCTTGCATTTTGTTTCGTACGAAAAATCATCGAATTTAGCAATATTTTGACGTTTATCATCCCCTTTTCCTCTATGTGATTTAAACAAAATATCATCGTATTAGGCAATATTTAACCGTTTTTCCACGTTTTTGTGAATTTTCAGTTTATGGGTATTAATTCACTATATATACATAAAAATGATGCAAACACATAATTGATTAGATAATAACCTTAAAAACTTCATTTTCAATCAACTATTTGTTTCTCGTTAAAATACTGAGAAAGAGATTGAAAAGGGGAGAAGTTCTGTTTTTATTGCATATATCGACGTTTCAGCCGGAATAGAGCGGTTTTCGTGTACATCTTCCATCGGTAATATAAACGGAAAATCAGGAACATTTTAGTAAATTCTAATGAAAACACATTGATTTTTATCATTTGTATTGGAAACAACATTGTCATATGTCTTTTCTTGGATCTAAATAATACGAAACCTCGCTCTATGATTTGAAGTTAAAATCCTCATATATGGTAAAATAGTGACTTTTTTCACGTTTTCCATGTAGTTTGATAATACGTAAATATATTCATTTTTACCAATATTTCGATACTATTTCATGTAGTATCACGATATGTGATTTGGCCTTCAAATCTCAGAATGTCGCATAATATAGCATTTTAAGCAAGTTTTCTTGCATTTTGTTTCGTACGAAAAATCATCGAATTTAGCAATATTTTGACGATTATCATCCCCTTTTTCTCTATGTGATTTAAACAAAATATCATCGAATTAGGCAATATTTTGCCGTTTTTCCACGTTTTTGTGAATTTTCAGTTTATGGGTATTAATTCACTATATATACGTAAAAATGATGCAAACACATAATTGATTAGATAATAACCTTAAAAACTTCATTTTCAATCAACTATTTGTTTCTCGTTAAAATACTGAGTAAGAGATTGAAAAGGGGAGAAGTTCTGTTTTTATTGCATATATCGACGTTTCAGCCGGAATAGAGCGGTTTTCGTGTACATCTTCCATCGGTAATATAAACGGAAAATCAGGAACTAATTCTAATGAAAACACATTGATTTTTATCATTTGTATTGGAAACAACATTGTCATATGTCTTTTCTTGGATCTAAATAATACGAAACCTCGCTCTATGATTTGAAGTTAAAATCCTCATATATGGTAAAATAGTGACTTTTTTCACGTTTTCCATGTAGTTTGATAATACGTAAATATATTCATTTTTACCAATATTTCGATACTATTTCATGTAGTATCTCGATATGTGATTTGGCCTTCAAATCTCAGAATGTCGCATAATATAGCATTTTAAGCAAGTTTTCTTGCATTTTGTTTCGTACGAAAAATCATCGAATTTAGCAATATTTTGACGTTAAAATCAACATTGTCATAAAATCCTCATATATGGTAAAATAGTGACTTTTTTCACGTTTTCCATGTAGTTTGATAACACGTAAATATATTCATTTTTACCAATATTTCGATACTATTTCATGTAGTATCACGATATGTGATTTGGCCTTCAAATCTCAGAATGTCGCAGAATATAGCATTTTAAGCAAATTTTCTTGCATTTGGTTTCGTACGAAAAATCATCGAATTTAGCAATATTTTGACGATTATCATCCCCTTTTTCTCTATGTGATTTAAACAAAATATCATCGAATTAGGCAATATTTTGCCGTTGTCCACGTTTTTGTGAATTTTCAGTTAATGGGTATTAATTCACTATATATACGTAAAAATGATGCAAACACATAATTGATTAGATAATAACCTTAAAAACTTCATTTTCAATCAACTATTTGTTTCTCGTTAGAATACTGAGTAAGAGATTGAAAAGGGGAGAAGTTCTGTTTTTATTGCATATATCGACGTTTCAGCCGGAATAGAGCGGTTTTCGTGTACATCTTCCATCAGTAATATAAGCGGAAAATCAGAAACATTTTAGTTAATTCTAATGAAAACACATTGATTTTTATCATTTGTATTGGAAACAACATTGTCATATGTCTTTTCTTGGATCTAAATAATACGAAACCTCGCTCTATGATTTGAAGTTAAAATCCTCATATATGGTAAAATAGTGACTTTTTTCACGTTTTCCATGTAGTGTGATTTTACGTAAATATATTCGTTTTTACCAATATTTCGATACTACTTCATGTAGTATCACGATATGTGATTTGGAATTCAAATCTCTGAATGTCGAATAATATAGCATTTTAAGCAAGTTTTCTTGCATTTTGTTTCGTACGAAAAATCATCGAATTTAGCAATATTTTGACGTTTATCATCCCCTTTTCCTCTATGTGATTTAAACAAAATATCATCGTATTAGGCAATATTTAACCGTTTTTCCACGTTTTTGTGAATTTTCAGTTTATGGGTATTAATTCACTATATATACGTAAAATTGATGCAAACACATAATTGATTATATAATAACCTTAAAAACTTCATTTTCAATCAACTATTTGTTTCTCGCTAAAATACTGAGTAAGAGATTGAAAAGGGGAGAAGTTCTGTTTTTATTGCATATATCGACGTTTCAGCCGGAATAGAGCGGTTTTACCTGTACATCTTCCATCGGTAATATAAACGGAAAATCAGGAACATTTTAGTAAATTCTAATGAAAACACATTGATTTTTATCATTTGTATTGGAAACAACATTGTCATATGTCTTTTCTTGGATCTAAATAATACGAAACCTCGCTATATGATTTGAAGTTAAAATCCTCATATATGGTAAAATAGTGACTTTTTTCACGTTTTCCATGTAGTTTGATAATACGTAAATATATTAATTTTTACCAATATTTCGATACTATTTCATGTAGTATCACGATATGTGATTTGGCCTTCAAATCTCAGAATGTCGCAGAATATAGCATTTTAAGCAAATTTTCTTGCATTTGGTTTCGTACGAAAAATCATCGAATTTAGCAATATTTTGACGATTATCATCCCCTTTATCTCTATGTGATTTAAACAAAATATCATCGAATTAGGCAATATTTTGCCGTTTTTCCACGTTTTTGTGAATTTTCAGTTTATGGGTATTAATTCACTATATATACATAAAAATGATGCAAACACATAATTGATTAGATAATAACCTTAAAAACTTCATTTTCAATCAACTATTTGTTTCTCGTTAAAATACTGAGAAAGAGATTGAAAAGGGGAGAAGTTCTGTTTTTATTGCATATATCGACGTTTCAGCCGGAATAGAGCGGTTTTCGTGTACATCTTCCATCGGTAATATAAACGGAAAATCAGGAACATTTTAGTAAATTCTAATGAAAACACATTGATTTTTATCATTTGTATTGGAAACAACATTGTCATATGTCTTTTCTTGGATCTAAATAATACGAAACCTCGCTCTATGATTTGAAGTTAAAATCCTCATATATGGTAAAATAGTGACTTTTTTCACGTTTTCCATGTAGTTTGATAATACGTAAATATATTCATTTTTACCAATATTTCGATACTATTTCATGTAGTATCACGATATGTGATTTGGCCTTCAAATCTCAGAATGTCGCATAATATAGCATTTTAAGCAAGTTTTCTTGCATTTTGTTTCGTACGAAAAATCATCGAATTTAGCAATATTTTGACGATTATCATCCCCTTTTTCTCTATGTGATTTAAACAAAATATCATCGAATTAGGCAATATTTTGCCGTTTTTCCACGTTTTTGTGAATTTTCAGTTTATGGGTATTAATTCACTATATATACGTAAAAATGATGCAAACACATAATTGATTAGATAATAACCTTAAAAACTTCATTTTCAATCAACTATTTGTTTCTCGTTAAAATACTGAGTAAGAGATTGAAAAGGGGAGAAGTTCTGTTTTTATTGCATATATCGACGTTTCAGCCGGAATAGAGCGGTTTTCGTGTACATCTTCCATCGGTAATATAAACGGAAAATCAGGAACTAATTCTAATGAAAACACATTGATTTTTATCATTTGTATTGGAAACAACATTGTCATATGTCTTTTCTTGGATCTAAATAATACGAAACCTCGCTCTATGATTTGAAGTTAAAATCCTCATATATGGTAAAATAGTGACTTTTTTCACGTTTTCCATGTAGTTTGATAATACGTAAATATATTCATTTTTACCAATATTTCGATACTATTTCATGTAGTATCTCGATATGTGATTTGGCCTTCAAATCTCAGAATGTCGCATAATATAGCATTTAAGCAAGTTTTCTTGCATTTTGTTTCGTACGAAAAATCATCGAATTTAGCAATATTTTGACGTTAAAATCAACATTGTCATAAAATCCTCATATATGGTAAAATAGTGACTTTTTCACGTTTTCCATGTAGTTTGATAATACGTAAATATATTCATTTTTACCAATATTTCGATACTATTTCATGTAGTATCACGATATGTGATTTGGCCTTCAAATCTCAGAATGTCGCAGAATATAGCATTTTAAGCAAATTTTCTTGCATTTGGTTTCGTACGAAAAATCATCGAATTTAGCAATATTTTGACGATTATCATCCCCTTTTTCTCTATGTGATTTAAACAAAATATCATCGAATTAGGCAATATTTTGCCGTTTTCCACGTTTTTGTGAATTTTCAGTTAATGGGTATTAATTCACTATATATACGTAAAAATGATGCAAACACACAATTGATTAGATAATAACCTTAAAAACTTCATTTTCAATCAACTATTTGTTTCTCGTTAGAATACTGAGTAAGAGATTGAAAAGGGGAGAAGTTCTGTTTTTATTGCATATATCGACGTTTCAGCCGGAATAGAGCGGTTTTCGTGTACATCTTCCATCAGTAATATAAGCGGAAAATCAGAAACATTTTAGTTAATTCTAATGAAAACACATTGATTTTTATCATTTGTATTGGAAACAACATTGTCATATGTCTTTTCTTGGATCTAAATAATACGAAACCTCGCTCTATGATTTGAAGTTAAAATCCTCATATATGGTAAAATAGTGACTTTTTTCACGTTTTCCATGTAGTTTGATAATACGTAAATATATTCATTTTTACCAATATTTCGATACTATTTCATGTAGTATCACGATATGTGATTTGGCCTTCAAATCTCAGAATGTCGCATAATATAGCATTTTAAGCAAGTTTTCTTGCATTTGGTTTCGTACGAAAAATCATCGAATTTAGCAATATTTTGACGATTATCATCCCCTTTTTCTCTATGTGATTTAAACAAAATATCATCGAATTAGGCAATATTTTGCCGTTTTTCCACGTTTTTGTGAATTTTCAGTTGATGGGTATTAATTCACTATATATACGTAAAAATGATGCAAACACATAATTGATTAGATAATAACCTTAAAAACTTCATTTTCAATCAACTATTTGTTTCTCGTTAAAATACTGAGTAAGAGATTGAAAAGGGGAGAAGTTCTGTTTTTATTGAATATATCGACGTTTCAGCCGGAATAGAGCGGTTTTCGTGTACATCTTCCATCAGTAATATAAGCAGAAAATCAGAAACATTTTAGTTAATTCTAATGAAAACACATTGATTTTTATCATTTGTATTGGAAACAACATATTCATATGTCTTTTCTTGGATCTAAATAATACGAAACCTCGCTCTATGATTTGAAGTTAAAATCCTCATATATGGTAAAATAGTGACTTTTTTCACGTTTTCCATTTAGTGTGATTTTACGTAAATATATTCGTTTTTACCAATATTTCGATACTACTTCATGTAGTATCACGATATGTGATTTGGCCTTCAAATCTCAGAATGTCGAATAATATAGCATTTTAAGCAAGTTTTCTTGCATTTTGTTTCGTACGAAAAATCATCGAATTTAGCAATATTTTGACGTTTATCATCCCCTTTTCCTCTATGTGATTTAAACAAAATATCGTATTAGGCAATATGTAACCGTTTTTCCACGTTTTTGTGAATTTTCAGTTTATGGGTATTAATTCACTATATATACGTAAAAATGAAGCAAACACATAATTGATTAGATAATAACCTTAAAAACTTCATTTTCAATCAACTATTTGTTTCTCGTTAAAATACTGAGTAAGAGATTGAAAAGGGGAGAAGTTCTGTTTTTATTGCATATATCGACGTTTCAGCCGGAATAGAGCGGTTTTCGTGTACATCTTCCATCGGTAATATAAACGGAAAATCAGGAACATTTTAGTTAATTCTAATGAAAACACATTGATTTTTATCATTTGTATTGGACACAACATTGTCATATGTCTTTTCTTGGATCTAAATAATACGAAACCTCGCTCTATGATTTGAAGTTAAAATCCTCATATATGGTAAAATAGTGACTTTTTTCACGTTTTCCATGTAGTTTGATAATACGTAAATATATTCATTTTTACCAATATTTCGATACTATTTCATGTAGTATCACGATATGTGATTTGGCCTTCAAATCTCAGAATGTCGCAGAATATAGCATTTTAAGCAAATTTTCTTGCATTTGGTTTCGTACGAAAAATCATCGAATTTAGCAATATTTTGACGATTATCATCCCCTTTATCTCTATGTGATTTAAACAAAATATCATCGAATTAGGCAATATTTTGCCGTTTTTCCACGTTTTTGTGAATTTTCAGTTTATGGGTATTAATTCACTATATATACATAAAAATGATGCAAACACATAATTGATTAGATAATAACCTTAAAAACTTCATTTTCAATCAACTATTTGTTTCTCGTTAAAATACTGAGTAAGAGATTGAAAAGGGGAGAAGTTCTGTTTTTATTGCATATATCGACGTTTCAGCCGGAATAGAGCGGTTTTCGTGTACATCTTCCATCGGTAATATAAACGGAAAATCAGGAACATTTTAGTAAATTCTAATGAAAACACATTGATTTTTATCATTTGTATTGGAAACAACATTGTCATATGTCTTTTCTTGGATCTAAATAATACGAAACCTCGCTCTATGATTTGAAGTTAAAATCCTCATATATGGTAAAATAGTGACTTTTTTCACGTTTTCCATGTAGTTTGATAATACGTAAATATATTCATTTTTACCAATATTTCGATACTATTTCATGTAGTATCACGATATGTGATTTGGCCTTCAAATCTCAGAATGTCGCATAAATTCTTCTTGCATTTTTAAGCAAGTTTAGGTTAGGATGCGACATCAAGTTTTAAGCAAGTTTAGATTTAGGATGCGACATCTCAGAATGTCGCATAAATTCTTCTTGCATTTTTAAGCAAGTTTAGGTTATGTTTTTAAATAACTTGCATTTTAAGCAAGTTTTCTTGCATTTTGTTTCGTACGAAAAATCATCGAATTTAGCAATATTTTGACGATTATCATCCCCTTTTTCTCTATGTGATTTAAACAAAATATCATCGAATTAGGCAATATTTTGCCGTTTTTCCACGTTTTTGTGAATTTTCAGTTTATGGGTATTAATTCACTATATATACGTAAAAATGATGCAAACACATAATTGATTAGATAATAACCTTAAAAACTTCATTTTCAATCAACTATTTGTTTCTCGTTAAAATACTGAGTAAGAGATTGAAAAGGGGAGAAGTTCTGTTTTTATTGCATATATCGACGTTTCAGCCGGAATAGAGCGGTTTTCGTGTACATCTTCCATCGGTAATATAAACGGAAAATCAGGAACTAATTCTAATGAAAACACATTGATTTTTATCATTTGTATTGGAAACAACATTGTCATATGTCTTTTCTTGGATCTAAATAATACGAAACCTCGCTCTATGATTTGAAGTTAAAATCCTCATATATGGTAAAATAGTGACTTTTTTCACGTTTTCCATGTAGTTTGATAATACGTAAATATATTCATTTTTACCAATATTTCGATACTATTTCATGTAGTATCTCGATATGTGATTTGGCCTTCAAATCTCAGAATGTCGCATAATATAGCATTTTAAGCAAGTTTTCTTGCATTTTGTTTCGTACGAAAAATCATCGAATTTAGCAATATTTTGACGTTAAAATCAACATTGTCATAAAATCCTCATATATGGTAAAATAGTGACTTTTTTCACGTTTTCCATGTAGTTTGATAATACGTAAATATATTCATTTTTACCAATATTTCGATACTATTTCATGTAGTATCACGATATGTGATTTGGCCTTCAAATCTCAGAATGTCGCAGAATATAGCATTTTAAGCAAATTTTCTTGCATTTGGTTTCGTACGAAAAATCATCGAATTTAGCAATATTTTGACGATTATCATCCCCTTTTTCTCTATGTGATTTAAACAAAATATCATCGAATTAGGCAATATTTTGCCGTTTTCCACGTTTTTGTGAATTTTCAGTTAATGGGTATTAATTCACTATATATACGTAAAAATGATGCAAACACATAATTGATTAGATAATAACCTTAAAAACTTCATTTTCAATCAACTATTTGTTTCTCGTTAGAATACTGAGTAAGAGATTGAAAAGGGGAGAAGTTCTGTTTTTATTGCATATATCGACGTTTCAGCCGGAATAGAGCGGTTTTCGTGTACATCTTCCATCAGTAATATAAGCGGAAAATCAGAAACATTTTAGTTAATTCTAATGAAAACACATTGATTTTTATCATTTGTATTGGAAACAACATTGTCATATGTCTTTTCTTGGATCTAAATAATACGAAACCTCGCTCTATGATTTGAAGTTAAAATCCTCATATATGGTAAAATAGTGACTTTTTTCACGTTTTCCATGTAGTGTGATTTTACGTAAATATATTCGTTTTTACCAATATTTCGATACTACTTCATGTAGTATCACGATATGTGATTTGGAATTCAAATCTCAGAATGTCGAATAATATAGCATTTTAAGCAAGTTTTCTTGCATTTTGTTTCGTACGAAAAATCATCGAATTTAGCAATATTTTGACGTTTATCATCCCCTTTTCCTCTATGTGATTTAAACAAAATATCATCGTATTAGGCAATATTTAACCGTTTTTCCACGTTTTTGTGAATTTTCAGTTTATGGGTATTAATTCACTATATATACGTAAAATTGATGCAAACACATAATTGATTATATAATAACCTTAAAAACTTCATTTTCAATCAACTATTTGTTTCTCGCTAAAATACTGAGTAAGAGATTGAAAAGGGGAGAAGTTCTGTTTTTATTGCATATATCGACGTTTCAGCCGGAATAGAGCGGTTTTACCTGTACATCTTCCATCGGTAATATAAACGGAAAATCAGGAACATTTTAGTAAATTCTAATGAAAACACATTGATTTTTATCATTTGTATTGGAAACAACATTGTCATATGTCTTTTCTTGGATCTAAATAATACGAAACCTCGCTATATGATTTGAAGTTAAAATCCTCATATATGGTAAAATAGTGACTTTTTTCACGTTTTCCATGTAGTTTGATAATACGTAAATATATTAATTTTTACCAATATTTCGATACTATTTCATGTAGTATCACGATATGTGATTTGGCCTTCAAATCTCAGAATGTCGCAGAATATAGCATTTTAAGCAAATTTTCTTGCATTTGGTTTCGTACGAAAAATCATCGAATTTAGCAATATTTTGACGATTATCATCCCCTTTATCTCTATGTGATTTAAACAAAATATCATCGAATTAGGCAATATTTTGCCGTTTTTCCACGTTTTTGTGAATTTTCAGTTTATGGGTATTAATTCACTATATATACATAAAAATGATGCAAACACATAATTGATTAGATAATAACCTTAAAAACTTCATTTTCAATCAACTATTTGTTTCTCGCTAAAATACTGAGTAAGAGATTGAAAAGGGGAGAAGTTCTGTTTTTATTGCATATATCGACGTTTCAGCCGGAATAGAGCGGTTTTACCTGTACATCTTCCATCGGTAATATAAACGGAAAATCAGGAACATTTTAGTAAATTCTAATGAAAACACATTGATTTTTATCATTTGTATTGGAAACAACATTGTCATATGTCTTTTCTTGGATCTAAATAATACGAAACCTCGCTATATGATTTGAAGTTAAAATCCTCATATATGGTAAAATAGTGACTTTTTTCACGTTTTCCATGTAGTTTGATAATACGTAAATATATTCATTTTTACCAATATTTCGATACTATTTCATGTAGTATCACGATATGTGATTTGGCCTTCAAATCTCAGAATGTCGCAGAATATAGCATTTTAAGCAAATTTTCTTGCATTTGGTTTCGTACGAAAAATCATCGAATTTAGCAATATTTTGACGATTATCATCCCCTTTTTCTCTATGTGATTTAAACAAAATATCATCGAATTAGGCAATATTTTGCCGTTTTCCACGTTTTTGTGAATTTTCAGTTAATGGGTATTAATTCACTATATATACGTAAAAATGATGCAAACACATAATTGATTAGATAATAACCTTAAAAACTTCATTTTCAATCAACTATTTGTTTCTCGTTAGAATACTGAGTAAGAGATTGAAAAGGGGAGAAGTTCTGTTTTTATTGCATATATCGACGTTTCAGCCGGAATAGAGCGGTTTTCGTGTACATCTTCCATCAGTAATATAAGCGGAAAATCAGAAACATTTTAGTTAATTCTAATGAAAACACATTGATTTTTATCATTTGTATTGGAAACAACATTGTCATATGTCTTTTCTTGGATCTAAATAATACGAAACCTCGCTCTATGATTTGAAGTTAAAATCCTCATATATGGTAAAATAGTGACTTTTTTCACGTTTTCCATGTAGTGTGATTTTACGTAAATATATTCGTTTTTACCAATATTTCGATACTACTTCATGTAGTATCACGATATGTGATTTGGAATTCAAATCTCTGAATGTCGAATAATATAGCATTTTAAGCAAGTTTTCTTGCATTTTGTTTCGTACGAAAAATCATCGAATTTAGCAATATTTTGACGATTATCATCCCCTTTTCCTCTATGTGATTTAAACAAAATATCATCGTATTAGGCAATATTTAACCGTTTTTCCACGTTTTTGTGAATTTTCAGTTTATGGGTATTAATTCACTATATATACGTAAAATTGATGCAAACACATAATTGATTATATAATAACCTTAAAAACTTCATTTTCAATCAACTATTTGTTTCTCGCTAAAATACTGAGTAAGAGATTGAAAAGAGGAGAAGTTCTGTTTTTATTGCATATATCGACGTTTCAGCCGGAATAGAGCGGTTTTACCTGTACATCTTCCATCGGTAATATAAACGGAAAATCAGGAACATTTTAGTAAATTCTAATGAAAACACATTGATTTTTATCATTTGTATTGGAAACAACATTGTCATATGTCTTTTCTTGGATCTAAATAATACGAAACCTCGCTATATGATTTGAAGTTAAAATCCTCATATATGGTAAAATAGTGACTTTTTTCACGTTTTCCATGTAGTTTGATAATACGTAAATATATTAATTTTTACCAATATTTCGATACTATTTCATGTAGTATCACGATATGTGATTTGGCCTTCAAATCTCAGAATGTCGCAGAATATAGCATTTTAAGCAAATTTTCTTGCATTTGGTTTCGTACGAAAAATCATCGAATTTAGCAATATTTTGACGATTATCATCCCCTTTATCTCTATGTGATTTAAACAAAATATCATCGAATTAGGCAATATTTTGCCGTTTTTCCACGTTTTTGTGAATTTTCAGTTTATGGGTATTAATTCACTATATATACATAAAAATGATGCAAACACATAATTGATTAGATAATAACCTTAAAAACTTCATTTTCAATCAACTATTTGTTTCTCGTTAAAATACTGAGAAAGAGATTGAAAAGGGGAGAAGTTCTGTTTTTATTGCATATATCGACGTTTCAGCCGGAATAGAGCGGTTTTCGTGTACATCTTCCATCGGTAATATAAACGGAAAATCAGGAACATTTTAGTAAATTCTAATGAAAACACATTGATTTTTATCATTTGTATTGGAAACAACATTGTCATATGTCTTTTCTTGGATCTAAATAATACGAAACCTCGCTCTATGATTTGAAGTTAAAATCCTCATATATGGTAAAATAGTGACTTTTTTCACGTTTTCCATGTAGTTTGATAATACGTAAATATATTCATTTTTACCAATATTTCGATACTATTTCATGTAGTATCACGATATGTGATTTGGCCTTCAAATCTCAGAATGTCGCATAATATAGCATTTTAAGCAAGTTTTCTTGCATTTTGTTTCGTACGAAAAATCATCGAATTTAGCAATATTTTGACGATTATCATCCCCTTTTTCTCTATGTGATTTAAACAAAATATCATCGAATTAGGCAATATTTTGCCGTTTTTCCACGTTTTTGTGAATTTTCAGTTTATGGGTATTAATTCACTATATATACGTAAAAATGATGCAAACACATAATTGATTAGATAATAACCTTAAAAACTTCATTTTCAATCAACTATTTGTTTCTCGTTAAAATACTGAGTAAGAGATTGAAAAGGGGAGAAGTTCTGTTTTTATTGCATATATCGACGTTTCAGCCGGAATAGAGCGGTTTTCGTGTACATCTTCCAGCGGTAATATAAACGGAAAATCAGGAACTAATTCTAATGAAAACACATTGATTTTTATCATTTGTATTGGAAACAACATTGTCATATGTCTTTTCTTGGATCTAAATAATACGAAACCTCGCTCTATGATTTGAAGTTAAAATCCTCATATATGGTAAAATAGTGACTTTTTTCACGTTTTCCATGTAGTTTGATAATACGTAAATATATTCATTTTTACCAATATTTCGATACTATTTCATGTAGTATCTCGATATGTGATTTGGCCTTCAAATCTCAGAATGTCGCATAATATAGCATTTTAAGCAAGTTTTCTTGCATTTTGTTTCGTACGAAAAATCATCGAATTTAGCAATATTTTGACGTTAAAATCAACATTGTCATAAAATCCTCATATATGGTAAAATAGTGACTTTTTCACGTTTTCCATGTAGTTTGATAATACGTAAATATATTCATTTTTACCAATATTTCGATACTATTTCATGTAGTATCACGATATGTGATTTGGCCTTCAAATCTCAGAATGTCGCAGAATATAGCATTTTAAGCAAATTTTCTTGCATTTGGTTTCGTACGAAAAATCATCGAATTTAGCAATATTTTGACGATTATCATCCCCTTTTTCTCTATGTGATTTAAACAAAATATCATCGAATTAGGCAATATTTTGCCGTTTTCCACGTTTTTGTGAATTTTCAGTTAATGGGTATTAATTCACTATATATACGTAAAAATGATGCAAACACACAATTGATTAGATAATAACCTTAAAAACTTCATTTTCAATCAACTATTTGTTTCTCGTTAGAATACTGAGTAAGAGATTGAAAAGGGGAGAAGTTCTGTTTTTATTGCATATATCGACGTTTCAGCCGGAATAGAGCGGTTTTCGTGTACATCTTCCATCAGTAATATAAGCGGAAAATCAGAAACATTTTAGTTAATTCTAATGAAAACACATTGATTTTTATCATTTGTATTGGAAACAACATTGTCATATGTCTTTTCTTGGATCTAAATAATACGAAACCTCGCTCTATGATTTGAAGTTAAAATCCTCATATATGGTAAAATAGTGACTTTTTTCACGTTTTCCATGTAGTTTGATAATACGTAAATATATTCATTTTTACCAATATTTCGATACTATTTCATGTAGTATCACGATATGTGATTTGGCCTTCAAATCTCAGAATGTCGCATAATATAGCATTTTAAGCAAGTTTTCTTGCATTTTGTTTCGTACGAAAAATCATCGAATTTAGCAATATTTTGACGATTATCATCCCCTTTTTCTCTATGTGATTTAAACAAAATATCATCGAATTAGGCAATATTTTGCCGTTTTTCCACGTTTTTGTGAATTTTCAGTTGATGGGTATTAATTCACTATATATACGTAAAAATGATGCAAACACATAATTGATTAGATAATAACCTTAAAAACTTCATTTTCAATCAACTATTTGTTTCTCGTTAAAATACTGAGTAAGAGATTGAAAAGGGGAGAAGTTCTGTTTTTATTGAATATATCGACGTTTCAGCCGGAATAGAGCGGTTTTCGTGTACATCTTCCATCAGTAATATAAGCAGAAAATCAGAAACATTTTAGTTAATTCTAATGAAAACACATTGATTTTTATCATTTGTATTGGAAACAACATATTCATATGTCTTTTCTTGGATCTAAATAATACGAAACCTCGCTCTATGATTTGAAGTTAAAATCCTCATATATGGTAAAATAGTGACTTTTTTCACGTTTTCCATGTAGTGTGATTTTACGTAAATATATTCGTTTTTACCAATATTTCGATACTACTTCATGTAGTATCACGATATGTGATTTGGCCTTCAAATCTCAGAATGTCGAATAATATAGCATTTTAAGCAAGTTTTCTTGCATTTTGTTTCGTACGAAAAATCATCGAATTTAGCAATATTTTGACGATTATCATCCCCTTTTTCTCTATGTGATTTAAACAAAATATCATCGAATTAGGCAATATTTTGCCGTTTTTCCACTTTTTGTGAATTTTCAGTTTATGGGTATTAATTCACTATATATACGTAAAAATGATGCAAACACATAATTGATTAGATAATAACCTTAAAAACTTCATTTTCAATCAACTATTTGTTTCTCGTTAAAATACTGAGTAAGAGATTGAAAAGGGGAGAAGTTCTGTTTTTATTGCATATATCGACGTTTCAGCCGGAATAGAGCGGTTTTCGTGTACATCTTCCATCGGTAATATAAACGGAAAATCAGGAACTAATTCTAATGAAAACACATTGATTTTTATCATTTGTATTGGAAACAACATTGTCATATGTCTTTTCTTGGATCTAAATAATACGAAACCTCGCTCTATGATTTGAAGTTAAAATCCTCATATATGGTAAAATAGTGACTTTTTTCACGTTTTCCATGTAGTTTGATAATACGTAAATATATTCATTTTTACCAATATTTCGATACTATTTCATGTAGTATCTCGATATGTGATTTGGCCTTCAAATCTCAGAATGTCGCATTATATAGCATTTTAAGCAAGTTTTCTTGCATTTTGTTTCGTACGAAAAATCATCGAATTTAGCAATATTTTGACGTTAAAATCAACATTGTCATAAAATCCTCATATATGGTAAAATAGTGACTTTTTCACGTTTTCCATGTAGTTTGATAATACGTAAATATATTCATTTTTACCAATATTTCGATACTATTTCATGTAGTATCACGATATGTGATTTGGCCTTCAAATCTCAGAATGTCGCAGAATATAGCATTTTAAGCAAATTTTCTTGCATTTGGTTTCGTACGAAAAATCATCGAATTTAGCAATATTTTGACGATTATCATCCCCTTTTTCTCTATGTGATTTAAACAAAATATCATCGAATTAGGCAATATTTTGCCGTTTTCCACGTTTTTGTGAATTTTCAGTTAATGGGTATTAATTCACTATATATACGTAAAAATGATGCAAACACACAATTGATTAGATAATAACCTTAAAAACTTCATTTTCAATCAACTATTTGTTTCTCGTTAGAATACTGAGTAAGAGATTGAAAAGGGGAGAAGTTCTGTTTTTATTGCATATATCGACGTTTCAGCCGGAATAGAGCGGTTTTCGTGTACATCTTCCATCAGTAATATAAGCGGAAAATCAGAAACATTTTAGTTAATTCTAATGAAAACACATTGATTTTTATCATTTGTATTGGAAACAACATTGTCATATGTCTTTTCTTGGATCTAAATAATACGAAACCTCGCTCTATGATTTGAAGTTAAAATCCTCATATATGGTAAAATAGTGACTTTTTTCACGTTTTCCATGTAGTTTGATAATACGTAAATATATTCATTTTTACCAATATTTCGATACTATTTCATGTAGTATCACGATATGTGATTTGGCCTTCAAATCTCAGAATGTCGCATAATATAGCATTTTAAGCAAGTTTTCTTGCATTTTGTTTCGTACGAAAAATCATCGAATTTAGCAATATTTTGACGATTATCATCCCCTTTTTCTCTATGTGATTTAAACAAAATATCATCGAATTAGGCAATATTTTGCCGTTTTTCCACGTTTTTGTGAATTTTCAGTTGATGGGTATTAATTCACTATATATACGTAAAAATGATGCAAACACATAATTGATTAGATAATAACCTTAAAAACTTCATTTTCAATCAACTATTTGTTTCTCGTTAAAATACTGAGTAAGAGATTGAAAAGGGGAGAAGTTCTGTTTTTATTGAATATATCGACGTTTCAGCCGGAATAGAGCGGTTTTCGTGTACATCTTCCATCAGTAATATAAGCAGAAAATCAGAAACATTTTAGTTAATTCTAATGAAAACACATTGATTTTTATCATTTGTATTGGAAACAACATATTCATATGTCTTTTCTTGGATCTAAATAATACGAAACCTCGCTCTATGATTTGAAGTTAAAATCCTCATATATGGTAAAATAGTGACTTTTTTCACGTTTTCCATGTAGTGTGATTTTACGTAAATATATTCGTTTTTACCAATATTTCGATACTACTTCATGTAGTATCACGATATGTGATTTGGCCTTCAAATCTCAGAATGTCGCAGAATATAGCATTTTAAGCAAATTTTCTTGCATTTTGTTTCGTACGAAAAATCATCGAATTTAGCAATATTTTGACGTTTATCATCCCCTTTTCCTCTATGTGATTTAAACAAAATATCGTATTAGGCAATATGTAACCGTTTTTCCACGTTTTTGTGAATTTTCAGTTTATGGGTATTAATTCACTATATATACGTAAAAATGAAGCAAACACATAATTGATTAGATAATAACCTTAAAAACTTCATTTTCAATCAACTATTTGTTTCTCGTTAAAATACTGAGTAAGAGATTGAAAAGGGGAGAAGTTCTGTTTTTATTGCATATATCGACGTTTCAGCCGGAATAGAGCGGTTTTCGTGTACATCTTCCATCGGTAATATAAACGGAAAATCAGGAACATTTTAGTTAATTCTAATGAAAACACATTGATTTTTATCATTTGTATTGGACACAACATTGTCATATGTCTTTTCTTGGATCTAAATAATACGAAATCTCGCTCTATGATTTGAAGTTAAAATCCTCATATATGGTAAAATAGTGACTTTTTTCACGTTTTCCATGTAGTTTGATAATACGTAAATATATTCATTTTTACCAATATTTCGATACTATTTCATGTAGTATCACGATATGTGATTTGGCCTTCAAATCTCAGAATGTCGCAGAATATAGCATTTTAAGCAAATTTTCTTGCATTTGGTTTCGTACGAAAAATCATCAAATTTAGCAATATTTTGACGATTATCATCCCCTTTATCTCTATGTGATCTAAACAAAATATCATAGAATTAGGCAATATTTTGCCGTTTTTCCACGTTTTTGTGAATTTTCAGTTTATGGGTATTAATTCACTATATATACATAAAAATGATGCAAACACATAATTGATTAGATAATAACCTTAAAAACTTCATTTTCAATCAACTATTTGTTTCTCGTTAAAATACTGAGAAAGAGATTGAAAAGGGGAGAAGTTCTGTTTTTATTGCATATATCGACGTTTCAGCCGGAATAGAGCGGTTTTCGTGTACATCTTCCATCGGTAATATAAACGGAAAATCAGGAACATTTTAGTAAATTCTAATGAAAACACATTGATTTTTATCATTTGTATTGGAAACAACATTGTCATATGTCTTTTCTTGGATCTAAATAATACGAAACCTCGCTCTATGATTTGAAGTTAAAATCCTCATATATGATAAAATAGTGACTTTTTTCACGTTTTCCATGTAGTTTGATAATACGTAAATATATTCATTTTTACCAATATTTCGATACTATTTCATGTAGTATCACGATATGTGATTTGGCCTTCAAATCTCAGAATGTCGCATAATATAGCATTTTAAGCAAGTTTTCTTGCATTTTGTTTCGTACGAAAAATCATCGAATTTAGCAATATTTTGACGATTATCATCCCCTTTTTCTCTATGTGATTTAAACAAAATATCATCGAATTAGGCAATATTTTGCCGTTTTTCCACGTTTTTGTGAATTTTCAGTTTATGGGTATTAATTCACTATATATACGTAAAAATGATGCAAACTCATAATTGATTAGATAATAACCTTAAAAACTTCATTTTCAATCAACTATTTGTTTCTCGTTAAAATACTGAGTAAGAGATTGAAAAGGGGAGAAGTTCTGTTTTTATTGCATATATCGACGTTTCAGCCGGAATAGAGCGGTTTTCGTGTACATCTTCCATCGGTAATATAAACGGAAAATCAGGAACTAATTCTAATGAAAACACATTGATTTTTATCATTTGTATTGGAAACAACATTGTCATATGTCTTTTCTTGGATCTAAATAATACGAAACCTCGCTCTATGATTTGAAGTTAAAATCCTCATATATGGTAAAATAGTGACTTTTTTCACGTTTTCCATGTAGTTTGATAATACGTAAATATATTCATTTTTACCAATATTTCGATACTATTTCATGTAGTATCACGATATGTGATTTGGCCTTCAAATCTCAGAATGTCGCATAATATAGCATTTTGAACAAGTTTTCTTGCATTTTGTTTCGTACGAAAAATCATCGAATTTAGCAATATTTTGACGTTAAAATCAACATTGTAATAAAATCCTCATATATGGTAAAATAGTGACTTTTTTCACGTTTTCCATGTAGTTTGATAATACGTAAATATATTCATTTTTACCAATATTTCGATACTATTTCATGTAGTATCACGATATGTGGTTTGGCCTTCAAATCTCAGAATGTCGCGGAATATAGCATTTTAAGCAAATTTTCTTGCATTTGGTTTCGTACGAAAAATCATCGAATTTAGCAATATTTTGACGATTATCATCCCCTTTTTCTCTATGTGATTTAAACAAAATATCATCGAATTAGGCAATATTTTGCCGTTTTCCACGTTTTTGTGAATTTTCAGTTTATGGGTATTAATTCACTATATATACGTAAAAATGATGCAAACACATAATTGATTAGATAATAACCTTAAAAACTTCATTTTCAATCAACTATTTGTTTCTCGTTAAAATACTGAGTAAGAGATTGAAAAAGGGAGAAGTTCTGTTTTTATTGCATATATCGACGTTTCAGCCGGAATAGAGCGGTTTTCGTGTACATCTTCCATCAGTAATATAAGCGGAAAATCAGAAACATTTTAGTTAATTCTAATGAAAACACATTGATTTTTATCATTTGTATTGGAAACAACATTGTCATATGTCTTTTCTTGGATCTAAATAATACGAAACCTCGCTCTATGATTTGAAGTTAAAATCCTCATATATGGTAAAATAGTGACTTTTTTCACGTTTTCCATGTAGTGTGATGTTACGTAAATATATTCGTTTTTACCAATATTTCGATACTACTTCATGTAGTATCACGATATGTGATTTGGCCTTCAAATCTCAGAATGTCGAATAATATAGCATTTTAAGCAAGTTTTCTTGCATTTTGTTTCGTACGAAAAATCATCGAATTTAGCAATATTTTAACGTTCATCATCCCCTTTTCCTCTATGTGATTTAAACAAAATATCATCGTATTAGGCAATATTTAACCGTTTTTCCACGTTTTTGTGAATTTTCAGTTTATGGGTATTAATTCACTATATATACGTAAAAATGATGCAAACACATAATTGATTAGAAAATAACCTTAAAAACTTCATTTTCAATCAACTATTTGTTTCTCGTTAAAATACTGAGTAAGAGATTGAAAAGGGGAGAAGTTCTGTTTTTATTGCATATATCGACGTTTCAGCCGGAATAGAGCGGTTTTACCTGTACATCTTCCATCGGTAATATAAACAGAAAATCAGGAACATTTTAGTAAATTCTAATGAAAACACATTGATTTTTATCATTTGTATTGGAAACAACATTGTCATATGTCTTTTCTTGGATCTAAATAATACGAAACCTCGCTCTATGATTTGAAGTTAAAATCCTCATATATGGTAAAATAGTGACTTTTTTCACGTTTTCCATGTAGTTTGATATATTCATATCAATATATTCATTTTTACCAATATTTCGATACTATTTCATGTAGTATCTCGATATGTGATTTGGCCTTCAAATCTCAGAATGTCGCATAATATAGCATTTTAAGCAAGTTTTCTTGCATTTTGTTTCGTACGAAAAATCATCGAATTTAGCAATATTTTGACGTTAAAATCAACATTGTCATAATATCCTCATATATGGTAAAATAGTTACTTTTTTCACGTTTTCCATGTAGTTTGATAATACGTAAATATATTCATTTTTACCAATATTTCGATACTATTTCATGTAGTATCACGATATGTGATTTGGCCTTCAAATCTCAGAATGTCGCAGAATATAGAATTTTAAGCAAATTTTCTTGCATTTGGTTTCGTACGAAAAATCATCGAATTTAGCAATATTTTGACGATTATCATCCCCTTTTTCTCTATGTGATTTAAACAAAATATCATCGAATTAGGCAATATTTTGCCGTTTTCCACGTTTTTGTGAATTTTCAGTTTATGGGTATTAATTCACTATATATACGTAAAAATGATGCAAACACATAATTGATTAGACAATAACCTTAAAAACTTCAATTTCAATCAACTATTTGTTTCTCGTTAAAATACTGAGTAAGAGATTGAAAAGGGGAGAAGTTCTGTTTTTATTGCATATATCGACGTTTCAGCCGGAATAGAGCGGTTTTCGTGTACATCTTCCATCAGTAATATAAGCGGAAAATCAGAAACATTTTAGTTAATTCTAATGAAAACACATTGATTTTTATCATTTGTATTGGAAACAACATTGTCATATGTCTTTTCTTGGATCTAAATAATACGAAACCTCGCTCTATGATTTGAAGTTAAAATCCTCATATATGGTAAAATAGTGACTTTTTTCACGTTTTCCATGTAGTGTGATTTTACGTAAATATATTCGTTTTTACCAATATTTCGATACTACTTCATGTAGTATCACGATATGTGATTTGGCCTTCAAATCTCAGAATGTCGAATAATATAGCATTTTAAGCAAGTTTTCTTGCATTTTGTTTCGTACGAAAAATCATCGAATTTAGAAATATTTTAACGTTCATCATCCCCTTTTCCTCTATGTGATTTAAACAAAATATCATCGTATAAGACAATATTTAACCGTTTTTCCACGTTTTTGTGAATTTTCAGTTTATGGGTATTAATTCACTATATATACGTAAAAATGATGCAAACACATAATTGATTAGATAATAACCTTAAAAACTTCATTTTCAATCAACTATTTGTTTCTCGTTAAAATACTGAGTAAGAGATTGAAAAGGGGAGAAGTTCTGTTTTTATTGCATATATCGACGTTTCAGCCGGAATAGAGCGGTTTTCGTGTACATCTTCCATCGGTAATATAAACGGAAAATCAGGAACATTTTAGTAAATTCTAATGAAAACACATTGATTTTTATCATTTGTATTGGAAACAACATTGTCATATGTCTTTTCTTGGATCTAAATAATACGAAACCTCGCTCTATGATTTGAAGTTAAAATCCTCATATATGGTAAAATAGTGACTTTTTTCACGTTTTCCATGTAGTTTGATAATACGTAAATATATTCATTTTTACCAATATTTCGATACTATTTCATGTAGTATCACGATATGTGATTTGGCCTTCAAATCTCAGAATGTCGCATAAATTCTTCTTGCATTTTTAAGCAAGTTTAGGTTAGGATGCGACATCAAGTTTTAAGCAAGTTTAGATTTAGGATGCGACATCTCAGAATGTCGCATAAATTCTTCTTGCATTTTAAAGCAAGTTTAGGTTATGTTTTTAAATAACTTGCATTTTAAGCAAGTTTTCTTGCATTTTGTTTCGTACGAAAAATCATCGAATTTAGCAATATTTTGACGATTATCATCCCCTTTTTCTCTATGTGATTTAAACAAAATATCATCGAATTAGGCAATATTTTCCCGTTTTTCCACGTTTTTGTGAATTTTCAGTTTATGGGTATTAATTCACTATATATACGTAAAAATGATGCAAACACATAATTGATTAGATAATAACCTTAAAAACTTCATTTTCAATCAACTATTTGTTTCTCGTTAAAATACTGAGTAAGAGATTGAAAAGGGGAGAAGTTCTGTTTTTATTGCATATATCGACGTTTCAGCCGGAATAGAGCGGTTTTCGTGTACATCTTCCATCGGTAATATAAACGGAAAATCAGGAACTAATTCTAATGAAAACACATTGATTTTTATCATTTGTATTGGAAACAACATTGTCATATGTCTTTTCTTGGATCTAAATAATACGAAACCTCGCTCTATGATTTGAAGTTAAAATCCTCATATATGGTAAAATAGTGACTTTTTTCACGTTTTCCATGTAGTTTGATAATACGTAAATATATTCATTTTTACCAATATTTCGATACTATTTCATGTAGTATCTCGATATGTGATTTGGCCTTCAAATCTCAGAATGTCGCATAATATAGCATTTTAAGCAAGTTTTCTTGCATTTTGTTTCGTACGAAAAATCATCGAATTTAGCAATATTTTGACGTTAAAATCAACATTGTCATAAAATCCTCATATATGGTAAAATAGTGACTTTTTTCACGTTTTCCATGTAGTTTGATAATACGTAAATATATTCATTTTTACCAATATTTCGATACTATTTCATGTAGTATCACGATATGTGATTTGGCCTTCAAATCTCAGAATGTCGCAGAATATAGCATTTTAAGCAAATTTTCTTGCATTTGGTTTCGTACGAAAAATCATCGAATTTAGCAATATTTTGACGATTATCATCCCCTTTTTCTCTATGTGATTTAAACAAAATATCATCGAATTAGGCAATATTTTGCCGTTTTCCACGTTTTTGTGAATTTTCAGTTAATGGGTATTAATTCACTATATATACGTAAAAATGATGCAAACACATAATTGATTAGATAATAACCTTAAAAACTTCATTTTCAATCAACTATTTGTTTCTCGTTAGAATACTGAGTAAGAGATTGAAAAGGGGAGAAGTTCTGTTTTTATTGCATATATCGACGTTTCAGCCGGAATAGAGCGGTTTTCGTGTACATCTTCCATCAGTAATATAAGCGGAAAATCAGAAACATTTTAGTTAATTCTAATGAAAACACATTGATTTTTATCATTTGTATTGGAAACAACATTGTCATATGTCTTTTCTTGGATCTAAATAATACGAAACCTCGCTCTATGATTTGAAGTTAAAATCCTCATATATGGTAAAATAGTGACTTTTTTCACGTTTTCCATGTAGTGTGATTTTACGTAAATATATTCGTTTTTACCAATATTTCGATACTACTTCATGTAGTATCACGATATGTGATTTGGAATTCAAATCTCAGAATGTCGAATAATATAGCATTTTAAGCAAGTTTTCTTGCATTTTGTTTCGTACGAAAAATCATCGAATTTAGCAATATTTTGACGTTTATCATCCCCTTTTCCTCTATGTGATTTAAACAAAATATCATCGTATTAGGCAATATTTAACCGTTTTTCCACGTTTTTGTGAATTTTCAGTTTATGGGTATTAATTCACTATATATACGTAAAATTGATGCAAACACATAATTGATTATATAATAACCTTAAAAACTTCATTTTCAATCAACTATTTGTTTCTCGCTAAAATACTGAGTAAGAGATTGAAAAGGGGAGAAGTTCTGTTTTTATTGCATATATCGACGTTTCAGCCGGAATAGAGCGGTTTTACCTGTACATCTTCCATCGGTAATATAAACGGAAAATCAGGAACATTTTAGTAAATTCTAATGAAAACACATTGATTTTTATCATTTGTATTGGAAACAACATTGTCATATGTCTTTTCTTGGATCTAAATAATACGAAACCTCGCTATATGATTTGAAGATAAATCCTCATATATGGTAAAATAGTGACTTTTTTCACGTTTTCCATGTAGTTTGATAATACGTAAATATATTAATTTTTACCAATATTTCGATACTATTTCATGTAGTATCACGATATGTGATTTGGCCTTCAAATCTCAGAATGTCGCAGAATATAGCATTTTAAGCAAATTTTCTTGCATTTGGTTTCGTACGAAAAATCATCGAATTTAGCAATATTTTGACGATTATCATCCCCTTTATCTCTATGTGAATTAAACAAAATATCATCGAATTAGGCAATATTTTGCCGTTTTTCCACGTTTTTGTGAATTTTCAGTTTATGGGTATTAATTCACTATATATACATAAAAATGATGCAAACACATAATTGATTAGATAATAACCTTAAAAACTTCATTTTCAATCAACTATTTGTTTCTCGCTAAAATACTGAGTAAGAGATTGAAAAGGGGAGAAGTTCTGTTTTTATTGCATATATCGACGTTTCAGCCGGAATAGAGCGGTTTTACCTGTACATCTTCCATCGGTAATATAAACGGAAAATCAGGAACATTTTAGTAAATTCTAATGAAAACACATTGATTTTTATCATTTGTATTGGAAACAACATTGTCATATGTCTTTTCTTGGATCTAAATAATACGAAACCTCGCTATATGATTTGAAGTTAAAATCCTCATATATGGTAAAATAGTGACTTTTTTCACGTTTTCCATGTAGTTTGATAATACGTAAATATATTAATTTTTACCAATATTTCGATACTATTTCATGTAGTATCACGATATGTGATTTGGCCTTCAAATCTCAGAATGTCGCAGAATATAGCATTTTAAGCAAATTTTCTTGCATTTGGTTTCGTACGAAAAATCATCGAATTTAGCAATATTTTGACGATTATCATCCCCTTTATCTCTATGTGATTTAAACAAAATATCATCGAATTAGGCAATATTTTGCCGTTTTTCCACGTTTTTGTGAATTTTCAGTTTATGGGTATTAATTCACTATATATACATAAAAATGATGCAAACACATAATTGATTAGATAATAACCTTAAAAACTTCATTTTCAATCAACTATTTGTTTCTCGTTAAAATACTGAGAAAGAGATTGAAAAGGGGAGAAGTTCTGTTTTTATTGCATATATCGACGTTTCAGCCGGAATAGAGCGGTTTTCGTGTACATCTTCCATCGGTAATATAAACGGAAAATCAGGAACATTTTAGTAAATTCTAATGAAAACACATTGATTTTTATCATTTGTATTGGAAACAACATTGTCATATGTCTTTACTTGGATCTAAATATTACGAAACCTCGCTATATGATTTGAAGTTAAAATCCTCATATATGGTAAAATAGTGACTTTTTTCACGTTTTCCATGTAGTTTGATAATACGTAAATATATTAATTTTTACCAATATTTCGATACTATTTCATGTAGTATCACGATATGTGATTTGGCCTTCAAATCTCAGAATGTCGCAGAATATAGCATTTTAAGCAAATTTTCTTGCATTTGGTTTCGTACGAAAAATCATCGAATTTAGCAATATTTTGACGATTATCATCCCCTTTATCTCTATGTGATTTAAACAAAATATCATCGAATTAGGCAATATTTTGCCGTTTTTCCACGTTTTTGTGAATTTTCAGTTTATGGGTATTAATTCACTATATATACATAAAAATGATGCAAACACATAATTGAATAGATAATAACCTTAAAAACTTCATTTTCAATCAACTATTTGTTTCTCGCTAAAATACTGAGTAAGAGATTGAAAAGGGGAGAAGTTCTGTTTTTATTGCATATATCGACGTTTCAGCCGGAATAGAGCGGTTTTACCTGTACATCTTCCATCGGTAATATAAACGGAAAATCAGGAACATTTTAGTAAATTCTAATGAAAACACATTGATTTTTATCATTTGTATTGGAAACAACATTGTCATATGTCTTTTCTTGGATCTAAATAATACGAAACCTCGCTATATGATTTGAAGTTAAAATCCTCATATATGGTAAAATAGTGACTTTTTTCACGTTTTCCATGTAGTTTGATAATACGTAAATATATTAATTTTTACCAATATTTCGATACTATTTCATGTAGTATCACGATATGTGATTTGGCCTTCAAATCTCAGAATGTCGCAGAATATAGCATTTTAAGCAAATTTTCTTGCATTTGGTTTCGTACGAAAAATCATCGAATTTAGCAATATTTTGACGATTATCATCCCCTTTATCTCTATGTGATTTAAACAAAATATCATCGAATTAGGCAATATTTTGCCGTTTTTCCACGTTTTTGTGAATTTTCAGTTTATGGGTATTAATTCACTATATATACATAAAAATGATGCAAACACATAATTGATTAGATAATAACCTTAAAAACTTCATTTTCAATCAACTATTTGTTTCTCGTTAAAATACTGAGAAAGAGATTGAAAAGGGGAGAAGTTCTGTTTTTATTGCATATATCGACGTTTCAGCCGGAATAGAGCGGTTTTCGTGTACATCTTCCATCGGTAATATAAACGGAAAATCAGGAACATTTTAGTAAATTCTAATGAAAACACATTGATTTTTATCATTTGTATTGGAAACAACATTGTCATATGTCTTTTCTTGGATCTAAATAATACGAAACCTCGCTCTATGATTTGAAGTTAAAATCCTCATATATGGTAAAATAGTGACTTTTTTCACGTTTTCCATGTAGTTTGATAATACGTAAATATATTCATTTTTACCAATATTTCGATACTATTTCATGTAGTATCACGATATGTGATTTGGCCTTCAAATCTCAGAATGTCGCATAATATAGCATTTTAAGCAAGTTTTCTTGCATTTTGTTTCGTACGAAAAATCATCGAATTTAACAATATTTTGACGATTATCATCCCCTTTTTCTCTATGTGATTTAAACAAAATATCATCGAAATAGGCAATATTTTGCCGTTTTTCCACGTTTTTGTGAATTTTCAGTTTATGGGTATTAATTCACTATATACACGTAAAAATGATGCAAACACATAATTGATTAGATAATAACCTTAAAAACTTCATTTTCAATCAACTATTTGTTTCTCGTTAAAATACTGAGTAAGAGATTGAAAAGGGGAGAAGTTCTGTTTTTATTGCATATATCGACGTTTCAGCCGGAATAGAGCGGTTTTCGTGTACATCTTCCATCGGTAATATAAACGGAAAATCAGGAACTAATTCTAATGAAAACACATTGATTTTTATCATTTGTATTGGAAACAACATTGTCATATGTCTTTTCTTGGATCTAAATAATACGAAACCTCGCTCTATGATTTGAAGTTAAAATCCTCATATATGGTAAAATAGTGACTTTTTTCACGTTTTCCATGTAGTTTGATAATACGTAAATATATTCATTTTTACCAATATTTCGATACTATTTCATGTAGTATCTCGATATGTGATTTGGCCTTCAAATCTCAGAATGTCGCATAATATAGCATTTTAAGCAAGTTTTCTTGCATTTTGTTTCGTACGAAAAATCATCGAATTTAGCAATATTTTGACGTTAAAATCAACATTGTCAAAAAATCCTCATATATGGTAAAATAGTGACTTTTTTCACGTTTTCCATGTAGTTTGATAATACGTAAATATATTCATTTTTACCAATATTTCGATACTATTTCATGTAGTATCACGATATGTGATTTGGCCTTCAAATCTCAGAATGTCGCAGAATATAGCATTTTAAGCAAATTTTCTTGCATTTGGTTTCGTACGAAAAATCATCGAATTTAGCAATATTTTGACGATTATCATCCCCTTTTTCTCTATGTGATTTAAACAAAATATCATCGAATTAGGCAATATTTTGACGTTTTCCACGTTTTTGTGAATTTTCAGTTAATGGGTATTAATTCACTATATATACGTAAAAATGATGCAAACACACAATTGATTAGATAATAACCTTAAAAACTTCATTTTCAATCAACTGTTTGTTTCTCGTTAGAATACTGAGTAAGAGATTGAAAAGGGGAGAAGTTCTGTTTTTATTGCATATATCGACGTTTCAGCCGGAATAGAGCGGTTTTCGTGTACATCTTCCATCAGTAATATAAGCGGAAAATCAGAAACATTTTAGTTAATTCTAATGAAAACACATTGATTTTTATCATTTGTATTGGAAACAACATTGTCATATGTCTTTTCTTGGATCTAAATAATACGAAACCTCGCTCTATGATTTGAAGTTAAAATCCTCATATATGGTAAAATAGTGACTTTTTTCACGTTTTCCATGTAGTGTGATTTTACGTAAATATATTCGTTTTTACCAATATTTCGATACTACTTCATGTAGTATCACGATATGTGATTTGGAATTCAAATCTCAGAATGTCGAATAATATAGCATTTTAAGCAAATTTTCTTGCATTTTGTTTCGTACGAAAAATCATCGAATTTAGCAATATTTTGACGTTTATCATCCCCTTTTCCTCTATGTGATTTAAACAAAATATCATCGTATTAGGCAATATTTAACCGTTTTTCCACGTTTTTGTGAATTTTCAGTTTATGGGTATTAATTCACTATATATACGTAAAATTGATGCAAACACATAATTGATTATATAATAACCTTAAAAACTTCATTTTCAATCAACTATTTGTTTCTCGCTAAAATACTGAGTAAGAGATTGAAAAGGGGAGAAGTTCTGTTTTTATTGCATATATCGACGTTTCAGCCGGAATAGAGCGGTTTTACCTGTACATCTTCCATCGGTAATATAAACGGAAAATCAGGAACATTTTAGTAAATTCTAATGAAAACACATTGATTTTTATCATTTGTATTGGAAACAACATTGTCATATGTCTTTTCTTGGATCTAAATAATACGAAACCTCGCTATATGATTTGAAGTTAAAATCCTCATATATGGTAAAATAGTGACTTTTTTCACGTTTTCCATGTAGTTTGATAATACGTAAATATATTCATTTTTACCAATATTTCGATACTATTTCATGTAGTATCACGATATGTGATTTGGCCTTCAAATCTCAGAATGTCGCATAATATAGCATTTTAAGCAAGTTTTCTTGCATTTTGTTTCGTACGAAAAATCATCGAATTTAGCAATATTTTGACGATTATCATCCCCTTTTTCTCTATGTGATTTAAACAAAATATCATCGAATTAGGCAATATTTTGCCGTTTTTCCACGTTTTTGTGAATTTTCAGTTTATGGGTATTAATTCACTATATATACGTAAAAATGATGCAAACACATAATTGATTAGATAATAACCTTAAAAACTTCATTTTCAATCAACTATTTGTTTCTCGTTAAAATACTGAGTAAGAGATTGAAAAGGGGAGAAGTTCTGTTTTTATTGAATATATCGACGTTTCAGCCGGAATAGAGCGGTTTTCGTGTACATCTTCCATCAGTAATATAAGCAGAAAATCAGAAACATTTTAGTTAATTCTAATGAAAACACATTGATTTTTATCATTTGTATTGGAAACAACATTGTCATATGTCTTTTCTTGGATCTAAATAATACGAAACCTCGCTCTATGATTTGAAGTTAAAATCCTCATATATGGTAAAATAGTGACTTTTTTCACGTTTTCCATGTAGTGTGATTTTACGTAAATATATTCGTTTTTACCAATATTTCGATACTACTTCATGTAGTATCACGATATGTGATTTGGAATTCAAATCTCAGAATGTCGAATAATATAGCATTTTAAGCAAATTTTCTTGCATTTTGTTTCGTACGAAAAATCATCGAATTTAGCAATATTTTGACGTTTATCATCCCCTTTTCCTCTATGTGATTTAAACAAAATATCATCGTATTAGGCAATATTTAACCGTTTTTCCACGTTTTTGTGAATTTTCAGTTTATGGGTATTAATTCACTATATATACGTAAAATTGATGCAAACACATAATTGATTATATAATAACCTTAAAAACTTCATTTTCAATCAACTATTTGTTTCTCGCTAAAATACTGAGTAAGAGATTGAAAAGGGGAGAAGTTCTGTTTTTATTGCATATATCGACGTTTCAGCCGGAATAGAGCGGTTTTACCTGTACATCTTCCATCGGTAATATAAACGGAAAATCAGGAACATTTTAGTAAATTCTAATGAAAACACATTGATTTTTATCATTTGTATTGGAAACAACATTGTCATATGTCTTTTCTTGGATCTAAATAATACGAAACCTCGCTATATGATTTGAAGTTAAAATCCTCATATATGGTAAAATAGTGACTTTTTTCACGTTTTCCATGTAGTTTGATAATACGTAAATATATTCATTTTTACCAATATTTCGATACTATTTCATGTAGTATCACGATATGTGATTTGGCCTTCAAATCTCAGAATGTCGCATAATATAGCATTTTAAGCAAGTTTTCTTGCATTTTGTTTCGTACGAAAAATCATCGAATTTAGCAATATTTTGACGATTATCATCCCCTTTTTCTCTATGTGATTTAAACAAAATATCATCGAATTAGGCAATATTTTGCCGTTTTTCCACGTTTTTGTGAATTTTCAGTTTATGGGTATTAATTCACTATATATACGTAAAAATGATGCAAACACATAATTGATTAGATAATAACCTTAAAAACTTCATTTTCAATCAACTATTTGTTTCTCGTTAAAATACTGAGTAAGAGATTGAAAAGGGGAGAAGTTCTGTTTTTATTGAATATATCGACGTTTCAGCCGGAATAGAGCGGTTTTCGTGTACATCTTCCATCAGTAATATAAGCAGAAAATCAGAAACATTTTAGTTAATTCTAATGAAAACACATTGATTTTTATCATTTGTATTGGAAACAACATATTCATATGTCTTTTCTTGGATCTAAATAATACGAAACCTCGCTCTATGATTTGAAGTTAAAATCCTCATATATGGTAAAATAGTGACTTTTTTCACGTTTTCCATGTAGTGTGATTTTACGTAAATATATTCGTTTTTACCAATATTTCGATACTACTTCATGTAGTATCACGATATGTGATTTGGCCTTCAAATCTCAGAATGTCGAATAATATAGCATTTTAAGCAAGTTTTCTTGCATTTTGTTTCGTACGAAAAATCATCGAATTTAGCAATATTTTGACGTTTATCATCCCCTTTTCCTCTATGTGATTTAAACAAAATATCGTATTAGGCAATATGTAACCGTTTTTCCACGTTTTTGTGAATTTTCAGTTTATGGGTATTAATTCACTATATATACGTAAAAATGAAGCAAACACATAATTGATTAGATAATAACCTTAAAAACTTCATTTTCAATCAACTATTTGTTTCTCGTTAAAATACTGAGTAAGAGATTGAAAAGGGGAGAAGTTCTGTTTTTATTGCATATATCGACGTTTCAGCCGGAATAGAGCGGTTTTCGTGTACATCTTCCATCGGTAATATAAACGGAAAATCAGGAACATTTTAGTTAATTCTAATGAAAACACATTGATTTTTATCATTTGTATTGGACACAACATTGTCATATGTCTTTTCTTGGATCTAAATAATACGAAACCTCGCTCTATGATTTGAAGTTAAAATCCTCATATATGGTAAAATAGTGACTTTTTTCACGTTTTCCATGTAGTTTGATAATACGTAAATATATTCATTTTTACCAATATTTCGATACTATTTCATGTAGTATCACGATATGTGATTTGGCCTTCAAATCTCAGAATGTCGCAGAATATAGCATTTTAAGCAAATTTTCTTGCATTTGGTTTCGTACGAAAAATCATCAAATTTAGCAATATTTTGACGATTATCATCCCCTTTATCTCTATGTGATTTAAACAAAATATCATAGAATTAGGCAATATTTTGCCGTTTTTCCACGTTTTTGTGAATTTTCAGTTTATGGGTATTAATTCACTATATATACATAAAAATGATGCAAACATATAATTGATTAGATAATAACCTTAAAAACTTCATTTTCAATCAACTATTTGTTTCTCGTTAAAATACTGAGAAAGAGATTGAAAAGGGGAGAAGTTCTGTTTTTATTGCATATATCGACGTTTCAGCCGGAATAGAGCGGTTTTCGTGTACATCTTCCATCGGTAATATAAACGGAAAATCAGGAACATTTTAGTAAATTCTAATGAAAACACATTGATTTTTATCATTTGTATTGGAAACAACATTGTCATATGTCTTTTCTTGGATCTAAATAATACGAAACCTCGCTCTATGATTTGAAGTTAAAATCCTCATATATGGTAAAATAGTGACTTTTTTCACGTTTTCCATGTAGTTTGATAATACGTAAATATATTCATTTTTACCAATATTTCGATACTATTTCATGTAGTATCACGATATGTGATTTGGCCTTCAAATCTCAGAATGTCGCATAATATAGCATTTTAAGCAAGTTTTCTTGCATTTTGTTTCGTACGAAAAATCATCGAATTTAGCAATATTTTGACGATTATCATCCCCTTTTTCTCTATGTGATTTAAACAAAATATCATCGAATTAGGCAATATTTTGCCGTTTTTCCACGTTTTTCTGAATTTTCAGTTTATGGGTATTAATTCACTATATATACGTAAAAATGATGCAAACTCATAATTGATTAGATAATAACCTTAAAAACTTCATTTTCAATCAACTATTTGTTTCTCGTTAAAATACTGAGTAAGAGATTGAAAAGGGGAGAAGTTCTGTTTTTATTGCATATATCGACGTTTCAGCCGGAATAGAGCGGTTTTCGTGTACATCTTCCATCGGTAATATAAACGGAAAATCAGGAACTAATTCTAATGAAAACACATTGATTTTTATCATTTGTATTGGAAACAACATTGTCATATGTCTTTTCTTGGATCTAAATAATACGAAACCTCGCTCTATGATTTGAAGTTAAAATCCTCATATATGGTAAAATAGTGACTTTTTTCACGTTTTCCATGTAGTTTGATAATACGTAAATATATTCATTTTTACCAATATTTCGATACTATTTCATGTAGTATCACGATATGTGATTTGGCCTTCAAATCTCAGAATGTCGCATAATATAGCATTTTAAGCAAGTTTTCTTGCATTTTGTTTCGTACGAAAAATCATCGAATTTAGCAATATTTTGACGTTAAAATCAACATTGTAATAAAATCCTCATATATGGTAAAATAGTGACTTTTTTCACGTTTTCCATGTAGTTTGATAATACGTAAATATATTCATTTTTACCAATATTTCGATACTATTTCATGTAGTATCACGATATGTGATTTGGCCTTCAAATCTCAGAATGTCGCGGAATATAGCATTTTAAGCAAATTTTCTTGCATTTGGTTTCGTACGAAAAATCATCGAATTTAGCAATATTTTGACGATTATCATCCCCTTTTCCTCTATGTGATTTAAACAAAATATCATCGTATTAGGCAATATTTAACCGTTTTTCCACGTTTTTGTGAATTTTCAGTTTATGGGTATTAATTCACTATATATACGTAAAAATGATGGAAACACATAATTGATTAGAAAATAACCTTAAAAACTTCATTTTCAATCAACTATTTGTTTCTCGTTAAAATACTGAGTAAGAGATTGAAAAGGGGAGAAGTTCTGTTTTTATTGCATATATCGACGTTTCAGCCGGAATAGAGCGGTTTTACCTGTACATCTTCCATCGGTAATATAAACAGAAAATCAGGAACATTTTAGTAAATTCTAATGAAAACACATTGATTTTTATCATTTGTATTGGAAACAACATTGTCATATGTCTTTTCTTGGATCTAAATAATACGAAACCTCGCTCTATGATTTGAAGTTAAAATCCTCATATATAATAAAATAGTGACTTTTTTCACGTTTTCCATGTAGTTTGATATATTCATATCAATATATTCATTTTTACCAATATTTCGATACTATTTCATGTAGTATCTCGATATGTGATTTGGCCTTCAAATCTCAGAATGTCGCATAATATAGCATTTTAAGCAAGTTTTCTTGCATTTTGTTTCGTACGAAAAATCATCGAATTTAGCAATATTTTGACGTTAAAATCAACATTGTCATAATATCCTCATATATGGTAAAATAGTTACTTTTTTCACGTTTTCCATGTAGTTTGATAATACGTAAATATATTCATTTTTACCAATATTTCGATACTATTTCATGTAGTATCACGATATGTGATTTGGCCTTCAAATCTCAGAATGTCGCAGAATATAGAATTTTAAGCAAATTTTCTTGCATTTGGTTTCGTACGAAAAATCATCGAATTTAGCAATATTTTGACGATTATCATCCCCTTTTTCTCTATGTGATTTAAACAAAATATCATCGAATTAGGCAATATTTTGCCGTTTTCCACGTTTTTGTGAATTTTCAGTTTATGGGTATTAATTCACTATATATACGTAAAAATGATGCAAACACATAATTGATTAGACAATAACCTTAAAAACTTCAATTTCAATCAACTATTTGTTTCTCGTTAAAATACTGAGTAAGAGATTGAAAAGGGGAGAAGTTCTGTTTTTATTGCATATATCGACGTTTCAGCCGGAATAGAGCGGTTTTCGTGTACATCTTCCATCAGTAATATAAGCGGAAAATCAGAAACATTTTAGTTAATTCTAATGAAAACACATTGATTTTTATCATTTGTATTGGAAACAACATTGTCATATGTCTTTTCTTGGATCTAAATAATACGAAACCTCGCTCTATGATTTGAAGTTAAAATCCTCATATATGGTAAAATAGTGACTTTTTTCACGTTTTCCATGTAGTGTGATTTTACGTAAATATATTCGTTTTTACCAATATTTCGATACTACTTCATGTAGTATCACGATATGTGATTTGGCCTTCAAATCTCAGAATGTCGAATAATATAGCATTTTAAGCAAGTTTTCTTGCATTTTGTTTCGTACGAAAAATCATCGAATTTAGAAATATTTTAACGTTCATCATCCCCTTTTCCTCTATGTGATTTAAACAAAATATCATCGTATTAGACAATATTTAACCGTTTTTCCACGTTTTTGTGAATTTTCAGTTTATGGGTATTAATTCACTATATATACGTAAAAATGATGCAAACACATAATTGATTAGATAATAACCTTAAAAACTTCATTTTCAATCAACTATTTGTTTCTCGTTAAAATACTGAGTAAGAGATTGAAAAGGGGAGAAGTTCTGTTTTTATTGCATATATCGACGTTTCAGCCGGAATAGAGCGGTTTTACCTGTACATCTTCCATCGGTAATATAAACAGAAAATCAGGAACATTTTAGTAAATTCTAATGAAAACACATTGATTTTTATCATTTGTATTGGAAACAACATTGTCATATGTCTTTTCTTGGATCTAAATAATACGAAACCTCGCTCTATGATTTGAAGTTAAAATACTCATATATGGTAAAATAGTGACTTTTTTCACGTTTTCCATGTAGTTTGATAATACGTAAATATATTCATTTTTACCAATATTTCGATACTATTTCATGTAGTATCACGATATGTGATTTGGTCTTCAAATCTCAGAATGTCGCATAATATAGCATTTAAAGCAAGTTTTCTTGCATTTTGTTTCGTACGAAAAATCATCGAATTTAGCAATATTTTGACGTTAAAATCAACATTGTCATAAAATCCTCATATATGGTAAAATAGTGACTTTTTTCACGTTTTCCATGTAGTTTGATAATACGTAAATATATTCATTTTACCAATATTTCGATACTATTTCATGTAGTATCACGATATGTGATTTGGCCTTCAAATCTCAGAATGTCGCAGAATATAGCATTTTAAGCAAATTTTCTTGCATTTGGTTTCGTACGAAAAATCATCGAATTTAGCAATATTTTGACGATTATCATCCCCTTTTTCTCTATGTGATTTAAACAAAATATCATCGAATTAGGCAATATTTTGCCGTTTTCCACGTTTTTGTGAATTTTCAGTTTATGGGTATTAATTCACTATATATACGTAAAAATGATGCAAACACATAATTGATTAGATAATAACCTTAAAAACTTCATTTTCAATCAACTATTTGTTTCTCGTTAAAATACTGAGTAAGAGATTGAAAAGGGGAGAAGTTCTGTTTTTATTGCATATATCGACGTTTCAGCCGGAATAGAGCGGTTTTCGTGTACATCTTCCATCAGTAATATAAGCGGAAAATCAGAAACATTTTAGTTAATTCTAATGAAAACACATTGATTTTTATCATTTGTATTGGAAACATTGTCATATGTCTTTTCTTGGATCTAAATAATACGAAACCTCGCTCTATGATTTGAAGTTAAAATCCTCATATATGGTAAAATAGTGACTTTTTTCACGTTTTCCATGTAGTGTGATTTTACGTAAATATTTTCGTTTTTACCAATATTTCGATACTACTTCATGTAGTATCACGATATGTGATTTGGCCTTCAAATCTCAGAATGTCGAATAATATAGCATTTTAAGCAAGTTTTCTTGCATTTTGTTTCGTACGAGAAATCATCGAATTTAGAAATATTTTAACGTTCATCATCCCCTTTTCCTCTATGTGATTTAAACAAAATATCATCGTATTAGACAATATTTAACCGTTTTTCCACGTTTTTGTGAATTTTCAGTTTATGGGTATTAATTCACTATATATACGTAAAAATGATGCAAACACATAATTGATTAGATAATAACCTTAAAAACTTCATTTTCAATCAACTATTTGTTTCTCGTTAAAATACTGAGTAAGAGATTGAAAAGGGGAGAAGTTCTGTTTTTATTGCATATATCGACGTTTCAGCCGGAATAGAGCGGTTTTACCTGTACATCTTCCATCGGTAATATAAACAGAAAATCAGGAACATTTTAGTAAATTCTAATGAAAACACATTGATTTTTATCATTTGTATTGGAAACAACATTGTCATATGTCTTTTCTTGGATCTAAATAATACGAAACCTCGCTCTATGATTTGAAGTTAAAATCCTCATATATGGTAAAATAGTGACTTTTTCACGTTTTCCATGTAGTTTGATAATACGTAAATATATTCATTTTTACCAATATTTCGATACTATTTCATGTAGTATCACGATATGTGATTTAGCCTTCAAATCTCAGAATGTCGCATAATATAGCATTTAAAGCAAGTTTTCTTGCATTTTGTTTCGTACGAAAAATCATCGAATTTAGCAATATTTTGACGTTAAAATCAACATTGTCATAAAATCCTCATATATGGTAAAATAGTGACTTTTTTCACGTTTTCCATGTAGTTTGATAATACGTAAATATATTCATTTTACCAATATTTCGATACTATTTCATGTAGTATCACGATATGTGATTTGGCCTTCAAATCTCAGAATGTCGCAGAATATAGCATTTTAAGCAAATTTTCTTGCATTTGGTTTCGTACGAAAAATCATCGAATTTAGCAATATTTTGACGATTATCATCCCCTTTTTCTCTATGTGATTTAAACAAAATATCATCGAATTAGGCAATATTTTGCCGTTTTCCACGTTTTTGTGAATTTTCAGTTTATGGGTATTAATTCACTATATATACGTAAAAATGATGCAAACACATAATTGATTAGATAATAACCTTAAAAACTTCATTTTCAATCAACTATTTGTTTCTCGTTAAAATACTGAGTAAGAGATTGAAAAGGGGAGAAGTTCTGTTTTTATTGCATATATCGACGTTTCAGCCGGAATAGAGCGGTTTTCGTGTACATCTTCCATCAGTAATATAAGCGGAAAATCAGAAACATTTTAGTTAATTCTAATGAAAACACATTGATTTTTATCATTTGTATTGGAAACAGCATTGTCATATGTCTTTTCTTGGATCTAAATAATACGAAACCTCGCTCTATGATTTGAAGTTAAAATCCTCATATATGGTAAAATAGTGACTTTTTCACGTTTTCCATGTAGTGTGATTTTACGTAAATATATTCGTTTTTACCAATATTTCGATACTACTTCATGTAGTATCACGATAAGTGATTTGGCCTTCAAATCTCAGAATGTCGAATAATACAGCATTTCAAGCAAGTTTTCTTGCATTTTGTTTCGTACGAAAAATCATCGAATTTAGCAATATTTTGACGTTTATCATCCCCTTTTCCTCTATGTGATTTAAACAAAATATCATCGTATTAGGCAATATTTAACCGTTTTTCCACGTTTTTGTGAATTTTCAGTTTATGGGTATTAATTCACTATATATACGTAAAATTGATGCAAACACATAATTGATTAGATAATAACCTTAAAAACTTCATTTTCAATCAACTATTTGTTTCTCGTTAAAATACTGAGTAAGAGATTGAAAAGGGGAGAAGTTCTGTTTTTATTGCATATATCGACGTTTCAGCCGGAATAGAGCGGTTTTACCTGTACATCTTCCATCGGTAATATAAACGGAAAATCAGGAACATTTTAGTAAATTCTAATGAAAACACATTGATTTTTATCATTTGTATTGGAAACAACATTGTCATATGTCTTTTCTTGGATCTAAATAATACGAAACCTCGCTCTATGATTTGAAGTTAAAATCCTCATATATGGTAAAATAGTGACTTTTTCACGTTTTCCATGTAGTTTGATAATACGTAAATATATTCATTTTTACCAATATTTCGATACTATTTCATGTAGTATCACGATATGTGATTTGGCGTTCAAATCTCAGAATGTCGCTTAATATAGCATTTTAAGCAAGTTTTCTTGCATTTTGTTTCGTACGAAAAATCATCGAATTTAGCAATATTTTGACGATTATCATCCCCTTTTTCTCTATGTGATTTAAACAAAATATCACCGAATTAGGCAATATTTTGCCGTTTTTCCACGTTTTTGTGAATTTTCAGTTTATGGGTATTAATTCACTATATATACGTAAAAATAATGCAAACACATAATTGATTAGATAATAACCTTAAAAACTTCATTTTCAATCAACTATTTGTTTCTCGTTAAAATACTGAGTAAGAGATTGAAAAGGGGAGAAGTACTGTTTTTATTGCATATATCGACGTTTCAGCCGGAATAGAGCGGTTTTCGTGTACATCTTCCATCGGTAATATAAACGGAAAATCAGGAACATTTTAGTTAATTCTAATGAAAACACATTGATTTTTATCATTTATATTGGAAACAACATTGTCATATGTCTTTTCTTGGATCTAAATAATACGAAACCTCGCTCTATGATTTGAAGTTAAAATCCTCATATATGGTAAAATAGTGACTTTTTCATGTTTTCCATGTAGTGTGATTTTACGTAAATATATTCGTTTTTACCAATATTTCGATACTACTTCATGTAGTATCACGATATGTGATTTGGCCTTCAAATCTCAGAATGTCGCATAATATAGCATTTAAGCAAGTTTTCTTGCATTTTGTTTCGTACGAAAAATCATCGAATTTAGCAATATTTTGACGTTTATCATCCCCTTTTCCTCTATGTGATTTAAACAAAATATCATCGAATTAGGCAATATTTTGCCGTTTTTCAACGTTTTTGTGAATTTTCAGTTTATGGGTATTAATTCACTGTGTATACGTAAAAATGATGCAAGCACATAATTGATTAGATAATAACCTTGAAAACTTAATTTTCAATCAACTATTTGTTTCTCGTTAAAATACTGACTAAGAGATTGAAAAGGGGAGATGTTCTGTTTTTATTGCATATATCGACGTTTCAGCCGGAATAGAGCGGTTTTCGTGTATATCTTCCATTAGTACTATAAACGGAAAATCAGGAACATTTTAGTAAATTCTAATGAAAACACATTGATTTTTATCATTTGTATTGGAAACAACATTGTCATATGTCTTTTCTTGGATCTAAATAATACGAAACCTCGCTCTATGATTTGAAGTTAAAATCCTCATATATGGTAAAATAGTGACTTTTTTCACGTTTTCCATGTAGTGTGATTTTACGTAAATATATTCGTTTTTACCAATATTTCGATACTACTTCATGTAGTATCACGATATGTGATTTGGCCTTCAAATCTCAGAATGTCGAATAATATAGCATTTTAAGCAAGTTTTCTTGCATTTTGTTTCGTACGAAAAATCATCGAATTTAGCAATATTTTGACGTTTATCATCCCCTTTTCCTCTATGTGATTTAAACAAAATATCATCGAATTATGCAAATTTTGACGTTTTTCCACGTTTTTGTGAATTTTCAGTTTATGGGTATTAATTCACTATATATACGTAAAAATGATGCAAACACATAATTGATTAGATAATAACCTTAAAAACTTCATTTTCAATCAACTATTTGTTTCTCGTTAAAATACTGAGTAAGAGATTGAAAAGGGGAGAAGTTCTGTTTTTATTGCATATATCGACGTTTCAGCCGGAATAGAGCGGTTTTCGTGTACATCTTCCATCAGTAATATAAGCGGAAAATCAGAAACATTTTAGTTAATTCTAATGAAAACACATTGATTTTTATCATTTGTATTGGAAACAACATTGTCATATGTCTTTTCTTGGATCTAAATAATACGAAACCTCGCTCTATGATTTGAAGTTAAAATCCTCATATATGGTAAAATAGTGATTTTTTTCACGTTTTCCATGTAGTGTGATTTTACGTAAATATTTTCGTTTTTACCAATATTTCGATACTACTTCATGTAGTATCACGATATGTGATTTGGCCTTCAAATCTCAGAATGTCGAATAATATAGCATTTTAAGCAAGTTTTCTTGCATTTTGTTTCGTACGAAAAATCATCGAATTTAGAAATATTTTAACGTTCATCATCCCCTTTTCCTCTATGTGATTTAAACAAAATATCATCGTATTAGACAATATTTAACCGTTTATCCACGTTTTTGTGAATTTTCAGTTTATGGGTATTAATTCACTATATATACGTAAAAATGATGCAAACACATAATTGATTAGATAATAATTTTAAAAACTTCATTTTCAATCAACTATTTGTTTCTCGTTAAAATACTGAGTAAGAGATTGAAAAGGGGAGAAGTTCTGTTTTTATTGCATATATCGACGTTTCAGCCGGAATAGAGCGGTTTTACCTGTACATCTTCCATCGGTAATATAAACAGAAAATCAGGAACATTTTAGTAAATTCTAATGAAAACACATTGATTTTTATCATTTGTATTGGAAACAACATTGTCATATGTCTTTTCTTGGATCTAAATAATACGAAACCTCGCTCTATGATTTGAAGTTAAAATCCTCATATATGGTAAAATAGTGACTTTTTTCACGTTTTCCATGTAGTTTGATAATACGTAAATATATTCATTTTTACCAATATTTCGATACTATTTCATGTAGTATCACGATATGTGATTTGGCCTTCAAATCTCAGAATGTCGCATAATATAGCATTTAAAGCAAGTTTTCTTGCATTTTGTTTCGTACGAAAAATCATCGAATTTAGCAATATTTTGACGTTAAAATCAACATTGTCATAAAATCCTCATATATGGTAAAATAGTGACTTTTTTCACGTTTTCCATGTAGTTTGATAATACGTAAATATATTCATTTTACCAATATTTCGATACTATTTCATGTAGTATCACGATATGTGATTTGTCCTTCAAATCTCAGAATGTCGCAGAATATAGCATTTTAAGCAAATTTTCTTGCATTTGGTTTCGTACGAAAAATCATCGAATTTAGCAATATTTTGACGATTATCATCCCCTTTTTCTCTATGTGATTTAAACAAAATATCATCGAATTAGGCAATATTTTGCCGTTTTCCACGTTTTTGTGAATTTTCAGTTTATGGGTATTAATTCACTATATATACGTAAAAATGATGCAAACACATAATTGATTAGATAATAACCTTAAAAACTTCATTTTCAATCAACTATTTGTTTCTCGTTAAAATACTGAGTAAGAGATTGAAAAGGGGAGAAGTTCTGTTTTTATTGCATATATCGACGTTTCAGCCGGAATAGAGCGGTTTTCGTGTACATCTTCCATCAGTAATATAAGCGGAAAATCAGAAACATTTTAGTTAATTCTAATGAAAACACATTGATTTTTATCATTTGTATTGGAAACAGCATTGTCATATGTCTTTTCTTGGATCTAAATAATACGAAACCTCGCTCTATGATTTGAAGTTAAAATCCTCATATATGGTAAAATAGTGACTTTTTTCACGTTTTTCCATGTAGTGTGATTTTACGTAAATATATTCGTTTTTACCAATATTTCGATACTACTTCATGTAGTATCACGATATGTGATTTGGCCTTCAAATCTCAGAATGTCGAATAATATAGCATTTTAAGCAAGTTTTCTTGCATTTTGTTTCGTACGAAAAATCATCGAATTTAGCAATATTTTGACGTTTATCATCCCCTTTTCCTCTATGTGATTTAAACAAAATATCATCGTATTAGGCAATATTTAACCGTTTTTCCACGTTTTTGTGAATTTTCAGTTTATGGGTATTAATTCACTATATATACCTAAAATTGATGCAAACACATAATTGATTAGATAATAACCTTAAAAACTTCATTTTCAATCAACTATTTGTTTCTCGTTAAAATACTGAGTAAGAGATTGAAAAGGGGAGAAGTTCTGTTTTTATTGCATATATCGACGTTTCAGCCGGAATAGAGCGGTTTTACCTGTACATCTTCCATCGGTAATATAAACGGAAAATCAGGAACATTTTAGTAAATTCTAATGAAAACACATTGATTTTTATCATTTGTATTGGAAACAACATTGTCATATGTCTTTTCTTGGATCTAAATAATACGAAACCTCGCTCTATGATTTGAAGTTAAAATCCTCATATATGGTAAAATAGTGACTTTTTCACGTTTTCCATGTAGTTTGATAATACGTAAATATATTCATTTTTACCAATATTTCGATACTATTTCATGTAGTATCACGATATGTGATTTGGCGTTCAAATCTCAGAATGTCGCTTAATATAGCATTTTAAGCAAGTTTTCTTGCATTTTGTTTCGTACGAAAAATCATCGAATTTAGCAATATTTTGACGATTATCATCCCCTTTTTCTCTATGTGATTTAAACAAAATATCACCGAATTAGGCAATATTTTGCCGTTTTTCCACGTTTTTGTGAATTTTCAGTTTATGGGTATTAATTCACTATATATACGTAAAAATAATGCAAACACATAATTGATTAGATAATAACCTTAAAAACTTCATTTTCAATCAACTATTTGTTTCTCGTTAAAATACTGAGTAAGAGATTGAAAAGGGGAGAAGTTCTGTTTTTATTGCATATATCGACGTTTCAACCGGAATAGAGCGGTTTTCGTGTACATCTTCCATCGGTAATATAAACGGAAAATCAGGAACATTTTAGTTAATTCTAATGAAAACACATTGATTTTTATCATTTATATTGGAAACAACATTGTCATATGTCTTTTCTTGGATCTAAATAATACGAAACCTCGCTCTATGATTTGAAGTTAAAATCCTCATATATGGTAAAATAGTGACTTTTTCACGTTTTCCATGTAGTGTGATTTTACGTAAATATATTCGTTTTTACCAATATTTCGATACTACTTCATGTAGTATCACGATATGTGATTTGGCCTTCAAATCTCAGAATGTCGCATAATATAGCATTTAAGCAAGTTTTCTTGCATTTTGTTTCGTACGAAAAATCATCGAATTTAGCAATATTTTGACGTTTATCATCCCCTTTTCCTCTATGTGATTTAAACAAAATATCATCGAATTAGGCAATATTTTGCCGTTTTTCAACGTTTTTGTGAATTTTCAGTTTATGGGTATTAATTCACTGTGTATACGTAAAAATGATGCAAGCACATAATTGATTAGATAATAACCTTGAAAATTTAATTTTCAATCAACTATTTGTTTCTCGTTAAAATACTGACTAAGAGATTGAAAAGGGGAGATGTTCTGTTTTTATTGCATATATCGACGTTTCAGCCGGAATAGAGCGGTTTTCGTGTACATCTTCCATTAGTACTATAAACGGAAAATCAGGAACATTTTAGTAAATTCTAATGAAAACACATTGATTTTTATCATTTGTATTGGAAACAACATTGTCATATGTCTTTTCTTGGATCTAAATAATACGAAACCTCGCTCTATGATTTGAAGTTAAAATCCTCATATATGGTAAAATAGTGACTTTTTTCACGTTTTCCATGTAGTGTGATTTTACGTAAATATATTCGTTTTTACCAATATTTCGATACTACTTCATGTAGTATCACGATATGTGATTTGGCCTTCAAATCTCAGAATGTCGAATAATATAGCATTTTAAGCAAGTTTTCTTGCATTTTGTTTCGTACGAAAAATCATCGAATTTAGAAATATTTTAACGTTCATCATCCCCTTTTCCTCTATGTGATTTAAACAAAATATCATCGTATTAGACAATATTTAACCGTTTATCCACGTTTTTGTGAATTTTCAGTTTATGGGTATTAATTCACTATATATACGTAAAAATGATGCAAACACATAATTGATTAGATAATAACCTTAAAAACTTCATTTTCAATCAACTATTTGTTTCTCGTTAAAATACTGAGTAAGAGATTGAAAAGGGGAGAAGTTCTGTTTTTATTGCATATATCGACGTTTCAGCCGGAATAGAGCGGTTTTACCTGTACATCTTCCATCGGTAATATAAACAGAAAATCAGGAACATTTTAGTAAATTCTAATGAAAACACATTGATTTTTATCATTTGTATTGGAAACAACATTGTCATATGTCTTTTCTTGGATCTAAATAATACGAAACCTCGCTCTATGATTTGAAGTTAAAATCCTCATATATGGTAAAATAGTGACTTTTTTCACCTTTTCCATGTAGTTTGATAATACGTAAATATATTCATTTTTACCAATATTTCGATACTATTTCATGTAGTATCACGATATGTGATTTGGCCTTCAAATCTCAGAATGTCGCATAATATAGCATTTAAAGCAAGTTTTCTTGCATTTTGTTTCGTACGAAAAATCATCGAATTTAGCAATATTTTGACGTTAAAATCAACATTGTCATAAAATCCTCATATATGGTAAAATAGTGACTTTTTTCACGTTTTCCATGTAGTTTGATAATACGTAAATATATTCATTTTACCAATATTTCGATACTATTTCATGTAGTATCACGATATGTGATTTGTCCTTCAAATCTCAGAATGTCGCAGAATATAGCATTTTAAGCAAATTTTCTTGCATTTGGTTTCGTACGAAAAATCATCGAATTTAGCAATATTTTGACGATTATCATCCCCTTTTTCTCTATGTGATTTAAACAAAATATCATCGAATTAGGCAATATTTTGCCGTTTTCCACGTTTTTGTGAATTTTCAGTTTATGGGTATTAATTCACTATATATACGTAAAAATGATGCAAACACATAATTGATTAGATAATAACCTTAAAAACTTCATTTTCAATCAACTATTTGTTTCTCGTTAAAATACTGAGTAAGAGATTGAAAAGGGGAGAAGTTCTGTTTTTATTGCATATATCGACGTTTCAGCCGGAATAGAGCGGTTTTCGTGTACATCTTCCATCAGTAATATAAGCGGAAAATCAGAAACATTTTAGTTAATTCTAATGAAAACACATTGATTTTTATCATTTGTATTGGAAACAGCATTGTCATATGTCTTTTCTTGGATCTAAATAATACGAAACCTCGCTCTATGATTTGAAGTTAAAATCCTCATATATGGTAAAATAGTGACTTTTTTCACGTTTTCCATGTAGTGTGATTTTACGTAAATATATTCGTTTTTACCAATATTTCGATACTACTTCATGTAGTATCACGATATGTGATTTGGCCTTCAAATCTCAGAATGTCGAATAATATAGCATTTTAAGCAAGTTTTCTTGCATTTTGTTTCGTACGAAAAATCATCGAATTTAGCAATATTTTGACGTTTATCATCCCCTTTTCCTCTATGTGATTTAAACAAAATATCATCGTATTAGGCAATATTTAACCGTTTTTCCACGTTTTTGTGAATTTTCAGTTTATGGGTATTAATTCACTATATATACCTAAAATTGATGCAAACACATAATTGATTAGATAATAACCTTAACTTCATTTTCAATCAACTATTTGTTTCTCGTTAAAATACTGAGTAAGAGATTGAAAAGGGGAGAAGTTCTGTTTTTATTGCATATATCGACGTTTCAGCCGGAATAGAGCGGTTTTACCTGTACATCTTCCATCGGTAATATAAACGGAAAATCAGGAACATTTTAGTAAATTCTAATGAAAACACATTGATTTTTATCATTTGTATTGGAAACAACATTGTCATATGTCTTTTCTTGGATCTAAATAATACGAAACCTCGCTCTATGATTTGAAGTTAAAATCCTCATATATGGTAAAATAGTGACTTTTTCACGTTTTCCATGTAGTTTGATAATACGTAAATATATTCATTTTTACCAATATTTCGATACTATTTCATGTAGTATCACGATATGTGATTTGGCGTTCAAATCTCAGAATGTCGCTTAATATAGCATTTTAAGCAAGTTTTCTTGCATTTTGTTTCGTACGAAAAATCATCGAATTTAGCAATATTTTGACGATTATCATCCCCTTTTTCTCTATGTGATTTAAACAAAATATCACCGAATTAGGCAATATTTTGCCGTTTTTCCACGTTTTTGTGAATTTTCAGTTTATGGGTATTAATTCACTATATATACGTAAAAATAATGCAAACACATAATTGATTAGATAATAACCTTAAAAACTTCATTTTCAATCAACTATTTGTTTCTCGTTAAAATACTGAGTAAGAGATTGAAAAGGGGAGAAGTTCTGTTTTTATTGCATATATCGACGTTTCAGCCGGAATAGAGCGGTTTTCGTGTACATCTTCCATCGGTAATATAAACGGAAAATCAGGAACATTTTAGTTAATTCTAATGAAAACACATTGATTTTTATCATTTATATTGGAAACAACATTGTCATATGTCTTTTCTTGGATCTAAATAATACGAAACCTCGCTCTATGATTTGAAGTTAAAATCCTCATATATGGTAAAATAGTGACTTTTTCACGTTTTCCATGTAGTGTGATTTTACGTAAATATATTCGTTTTTACCAATATTTCGATACTACTTCATGTAGTATCACGATATGTGATTTGGCCTTCAAATCTCAGAATGTCGCATAATATAGCATTTAAGCAAGTTTTCTTGCATTTTGTTTCGTACGAAAAATCATCGAATTTAGCAATATTTTGACGTTTATCATCCCCTTTTCCTCTATGTGATTTAAACAAAATATCATCGAATTAGGCAATATTTTGCCGTTTTTCAACGTTTTTGTGAATTTTCAGTTTATGGGTATTAATTCACTGTGTATACGTAAAAATGATGCAAGCACATAATTGATTAGATAATAACCTTGAAAACTTAATTTTCAATCAACTATTTGTTTCTCGTTAAAATACTGACTAAGAGATTGAAAAGGGGAGATGTTCTGTTTTTATTGCATATATCGACGTTTCAGCCGGAATAGAGCGGTTTTCGTGTACATCTTCCATTAGTACTATAAACGGAAAATCAGGAACATTTTAGTAAATTCTAATGAAAACACATTGATTTTTATCATTTGTATTGGAAACAACATTGTCATATGTCTTTTCTTGGATCTAAATAATACGAAACCTCGCTCTATGATTTGAAGTTAAAATCCTCATATATGGTAAAATAGTGACTTTTTTCACGTTTTCCATGTAGTGTGATTTTACGTAAATATATTCGTTTTTACCAATATTTCGATACTACTTCATGTAGTATCACGATATGTGATTTGGCCTTCAAATCTCAGAATGTCGAATAATATAGCATTTTAAGCAAGTTTTCTTGCATTTTGTTTCGTACGAAAAATCATCGAACTTAGCAAAATTTTGACGTTTATCATCCCCTTTTCCTCTATGTGATTTAAACAAAATATCATCGAATTATGCAAATTTTGACGTTTTTCCACGTTTTTGTGAATTTTCAGTTTATGGGTATTAATTCACTATATATACGTAAAAATGATGCAAACACATAATTGATTAGATAATAACCTTAAAAACTTCATTTTCAATCAACTATTTGTTTCTCGTTAAAATACTGAGTAAGAGATTGAAAAGGGGAGAAGTTCTGTTTTTATTGCATATATCGACGTTTCAGCCGGAATAGAGCGGTTTTCGTGTACATCTTCCATCAGTAATATAAGCGGAAAATCAGAAACATTTTAGTTAATTCTAATGAAAACACATTGATTTTTATCATTTGTATTGGAAACAACATTGTCATATGTCTTTTCTTGGATCTAAATAATACGAAACCTCGCTCTATGATTTGAAGTTAAAATCCTCATATATGGTAAAATAATGATTTTTTTCACGTTTTCCATGTAGTGTGATTTTACGTAAATATTTTCGTTTTTACCAATATTTCGATACTACTTCATGTAGTATCACGATATGTGATTTGGCCTTCAAATCTCAGAATGTCGAATAATATAGCATTTTAAGCAAGTTTTCTTGCATTTTGTTTCGTACGAAAAATCATCGAATTTAGAAATATTTTAACGTTCATCATCCCCTTTTCCTCTATGTGATTTAAACAAAATATCATCGTATTAGACAATATTTAACCGTTTATCCACGTTTTTGTGAATTTTCAGTTTATGGGTATTAATTCACTATATATACGTAAAAATGATGCAAACACATAATTGATTAGATAATAACCTTAAAAACTTCATTTTCAATCAACTATTTGTTTCTCGTTAAAATACTGAGTAAGAGATTGAAAAGGGGAGAAGTTCTGTTTTTATTGCATATATCGACGTTTCAGCCGGAATAGAGCGGTTTTACCTGTACATCTTCCATCGGTAATATAAACAGAAAATCAGGAACATTTTAGTAAATTCTAATGAAAACACATTGATTTTTATCATTTGTATTGGAAACAACATTGTCATATGTCTTTTCTTGGATCTAAATAATACGAAACCTCGCTCTATGATTTGAAGTTAAAATCCTCATATATGGTAAAATAGTGACTTTTTTCACGTTTTCCATGTAGTTTGATAATACGTAAATATATTCATTTTTACCAATATTTCGATACTATTTCATGTAGTATCACGATATGTGATTTGGCCTTCAAATCTCAGAATGTCGCATAATATAGCATTTAAAGCAAGTTTTCTTGCATTTTGTTTCGTACGAAAAATCATCGAATTTAGCAATATTTTGACGTTAAAATCAACATTGTCATAAAATCCTCATATATGGTAAAATAGTGACTTTTTTCACGTTTTCCATGTAGTTTGATAATACGTAAATATATTCATTTTACCAATATTTCGATACTATTTCATGTAGTATCACGATATGTGATTTGTCCTTCAAATCTCAGAATGTCGCAGAATATAGCATTTTAAGCAAATTTTCTTGCATTTGGTTTCGTACGAAAAATCATCGAATTTAGCAATATTTTGACGATTATCATCCCCTTTTTCTCTATGTGATTTAAACAAAATATCATCGAATTAGGCAATATTTTGCCGTTTTCCACGTTTTTGTGAATTTTCAGTTTATGGGTATTAATTCACTATATATACGTAAAAATGATGCAAACACATAATTGATTAGATAATAACCTTAAAAACTTCATTTTCAATCAACTATTTGTTTCTCGTTAAAATACTGAGTAAGAGATTGAAAAGGGGAGAAGTTCTGTTTTTATTGCATATATCGACGTTTCAGCCGGAATAGAGCGGTTTTCGTGTACATCTTCCATCAGTAATATAAGCGGAAAATCAGAAACATTTTAGTTAATTCTAATGAAAACACATTGATTTTTATCATTTGTATTGGAAACAGCATTGTCATATGTCTTTTCTTGGATCTAAATAATACGAAACCTCGCTCTATGATTTGAAGTTAAAATCCTCATATATGGTAAAATAGTGACTTTTTTCACGTTTTCCATGTAGTGTGATTTTACGTAAATATATTCGTTTTTACCAATATTTCGATACTACTTCATGTAGTATCACGATATGTGATTTGGCCTTCAAATCTCAGAATGTCGAATAATATAGCATTTTAAGCAAGTTTTCTTGCATTTTGTTTCGTACGAAAAATCATCGAATTTAGCAATATTTTGACGTTTATCATCCCCTTTTCCTCTATGTGATTTAAACAAAATATCATCGAATTATGCAAATTTTGACGTTTTTCCACGTTTTTGTGAATTTTCAGTTTATAGGTATTAATTCACTATATATACGTAAAAATGATGCAAACACCTAATTGATTAGATAATAACCTTAAAAACTTCATTTTCAATCAACTATTTGTTTCTCGTTAAAATACTGAGTAAGAGATTGAAAAGGGGAGAAGTTCTGTTTTTATTGCATATATCGACGTTTCAGCCGGAATAGAGCGGTTTTACCTGTACATCTTCCATCGGTAATATAAACAGAAAATCAGGAACATTTTAGTAAATTCTAATGAAAACACATTGATTTTTATCATTTGTATTGGAAACAACATTGTCATATGTCTTTTCTTGGATCTAAATAATACGAAACCTCGCTCTATGATTTGAAGTTAAAATCCTCATATATGGTAAAATAGTGACTTTTTTCACGTTTTCCATGTAGTTTGATAATACGTAAATATATTCATTTTTACCAATATTTCGATACTATTTCATGTAGTATCACGATATGTGATTTGGCCTTCAAATCTCAGAATGTCGCATAATATAGCATTTAAAGCAAGTTTTCTTGCATTTTGTTTCGTACGAAAAATCATCGAATTTAGCAATATTTTGACGTTAAAATCAACATTGTCATAAAATCCTCATATATGGTAAAATAGTGACTTTTTTTACGTTTTCCATGTAGTTTGATAATACGTAAATATATTCATTTTACCAATATTTCGATACTATTTCATGTAGTATCACGATATGTGATTTGTCCTTCAAATCTCAGAATGTCGCAGAATATAGCATTTTAAGCAAATTTTCTTGCATTTGGTTTCGTACGAAAAATCATCGAATTTAGCAATATTTTGACGATTATCATCCCCTTTTTCTCTATGTGATTTAAACAAAATATCATCGAATTAGGCAATATTTTGCCGTTTTCCACGTTTTTGTGAATTTTCAGTTTATGGGTATTAATTCACTATATATACGTAAAAATGATGCAAACACATAATTGATTAGATAATAACCTTAAAAACTTCATTTTCAATCAACTATTTGTTTCTCGTTAAAATACTGAGTAAGAGATTGAAAAGGGGAGAAGTTCTGTTTTTATTGCATATATCGACGTTTCAGCCGGAATAGAGCGGTTTTCGTGTACATCTTCCATCGGTAATATAAACGGAAAATCAGGAACATTTTAGTTAATTCTAATGAAAACACATTGATTTTTATCATTTATATTGGAAACAACATTGTCATATGTCTTTTCTTGGATCTAAATAATACGAAACCTCGCTCTATGATTTGAAGTTAAAATCCTCATATATGGTAAAATAGTGACTTTTTCACGTTTTCCATGTAGTGTGATTTTACGTAAATATATTCGTTTTTACCAATATTTCGATACTACTTCATGTAGTATCACGATATGTGATTTGGCCTTCAAATCTCAGAATGTCGCATAATATAGCATTTAAGCAAGTTTTCTTGCATTTTGTTTCGTACGAAAAATCATCGAATTTAGCAATATTTTGACGTTTATCATCCCCTTTTCCCCTATGTGATTTAAACAAAATATCATCGAATTAGGCAATATTTTGCCGTTTTTCAACGTTTTTGTGAATTTTCAGTTTATGGGTATTAATTCACTGTGTATACGTAAAAATGATGCAAGCACATAATTGATTAGATAATAACCTTGAAAACTTAATTTTCAATCAACTATTTGTTTCTCGTTAAAATACTGACTAAGAGATTGAAAAGGGGAGATGTTCTGTTTTTATTGCATATACCGACGTTTCAGCCGGAATAGAGCGGTTTTCGTGTACATCTTCCATTAGTACTATAAACGGAAAATCAGGAACATTTTAGTAAATTCTAATGAAAACACATTGATTTTTATCATTTGTATTGGAAACAACATTGTCATATATCTTTTCTTGGATCTAAATAATACGAAACCTCGCTCTATGATTTGAAGTTAAAATCCTCATATATGGTAAAATAGTGACTTTTTTCACGTTTTCCATGTAGTGTGATTTTACGTAAATATATTCGTTTTTACCAATATTTCGATACTACTTCATGTAGTATCACGATATGTGATTTGGCCTTCAAATCTCAGAATGTCGAATAATATAGCATTTTAAGCAAGTTTTCTTGCATTTTGTTTCGTACGAAAAATCATCGAATTTAGCAATATTTTGACGTTTATCATCCCCTTTTCCTCTATGTGATTTAAACAAAATATCATCGAATTATGCAAATTTTGACGTTTTTCCACGTTTTTGTGAATTTTCAGTTTATGGGTATTAATTCACTATATATACGTAAAAATGATGCAAACACATAATTGATTAGATAATAACCTTAAAAACTTCATTTTCAATCAACTATTTGTTTCTCGTTAAAATACTGAGTAAGAGATTGAAAAGGGGAGAAGTTCTGTTTTTATTGCATATATCGACGTTTCAGCCGGAATAGAGCGGTTTTCGTGTACATCTTCCATCAGTAATATAAGCGGAAAATCAGAAACATTTTAGTTAATTCTAATGAAAACACATTGATTTTTATCATTTGTATTGGAAACAACATTGTCATATGTCTTTTCTTGGATCTAAATAATACGAAACCTCGCTCTATGATTTGAAGTTAAAATCCTCATATATGGTAAAATAGTGATTTTTTTCACGTTTTCCATGTAGTGTGATTTTACGTAAATATTTTCGTTTTTACCAATATTTCGATACTACTTCATGTAGTATCACGATATGTGATTTGGCCTTCAAATCTCAGAATGTCGAATAATATAGCATTTTAAGCAAGTTTTCTTGCATTTTGTTTCGTACGAAAAATCATCGAATTTAGAAATATTTTAACGTTCATCATCCCCTTTTCCTCTATGTGATTTAAACAAAATATCATCGTATTAGACAATATTTAACTGTTTATCCACGTTTTTGTGAATTTTCAGTTTATGGGTATTAATTCACTATATATACGTAAAAATGATGCAAACACATAATTGATTAGATAATAACCTTAAAAACTTCATTTTCAATCAACTATTTGTTTCTCGTTAAAATACTGAGTAAGAGATTGAAAAGGGGAGAAGTTCTGTTTTTATTGCATATATCGACGTTTCAGCCGGAATAGAGCGGTTTTACCTGTACATCTTCCATCGGTAATATAAACAGAAAATCAGGAACATTTTAGTAAATTCTAATGAAAACACATTGATTTTTATCATTTGTATTGGAAACAACATTGTCATATGTCTTTTCTTGGATCTAAATAATACGAAACCTCGCTCTATGATTTGAAGTTAAAATCCTCATATATGGTAAAATAGTGACTTTTTTCACGTTTTCCATGTAGTTTGATAATACGTAAATATATTCATTTTTACCAATATTTCGATACTATTTCATGTAGTATCACGATATGTGATTTGGCCTTCAAATCTCAGAATGTCGCATAATATAGCATTTAAAGCAAGTTTTCTTGCATTTTGTTTCGTACGAAAAATCATCGAATTTAGCAATATTTTGACGTTAAAATCAACATTGTCATAAAATCCTCATATATGGTAAAATAGTGACTTTTTTCACGTTTTCCATGTAGTTTGATAATACGTAAATATATTCATTTTACCAATATTTCGATACTATTTCATGTAGTATCACGATATGTGATTTGTCCTTCAAATCTCAGAATGTCGCAGAATATAGCATTTTAAGCAAATTTTCTTGCATTTGGTTTCGTACGAAAAATCATCGAATTTAGCAATATTTTGACGATTATCATCCCCTTTTTCTCTATGTGATTTAAACAAAATATCATCGAATTAGGCAATATTTTGCCGTTTTCCACGTTTTTGTGAATTTTCAGTTTATGGGTATTAATTCACTATATATACGTAAAAATGATGCAAACACATAATTGATTAGATAATAACCTTAAAAACTTCATTTTCAATCAACTATTTGTTTCTCGTTAAAATACTGAGTAAGAGATTGAAAAGGGGAGAAGTTCTGTTTTTATTGCATATATCGACGTTTCAGCCGGAATAGAGCGGTTTTCGTGTACATCTTCCATCAGTAATATAAGCGGAAAATCAGAAACATTTGAGTTAATTCTAATGAAAACACATTGATTTTTATCATTTGTATTGGAAACAGCATTGTCATATGTCTTTTCTTGGATCTAAATAATACGAAACCTCGCTCTATGATTTGAAGTTAAAATCCTCATATATGGTAAAATAGTGACTTTTTTCACGTTTTCCATGTAGTGTGATTTTACGTAAATATATTCGTTTTTACCAATATTTCGATACTACTTCATGTAGTATCACGATATGTGATTTGGCCTTCAAATCTCAGAATGTCGAATAATATAGCATTTTAAGCAAGTTTTCTTGCATTTTGTTTCGTACGAAAAATCATCGAATTTAGCAATATTTTGACGTTTATCATCCCCTTTTCCTCTATGTGATTTAAACAAAATATCATCGTATTAGGCAATATTTAACCGTTTTTCCACGTTTTTGTGAATTTTCTGTTTATGGGTATTAATTCACTATATATACGTAAAATTGATGCAAACACATAATTGATTAGATAATAACCTTAAAAACTTCATTTTCAATCAACTATTTGTTTCTCGTTAAAATACTGAGTAAGAGATTGAAAAGGGGAGAAGTTCTGTTTTTATTGCATATATCGACGTTTCAGCCGAAATAGAGCGGTTTTACCTGTACATCTTCCATCGGTAATATAAACGGAAAATCAGGAACATTTTAGTAAATTCTAATGAAAACACATTGATTTTTATCATTTGTATTGGAAACAACATTGTCATATGTCTTTTCTTGGATCTAAATAATACGAAACCTCGCTCTATGATTTGAAGTTAAAATCCTCATATATGGTAAAATAGTGACTTTTTCACGTTTTCCATGTAGTTTGATAATACGTAAATATATTCATTTTTACCAATATTTCGATACTATTTCATGTAGTATCACAATATGTGATTTGGCGTTCAAATCTCAGAATGTCGCTTAATATAGCATTTTAAGCAAGTTTTCTTGCATTTTGTTTCGTACGAAAAATCATCGAATTTAGCAATATTTTGACGATTATCATCCCCTTTTTCTCTATGTGATTTAAACAAAATATCATCGAATTAGGCAATATTTTGCCGTTTTTCCACGTTTTTGTGAATTTTCAGTTTATGGGTATTAATTCACTATATATACGTAAAAATAATGCAAACACATAATTGATTAGATAATAACCTTAAAAACTTCATTTTCAATCAACTATTTGTTTCTCGTTAAAATACTGAGTAAGAGATTGAAAAGGGGAGAAGTTCTGTTTTTATTGCATATATCGACGTTTCAGCCGGAATAGAGCGGTTTTCGTGTACATCTTCCATCGGTAATATAAACGGAAAATCAGGAACATTTTAGTTAATTCTAATGAAAACACATTGATTTTTATCATTTGTATTGGAAACAACATTGTCATATGTCTTTTCTTGGATCTAAATAATACGAAACCTCGCTCTATGATTTGAAGTTAAAATCCTCGTATATGGTAAAAGAGTGACTTTTTTCACGTTTTCCATGTAGTGTGATTTTACGTAAATATATTCGTTTTTACCAATATTTCGATACTACTTCATGTAGTATCACGATGTGATTTGGCCTTCAAATCTCAGAATGTCGAATAATATAGCATTTTAAGCAAGTTTTCTTGCATTTTGTTTCGTACGAAAAATCATCGAATTTAGCAATATTTTGACGTTCATCATCCCCTTTTCCTCTATGTGATTTAAACAAAATATCATCGTATTAGGCAATATTTAACCGTTTTTCCACGTTTTTGTGAATTTTCAGTTTATGGGTATTAATTCACTATATATACGTAAAATTGATGCAAACACATAATTGATTAGATAATAACCTTAAAAACTTCATTTTCAATCAACTATTTGTTTCTCGTTAAAATACTGAGTAAGAGATTGAAAAGGGGAGAAGTTCTGTTTTTATTGCATATATCGACGTTTCAGCCGGAATAGAGCGGTTTTCGTGTACATCTTCCATCAGTAATATAAGCGGAAAATCAGAAACATTTTAGTTAATTCTAATGAAAACACATTGATTTTTATCATTTGTATTGGAAACAACATTGTCATATGTCTTTTCTTGGATCTAAATAATACGAAACCTCGCTCTATGATTTGAAGATAAAATCCTCATATATGGTAAAATAGTGACTTTTTTCACGTTTTCCATGTAGTGTGATTTTACGTAAATATATTCGTTTTTACCAATATTTCGATACTACTTCATGTAGTATCACGATATGTGATTTGGCCTTCAAATCTCAGAATGTCGAATAATATAGCATTTTAAGCAAGTTTTCTTGCATTTTGTTTCGTACGAAAAATCATCGAATTTAGCAATATTTTAACGTTCATCATCCCCTTTTCCTCTATGTGATTTAAACAAAGTATCATCGTATTAGGCAATATTTAACCGTTTTTCCACGTTTTTGTGAATTTTCAGTTTATGGGTATTAATTCACTATATATACGTAAAAATGATGCAAACACATAATTGATTAGATAATAACCTTAAAAACTTCATTTTCAATCAACTATTTGTTTCTCGTTAAAATACTGAGTAAGAGATTGAAAAGGGGAGAAGTTCTGTTTTTATTGCATATATCGACGTTTCAGCCGGAATAGAGCGGTTTTACCTGCACATCTTCCATCGGTAATATAAACAGAAAATCAGGAACATTTTAGTAAATTCTAATGAAAACACATTGATTTTTATCATTTGTATTGGAAACAACATTGTCATATGTCTTTTCTTGGATCTAAATAATACGAAACCTCGCTCTATGATTTGAAGTTAAAATCCTCATATATGGTAAAATAGTGACTTTTTCACGTTTTCCATGTAGTTTGATAATACGTAAATATATTCATTTTTACCAATATTTCGATACTATTTCATGTAGTATCTCGATATGTGATTTGGCCTTCAAATCTCAGAATGTCGCATAATATAGCATTTTAAGCAAGTTTTCTTGCATTTTGTTTCGTACGAAAAATCATCGAATTTAGCAATATTTTGACGTTAAAATCAACATTGTCATAAAACCCTCATATATGGTAAAATAGTGACTTTTTCACGTTTTCCATGTAGTTTGATAATACGTAAATATATTCATTTTTACCAATATTTCGATACTATTTCATGTAGTATCATGATACTACATGAAATTTGGCCTTCAAATCTCAGAATGTCGCAGAATATAGCATTTTAAGCAAATTTTCTTGCATTTGGTTTCGTACGAAAAATCATCGAATTTAGCAATATTTTGACGATTATCATCCCCTTTTTCTCTATGTGATTTAAACAAAATATCGTCGAATTAGGCAATATTTTGCCGTTTTCCACGTTTTTGTGAATTTTCAGTTTATGGGTATTAATTCACTATATATACGTAAAAATGATGCAAACACATAATTGATTAGATAATAACCTTAAAAACTTCATTTTCAATCAACTATTTGTTTCTCGTTAAAATACTGAGTAAGAGATTGAAAAGGGGAGAAGTTCTGTTTTTATTGCATATATCGACGTTTCAGCCGGAATAGAGCGGTTTTCGTGTACATCTTCCATCAGTAATATAAGCGGAAAATCAGAAACATTTTAGTTAATTCTAATGAAAACACATTGATTTTTATCATTTGTATTGGAAACAACATTGTCATATGTCTTTTCTTGGATCTAAATAATACGAAACCTCGCTCTATGATTTGAAGTTAAAATCCTCATATATGGTAAAATAGTGACTTTTTTCACGTTTTCCATGTAGTGTGATTTTACGTAAATATATTCGTTTTTAACCAATATTTCGATACTACTTCATGTAGTATCACGATATGTGATTTGGCCTTCAAATCTCAGAATGTCGAATAATATAGCATTTTAAGCAAGTTTTCTTGCATTTTGTTTCGTACGAAAAATCATCGAATTTAGCAATATTTTGACGTTTATCATCCCCTTTTCCTCTATGTGATTTAAACAAAATATCATCGAATTAGGCAAATTTTGACGTTTTTCCACGTTTTTGTGAATTTTCAGTTTATGGGTATTAATTCACTATATATACGTAAAAATGATGCAAACACATAATTGATTAGATAATAACCTTAAAAACTTCATTTTCAATCAACTATTTGTTTCTCGTTAAAATACTGAGTAAGAGATTGAAAAGGGGAGAAGTTCTGTTTTTATTGCATATATCGACGTTTCAGCCGGAATAGAGCGGTTTTACCTGTACATCTTCCATCGGTAATATAAACAGAAAATCAGGAACATTTTAGTAAATTCTAATGAAAACACATTGATTTTTATCATTTGTATTGGAAACAACATTGTCATATGTCTTTTCTTGGATCTAAATAATACGAAACCTCGCTCTATGATTTGAAGTTAAAATCCTCATATATGGTAAAATAGTGACTTTTTTCACGTTTTCCATGTAGTTTGATAATACGTAAATATATTCATTTTTACCAATATTTCGATACTATTTCATGTAGTATCACGATATGTGATTTGGCCTTCAAATCTCAGAATGTCGCATAATATAGCATTTAAAGCAAGTTTTCTTGCATTTTGTTTCGTACGAAAAATCATCGAATTTAGCAATATTTTGACGTTAAAATCAACATTGTCATAAAATCCTCATATATGGTAAAATAGTGACTTTTTTCACGTTTTCCATGTAGTTTGATAATACGTAAATATATTCATTTTACCAATATTTCGATACTATTTCATGTAGTATCACGATATGTGATTTGTCCTTCAAATCTCAGAATGTCGCAGAATATAGCATTTTAAGCAAATTTTCTTGCATTTGGTTTCGTACGAAAAATCATCGAATTTAGCAATATTTTGACGATTATCATCCCCTTTTTCTCTATGTGATTTAAACAAAATATCATCGAATTAGGCAATATTTTGCCGTTTTCCACGTTTTTGTGAATTTTCAGTTTATGGGTATTAATTCACTATATATACGTAAAAATGATGCAAACACATAATTGATTAGATAATAACCTTAAAAACTTCATTTTCAATCAACTATTTGTTTCTCGTTAAAATACTGAGTAAGAGATTGAAAAGGGGAGAAGTTCTGTTTTTATTGCATATATCGACGTTTCAGCCGGAATAGAGCGGTTTTCGTGTACATCTTCCATCAGTAATATAAGCGGAAAATCAGAAACATTTTAGTTAATTCTAATGAAAACACATTGATTTTTATCATTTGTATTGGAAACAGCATTGTCATATGTCTTTTCTTGGATCTAAATAATACGAAACCTCGCTCTATGATTTGAAGTTAAAATCCTCATATATGGTAAAATAGTGACTTTTTTCACGTTTTCCATGTAGTGTGATTTTACGTAAATATATTCGTTTTTACCAATATTTCGATACTACTTCATGTAGTATCACGATATGTGATTTGGCCTTCAAATCTCAGAATGTCGAATAATATAGCATTTTAAGCAAGTTTTCTTGCATTTTGTTTCGTACGAAAAATCATCGAATTTAGCAATATTTTGACGTTTATCATCCCCTTTTCCTCTATGTGATTTAAACAAAATATCATCGTATTAGGCAATATTTAACCGTTTTTCCACGTTTTTGTGAATTTTCTGTTTATGGGTATTAATTCACTATATATACGTAAAATTGATGCAAACACATAATTGATTAGATAATAACCTTAAAAACTTCATTTTCAATCAACTATTTGTTTCTCGTTAAAATACTGAGTAAGAGATTGAAAAGGGGAGAAGTTCTGTTTTTATTGCATATATCGACGTTTCAGCCGAAATAGAGCGGTTTTACCTGTACATCTTCCATCGGTAATATAAACGGAAAATCAGGAACATTTTAGTAAATTCTAATGAAAACACATTGATTTTTATCATTTGTATTGGAAACAACATTGTCATATGTCTTTTCTTGGATCTAAATAATACGAAACCTCGCTCTATGATTTGAAGTTAAAATCCTCATATATGGTAAAATAGTGACTTTTTCACGTTTTCCATGTAGTTTGATAATACGTAAATATATTCATTTTTACCAATATTTCGATACTATTTCATGTAGTATCACAATATGTGATTTGGCGTTCAAATCTCAGAATGTCGCTTAATATAGCATTTTAAGCAAGTTTTCTTGCATTTTGTTTCGTACGAAAAATCATCGAATTTAGCAATATTTTGACGATTATCATCCCCTTTTTCTCTATGTGATTTAAACAAAATATCATCGAATTAGGCAATATTTTGCCGTTTTTCCACGTTTTTGTGAATTTTCAGTTTATGGGTATTAATTCACTATATATACGTAAAAATAATGCAAACACATAATTGATTAGATAATAACCTTAAAAACTTCATTTTCAATCAACTATTTGTTTCTCGTTAAAATACTGAGTAAGAGATTGAAAAGGGGAGAAGTTCTGTTTTTATTGCATATATCGACGTTTCAGCCGGAATAGAGCGGTTTTCGTGTACATCTTCCATCGGTAATATAAACGGAAAATCAGGAACATTTTAGTTAATTCTAATGAAAACACATTGATTTTTATCATTTGTATTGGAAACAACATTGTCATATGTCTTTTCTTGGATCTAAATAATACGAAACCTCGCTCTATGATTTGAAGTTAAAATCCTCGTATATGGTAAAAGAGTGACTTTTTTCACGTTTTCCATGTAGTGTGATTTTACGTAAATATATTCGTTTTTACCAATATTTCGATACTACTTCATGTAGTATCACGATGTGATTTGGCCTTCAAATCTCAGAATGTCGAATAATATAGCATTTTAAGCAAGTTTTCTTGCATTTTGTTTCGTACGAAAAATCATCGAATTTAGCAATATTTTGACGTTCATCATCCCCTTTTCCTCTATGTGATTTAAACAAAATATCATCGTATTAGGCAATATTTAACCGTTTTTCCACGTTTTTGTGAATTTTCAGTTTATGGGTATTAATTCACTATATATACGTAAAATTGATGCAAACACATAATTGATTAGATAATAACCTTAAAAACTTCATTTTCAATCAACTATTTGTTTCTCGTTAAAATACTGAGTAAGAGATTGAAAAGGGGAGAAGTTCTGTTTTTATTGCATATATCGACGTTTCAGCCGGAATAGAGCGGTTTTCGTGTACATCTTCCATCAGTAATATAAGCGGAAAATCAGAAACATTTTAGTTAATTCTAATGAAAACACATTGATTTTTATCATTTGTATTGGAAACAACATTGTCATATGTCTTTTCTTGGATCTAAATAATACGAAACCTCGCTCTATGATTTGAAGATAAAATCCTCATATATGGTAAAATAGTGACTTTTTTCACGTTTTCCATGTAGTGTGATTTTACGTAAATATATTCGTTTTTACCAATATTTCGATACTACTTCATGTAGTATCACGATATGTGATTTGGCCTTCAAATCTCAGAATGTCGAATAATATAGCATTTTAAGCAAGTTTTCTTGCATTTTGTTTCGTACGAAAAATCATCGAATTTAGCAATATTTTAACGTTCATCATCCCCTTTTCCTCTATGTGATTTAAACAAAGTATCATCGTATTAGGCAATATTTAACCGTTTTTCCACGTTTTTGTGAATTTTCAGTTTATGGGTATTAATTCACTATATATACGTAAAAATGATGCAAACACATAATTGATTAGATAATAACCTTAAAAACTTCATTTTCAATCAACTATTTGTTTCTCGTTAAAATACTGAGTAAGAGATTGAAAAGGGGAGAAGTTCTGTTTTTATTGCATATATCGACGTTTCAGCCGGAATAGAGCGGTTTTACCTGCACATCTTCCATCGGTAATATAAACAGAAAATCAGGAACATTTTAGAAAATTTAGTGAAAACACATTGATTTTTATCATTTGTATTGGAAACAACATTGTCATATGTCTTTTCTTGGATCTAAATAATACGAAACCTCGCTCTATGATTTGAAGTTAAAATCCTCATATATGGTAAAATAGTGACTTTTTCACGTTTTCCATGTAGTTTGATAATACGTAAATATATTCATTTTTACCAATATTTCGATACTATTTCATGTAGTATCTCGATATGTGATTTGGCCTTCAAATCTCAGAATGTCGCATAATATAGCATTTTAAGCAAGTTTTCTTGCATTTTGTTTCGTACGAAAAATCATCGAATTTAGCAATATTTTGACGTTAAAATCAACATTGTCATAAAACCCTCATATATGGTAAAATAGTGACTTTTTCACGTTTTCCATGTAGTTTGATAATACGTAAATATATTCATTTTTACCAATATTTCGATACTATTTCATGTAGTATCATGATACTACATGAAATTTGGCCTTCAAATCTCAGAATGTCGCAGAATATAGCATTTTAAGCAAATTTTCTTGCATTTGGTTTCGTACGAAAAATCATCGAATTTAGCAATATTTTGACGATTATCATCCCCTTTTTCTCTATGTGATTTAAACAAAATATCGTCGAATTAGGCAATATTTTGCCGTTTTCCACGTTTTTGTGAATTTTCAGTTTATGGGTATTAATTCACTATATATACGTAAAAATGATGCAAACACATAATTGATTAGATAATAACCTTAAAAACTTCATTTTCAATCAACTATTTGTTTCTCGTTAAAATACTGAGTAAGAGATTGAAAAGGGGAGAAGTTCTGTTTTTATTGCATATATCGACGTTTCAGCCGGAATAGAGCGGTTTTCGTGTACATCTTCCATCAGTAATATAAGCGGAAAATCAGAAACATTTTAGTTAATTCTAATGAAAACACATTGATTTTTATCATTTGTATTGGAAACAACATTGTCATATGTCTTTTCTTGGATCTAAATAATACGAAACCTCGCTCTATGATTTGAAGTTAAAATCCTCATATATGGTAAAATAGTGACTTTTTTCACGTTTTCCATGTAGTGTGATTTTACGTAAATATATTCGTTTTTAACCAATATTTCGATACTACTTCATGTAGTATCACGATATGTGATTTGGCCTTCAAATCTCAGAATGTCGAATAATATAGCATTTTAAGCAAGTTTTCTTGCATTTTGTTTCGTACGAAAAATCATCGAATTTAGCAATATTTTGACGTTTATCATCCCCTTTTCCTCTATGTGATTTAAACAAAATATCATCGAATTAGGCAAATTTTGACGTTTTTCCACGTTTTTGTGAATTTTCAGTTTATGGGTATTAATTCACTATATATACGTAAAAATGATGCAAACACATAATTGATTAGATAATAACCTTAAAAACTTCATTTTCAATCAACTATTTGTTTCTCGTTAAAATACTGAGTAAGAGATTGAAAAGGGGAGAAGTTCTGTTTTTATTGCATATATCGACGTTTCAGCCGGAATAGAGCGGTTTTCGTGTACATCTTCCATCAGTAATATAAGCGGAAAATCAGAAACATTTTAGTTAATTCTAATGAAAACACATTGATTTTTATCATTTGTATTGGAAACAACATTGTCATATGTCTTTTCTTGGATCTAAATAATACGAAACCTTGCTCTATGATTTGAAGTTAAAATCCTCATATATGGTAAAATAGTGACTTTTTTCACGTTTTCCATGTAGTGTGATTTTACGTAAATATTTTCGTTTTTACCAATATTTCGATACTACTTCATGTAGTATCACGATATGTGATTTGGCCTTCAAATCTCAGAATGTCGAATAATATAGCATTTTAAGCAAGTTTTCTTGCATTTTGTTTCGTACGACAAATCATCGAATTTAGAAATATTTTAACGTTCATCATCCCCTTTTCCTCTATGTGATTTAAACAAAATATCATCGTATTAGACAATATTTAACCGTTTTTCCACGTTTTTGTGAATTTTCAGTTTATGGGTATTAATTCACTATATATACGTAAAAATGATGCAAACACATAATTGATTAGATAATAACCTTAAAAACTTCATTTTCAATCAACTATTTGTTTCTCGTTAAAATACTGAGTAAGAGATTGAAAAGGGGAGAAGTTCTGTTTTTATTGCATATATCGACGTTTCAGCCGGAATAGAGCGGTTTTACCTGTACATCTTCCATCGGTAATATAAACAGAAAATCAGGAACATTTTAGTAAATTCTAATGAAAACACATTGATTTTTATCATTTGTATTGGAAACAACATTGTCATATGTCTTTTCTTGGATCTAAATAATACGAAACCTCGCTCTATGATTTGAAGTTAAAATCCTCATATATGGTAAAATAGTTACTTTTTTCACGTTTTCCATGTAGTTTGATAATACGTAAATATATTCATTTTTACCAATATTTCGATACTATTTCATGTAGTATCACGATATGTGATTTGGCCTTCAAATCTCAGAATGTCGCATAATATAGCATTTAAAGCAAGTTTTCTTGCATTTTGTTTCGTACGAAAAATCATCGAATTTAGCAATATTTTGACGTTAAAATCAACATTGTCATAAAATCCTCATATATGGTAAAATAGTGACTTTTTTCACGTTTTCCATGTAGTTTGATAATACGTAAATATATTCATTTTACCAATATTTCGATACTATTTCATGTAGTATCACGATATGTGATTTGGCCTTCAAATCTCAGAATGTCGAATAATATAGCATTTTAAGCAAGTTTTCTTGCATTTTGTTTCGTACGAAAAATCATCGAATTTAGCAATATTTTAACGTTCATCATCCCCTTTTCCTCTATGTGATTTAAACAAAATATCATCGTATTAGGCAATATTTAACCGTTTTTCCACGTTTTTGTGAATTTTCAGTTTATGGGTATTAATTCACTATATATACGTAAAAATGATGCAAACACATAATTGATTAGATAATAACCTTAAAAACTTCATTTTCAATCAACTATTTGTTTCTCGTTAAAATACTGAGTAAGAGATTGAAAAGGGGAGAAGTTCTGTTTTTATTGCATATATCGACGTTTCAGCCGGAATAGAGCGGTTTTACCTGCACATCTTCCATCGGTAATATAAACAGAAAATCAGGAACATTTTAGTAAATTCTAATGAAAACACATTGATTTTTATCATTTGTATTGGAAACAACATTGTCATATGTCTTTTCTTGGATCTAAATAATACGAAACCTCGCTCTATGATTTGAAGTTAAAATCCTCGTATATGGTAAAAGAGTGACTTTTTTCACGTTTTCCATGTAGTGTGATTTTACGTAAATATATTCGTTTTTACCAATATTTCGATACTACTTCATGTAGTATCACGATATGTGATTTGGCCTTCAAATCTCAGAATGTCGAATAATATAGCATTTTAAGCAAGTTTTCTTGCATTTTGTTTCGTACGAAAAATCATCGAATTTAGCAATATTTTGACGATTATCATCCCCTTTTTCTCTATGTGATTTAAACAAAATATCATCGAATTAGGCAATATTTTGCCGTTTTTCCACGTTTTTGTGAATTTTCAGTTTATGGGTATTAATTCACTATATATACGTAAAAATAATGCAAACACATAATTGATTAGATAATAACCTTAAAAACTTCATTTTCAATCAACTATTTGTTTCTCGTTAAAATACTGAGTAAGAGATTGAAAAGGGGAGAAGTTCTGTTTTTATTGCATATATCGACGTTTCAGCCGGAATAGAGCGGTTTTCGTGTACATCTTCCATCGGTAATATAAACGGAAAATCAGGAACATTTTAGTTAATTCTAATGAAAACACATTGATTTTTATCATTTGTATTGGAAACAACATTGTCATATGTCTTTTCTTGGATCTAAATAATACGAAACCTCGCTCTATGATTTGAAGTTAAAATCCTCGTATATGGTAAAAGAGTGACTTTTTTCACGTTTTCCATGTAGTGTGATTTTACGTAAATATATTCGTTTTTACCAATATTTCGATACTACTTCATGTAGTATCACGATATGTGATTTGGCCTTCAAATCTCAGAATGTCGAATAATATAGCATTTTAAGCAAGTTTTCTTGCATTTTGTTTCGTACGAAAAATCATCGAATTTAGCAATATTTTGATGTTCATCATCCCCTTTTCCTCTATGTGATTTAAACAAAATATCATCGTATTAGGCAATATTTAACCGTTTTTCCACGTTTTTGTGAATTTTCAGTTTATGGGTATTAATTCACTATATATACGTAAAATTGATGCAAACACATAATTGATTAGATAATAACCTTAAAAACTTCATTTTCAATCAACTATTTGTTTCTCGTTAAAATACTGAGTAAGAGATTGAAAAGGGGAGAAGTTCTGTTTTTATTGCATATATCGACGTTTCAGCCGGAATAGAGCGGTTTTCGTGTACATCTTCTATCAGTAATATAAGCGGAAAATCAGAAACATTTTAGTTAATTCTAATGAAAACACATTGATTTTTATCATTTGTATTGGAAACAACATTGTCATATGTCTTTTCTTGGATCTAAATAATACGAAACCTCGCTCTATGATTTGAAGATAAAATCCTCATATATGGTAAAATAGTGACTTTTTTCACGTTATCCATGTAGTGTGATTTTACGTAAATATATTCGTTTTTACCAATATTTCGATACTACTTCATGTAGTATCACGATATGTGGTTTGGCCTTCAAATCTCAGAATGTCGAATAATATAGCATTTTAAGCAAGTTTTCTTGCATTTTGTTTCGTACGAAAAATCATCGAATTTAGCAATATTTTAACGTTCATCATCCCCTTTTCCTCTATGTGATTTAAACAAAATATCATCGTATTAGGCAATATTTAACCGTTTTTCCACGTTTTTGTGAATTTTCAGTTTATGGGTATTAATTCACTATATATACGTAAAAATGATGCAAACACATAATTGATTAGATAATAACCTTAAAAACTTCATTTTCAATCAACTATTTGTTTCTCGTTAAAATACTGAGTAAGAGATTGAAAAGGGGAGAAGTTCTGTTTTTATTGCATATATCGACGTTTCAGCCGGAATAGAGCGGTTTTACCTGTACATCTTCCATCGGTAATATAAACAGAAAATCAGGAACATTTTAGTAAATTCTAATGAAAACACATTGATTTTTATCATTTGTATTGGAAACAACATTGTCATATGTCTTTTCTTGGATCTAAATAATACGAAACCTCGCTCTATGATTTGAAGTTAAAATCCTCATATATGGTAAAATAGTTACTTTTTTCACGTTTTCCATGTAGTTTGATAATACGTAAATATATTCATTTTTACCAATATTTCGATACTATTTCATGTAGTATCACGATATGTGATTTGGCCTTCAAATCTCAGAATGTCGCATAATATAGCATTTAAAGCAAGTTTTCTTGCATTTTGTTTCGTACGAAAAATCATCGAATTTAGCAATATTTTGACGTTAAAATCAACATTGTCATAAAATCCTCATATATGGTAAAATAGTGACTTTTTTCACGTTTTCCATGTAGTTTGATAATACGTAAATATATTCATTTTACCAATATTTCGATACTATTTCATGTAGTATCACGATATGTGATTTGGCCTTCAAATCTCAGAATGTCGAATAATATAGCATTTTAAGCAAGTTTTCTTGCATTTTGTTTCGTACGAAAAATCATCGAATTTAGCAATATTTTCACGTTTATCATCCCCTTTTCCTCTATGTGATTTAAACAAAATATCATCGAATTAGGCAAATTTTGACGTTTTTCCACGTTTTTGTGAATTTTCAGTTTATGGGTATTAATTCACTATATATACGTAAAAATGATGCAAACACATAATTGATTAGATAATAACCTTAAAAACTTCATTTTCAATCAACTATTTGTTTCTCGTTAAAATACTGAGTAAGAGATTGAAAAGGGGAGAAGTTCTGTTTTTATTGCATATATCGACGTTTCAGCCGGAATAGAGCGGTTTTACCTGTACATCTTCCATCGGTAATATAAACAGAAAATCAGGAACATTTTAGTAAATTCTAATGAAAACACATTGATTTTTATCATTTGTATTGGAAACAACATTGTCATATGTCTTTTCTTGGATCTAAATAATACGAAGCCTCGCTCTATGATTTGAAGTTAAAATCCTCATATATGGTAAAATAGTGACTTTTTTCACGTTTTCCATGTAGTTTGATAATACGTAAATATATTCATTTTTACCAATATTTCGATACTACTTCATGTAGTATCACGATATGTGATTTGGCCTTCAAATCTCAGAATGTCGAATAATATTGCATTTTAAGCAAGTTTTCTTGCATTTTGTTTCGTACGAAAAATCATCGAATTTAGCAATATTTTCACGTTTATCATCCCCTTTTCCTCTATGTGATTTAAACAAAATATCATCGAATTAGGCAAATTTTGACGTTTTTCCACGTTTTTGTGAATTTTCAGTTTATGGGTATTAATTCACTATATATACGTAAAAATGATGCAAACACATAATTGATTAGATAATAACCTTAAAAACTTCATTTTCAATCAACTATTTGTTTCTCGTTAAAATACTGAGTAAGAGATTGAAAAGGGGAGAAGTTCTGTTTTTATTGCATATATCGACGTTTCAGCCGGAATAGAGCGGTTTTCGTGTACATCTTCCATCAGTAATATAAGCGGAAAATCAGAAACATTTTAGTTAATTCTAATGAAAACACATTGATTTTTATCATTTGTATTGGAAACAACATTGTCATATGTCTTTTCTTGGATCTAAATAATACGAAACCTCGCTCTATGATTTGAAGTTAAAATCCTCATATATGGTAAAATAGTGACTTTTTTCACGTTTTCCATGTAGTGTGATTTTACGTAAATATTTTCGTTTTTACCAATATTTCGATACTACTTCATGTAGTATCACGATATGTGATTTGGCCTTCAAATCTCAGAATGTCGAATAATATAGCATTTTAAGCAAGTTTTCTTGCATTTTGTTTCGTACGAAAAATCATCGAATTTAGAAATATTTTAACGTTCATCATCCCCTTTTCCTCTATGTGATTTAAACAAAATATCATCGTATTAGACAATATTTAACCGTTTTTCCACGTTTTTGTGAATTTTCAGTTTATGGGTATTAATTCACTATATATACGTAAAAATGATGCAAACACATAATTGATTAGATAATAACCTTAAAAACTTCATTTTCAATCAACTATTTGTTTCTCGTTAAAATACTGAGTAAGAGATTGAAAAGGGGAGAAGTTCTGTTTTTATTGCATATATCGACGTTTCAGCCGGAATAGAGCGGTTTTACCTGCACATCTTCCATCGGTAATATAAACAGAAAATCAGGAACATTTTAGTAAATTCTAATGAAAACACATTGATTTTTATCATTTGTATTGGAAACAACATTGTCATATGTATTTCTTGGATCTAAATAATACGAAACCTCGCTCTATGATTTGAAGTTAAAATCCTCATATATGGTAAAATAGTGACTTTTTCACGTTTTCCATGTAGTTTGATAATACGTAAATATATTCATTTTTACCAATATTTCGATACTATTTCATGTAGTATCTCGATATGTGATTTGGCCTTCAAATCTCAGAATGTCGCATAATATAGCATTTTAAGCAAGTTTTCTTGCATTTTGTTTCGTACGAAAGATCATCGAATTTAGCAATATTTTGACGTTAAAATCAACATTGTCATAAAATCCTCATATATGGTAAAATAGTGACTTTTTTCACGTTTTCCATGTAGTTTGATAATACGTAAATATATTCATTTTTACCAATATTTCGATACTATTTCATGTAGTATCACGATACTACATGAAATTTGGCCTTCAAATCTCAGAATGTCGCAGAATATAGCATTTTAAGCAAATTTTCTTGCATTTGGTTTCGTACGAAAAATCATCGAATTTAGCAATATTTTGACGATTATCATCCCCTTTTTCTCTATGTGATTTAAACAAAATATCATCGAATTAGGCAATATTTTGCCGTTTTCCACGTTTTTGTGAATTTTCAGTTTATGGGTATTAATTCACTATATATACGTAAAAATGATGCAAACACATAATTGATTAGATAATAACCTTAAAAACTTCATTTTCAATCAACTATTTGTTTCTCGTTAAAATACTGAGTAAGAGATTGAAAAGGGGAGAAGTTCTGTTTTTATTGCATATATCGACGTTTCAGCCGGAATAGAGCGGTTTTCGTGTACATCTTCCATCAGTAATATAAGCGGAAAATCAGAAACATTTTAGTTAATTCTAATGAAAACACATTGATTTTTATCATTTGTATTGGAAACAACATTGTCATATGTCTTTTCTTGGATCTAAATAATACGAAACCTCGCTCTATGATTTGAAGTTAAAATCCTCATATATGGTAAAATAGTGACTTTTTTCACGTTTTCCATGTAGTGTGATTTTACGTAAATATATTCGTTTTTACCAATATTTCGATACTACTTCATGTAGTATCACGATATGTGATTTGGCCTTCAAATCTCAGAATGTCGAATAATATAGCATTTTAAGCAAGTTTTCTTGCATTTTGTTTCGTACGAAAAATCATCGAATTTAGCAATATTTTGACGTTTATCATCCCCTTTTCCTCTATGTGATTTAAACAAAATATCATCGAATTAGGCAAACTTTGACGTTTTCCACGTTTTTGTGAATTTTCAGTTTATGGGTATTAATTCACTATATATACGTAAAAATGATGCAAACACATAATTGATTAGATAATAACCTTAAAAACTTCATTTTCAATCAACTATTTGTTTCTCGTTAAAATACTGAGTAAGAGATTGAAAAGGGGAGAAGTTCTGTTTTTATTGCATATATCGACGTTTCAGCCGGAATAGAGCGGTTTTACCTGTACATCTTCCATCGGTAATATAAACAGAAAATCAGGAACATTTTAGTAAATTCTAATGAAAACACATTGATTTTTATCATTTGTATTGGAAACAACATTGTCATATGTCTTTTCTTGGATCTAAATAATACGAAACCTCGCTCTATGATTTGAAGTTAAAATCCTCATATATGGTAAAATAGTGACTTTTTTCACGTTTTCCATGTAGTTTGATAATACGTAAATATATTCATTTTTACCAATATTTCGATACTATTTCATGTAGTATCACGATATGTGATTTGGCCTTCAAATCTCAGAATGTCGCATAATATAGCATTTAAAGCAAGTTTTCTTGCATTTTGTTTCGTACGAAAAATCATCGAATTTAGCAATATTTTGACGTTAAAATCAACATTGTCATAAAATCCTCATATATGGTAAAATAGTGACTTTTTTCACGTTTTCCATGTAGTTTGATAATACGTAAATATATTCATTTTACCAATATTTCGATACTATTTCATGTAGTATCACGATATGTGATTTGGCCTTCAAATCTCAGAATGTCGCAGAATATAGCATTTTAAGCAAATTTTCTTGCATTTGGTTTCGTACGAAAAATCATCGAATTTAGCAATATTTTGACGATTATCATCCCCTTTTTCTCTATGTGATTTAAACAAAATATCATCGAATTAGGCAATATTTTGCCGTTTTCCACGTTTTTGTGAATTTTCAGTTTATGGGTATTAATTCACTATATATACGTAAAAATGATGCAAACACATAATTGATTAGATAATAACCTTAAAAACTTCATTTTCAATCAACTATTTGTTTCTCGTTAAAATACTGAGTAAGAGATTGAAAAGGGGAGAAGGTCTGTTTTTATTGCATATATCGACGTTTCAGCCGGAATAGAGCGGTTTTACCTGTACATCTTCCATCGGTAATATAAACGGAAAATCAGGAACATTTTAGTAAATTCTAATGAAAACACATTGATTTTTATCATTTGTATTGGAAACAACATTGTCATATGTCTTTTCTTGGATCTAAATAATACGAAACCTCGCTCTATGATTTGAAGTTAAAATCCTCATATATGGTAAAATAGTGACTTTTTTCACGTTTTCCATGTAGTTTGATAATACGTAAATATATTCATTTTTACCAATATTTCGATACTATTTCATGTAGTATCACGATATGTGATTTGGCCTTCAAATCTCAGAATGTCGCATAATATAGCATTTTAAGCAAGTTTTCTTGCATTTTGTTTCGTACGAATAATCATCGAATTTAGCAATATTTTGACGTTTATCATCCCCTTTTTCTCTATGTGATTTAAACAAAATATCATCGAATTAGGCAATATTTTGCCGTTTTTCCACGTTTTTGTGAATTTTCAGTTTATGGGTATTAATTCACTATATATACGCAAAAATGATGCAAACACATAATTGATTAGATAATAACCTTAAAAACTTCATTTTCAATCAACTATTTGTTTCTCGTTAAAATACTGAGAAAGAGATTGAAAAGGGGAGAAGTTCTGTTTTTATTGCATATATCGACGTTTCAGCCGGAATAGAGCGGTTTTACCTGCACATCTTCCATCGGTAATATAAACAGAAAATCAGGAACATTTTAGTAAATTCTAATGAAAACACATTGATTTTTATCATTTGTATTGGAAACAACATTGTCATATGTATTTCTTGGATCTAAATAATACGAAACCTCGCTCTATGATTTGAAGTTAAAATCCTCATATATGGTAAAATAGTGACTTTTTCACGTTTTCCATGTAGTTTGATAATACGTAAATATATTCATTTTTACCAATATTTCGATACTATTTCATGTAGTATCTCGATATGTGATTTGGCCTTCAAATCTCAGAATGTCGCATAATATAGCATTTTAAGCAAGTTTTCTTGCATTTTGTTTCGTACGAAAGATCATCGAATTTAGCAATATTTTGACGTTAAAATCAACATTGTCATAAAATCCTCATATATGGTAAAATAGTGACTTTTTTCACGTTTTCCATGTAGTTTGATAATACGTAAATATATTCATTTTTACCAATATTTCGATACTATTTCATGTAGTATCAGGATACTACATGAAATTTGGCCTTCAAATCTCAGAATGTCGCAGAATATAGCATTTTAAGCAAATTTTCTTGCATTTGGTTTCGTACGAAAAATCATCGAATTTAGCAATATTTTGACGATTATCATCCCCTTTTTCTCTATGTGATTTAAACAAAATATCATCGAATTAGGCAATATTTTGCCGTTTTCCACGTTTTTGTGAATTTTCAGTTTATGGGTATTAATTCACTATATATACGTAAAAATGATGCAAACACATAATTGATTAGATAATAACCTTAAAAACTTCATTTTCAATCAACTATTTGTTTCTCGTTAAAATACTGAGTAAGAGATTAAAAAGGGGAGAAGTTCTGTTTTTATTGCATATATCGACGTTTCAGCCGGAATAGAGCGGTTTTCGTGTACATCTTCCATCAGTAATATAAGCGGAAAATCAGAAACATTTTAGTTAATTCTAATGAAAACACATTGATTTTTATCATTTGTATTGGAAACAACATTGTCATATGTCTTTTCTTGGATCTAAATAATACGAAACCTCGCTCTATGATTTGAAGTTAAAATCCTCATATATGGTAAAATAGTGACTTTTTTCACGTTTTCCATGTAGTGTGATTTTACGTAAATATATTCGTTTTTACCAATATTTCGATACTACTTCATGTAGTATCACGATATGTGATTTGGCCTTCAAATCTCAGAATGTCGAATAATATAGCATTTTAAGCAAGTTTTCTTGCATTTTGTTTCGTACGAAAAATCATCGAATTTAGCAATATTTTGACGTTTATCATCCCCTTTTCCTCTATGTGATTTAAACAAAATATCATCGAATTAGGCAAACTTTGACGTTTTTCCACGTTTTTGTGAATTTTCAGTTTATGGGTATTAATTCACTATATATACGTAAAAATGATGCAAACACATAATTGATTAGATAATAACCTTAAAAACTTCATTTTCAATCAACTATTTGTTTCTCGTTAAAATACTGAGTAAGAGATTGAAAAGGGGAGAAGTTCTGTTTTTATTGCATATATCGACGTTTCAGCCGGAATAGAGCGGTTTTCGTGTACATCTTCCATCAGTAATATAAGCGGAAAATCAGAAACATTTTAGTTAATTCTAATGAAAACACATTGATTTTTATCATTTGTATTGGAAACAACATTGTCATATGTCTTTTCTTGGATCTAAATAATACGAAACCTCGCTCTATGATTTGAAGTTAAAATCCTCATATATGGTAAAATAGTGACTTTTTTCACGTTTTCCATGTAGTGTGATTTTACGTAAATATTTTCGTTTTTACCAATATTTCGATACTACTTCATGTAGTATCACGATATGTGATTTGGCCTTCAAATCTCAGAATGTCGAATAATATAGCATTTTAAGCAAGTTTTCTTGCATTTTGTTTCGTACGAAAAATCATCGAATTTAGAAATATTTTAACGTTCATCATCCCCTTTTCCTCTATGTGATTTAAACAAAATATCATCGTATTAGACAATATTTAACCGTTTTTCCACGTTTTTGTGAATTTTCAGTTTATGGGTATTAATTCACTATATATACGTAAAAATGATGCAAACACATAATTGATTAGATAATAACCTTAAAAACTTAATTTTCAATCAACTATTTGTTTCTCGTTAAAATACTGAGTAAGAGATTGAAAAGGGGAGAAGTTCTGTTTTTATTGCATATATCGACGTTTCAGCCGGAATAGAGCGGTTTTACCTGTACATCTTCCATCGGAAATATAAACAGAAAATCAGGAACATTTTAGTAAATTCTAATGAAAACACATTGATTTTTATCATTTGTATTGGAAACAACATTGTCATATGTCTTTTCTTGGATCTAAATAATACGAAACCTCGCTCTATGATTTGAAGTTAAAATCCTCATATATGGTAAAATAGTTACTTTTTTCACGTTTTCCATGTAGTTTGATAATACGTAAATATATTCATTTTTACCAATATTTCGATACTATTTCATGTAGTATCACGATATGTGATTTGGCCTTCAAATCTCAGAATGTCGCATAATATAGCATTTAAAGCAAGTTTTCTTGCATTTTGTTTCGTACGAAAAATCATCGAATTTAGCAATATTTTGACGTTAAAATCAACATTGTCATAAAATCCTCATATATGGTAAAATAGTGACTTTTTCACGTTTTCCATGTAGTTTGATAATACGTAAATATATTCATTTTACCAATATTTCGATACTATTTCATGTAGTATCACGATATGTGATTTGGCCTTCAAATCTCAGAATGTCGCAGAATATAGCATTTTAAGCAAATTTTCTTGCATTTGGTTTCGTACGAAAAATCATCAAATTTAGCAATATTTTGACGATTATCATCCCCTTTTTCTCTATGTGATTTAAACAAAATATCATCGAATTAGGCAATATTTTGCCGTTTTCCACGTTTTTGTGAATTTTCAGTTTATGGGTATTAATTCACTATATATACGTAAAAATGATGCAAACACATAATTGATTAGATAATAACCTTAAAAACTTCATTTTCAATCAACTATTTGTTTCTCGTTAAAATACTGAGTAAGAGATTGAAAAGGGGAGAAGTTCTGTTTTTATTGCATATATCGACGTTTCAGCCGGAATAGAGCGGTTTTCGTGTACATCTTCCATCAGTAATATAAGCGGAAAATCAGAAACATTTTAGTTAATTCTAATGAAAACACATTGATTTTTATCATTTGTATTGGAAACAGCATTGTCATATGTCTTTTCTTGGATCTAAATAATACGAAACCTCGCTCTATGATTTGAAGTTAAAATCCTCATATATGGTAAAATAGTGACTTTTTTCACGTTTTCCATGTAGTGTGATTTTACGTAAATATATTCGTTTTTACCAATATTTCGATACTACTTCATGTAGTATCACGATATGTGATTTGGCCTTCAAATCTCAGAATGTCGAATAATATAGCATTTTAAGCAAGTTTTCTTGCATTTTGTTTCGTACGAAAAATCATCGAATTTAGCAATATTTTGACGTTTATCATCCCCTTTTCCTCTATGTGATTTAAACAAAATATCATCGTATTAGGCAATATTTAACCGTTTTTCCACGTTTTTGTGAATTTTCAGTTTATGGGTATTAATTCACTATATATACGTAAAATTGATGCAAACACATAATTGATTAGATAATAACCTTAAAAACTTCATTTTCAATCAACTATTTGTTTCTCGTTAAAATACTGAGTAAGAGATTGAAAAGGGGAGAAGTTCTGTTTTTATTGCATATATCGACGTTTCAGCCGGAATAGAGCGGTTTTACCTGTACATCTTCCATCGGTAATATAAACGGAAAATCAGGAACATTTTAGTAAATTCTAATGAAAACACATTGATTTTTATCATTTGTATTGGAAACAACATTGTCATATGTCTTTTCTTGGATCTAAATAATACGAAACCTCGCTCTATGATTTGAAGTTAAAATCCTCATATATGGTAAAATAGTGACTTTTTCACGTTTTCCATGTAGTTTGATAATACGTAAATATATTCATTTTTACCAATATTTCGATACTATTTCATGTAGTATCACGATATGTGATTTGGCGTTCAAATCTCAGAATGTCGCTTAATATAGCATTTTAAGCAAGTTTTCTTGCATTTTGTTTCGTACGAAAAATCATCGAATTTAGCAATATTTTGACGATTATCATCCCCTTTTTCTCTATGTGATTTAAACAAAATATCATCGAATTAGGCAATATTTTGCCATTTTTCCACGTTTTTGTGAATTTTCAGTTTATGGGTATTAATTCACTATATATACGTAAAAATAATGCAAACACATAATTGATTAGATAATAACCTTAAAAACTTCATTTTCAATCAACTATTTGTTTCTCGTTAAAATACTGAGTAAGAGATTGAAAAGGGGAGAAGTTCTGTTTTTATTGCATATATCGACGTTTCAGCCGGAATAGAGCGGTTTTCGTGTACATCTTCCATCGGTAATATAAACGGAAAATCAGGAACATTTTAGTTAATTCTAATGAAAACACATTGATTTTTATCATTTGTATTGGAAACAACATTGTCATATGTCTTTTCTTGGATCTAAATAATACGAAACCTCGCTCTATGATTTGAAGTTAAAATCCTCATATATGGTAAAATAGTGACTTTTTCACGTTTTCCATGTAGTGTGATTTTACGTAAATATATTCGTTTTTACCAATATTTCGATACTACTTCATGTAGTATCACGATATGTGATTTGGCCTTCAAATCTCAGAATGTCGCATAATATAGCATTTAAGCAAGTTTTCTTGCATTTTGTTTCGTACGAAAAATCATCGAATTTAGCAATATTTTGACGTTTATCATCCCCTTTTCCTCTATGTGATTTAAACAAAATATCATCGAATTAGGCAATATTTTGCCGTTTTTCAACGTTTTTGTGAATTTTCAGTTTATGGGTATTAATTCACTGTGTATACGTAAAAATGATGCAAACACATAATTGATTAGATAATAACCTTGAAAACTTAATTTTCAATCAACTATTTGTTTCTCGTTAAAATACTGACTAAGAGATTGAAAAGGGGAGATGTTCTGTTTTTATTGCATATATCGACGTTTCAGCCGGAATAGAGCGGTTTTCGTGTACATCTTCCATTAGTACTATAAACGGAAAATCAGGAACATTTTAGTAAATTCTAATGAAAACACATTGATTTTTATCATTTGTATTGGAAACAACATTGTCATATGTCTTTTCTTGGATCTAAATAATACGAAACCTCGCTCTATGATTTGAAGTTAAAATCCTCATATATGGTAAAATAGTGACTTTTTTCACGTTTTCCATGTAGTGTGATTTTACGTAAATATATTCGTTTTTACCAATATTTCGATACTACTTCATGTAGTATCACGATATGTGATTTGGCCTTCAAATCTCAGAATGTCGCAGAATATAGCATTTTAAGCAAGTTTTCTTGCATTTTGTTTCGTACGAAAAATCATCGAATTTAGCAATATTTTGACGATTATCATCACCTTTTTCTCTATGTGATTTAAACAAAATATCATCGAATTAGGCAATATTTTGCCGTTTTTTCACGTTTTTGTGAATTTTCAGTTTATGGGTATTAATTCACTATATATACGTAAAAATAATGCAAACACATAATTGATTAGATAATAACCTTAAAAACTTCATTTTCAATCAACTATTTGTTTCTCGTTAAAATACTGAGTAAGAGATTGAAAAGGGGAGAAGTTCTGTTTTTATTGCATATATCGACGTTTCAGCCGGAATAGAGCGGTTTTACCTGTACATCTTCCATCGGTAATATAAACGGAAAATCAGGAACATTTTAGTAAATTCTAATGAAAACACATTGATTTTTATCATTTGTATTGGAAACAACATTGTCATATGTCTTTTCTTGGATCTAAATAATACGAAACCTCGCTCTATGATTTGAAGTTAAAATCCTCATATATGGTAATATAGTGACTTTTTTCACGTTTTCCATGTAGTTTGATAATACGTAAATATATTCATTTTTACCAATATTTCGATACTATTTCATGTCGTATCACGATATGTGATTTGGCCTTCAAATCTCAGAAAGTCGCATAATATAGCATTTTAAGCAAGTTTTCTTGCATTTTGTTTCGTACGAAAAATCATCGAATTTAGCAATATTTTGACGATTATCATCACCTTTTTCTCTATGTGATTTAAACAAAATATCATCGAATTAGGCAATATTTTGCCGTTTTTCCACGTGTTTGTGAATTTTCAGTTTATGGGTATTAATTCACTATATATACGTAAAAATGAAGCAAACACATAATTGATTAGATAATAACCTTAAAAACTTCATTTTCAATCAACTATTTGTTTCTCGTTAAAATACTGAGTAAGAGATTGAAAAGGGGAGAAGTTCTGTTTTAATTGCATATATCGACGTTTCAGCCGGAATAGAGCGGTTTTCGTGTACATCTTCCATCGGTAATATAAACGGAAAATCAGGAACATTTTAGATAATTCTAATGAAAACACATTGATTTTTATCATTTGTGTTGGACACAACATTGTCATATGTCTTTTCTTGGATCTAAATAATACGAAACCTCGCTCTATGATTTGAAGTTAAAATCCTCATATATGGTAAAATAGTGACTTTTTTCACGTTTTCCATATAGTTTGATAATACGTAAATATATTCATTTTTACCAATATTTCGATACTATTTCATGTAGTATAACGATATGTGATTTGGCCTTCAAATCTCAGAATGTCGCAGAATATAGCATTTTAAGCAAATTTTCTTGCATTTGGTTTCGTACGAAAAATCATCGAATTTAGCAATATTTTGACGATTATCATCCCCTTTATCTCTATGTGATTTAAACAAAATATCATCGAATTAGGCAATATTTTGCCGTTTTTCCACGTTTTTGTGAATTTTCAGTTTATGGGTATTAATTCACTATATATACGTAAAAATGATGCAAACACATAATTGATTAGATAATAACCTTAAAAACTTCATTTTCAATCAACTATTTGTTTCTCGTTAAAATACTGAGAAAGAGATTGAAAAGGGGAGAAGTTCTGTTTTTATTGCATATATCGACGTTTCAGCCGGAATAGAGCGGTTTTCGTGTACATCTTCCATCGGTAATATAAACGGAAAATTAGGAACTAATTCTAATGAAAACACATTGATTTTTATCACTTGTATTGGAAACAACATTGTCATATGTCTTTTCTTGGATCTAAATAATACGAAACCTCGCTCTATGATTTGAAGTTAAAATCCTCATATATGGTAAAATAGTGACTTTTTTCACGTTTTCCATGTAGTGTGATTTTACGTAAATATATTCGTTTTTACCAATATTTCGATACTACTTCATGTAGTATCACGATATGTGATTTGGCCTTCAAATCTCAGAATGTCGAATAATATAGCATTTTAAGCAAGTTTTCTTGCATTTTGTTTCGTACGAAAAATCATCGAATTTAGCAATATTTTGACGTTTATCATCCCCTTTTCCTCTATGTGATTTAAACAAAATATCATCGAATTAGGCAAATTTTGACATTTTTCCACGTTTTTGTGAATTTTCAGTTGATGGGTATTAATTCACTATATATACGTAAAAATGATGCAAACACATAATTGATTAGATAATAACCTTAAAAACTTCATTTTCAATCAACTATTTGTTTCTCGTTAAAATACTGAGTAAGAGATTGAAAAGGGGAGAAGTTCTGTTTTTATTGCATATATCGACGTTTCAGCCGGAATAGAGCGGTTTTACCTGTACATCTTCCATCGGTAATATAAACAGAAAATCAGGAACATTTTAGTAAATTCTAATGAAAACACATTGATTTTTATCATTTGTATTGGAAACAACATTGTCATATGTCTTTTCTTGGATCTAAATAATACGAAACCTCGCTCTATGATTTGAAGTTAAAATCCTCATATATGGTAAAATAGTGACTTTTTTCACGTTTTCCATGTAGTTTGATAATACGTAAATATATTCATTTTTACCAATATTTCGATACTATTTCATGTAGTATCACGATATGTGATTTGGCCTTCAAATCTCAGAATGTCGCATAATATAGCATTTAAAGCAAGTTTTCTTGCATTTTGTTTCGTACGAAAAATCATCGAATTTAGCAATATTTTGACGTTAAAATCAACATTGTCATAAAATCCTCATATATGGTAAAATAGTGACTTTTTTCACGTTTTCCATGTAGTTTGATAATACGTAAATATATTCATTTTACCAATATTTCGATACTATTTCATGTAGTATCACGATATGTGATTTGGCCTTCAAATCTCAGAATGTCGAATAATATAGCATTTTAAGCAAGTTTTCTTGCATTTTGTTTCGTACGAAAAATCATCGAATTTAGCAATATTTTGACGATTATCATCCCCTTTTTCTCTATGTGATTTAAACAAAATATCATCGAATTAGGCAATATTTTGCCGTTTTCCACGTTTTTGTAAATTTTCAGTTTATGGGTATTAATTCACTATATATACGTAAAAATGATGCAAACACATAATTGATTAGATAATAACCTTAAAAACTTCATTTTCAATCAACTATTTGTTTCTCGTTAAAATACTGAGTAAGAGATTGAAAAGGGGAGAAGTTCTGTTTTTATTGCATATATCGACGTTTCAGCCGGAATAGAGCGGTTTTCGTGTACATCTTCCATCAGTAATATAAGCGGAAAATCAGAAACATTTTAGTTAATTCTAATGAAAACACATTGATTTTTATCATTTGTATTGGAAACCGCATTGTCATATGTCTTTTCTTGGATCTAAATAATACGAAACCTCGCTCTATGATTTGAAGTTAAAATCCTCATATATGGTAAAATAGTGACTTTTTTCACGTTTTCCATGTAGTGTGATTTTACGTAAATATATTCGTTTTTACCAATATTTCGATACTACTTCATGTAGTATCACGATATGTGATTTGGCCTTCAAATCTCAGAATGTCGAATAATATAGCATTTTAAGCAAGTTTTCTTGCATTTTGTTTCGTACGAAAAATCATCGAATTTAGCAATATTTTGACGTTTATCATCCCCTTTTCCTCTATGTGATTTAAACAAAATATCATCGTATTAGGCAATATTTAACCGTTTTTCCACGTTTTTGTGAATTTTCAGTTTATGGGTATTAATTCACTATATATACGTAAAATTGATGCAAACACATAATTGATTAGATATTAACCTTAAAAACTTCATTTTCAATCAACTATTTGTTTCTCGTTAAAATACTGAGTAAGAGATTGAAAAGGGGAGAAGTTCTGTTTTTATTGCATATATCGACGTTTCAGCCGGAATAGAGCGGTTTTACCTGTACATCTTCCATCGGTAATATAAACGGAAAATCAGGAACATTTTCGTAAATTCTAATGAAAACACATTGATTTTTATCATTTGTATTGGAAACAACATTGTCATATGTCTTTTCATGGATCTAAATAATACGAAACCTCGCTCTATGATTTGAAGTTAAAATCCTCATATATGGTAAAATAGTGACTTTTTCACGTTTTCCATGTAGTTTGATAATACGTAAATATATTCATTTTTACCAATATTTCGATACTATTTCATGTAGTATCACGATATGTGATTTGGCCTTCAAATCTCAGAATGTCGCCTAATATAGCATTTTAAGCAAGTTTTCTTGCATTTTGTTTCGTACGAAAAATCATCGAATTTAGCAATATTTTGACGATTATCATCCCCTTTTCTCTATGTGATTTAAACAAAATATCATCGAATTAGGCAATATTTTGCCGTTTTTCCACGTTTTTGTGAATTTTCAGTTTATGGGTATTAATTCACTATATATACGTAAAAATAATGCAAACACATAATTGATTAGATAATAACCTTAAAAACTTCATTTTCAATCAACTATTTGTTTCTCGTTAAAATACTGAGTAAGAGATTGAAAAGGGGAGAAGTTCTGTTTTTATTGCATATATCGACGTTTCAGCCGGAATAGAGCGGTTTTCGTGTACATCTTCCATCGGTAATATAAACGGAAAATCAGGAACATTTTAGTTAATTCTAATGAAAACACATTGATTTTTATCATTTGTATTGGAAACAACATTGTCATATGTCTTTTCTTGGATCTAAATAATACGAAACCTCGCTCTATGATTTGAAGTTAAAATCCTCATATATGGTAAAATAGTGACTTTTTCACGTTTTCCATGTAGTGTGATTTTACGTAAATATATTCGTTTTTACCAATATTTCGATACTACTTCATGTAGTATCACGATATGTGATTTGGCCTTCAAATCTCAGAATGTCGAATAATATAGCATTTTAAGCAAGTTTTCTTGCATTTGGTTTCGTACGAAAAATCATCGAATTTAGCAATATTTTGACGTTTATCATCCCCTTTTCCTCTATGTGATTTAAACAAAATATCATCGTATTAGGCAATATTTAACCGTTTTTCCACGTTTTTGTGAATTTTCAGTTTATGGGTATTAATTCACTATATATACGTAAAATTGATGCAAACACATAACTGATTAGATAATAACCTTAAAAACTTCATTTTCAATCAACTATTTGTTTCTCGTTAAAATACTGAGTAAGAGATTGAAAAGGGGAGAAGTTCTGTTTTTATCGCATATATCGACGTTTCAGCCGGAATAGAGCGGTTTTACCTGTACATCTTCCATCGGTAATATAAACGGAAAATCAGGAACATTTTAGTAAATTCTAATGAAAACACATTGATTTTTATCATTTGTATTGGAAACAACATTGTCATATGTCTTTTCTTGGATCTAAATAATACGAAACCTCGCTCTATGATTTGAAGTTAAAATCCTCATATATGGTAAAATAGTGACTTTTTCACGTTTTCCATGTAGTTTGATAATACGTAAATATATTCATTTTTACCAATATTTCGATACTATTTCATGTAGTATCACGATATGTGATTTGGCCTTCAAATCTCAGAATGTCGCTTAATATAGCATTTTAAGCAAGTTTTCTTGCATTTTGTTTCGTACGAAAAATCATCGAATTTAGCAATATTTTGACGATTATCATCCTTTTTTTCTCTATGTGATTTAAACAAAATATCATCGAATTAGGCAATATTTTGCCGTTTTTCCACTTTTTTGTGAATTTTCAGTTTATGGGTATTAATTCACTATATATACGTAAAAATAATGCAAACACATAATTGATTAGATAATAACCTTAAAAACTTCATTTTCAATCAACTATTTGTTTCTCGTTAAAATACTGAGTAAGAGATTGAAAAGGGGAGAAGTTCTGTTTTTATTGCATATATCGACGTTTCAGCCGGAATAGAGCGGTTTTCGTGTACATCTTCCATCGGTAATATAAACGGAAAATCAGGAACATTTTAGTTAATTCTAATGAAAACACATTGATTTTTATCATTTGTATTGGAAACAACATTGTCATATGTCTTTTCTTGGATCTAAATAATACGAAACCTCGCTCTATGATTTGAAGTTAAAATCCTCATATATGGTAAAATAGTGACTTTTTCACGTTTTCCATGTAGTGTGATTTTACGTAAATATATTCGTTTTTACCAATATTTCGATACTACTTCATGTAGTATCACGATGTGATTTGGCCTTCAAATCTCAGAATGTCGCATAATATAGCATTTAAGCAAGTTTTCTTGCATTTTGTTTCGTACGAAAAATCATCGAATTTAGCAATATTTTGACGTTTATCATCCCCTTTTCCTCTATGTGATTTAAACAAAATATCATCGTATTAGGCAATATTTAACCGTTTTTCCACGTTTTTGTGAATTTTCAGTTTATGGGTATTAATTCACTATATATACGTAAAATTGATGCAAACACATAATTGATTAGATAATAACCTTAAAAACTTCATTTTCAATCTACTATTTGTTTCTCGTTAAAATACTGAGTAAGAGATTGAAAAGGGGAGAAGTTCTGTTTTTATTGCATATATCGACGTTTCAGCCGGAATAGAGCGGTTTTACCTGTACATCTTCCATCGGTAATATAAACGGAAAATCAGGAACATTTTAGTAAATTCTAATGAAAACACATTGATTTTTATCATTTGTATTGGAAACAACATTGTCATATGTCTTTTCTTGGATCTAAATAATACGAAACCTCGCTCTATGATTTGAAGTTAAAATCCTCATATATGGTAAAATAGTGACTTTTTCACGTTTTCCATGTAGTTTGATAATACGTAAATATATTCATTTTTACCAATATTTCGATACTATTTCATGTAGTATCACGATATGTGATTTGGCCTTCAAATCTCAGAATGTCGAATAATATAGCATTTTAAGCAAGTTTTCTTGCATTTTGTTTCGTACGAAAAATCATCGAATTTAGCAATATTTTGACGTTTATCATCCCCTTTTCCTCTATGTGATTTAAACAAAATATCATCGTATTAGGCAATATTTAACCGTTTTTCCACGTTTTTGTGAATTTTCAGTTTATGGGTATTAATTCACTATATATACGTAAAATTGATGCAAACACATAATTGATTAGATAATAACCTTAAAAACTTCATTTTCAATCTACTATTTGTTTCTCGTTAAAATACTGAGTATGAGATTGAAAAGGGGAGAAGTTCTGTTTTTATTGCATATATCGACGTTTCAGCCGGAATAGAGCGGTTTTACCTGTACATCTTCCATCGGTAATATAAACGGAAAATCAGGAACATTTTAGTAAATTCTAATGAAAACACATTGATTTTTATCATTTGTATTGGAAACAACATTGTCATATGTCTTTTCTTGGATCTAAATAATACGAAACCTCGCTCTATGATTTGAAGTTAAAATCCTCATATATGGTAAAATAGTGACTTTTTCACGTTTTCCATGTAGTTTGATAATACGTAAATATATTCATTTTTACCAATATTTCGATACTATTTCATGTAGTATCACGATATGTGATTTGGCCTTCAAATCTCAGAATGTCGCTTAATATAGCATTTTAAGCAAGTTTTCTTGCATTTTGTTTCGTACGAAAAATCATCGAATTTAGCAATATTTTGACGATTATCATCCCCTTTTTCTCTATGTGATTTAAACAAAATATCATCGAATTAGGCAATATTTTGCCGTTTTTCCACGTTTTTGTGAATTTTCAGTTTATGGGTATTAATTCACTATATATACGTAAAAATAATGCAAACACATAATTGATTAGATAATAACCTTAAAAACTTCATTTTCAATCAACTATTTGTTTCTCGTTAAAATACTGAGTAAGAGATTGAAAAGGGGAGAAGTTCTGTTTTTATTGCATATATCGACGTTTCAGCCGGAATAGAGCTGTTTTCGTGTACATCTTCCATCGGTAATATAAACGGAAAATCAGGAACATTTTTGTTAATTCTAATGAAAACACATTGATTTTTATCATTTGTATTGGAAACAACATTGTCATATGTCTTTTCTTGGATCTAACTAATACGAAACCTCGCTCTATGATTTGAAGTTAAAATCCTCATATATGGTAAAATAGTGACTTTTTCACGTTTTCCATGTAGTGTGATTTTACGTAAATATATTCGTTTTTACCAATATTTCGATACTACTTCATGTAGTATCACGATATGTGATTTGGCCTTCAAATCTCAGAATGTCGAATAATATAGCATTTTAAGCAAGTTTTCTTGCATTTTGTTTCGTACGAAAAATCATCGAATTTAGCAATATTTTGACGTTTATCATCCCCTTTTCCTCTATGTGATTTAAACAAAATATCATCGTATTAGGCAATATTTAACCGTTTTTCCACGTTTTTGTGAATTTTCAGTTTATGGGTATTAATTCACTATATATACGTAAAATTGATGCAAACACATAATTGATTAGATAATAACCTTAAAAACTTCATTTTCAATCTACTATTTGTTTCTCGTTAAAATACTGAGTAAGAGATTGAAAAGGGGAGAAGTTCTGTTTTTATTGCATATATCGACGTTTCAGCCGGAATAGAGCGGTTTTACCTGTACATCTTCCATCGGTAATATAAACGGAAAATCAGGAACATTTTAGTAAATTCTAATGAAAACACATTGATTTTTATCATTTGTATTGGAAACAACATTGTCATATGTCTTTTCTTGGATCTAAATAATACGAAACCTCGCTCTATGATTTGAAGTTAAAATCCTCATATATGTTAAAATAGTGACTTTTTCACGTTTTCCATGTAGTTTGATAATACGTAAATATATTCATTTTTACCAATATTTCGATACTATTTCATGTAGTATCACGATATGTGATTTGGCCTTCAAATCTCAGAATGTCGCTTAATATAGCATTTTAAGCAAGTTTTCTTGCATTTTGTTTCGTACGAAAAATCATCGAATTTAGCAATATTTTGACGATTATCATCCCCTTTTTCTCTATGTGATTTAAACAAAATATCATCGAATTAGGCAATATTTTGCCGTTTTTCCACGTTTTTGTGAATTTTCAGTTTATGGGTATTAATTCACTATATATACGTAAAAATAATGCAAACACATAATTGATTAGATAATAACCTTAAAAACTTCATTTTCAATCAACTATTTGTTTCTCGTTAAAATACTGAGTAAGAGATTGAAAAGGGGAGAAGTTCTGTTTTTATTGCATATATCGACGTTTCAGCCGGAATAGAGCGGTTTTACCTGTACATCTTCCATCGGTAATATAAACGGAAAATCAGGAACATTTTAGTAAATTCTAATGAAAACACATTGATTTTTATCATTTGTATTGGAAACAACATTGTCATATGTCTTTTCTTGGATCTAAATAATACGAAACCTCGCTCTATGATTTGAAGTTAAAATCCTCATATATGGTAATATAGTGACTTTTTTCACGTTTTCCATGTAGTTTGATAATACGTAAATATATTCATTTTTACCAATATTTCGATACTATTTCATGTAGTATCACGATATGTGATTTGGCCTTCAAATCTCAGAATGTCGCATAATATAGCATTTTAAGCAAGTTTTCTTGCATTTTGTTTCGTACGAAAAATCATCGAATTTAGCAATATTTTGACGATTATCATCACCTTTTTCTCTATGTGATTTAAACAAAATATCATCGAATTAGGCAATATTTTGCCGTTTTTCCACGTGTTTGTGAATTTTCAGTTTATGGGTATTAATTCACTATATATACGTAAAATTGATGCAAACACATAATTGATTAGATAATAACCTTAAAAACTTCATTTTCAATCAACTATTTGTTTCTCGTTAAAATACTGAGTAAGAGATTGAAAAGGGGAGAAGTTCTGTTTTTATTGCATATATCGACGTTTCAGCCGGAATAGAGCGGTTTTACCTGTACATCTTCCATCGGTAATATAAACGGAAAATCAGGAACATTTTAGTAAATTCTAATGAAAACACATTGATTTTTATCATTTGTATTGGAAACAACATTGTCATATGTCTTTTCTTGGATCTAAATAATACGAAACCTCGCTCTATGATTTGAAGTTAAAATCCTCATATATGGTAAAATAGTGACTTTTTCACGTTTTCCATGTAGTTTGATAATACGTAAATATATTCATTTTTACCAATATTTCGATACTATTTCATGTAGTATCACGATATGTGATTTGGCCTTCAAATCTCAGAATGTCGCTTAATATAGCATTTAAGCAAGTTTTCTTGCATTTTGTTTCGTACGAAAAATCATCAAATTTAGCAATATTTTGACGTTTATCATCCCCTTTTCCTCTATGTGATTTAAACAAAATATCATCGAATTAGGCAATATTTTGCCGTTTTTCAACGTTTTTGTGAATTTTCAGTTTATGGGTATTAATTCACTGTGTATACGTAAAAATGATGCAAGCACATAATTGATTAGATAATAACCTTAAAAACTTAATTTTCAATCAACTATTTGTTTCTCGTTAAAATACTGACTAAGAGATTGAAAAGGGGAGATGTTCTGTTTTTATTGCATATATCGACGTTTCAGCCGGAATAGAGCGGTTTTCGTGTACATCTTCCATTAGTACTATAAACGGAAAATCAGGAACATTTTAGTAAATTCTAATGAAAACACATTGATTTTTATCATTTGTATTGGAAACAACATTGTCATATGTCTTTTCTTGGATGTAAATAATACGAACCTCGCTCTATGATTTGAAGTTAAAATCCTCATATATGGTAAAATAGTGACTTTTTTCACGTTTTCCATGTAGTGTGATTTTACGTAAATATATTCGTTTTTACCAATATTTCGATACTACTTCATGTAGTATCACGATATGTGATTTGGCCTTCAAATCTCAGAATGTCGAATAATATAGCATTTTAAGCAAGTTTTCTTGCATTTTGTTTCGTACGAAAAATCATCGAATTTAGCAATATTTTGACGTTTATCATCCCCTTTTCCTCTATGTGATTTAAACAAAATATCGTATTAGGCAATATTTAACCGTTTTTCCACGTTTTTGTGAATTTTCAGTTTATGGGTATTAATTCACTATATATACGTAAAATTGATGCAAACACATAATTGATTAGATAATAACCTTAAAAACTTCATTTTCAATCAACTATTTGTTTCTCGTTAAAATACTGAGTAAGAGATTGAAAAGGGGAGAAGTTCTGTTTTTATTGCATATATCGACGTTTCAGCCGGAATAGAGCGGTTTTACCTGTACATCTTCCATCGGTAATATAAACGGAAAATCAGGAACATTTTAGTAAATTCTAATGAAAACACATTGATTTTTATCATTTGTATTGGAAACAACATTGTCATATGTCTTTTCTTGGATCTAAATAATACGAAACCTCGCTCTATGATTTGAAGTTAAAATCCTCATATATGGTAATATAGTGACTTTTTTCACGTTTTCCATGTAGTTTGATAATACGCAAATATATTCATTTTTACCAATATTTCGATACTATTTCATGTAGTATCACGATATGTGATTTGGCCTTCAAATCTCAGAATGTCGCATAATATAGGATTTTAAGCAAGTTTTCTTGCATTTTGTTTCGTACGAAAAATCATCGAATTTAGCAATATTTTGACGATTATCATCACCTTTTTCTCTATGTGATTTAAACAAAATATCATCGAATTAGGCAATATTTTGCCGTTTTTCCACGTGTTTGTGAATTTTCAGTTTATGGGTATTAATTCACTATATATACGTAAAATTGATGCAAACACATAATTGATTAGATAATAACCTTAAAAACTTCATTTTCAATCAACTATTTGTTTCTCGTTAAAATACTGAGTAAGAGATTGAAAAGGGGAGAAGTTCTGTTTTTATTGCATATATCGACGTTTCAGCCGTAATAGAGCGGTTTTACCTGTACATCTTCCATCGGTAATATAAACGGAAAATCAGGAACATTTTAGTAAATTCTAATGAAAACACATTGATTTTTATCATTTGTATTGGAAACAACATTGTCATATGTCTTTTCTTGGATCTAAATAATACGAAACCTCGCTCTATGATTTGAAGTTAAAATCCTCATATATGGTAAAATAGTGACTTTTTCACGTTTTCCATGTAGTTTGATAATACGTAAATATATTCATTTTTACCAATATTTCGATACTATTTCATGTAGTATCACGATATGTGATTTAGCCTTCAAATCTCAGAATGTCGCATAATATAGCATTTAAAGCAAGTTTTCTTGCATTTTGTTTCGTACGAAAAATCATCGAATTTAGCAATATTTTGACGTTAAAATCAACATTGTCATAAAATCCTCATATATGGTAAAATAGTGACTTTTTTCACGTTTTCCATGTAGTTTGATAATACGTAAATATATTCATTTTACCAATATTTCGATACTATTTCATGTAGTATCACGATATGTGATTTGGCCTTCAAATCTCAGAATGTCGCAGAATATAGCATTTTAAGAAAATTTTCTTGCATTTGGTTTCGTACGAAAAATCATCGAATTTAGCAATATTTTGACGATTATCATCCCCTTTTTCTCTATGTGATTTAAACAAAATATCATCGAATTAGGCAATATTTTGCCGTTTTCCACGTTTTTGTGAATTTTCAGTTTATGGGTATTAATTCACTATATATACGTAAAAATGATGCAAACACATAATTGATTAGATAATAACCTTAAAAACTTCATTTTCAATCAACTATTTGTTTCTCGTTAAAATACTGAGTAAGAGATTGAAAAGGGGAGAAGTTCTGTTTTTATTGCATATATCGACGTTTCAGCCGGAATAGAGCGGTTTTCGTGTACATCTTCCATCAGTAATATAAGCGGAAAATCAGAAACATTTTAGTTAATTCTAATGAAAACACATTGATTTTTATCATTTGTATTGGAAACAGCATTGTCATATGTCTTTTCTTGGATCTAAATAATACGAAACCTCGCTCTATGATTTGAAGTTAAAATCCTCATATATGGTAAAATAGTGACTTTTTTCACGTTTTCCATGTAGTGTGATTTTACGTAAATATATTCGTTTTTACCAATATTTCGATTCTACTTCATGTAGTATCACGATATGTGATTTGGCCTTCAAATCTCAGAATGTCGAATAATATAGCATTTTAAGCAAGTTTTCTTGCATTTTGTTTCGTACGAAAAATCATCGAATTTAGCAATATTTTGACGTTTATCATCCCCTTTTCCTCTATGTGATTTAAACAAAATATCATCGTATTAGGCAATATTTAACCGTTTTTCCACGTTTTTGTGAATTTTCAGTTTATGGATATTAATTCACTATATATACGTAAAATTGATGCAAACACATAATTGATTAGATAATAACCTTAAAAACTTCATTTTCAATCAACTATTTGTTTCTCGTTAAAATACTGAGTAAGAGATTGAAAAGGGGAGAAGTTCTGTTTTTATTGCATATATCGACGTTTCAGCCGGAATAGAGCGGTTTTACCTGTACATCTTCCATCGGTAATATAAACGGAAAATCAGGAACATTTTAGTAAATTCTAATGAAAACACATTGATTTTTATCATTTGTATTGGAAACAACATTGTCATATGTCTTTTCTTGGATCTAAATAATACGAAACCTCGCTCTATGATTTGAAGTTAAAATCCTCATATATGGTAAAATAGTGACTTTTTCACGTTTTCCATGTAGTTTGATAATACGTAAATATATTCATTTTTACCAATATTTCGATACTATTTCATGTAGTATCACGATATGTGATTTGGCCTTCAAATCTCAGAATGTCGCTTAATATAGCATTTTAAGCAAGTTTTCTTGCATTTTGTTTCGTACGAAAAATCATCGAATTTAGCAATATTTTGACGATTATCATCCCCTTTTTCTCTATGTGATTTAAACAAAATATCATCGAATTAGGCAATATTTTGCCGTTTTTCCACGTTTTTGTGAATTTTCAGTTTATGGGTATTAATTCACTATATATACGTAAAAATAATGCAAACACATAATTGATTAGATAATAACCTTAAAAACTTCATTTTCAATCAACTATTTGTTTCTCGTTAAAATACTGAGTAAGAGATTGAAAAGGGGAGAAGTTCTGTTTTTATTGCATATATCGACGTTTCAGCCGGAATAGAGCGGTTTTACCTGTACATCTTCCATCGGTAATATAAACGGAAAATCAGGAACATTTTAGTAAATTCTAATGAAAACACATTGATTTTTATCATTTGTATTGGAAACAACATTGTCATATGTCTTTTCTTGGATCTAAATAATACGAAACCTCGCTCTATGATTTGAAGTTAAAATCCTCATATATGGTAATATAGTGACTTTTTTCACGTTTTCCATGTAGTTTGATAATACGTAAATATATTCATTTTTACCAATATTTCGATACTATTTCATGTAGTATCACGATATGTGATTTGGCCTTCAAATCTCAGAATGTCGCATAATATAGCATTTTAAGCAAGTTTTCTTGCATTTTGTTTCGTACGAAAAATCATCGAATTTAGCAATATTTTGACGATTATCATCACCTTTTTCTCTATGTGATTTAAACAAAATATCATCGAATTAGGCAATATTTTGCCGTTTTTCCACGTGTTTGTGAATTTTCAGTTTATGGGTATTAATTCACTATATATACGTAAAATTGATGCAAACACATAATTGATTAGATAATAACCTTAAAAACTTCATTTTCAATCAACTATTTGTTTCTCGTTAAAATACTGAGTAAGAGATTGAAAAGGGGAGAAGTTCTGTTTTTATTGCATATATCGACGTTTCAGCCGGAATAGAGCGGTTTTACCTGTACATCTTCCATCGGTAATATAAACGGAAAATCAGGAACATTTTAGTAAATTCTAATGAAAACACATTGATTTTTATCATTTGTATTGGAAACAACATTGTCATATGTCTTTTCTTGGATCTAAATAATACGAAACCTCGCTCTATGATTTGAAGTTAAAATCCTCATATATGGTAAAATAGTGACTTTTTCACGTTTTCCATGTAGTTTGATAATACGTAAATATATTCATTTTTACCAATATTTCGATACTATTTCATGTAGTATCACGATATGTGATTTGGCCTTCAAATCTCAGAATGTCGCTTAATATAGCATTTAAGCAAGTTTTCTTGCATTTTGTTTCGTACGAAAAATCATCAAATTTAGCAATATTTTGACGTTTATCATCCCCTTTTCCTCTATGTGATTTAAACAAAATATCATCGAATTAGGCAATATTTTGCCGTTTTTCAACGTTTTTGTGAATTTTCAGTTTATGGGTATTAATTCACTGTGTATACGTAAAAATGATGCAAGCACATAATTGATTAGATAATAACCTTAAAAACTTAATTTTCAATCAACTATTTGTTTCTCGTTAAAATACTGACTAAGAGATTGAAAAGGGGAGATGTTCTGTTTTTATTGCATATATCGACGTTTCAGCCGGAATAGAGCGGTTTTCGCGTACATCTTCCATTAGTACTATAAACGGAAAATCAGGAACATTTTAGTAAATTCTAATGAAAACACATTGATTTTTATCATTTGTATTGGAAACAACATTGTCATATGTCTTTTCTTGGATGTAAATAATACGAACCTCGCTCTATGATTTGAAGTTAAAATCCTCATATATGGTAAAATAGTGACTTTTTTCACGTTTTCCATGTAGTGTGATTTTACGTAAATATATTCGTTTTTACCAATATTTCGATACTACTTCATGTAGTATCACGATATGTGATTTGGCCTTCAAATCTCAGAATGTCGAATAATATAGCATTTTAAGCAAGTTTTCTTGCATTTTGTTTCGTACGAAAAATCATCGAATTTAGCAATATTTTGACGTTTATCATCCCCTTTTCCTCTATGTGATTTAAACAAAATATCGTATTAGGCAATATTTAACCGTTTTTCCACGTTTTTGTGAATTTTCAGTTTATGGGTATTAATTCACTATATATACGTAAAATTGATGCAAACACATAATTGATTAGATAATAACCTTAAAAACTTCATTTTCAATCAACTATTTGTTTCTCGTTAAAATACTGAGTAAGAGATTGAAAAGGGGAGAAGTTCTGTTTTTATTGCATATATCGACGTTTCAGCCGGAATAGAGCGGTTTTACCTGTACATCTTCCATCGGTAATATAAACGGAAAATCAGGAACATTTTAGTAAATTCTAATGAAAACACATTGATTTTTATCATTTGTATTGGAAACAACATTGTCATATGTCTTTTCTTGGATCTAAATAATACGAAACCTCGCTCTATGATTTGAAGTTAAAATCCTCATATATGGTAATATAGTGACTTTTTTCACGTTTTCCATGTAGTTTGATAATACGCAAATATATTCATTTTTACCAATATTTCGATACTATTTCATGTAGTATCACGATATGTGATTTGGCCTTCAAATCTCAGAATGTCGCATAATATAGCATTTTAAGCAAGTTTTCTTGCATTTTGTTTCGTACGAAAAATCATCGAATTTAGCAATATTTTGACGATTATCATCACCTTTTTCTCTATGTGATTTAAACAAAATATCATCGAATTAGGCAATATTTTGCCGTTTTTCCACGTGTTTGTGAATTTTCAGTTTATGGGTATTAATTCACTATATATACGTAAAATTGATGCAAACACATAATTGATTAGATAATAACCTTAAAAACTTCATTTTCAATCAACTATTTGTGTCTCGTTAAAATACTGAGTAAGAGATTGAAAAGGGGAGAAGTTCTGTTTTTATTGCATATATCGACGTTTCAGCCGGAATAGAGCGGTTTTACCTGTACATCTTCCATCGGTAATATAAACGGAAAATCAGGAACATTTTAGTAAATTCTAATGAAAACACATTGATTTTTATCATTTGTATTGGAAACAACATTGTCATATGTCTTTTCTTGGATCTAAATAATACGAAACCTCGCTCTATGATTTGAAGTTAAAATCCTCATATATGGTAAAATAGTGACTTTTTCACGTTTTCCATGTAGTTTGATAATACGTAAATATATTCATTTTTACCAATATTTCGATACTATTTCATGTAGTATCACGATATGTGATTTGGCCTTCAAATCTCAGAATGTCGCATAATATAGCATTTAAAGCAAGTTTTCTTGCATTTTGTTTCGTACGAAAAATCATCGAATTTAGCAATATTTTGACGTTAAAATCAACATTGTCATAAAATCCTCATATATGGTAAAATAGTGACTTTTTTCACGTTTTCCATGTAGTTTGATAATACGTAAATATATTCATTTTACCAATATTTCGATACTATTTCATGTAGTATCACGATATGTGATTTGGCCTTCAAATCTCAGAATGTCGCAGAATATAGCATTTTAAGAAAATTTTCTTGCATTTGGTTTCGTACGAAAAATCATCGAATTTAGCAATATTTTGACGATTATCATCCCCTTTTTCTCTATGTGATTTAAACAAAATATCATCGAATTAGGCAATATTTTGCCGTTTTCCACGTTTTTGTGAATTTTCAGTTTATGGGTATTAATTCACTATATATACGTAAAAATGATGCAAACACATAATTGATTAGATAATAACCTTAAAAACTTCATTTTCAATCAACTATTTGTTTCTCGTTAAAATACTGAGTAAGAGATTGAAAAGGGGAGAAGTTCTGTTTTTATTGCATATATCGACGTTTCAGCCGGAATAGAGCGGTTTTCGTGTACATCTTCCATCAGTAATATAAGCGGAAAATCAGAAACATTTTAGTTAATTCTAATGAAAACACATTGATTTTTATCATTTGTATTGGAAACAGCATTGTCATATGTCTTTTCTTGGATCTAAATAATACGAAACCTCGCTCTATGATTTGAAGTTAAAATCCTCATATATGGTAAAATAGTGACTTTTTTCACGTTTTCCATGTAGTGTGATTTTACGTAAATATATTCGTTTTTACCAATATTTCGATTCTACTTCATGTAGTATCACGATATGTGATTTGGCCTTCAAATCTCAGAATGTCGAATAATATAGCATTTTAAGCAAGTTTTCTTGCATTTTGTTTCGTACGAAAAATCATCGAATTTAGCAATATTTTGACGTTTATCATCCCCTTTTCCTCTATGTGATTTAAACAAAATATCATCGTATTAGGCAATATTTAACCGTTTTTCCACGTTTTTGTGAATTTTCAGTTTATGGATATTAATTCACTATATATACGTAAAATTGATGCAAACACATAATTGATTAGATAATAACCTTAAAAACTTCATTTTCAATCAACTATTTGTTTCTCGTTAAAATACTGAGTAAGAGATTGAAAAGGGGAGAAGTTCTGTTTTTATTGCATATATCGACGTTTCAGCCGGAATAGAGCGGTTTTACCTGTACATCTTCCATCGGTAATATAAACGGAAAATCAGGAACATTTTAGTAAATTCTAATGAAAACACATTGATTTTTATCATTTGTATTGGAAACAACATTGTCATATGTCTTTTCTTGGATCTAAATAATACGAAACCTCGCTCTATGATTTGAAGTTAAAATCCTCATATATGGTAAAATAGTGACTTTTTCACGTTTTCCATGTAGTTTGATAATACGTAAATATATTCATTTTTACCAATATTTCGATACTATTTCATGTAGTATCACGATATGTGATTTGGCCTTCAAATCTCAGAATGTCGCTTAATATAGCATTTTAAGCAAGTTTTCTTGCATTTTGTTTCGTACGAAAAATCATCGAATTTAGCAATATTTTGACGATTATCATCCCCTTTTTCACTATGTGATTTAAACAAAATATCATCGAATTAGGCAATATTTTGCCGTTTTTCCACGTTTTTGTGAATTTTCAGTTTATGGGTATTAATTCACTATATATACGTAAAAATAATGCAAACACATAATTGATTAGATAATAACCTTAAAAACTTCATTTTCAATCAACTATTTGTTTCTCGTTAAAATACTGAGTAAGAGATTGAAAAGGGGAGAAGTTCTGTTTTTATTGCATATATCGACGTTTCAGCCGGAATAGAGCGGTTTTCGTGTACATCTTCCATCGGTAATATAAACGGAAAATCAGGAACATTTTAGTTAATTCTAATGAAAACACATTGATTTTTATCATTTGTATTGGAAACAACATTGTCATATGTCTTTTCTTGGATCTAACTAATACGAAACCTCGCTCTATGATTTGAAGTTAAAATCCTCATATATGGTAAAATAGTGACTTTTTCACGTTTTCCATGTAGTGTGATTTTACGTAAATATATTCGTTTTTACCAATATTTCGATACTACTTCATGTAGTATCACGATATGTGATTTGGCCTTCAAATCTCAGAATGTCGAATAATATAGCATTTTAAGCAAGTTTTCTTGCATTTTGTTTCGTACGAAAAATCATCGAATTTAGCAATATTTTGACGTTTATCATCCCCTTTTCCTCTATGTGATTTAAACAAAATATCATCGTATTAGGCAATATTTAACCGTTTTTCCACATTTTGTGAATTTTCAGTTTATGGGTATTAATTCACTATATATACGTAAAAATGATGCAAACACATAATTGATTAGATAATAACTTTAAAAACTTCATTTTCAATCAACTATTTGTTTCTCGTTAAAATACTGAGTAAGAGATTGAAAAGGGGAGAAGTTCTGTTTTTATTGCATATATCGACGTTTCAGCCGGAATAGAGCGGTTTTCGTGTACATCTTCCATCAGTAATATAAGCGGAAAATCAGAAACATTTTAGTTAATTCTAATGAAAACACATTGATTTTTATCATTTGTATTGGAAACAGCATTGTCATATGTCTTTTCTTGGATCTAAATAATACGAAACCTCGCTCTATGATTTGAAGTTAAAATCCTCATATATGGTAAAATAGTGACTTTTTTCACGTTTTCCATGTAGTGTGATTTTACGTAAATATATTCGTTTTTACCAATATTTCGATTCTACTTCATGTAGTATCACGATATGTGATTTGGCCTTCAAATCTCAGAATGTCGAATAATATAGCATTTTAAGCAAGTTTTCTTGCATTTTGTTTCGTACGAAAAATCATCGAATTTAGCAATATTTTGACGTTTATCATCCCCTTTTCCTCTATGTGATTTAAACAAAATATCATCGTATTAGGCAATATTTAACCGTTTTTCCACGTTTTTGTGAATTTTCAGTTTATGGGTATTAATTCACTATATATACGTAAAATTGATGCAAACACATAATTGATTAGATAATAACCTTAAAAACTTCATTTTCAATCAACTATTTGTTTCTCGTTAAAATACTGAGTAAGAGATTGAAAAGGGGAGAAGTTCTGTTTTTATTGCATATATCGACGTTTCAGCCGGAATAGAGCGGTTTTACCTGTACATCTTCCATCGGTAATATAAACGGAAAATCAGGAACATTTTAGTAAATTCTAATGAAAACACATTGATTTTTATCATTTGTATTGGAAACAACATTGTCATATGTCTTTTCTTGGATCTAAATAATACGAAACCTCGCTCTATGATTTGAAGTTAAAATCCTCATATATGGTAAAATAGTGACTTTTTCACGTTTTCCATGTAGTTTGATAATACGTAAATATATTCATTTTTACCAATATTTCGATACTATTTCATGTAGTATCACGATATGTGATTTGGCCTTCAAATCTCAGAATGTCGCATAATATAGCATTTAAAGCAAGTTTTCTTGCATTTTGTTTCGTACGAAAAATCATCGAATTTAGCAATATTTTGACGTTAAAATCAACATTGTCATAAAATCCTCATATATGGTAAAATAGTGACTTTTTTCACGTTTTCCATGTAGTTTGATAATACGTAAATATATTCATTTTACCAATATTTCGATACTATTTCATGTAGTATCACGATATGTGATTTGGCCTTCAAATCTCAGAATGTCGCAGAATATAGCATTTTAAGAAAATTTTCTTGCATTTGGTTTCGTACGAAAAATCATCGAATTTAGCAATATTTTGACGATTATCATCCCCTTTTTCTCTATGTGATTTAAACAAAATATCATCGAATTAGGCAATATTTTGCCGTTTTCCACGTTTTTGTGAATTTTCAGTTTATGGGTATTAATTCACTATATATACGTAAAAATGATGCAAACACATAATTGATTAGATAATAACCTTAAAAACTTCATTTTCAATCAACTATTTGTTTCTCGTTAAAATACTGAGTAAGAGATTGAAAAGGGGAGAAGTTCTGTTTTTATTGCATATATCGACGTTTCAGCCGGAATAGAGCGGTTTTCGTGTACATCTTCCATCAGTAATATAAGCGGAAAATCAGAAACATTTTAGTTAATTCTAATGAAAACACATTGATTTTTATCATTTGTATTGGAAACAGCATTGTCATATGTCTTTTCTTGGATCTAAATAATACGAAACCTCGCTCTATGATTTGAAGTTAAAATCCTCATATATGGTAAAATAGTGACTTTTTTCACGTTTTCCATGTAGTGTGATTTTACGTAAATATATTCGTTTTTACCAATATTTCGATTCTACTTCATGTAGTATCACGATATGTGATTTGGCCTTCAAATCTCAGAATGTCGAATAATATAGCATTTTAAGCAAGTTTTCTTGCATTTTGTTTCGTACGAAAAATCATCGAATTTAGCAATATTTTGACGTTTATCATCCCCTTTTCCTCTATGTGATTTAAACAAAATATCATCGTATTAGGCAATATTTAACCGTTTTTCCACGTTTTTGTGAATTTTCAGTTTATGGGTATTAATTCACTATATATACGTAAAATTGATGCAAACACATAATTGATTAGATAATAACCTTAAAAACTTCATTTTCAATCAACTATTTGTTTCTCGTTAAAATACTGAGTAAGAGATTGAAAAGGGGAGAAGTTCTGTTTTTATTGCATATATCGACGTTTCAGCCGGAATAGAGCGGTTTTACCTGTACATCTTCCATCGGTAATATAAACGGAAAATCAGGAACATTTTAGTAAATTCTAATGAAAACACATTGATTTTTATCATTTGTATTGGAAACAACATTGTCATATGTCTTTTCTTGGATCTAAATAATACGAAACCTCGCTCTATGATTTGAAGTTAAAATCCTCATATATGGTAAAATAGTGACTTTTTCACGTTTTCCATGTAGTTTGATAATACGTAAATATATTCATTTTTACCAATATTTCGATACTATTTCATGTAGTATCACGATATGTGATTTGGCCTTCAAATCTCAGAATGTCGCTTAATATAGCATTTTAAGCAAGTTTTCTTGCATTTTGTTTCGTACGAAAAATCATCGAATTTAGCAATATTTTGACGATTATCATCCACTTTTTCACTATGTGATTTAAACAAAATATCATCGAATTAGGCAATATTTTGCCGTTTTTCCACGTTTTTGTGAATTTTCAGTTTATGGGTATTAATTCACTATATATACGTAAAAATAATGCAAACACATAATTGATTAGATAATAACCTTAAAAACTTCATTTTCAATCAACTATTTGTTTCTCGTTAAAATACTGAGTAAGAGATTGAAAAGGGGAGAAGTTCTGTTTTTATTGCATATATCGACGTTTCAGCCGGAATAGAGCGGTTTTCGTGTACATCTTCCATCGGTAATATAAACGGAAAATCAGGAACATTTTAGTTAATTCTAATGAAAACACATTGATTTTTATCATTTGTATTGGAAACAACATTGTCATATGTCTTTTCTTGGATCTAACTAATACGAAACCTCGCTCTATGATTTGAAGTTAAAATCCTCATATATGGTAAAATAGTGACTTTTTCACGTTTTCCATGTAGTGTGATTTTACGTAAATATATTCGTTTTTACCAATATTTCGATACTACTTCATGTAGTATCACGATATGTGATTTGGCCTTCAAATCTCAGAATGTCGAATAATATAGCATTTTAAGCAAGTTTTCTTGCATTTTGTTTCGTACGAAAAATCATCGAATTTAGCAATATTTTGACGTTTATCATCCCCTTTTCCTCTATGTGATTTAAACAAAATATCATCGTATTAGGCAATATTTAACCGTTTTTCCACATTTTGTGAATTTTCAGTTTATGGGTATTAATTCACTATATATACGTAAAATTGATGCAAACACATAATTGATTAGATAATAACCTTAAAAACTTCATTTTCAATCAACTATTTGTTTCTCGTTAAAATACTGAGTAAGAGATTGAAAAGGGGAGAAGTTCTGTTTTTATTGCATATATCGACGTTTCAGCCGGAATAGAGCGGTTTTACCTGTACATCTTCCATCGGTAATATAAACGGAAAATCAGGAACATTTTAGTAAATTCTAATGAAAACACATTGATTTTTATCATTTGTATTGGAAACAACATTGTCATATGTCTTTTCTTGGATCTAAATAATACGAAACCTCGCTCTATGATTTGAAGTTAAAATCCTCATATATGGTAAAATAGTGACTTTTTTCACGTTTTCCATGTAGTTTGATAATACGTAAATATATTCATTTTTACCAATATTTCGATACTATTTCATGTAGTATCACGATATGTGATTTGGCCTTCAAATCTCAGAATGTCGCATAATATAGCATTTTAAGCAAGTTTTCTTGCATTTTGTTTCGTACGAAAAATCATCGAATTTAGCAATATTTTGACGATTATCATCCCCTTTTTCTCTATGTGATTTAAACAAAATATCATCGAATTAGGCAATATTTTGCCGTTTTCCACGTTTTTGTGAATTTTCAGTTTATGGGTATTAATTCACTATATATACGTAAAATTGATGCTAACACATAATTGATTAGATAATAACCTTAAAAACTTCATTTTCAATCAACTATTTGTTTCTCGTTAAAATACTGAGTAAGAGATTGAAAAGGGGAGAAGTTCTGTTTTTATTGCATATATCGACGTTTCAGCCGGAATAGAGCGGTTTTACCTGTACATCTTCCATCGGTAATATAAACGGAAAATCAGGAACATTTTAGTAAATTCTAATGAAAACACATTGATTTTTATCATTTGTATTGGAAACAACATTGTCATATGTCTTTTCTTGGATCTAAATAATACGAAACCTCGCTCTATGATTTGAAGTTAAAATCCTCATATATGGTAAAATAGTGACTTTTTCACGTTTTCCATGTAGTTTGATAATACGTAAATATATACATTTTTACCAATATTTCGATACTATTTCATGTAGTATCACGATATGTGATTTGGCCTTCAAATCTCAGAATGTCGCTTAATATAGCATTTTAAGCAAGTTTTCTTGCATTTTGTTTCGTACGAAAAATCATCGAATTTAGCAATATTTTGACGATTATCATCCCCTTTTTCTCTATGTGATTTAAACAAAATATCATCGAATTAGGCAATATTTTGCCGTTTTCCACGTTTTTGTGAATTTTCAGTTTATGGGTATTAATTCACTATATATACGTAAAAATAATGCAAACACATAATTGATTAGATAATAACCTAAAAACTTCATTTTCAATCAACTATTTGTTTCTCGTTAAAATACTGAGTAAGAGATTGAAAAGGGGAGAAGTTCTGTTTTTATTGCATATATCGACGTTTCAGCCGGAATAGAGCGGTTTTCGTGTACATCTTCCATCGGTTATATAAACGGAAAATCAGGAACATTTTAGTTAATTCTAATGAAAACACATTGATTTTTATCATTTGTATTGGAAACAACATTGTCATATGTCTTTTCTTGGATCTAAATAATACGAAACCTCGCTCTATGATTTGAAGTTAAAATCCTCATATATGGTAAAATAGTGACTTTTTCACGTTTTCCATGTAGTGTGATTTTACGTAAATATATTCGTTTTTACCAATATTTCGATACTACTTCATGTAGTATCACGATATGTGATTTGGCCTTCAAATCTCAGAATGTCGCATAATATAGCATTTAAGCAAGTTTTCTTGCATTTTGTTTCGTACGAAAAATCATCGAATTTAGCAATATTTTGACGTTTATCATCCCCTTTTCCTCTATGTGATTTAAACAAAATATCGAATTAGGCAATATTTTGCCGTTTTTCAACGTTTTTGTGAATTTTCAGTTTATGGGTATTAATTCACTGTGTATACGTAAAAATGATGCAAGCACATAATTGATTAGATAATAACCTTAAAAACTTAATTTTCAATCAACTATTTGTTTCTCGTTAAAATACTGACTAAGAGATTGAAAAGGGGAGATGTTCTGTTTTTATTGCATATATCGACGTTTCAGCCGGAATAGAGCGGTTTTCGTGTACATCTTCCATTAGTACTATAAACGGAAAATCAGGAACATTTTAGTAAATTCTAATGAAAACACATTGATTTTTATCATTTGTATTGGAAACAACATTGTCATATGTCTTTTCTTGGATCTAAATAATACGAAACCTCGCTCTATGATTTGAAGTTAAAATCCTCATATATGGTAAAATAGTGACTTTTTTCACGTTTTCCATGTAGTGTGATTTTACGTAAATATATTCGTTTTTACCAATATTTCGATACTACTTCATGTAGTATCACGATATGTGATTTGGCCTTCAAATCTCAGAATGTCGAATAATATAGCATTTTAAGCAAGTTTTCTTGCAGTTTGTTTCGTACGAAAAATCATCGAATTTAGCAATATTTTGACGTTTATCATCCCCTTTTCCTCTATGTGATTTAAACAAAATATCGTATTAGGCAATATTTAACCGTTTTTCCACGTTTTTGTGAATTTTCAGTTTATGGGTATTAATTCACTATATATACGTAAAATTGATGCAAACACATAATTGATTAGATAATAACCTTAAAAACTTCATTTTCAATCAACTATTTGTTTCTCGTTAAAATACTGAGTAAGAGATTGAAAAGGGGAGAAGTTCTGTTTTTATTGCATATATCGACGTTTCAGCCGGAATAGAGCGGTTTTACCTGTACATCTTCCATCGGTAATATAAACGGAAAATCAGGAACATTTTAGTAAATTCTAATGAAAACACATTGATTTTTATCATTTGTATTGGAAACAACATTGTCATATGTCTTTTCTTGGATCTAAATAATACGAAACCTCGCTCTATGATTTGAAGTTAAAATCCTCATATATGGTAATATAGTGACTTTTTTCACGTTTTCCATGTAGTTTGATAATACGTAAATATATTCATTTTTACCAATATTTCGATACTATTTCATGTAGTATCACGATATGTGATTTGGCCTTCAAATCTCAGAATGTCGCATAATATAGCATTTTAAGCAAGTTTTCTTGCATTTTGTTTCGTACGAAAAATCATCGAATTTAGCAATATTTTGACGATTATCATCACCTTTTTCTCTATGTGATTTAAACAAAATATCATCGAATTAGGCAATATTTTGCCGTTTTTCCACGTGTTTGTGAATTTTCAGTTTATGGGTATTAATTCACTATATATACGTAAAAATGAAGCAAACACATAATTGATTAGATAATAACCTTAAAAACTTCATTTTCAATCAACTATTTGTTTCTCGTTAAAATACTGAGTAAGAGATTGAAAAGGGGAGAAGTTCTGTTTTAATTGCATATATCGACGTTTCAGCCGGAATAGAGCGGTTTTCGTGTACATCTTCCATCGTTAATATAAACGGAAAATCAGGAACATTTTAGATAATTCTAATGAAAACACATTGATTTTTATCATTTGTATTGGACACAACATTGTCATATGTATTTTCTTGGATCTAAATAATACGAAACCTCGCTCTATGATTTGAAGTTAAAATCCTCATATATGGTAAAATAGTGACTTTTTCACGTTTTCCATATAGTTTGATAATACGTAAATATATTCATTTTTACCAATATTTCGATACTATTTCATGTAGTATCACGATATGTGATTTGGCCTTCAAATCTCAGAATGTCGCAGAATATAGCATTTTAAGCAAATTTTCTTGCATTTGGTTTCGTACGAAAAATCATCGAATTTAGCAATATCTTGACGATTATCATCCCCTTTATCTCTATGTGATTTAAACAAAATATCATCGAATTAGGCAATATTTTGCCGTTTTTCCACGTTTTTGTGAATTTTCAGTTTATGGGTATTAATTCACTATATATACGTAAAAATGATGCAAACACATAATTGATTAGATAATAACCTTAAAAACTTCATTTTCAATCAACTATTTGTTTCTCGTTAAAATACTGAGAAAGAGATTGAAAAGGGGAGAAGTTCTGTTTTTATTGCATATATCGACGTTTCAGCCGGAATAGAGCGGTTTTCGTGTACATCTTCCATCGGTAATATAAACGGAAAATTAGGAACTAATTCTAATGAAAACACATTGATTTTTATCACTTGTATTGGAAACAACATTGTCATATGTCTTTTCTTGGATCTAAATAATACGAAACCTCGCTCTATGATTTGAAGTTAAAATCCTCATATATGGTAAAATAGTGACTTTTTTCACGTTTTCCATGTAGTGTGATTTTACGTAAATATTTTCGTTTTTACCAATATTTCGATACTACTTCATGTAGTATCACGATATGTGATTTGGCCTTCAAATCTCAGAATGTCGAATAATATAGCATTTTAAGCAAGTTTTCTTGCATTTTGTTTCGTACGAAAAATCATCGAATTTAGAAATATTTTAACGTTCATCATCCCCTTTTCCTCTATGTGATTTAAACAAAATATCATCGTATTAGACAATATTTAACCGTTTTTCCACGTTTTTGTGAATTTTCAGTTTATGGGTATTAATTCACTATATATACGTAAAAATGATGCAAACACATAATTGATTAGATAATAACCTTAAAAACTTCATTTTCAATCAACTATTTGTTTCTCGTTAAAATACTGAGTAAGAGATTGAAAAGGGGAGAAGTTCTGTTTTTATTGCATATATCGACGTTTCAGCCGGAATAGAGCGGTTTTCGTGTACATCTTCCATCGGTAATATAAACGGAAAATCAGGAACATTTTAGTAAATTCTAATGAAAACACATTGATTTTTATCATTTGTATTGGAAACAACATTGTCATATGTCTTTTCTTGGATCTAAATAATACGAAACCTCGCTCTATGATTTGAAGTTAAAATCCTCATATATGGTAAAATAGTGACTTTTTTCACGTTTTCCATGTAGTTTGATAATACGTAAATATATTCATTTTTACCAATATTTCGATACTATTTCATGTAGTATCACGATATGTGATTTGGCCTTCAAATCTCAGAATGTCGCATAATATAGCATTTAAAGCAAGTTTTCTTGCATTTTGTTTCGTACGAAAAATCATCGAATTTAGCAATATTTTGACGTTAAAATCAACATTGTCATAAAATCCTCATATATGGTAAAATAGTGACTTTTTTCACGTTTTCCATGTAGTTTGATAATACGTAAATATATTCATTTTACCAATATTTCGATACTATTTCATGTAGTATCACGATATGTGATTTGGCCTTCAAATCTCAGAATGTCGCAGAATATAGCATTTTAAGCAAATTTTCTTGCATTTGGTTTCGTACGAAAAATCATCGAATTTAGCAATATTTTGACGATTATCATCCCCTTTTTCTCTATGTGATTTAAACAAAATATCATCGAATTAGGCAATATTTTGCCGTTTTCCACGTTTTTGTGAATTTTCAGTTTATGGGTATTAATTCACTATATATACGTAAAAATGATGCAAACACATAATTGATTAGATAATAACCTTAAAAACTTCATTTTCAATCAACTATTTGTTTCTCGTTAAAATACTGAGTAAGAGATTGAAAAGGGGAGAAGTTCTGTTTTTATTGCATATATCGACGTTTCAGCCGGAATAGAGCGGTTTTCGTGTACATCTTCCAAAGGTAATATAAACGGAAAATCAGGAACTAATTCTAATGAAAACACATTTTGTATCATTTGTATTGGAAACAACATTGTCATATGTCTTTTCTTGGATCTAAATAATACGAAACCTCGCTCTATGATTTGAAGTTAAAATCCTCATATATGGTAAAATAATGACTTTTTTCACGTTTTCCATGTAGTGTGATTTTACGTAAATATATTCGTTTTTACCAATATTTCGATACTACTTCATGTAGTATCACGATATGTGATTTGGCCTTCAAATCTCAGAATGTCGAATAATATAGCATTTTAAGCAAGTTTTCTTGCATTTTGTTTCGTACGAAAAATCATCGAATTTAGCAATATTTTGACGTTTATCATCCCCTTTTCCTCTATGTGATTTAAACAAAATATCGTATTAGGCAATATTTAACCGTTTTTCCACGTTTTTGTGAATTTTCAGTTTATGGGTATTAATTCACTATATATACGTAAAATTGATGCAAACACATAATTGATTAGATAATAACCTTAAAAACTTCATTTTCAATCAACTATTTGTTTCTCGTTAAAATACTGAGTAAGAGATTGAAAAGGGGAGAAGGTCTGTTTTTATTGCATATATCGACGTTTCAGCCGGAATAGAGCGGTTTTACCTGTACATCTTCCATCGGTAATATAAACGGAAAATCAGGAACATTTTAGTAAATTCTAATGAAAACACATTGATTTTTATCATTTGTATTGGAAACAACATTGTCATATGTCTTTTCTTGGATCTAAATAATACGAAACCTCGCTCTATGATTTGAAGTTAAAATCCTCATATATGGTAAAATAGTGACTTTTTTCACGTTTTCCATGTAGTTTGATAATACGTAAATATATTCATTTTTACCAATATTTCGATACTATTTCATGTAGTATCACGATATGTGATTTGGCCTTCAAATCTCAGAATGTCGCATAATATAGCATTTTAAGCAAGTTTTCTTGCATTTTGTTTCGTACGAATAATCATCGAATTTAGCAATATTTTGACGTTTATCATCCCCTTTTTCTCTATGTGATTTAAACAAAATATCATCGAATTAGGCAATATTTTGCCGTTTTTCCACGTTTTTGTGAATTTTCAGTTTATGGGTATTAATTCACTATATATACGTAAAAATGATGCAAACACATAATTGATTAGATAATAACCTTAAAAACTTCATTTTCAATCAACTATTTGTTTCTCGTTAAAATACTGAGAAAGAGATTGAAAAGGGGAGAAGTTCTGTTTTTATTGCATATATCGACGTTTCAGCCGGAATAGAGCGGTTTTCGTGTACATCTTCCATCGGTAATATAAATGGAAAATCAGGAACATTTTAGTAAATTCTAATGAAAACACATTGATTTTTATCATTTGTATTGGAAACAACATTGTCATATGTCTTTTCTTGGATCTAAATAATACGAAACCTCGCTCTATGATTTGAAGTTAAAATCCTCATATATGGTAAAATAGTGACTTTTTTCACGTTTTCCATGTAGTGTGATTTTACGTAAATATATTCGTTTTTACCAATATTTCGATACTACTTCATGTAGTATCACGATATGTGATTTGGCCTTCAAATCTCAGAATGTCGAATAATATAGCATTTTAAGCAAGTTTTCTTGCATTTTGTTTCGTACGAAAAATCATCGAATTTAGCAATATTTTAACGTTCATCATCCCCTTTTCCTCTATGTGATTTAAACAAAATATCATCGTATTAGGCAATATTTAACCGTTTTTCCACGTTTTTGTGAATTTTCAGTTTATGGGTATTAATTCACTATATATACGTAAAAATGATGCAAACACATAATTGATTAGATAATAACCTTAAAAACTTCATTTTCAATCAACTATTTGTTTCTCGTTAAAATACTGAGTAAGAGATTGAAAAGGGGAGAAGTTCTGTTTTTATTGCATATATCGACGTTTCAGCCGGAATAGAGCGGTTTTACCTGTACATCTTCCATCGGTAATATAAACAGAAAATCAGGAACATTTTAGTAAATTCAAATGAAAACACATTGATTTTTATCATTTGTATTGGAAACAACATTGTCATATGTCTTTTCTTGGATCTAAATAATACGAAACCTCGCTCTATGATTTGAAGTTAAAATCCTCATATATGGTAAAATAGTGACTTTTTCACGTTTTCCATGTAGTGTGATTTTACGTAAATATATTCGTTTTTACCAATATTTCGATACTACTTCATGTAGTATCACGATATGTGATTTGGCCTTCAAATCTCAGAATGTCGAATAATATAGCATTTTAAGCAAGTTTTCTTGCATTTTGTTTCGTACGAAAAATCATCGAATTTAGCAATATTTTGACGTTTATCATCCCCTTTTCCTCTATGTGATTTAAACAAAATATCATCGAATTAGGCAAATTTTGACGTTTTTCCACGTTTTTGTGAATTTTCAGTTTATGGGTATTAATTCACTATATATACGTAAAAATGATGCAAACACATAATTGATTAGATAATAACCTTAAAAACTTCATTTTCAATCAACTATTTGTTTCTCGTTAAAATACTGAGTAAGAGATTGAAAAGGGGAGAAGTTCTGTTTTTATTGCATATATCGACGTTTCAGCCGGAATAGAGCGGTTTTCGTGTACATCTTCCATCAGTAATATAAGCGGAAAATGAGAAACATTTTAGTTAATTCTAATGAAAACACATTGATTTTTATCATTTGTATTGGAAACAACATTGTCATATGTCTTTTCTTGGATCTAAATAATACGAAACCTCGCTCTATGATTTGAAGTTAAAATCCTCATATATGGTAAAATAGTGACTTTTTTCACGTTTTCCATGTAGTGTGATTTTACGTAAATATTTTCGTTTTTACCAATATTTCGATACTACTTCATGTAGTATCACGATATGTGATTTGGCCTTCAAATCTCAGAATGTCGAATAATATAGCATTTTAAGCAAGTTTTCTTGCATTTTGTTTCGTACGAAAAATCATCGAATTTAGAAATATTTTAACGTTCATCATCCCCTTTTCCTCTATGTGATTTAAACAAAATATCATCGTATTAGACAATATTTAACCGTTTTTCCACGTTTTTGTGAATTTTCAGTTTATGGGTATTAATTCACTATATATACGTAAAAATGATGCAAACACATAATTGATTAGATAATAACCTTAAAAACTTCATTTTCAATCAACTATTTGTTTCTCGTTAAAATACTGAGTAAGAGATTGAAAAGGGGAGAAGTTCTGTTTTTATTGCATATATCGACGTTTCAGCCGGAATAGAGCGGTTTTACCTGTACATCTTCCATCGGTAATATAAACAGAAAATCAGGAACATTTTAGTAAATTCTAATGAAAACACATTGATTTTTATCATTTGTATTGGAAACAACATTGTCATATGTCTTTTCTTGGATCTAAATAATACGAAACCTCGCTCTATGATTTGAAGTTAAAATCCTCATATATGGTAAAATAGTGACTTTTTTCACGTTTTCCATGTAGTTTGATAATACGTAAATATATTCATTTTTACCAATATTTCGATACTATTTCATGTAGTATCACGATATGTGATTTGGCCTTCAAATCTCAGAATGTCGCATAATATAGCATTTAAAGCAAGTTTTCTTGCATTTTGTTTCGTACGAAAAATCATCGAATTTAGCAATATTTTGACGTTAAAATCAACATTGTCATAAAATCCTCATATATGGTAAAATAGTGACTTTTTTCACGTTTTCCATGTAGTTTGATAATACGTAAATATATTCATTTTACCAATATTTCGATACTATTTCATGTAGTATCACGATATGTGATTTGGCCTTCAAATCTCAGAATGTCGCAGAATATAGCATTTTAAGCAAATTTTCTTGCATTTGGTTTCGTACGAAAAATCATCGAATTTAGCAATATTTTGACGATTATCATCCCCTTTTTCTCTATGTGATTTAAACAAAATATCATCGAATTAGGCAATATTTTGCCGTTTTCCACGTTTTTGTGAATTTTCAGTTTATGGGTTTTGAAAAAACCCATAAACTGAAATTCACTATATATAGTGATATATAGTGAATATTCACTATATATAGTGAATATCGTATTCACTATATATACGTAAAAATGATGCAAACACATAATTGATTAGATAATAACCTTAAAAACTTCATTTTCAATCAACTATTTGTTTCTCGTTAAAATACTGAGTAAGAGATTGAAAAGGGGAGAAGGTCTGTTTTTATTGCATATATCGACGTTTCAGCCGGAATAGAGCGGTTTTACCTGTACATCTTCCATCGGTAATATAAACGGAAAATCAGGAACATTTTAGTAAATTCTAATGAAAACACATTGATTTTTATCATTTGTATTGGAAACAACATTGTCATATGTCTTTTCTTGGATCTAAATAATACGAAACCTCGCTCTATGATTTGAAGTTAAAATCCTCATATATGGTAAAATAGTGACTTTTTTCACGTTTTCCATGTAGTTTGATAATACGTAAATATATTCATTTTTACCAATATTTCGATACTATTTCATGTAGTATCACGATATGTGATTTGGCCTTCAAATCTCAGAATGTCGCATAATATAGCATTTTAAGCAAGTTTTCTTGCATTTTGTTTCGTACGAATAATCATCGAATTTAGCAATATTTTGACGTTTATCATCCCCTTTTTCTCTATGTGATTTAAACAAAATATCATCGAATTAGGCAATATTTTGCCGTTTTTCCACGTTTTTGTGAATTTTCAGTTTATGGGTATTAATTCACTATATATACGTAAAAATGATGCAAACACATAATTGATTAGATAATAACCTTAAAAACTTCATTTTCAATCAACTATTTGTTTCTCGTTAAAATACTGAGAAAGAGATTGAAAAGGGGAGAAGTTCTGTTTTTATTGCATATATCGACGTTTCAGCCGGAATAGAGCGGTTTTCGTGTACATCTTCCATCGGTAATATAAACGGAAAATCAGGAACATTTTAGTAAATTCTAATGAAAACACATTGATTTTTATCATTTGTATTGGAAACAACATTGTCATATGTCTTTTCTTGGATCTAAATAATACGAAACCTCGCTCTATGATTTGAAGTTAAAATCCTCATATATGGTAAAATAGTGACTTTTTTCACGTTTTCCATGTAGTGTGATTTTACGTAAATATATTCGTTTTTACCAATATTTCGATACTACTTCATGTAGTATCACGATATGTGATTTGGCCTTCAAATCTCAGAATGTCGAATAATATAGCATTTTAAGCAAGTTTTCTTGCATTTTGTTTCGTACGAAAAATCATCGAATTTAGCAATATTTTAACGTTCATCATCCCCTTTTCCTCTATGTGATTTAAACAAAATATCATCGTATTAGGCAATATTTAACCGTTTTTCCACGTTTTTGTGAATTTTCAGTTTATGGGTATTAATTCACTATATATACGTAAAAATGATGCAAACACATAATTGATTAGATAATAACCTTAAAAACTTCATTTTCAATCAACTATTTGTTTCTCGTTAAAATACTGAGTAAGAGATTGAAAAGGGGAGAAGTTCTGTTTTTATTGCATATATCGACGTTTCAGCCGGAATAGAGCGGTTTTACCTGTACATCTTCCATCGGTAATATAAACAGAAAATCAGGAACATTTTAGTAAATTCTAATGAAAACACATTGATTTTTATCATTTGTATTGGAAACAACATTGTCATATGTCTTTTCTTGGATCTAAATAATACGAAACCTCGCTCTATGATATGAAGTTAAAATCCTCATATATGGTAAAATAGTGACTTTTTTCACGTTTTCCATGTAGTTTGATAATACGTAAATATATTCATTTTTACCAATATTTCGATACTATTTCATGTAGTATCACGATATGTGATTTGGCCTTCAAATCTCAGAATGTCGCATAATATAGCATTTAAAGCAAGTTTTCTTGCATTTTGTTTCGTACGAAAAATCATCGAATTTAGCAATATTTTGACGTTAAAATCAACATTGTCATAAAATCCTCATATATGGTAAAATAGTGACTTTTTTCACGTTTTCCATGTAGTTTGATAATACGTAAATATATTCATTTTACCAATATTTCGATACTATTTCATGTAGTATCACGATATGTGATTTGGCCTTCAAATCTCAGAATGTCGCAGAATATAGCATTTTAAGCAAATTTTCTTGCATTTGGTTTCGTACGAAAAATCATCGAATTTAGCAATATTTTGACGATTATCATCCCCTTTTTCTCTATGTGATTTAAACAAAATATCATCGAATTAGGCAATATTTTGCCGTTTTCCACGTTTTTGTGAATTTTCAGTTTATGGGTATTAATTCACTATATATACGTAAAAATGATGCAAACACATAATTGATTAGATAATAACCTTAAAAACTTCATTTTCAATCAACTATTTGTTTCTCGTTAAAATACTGAGTAAGAGATTGAAAAGGGGAGAAGTTCTGTTTTTATTGCATATATCGACGTTTCAGCCGGAATAGAGCGGTTTTCGTGTACATCTTCCATCAGTAATATAAGCGGAAAAACAGAAACATTTTAGTTAATTCTAATGAAAACACATTGATTTTTATCATTTGTATTGGAAACAGCATTGTCATATGTCTTTTCTTGGATCTAAATAATACGAAACCTCGCTCTATGATTTGAAGTTAAAATCCTCATATATGTTAAAATAGTGACTTTTTTCACGTTTTCCATGTAGTGTGATTTTACGTAAATATATTCGTTTTTACCAATATTTCGATACTACTTCATGTAGTATCACGATATGTGATTTGGCCTTCAAATCTCAGAATGTCGAATAATATAGCATTTTAAGCAAGTTTTCTTGCATTTTGTTTCGTACGAAAAATCATCGAATTTAGCAATATTTTGACGTTTATCATCCCCTTTTCCTCTATGTGATTTAAACAAAATATCATCGTATTAGGCAATATTTAACCGTTTTTCCACGTTTTTGTGAATTTTCAGTTTATGGGTATTAATTCACTATATATACGTAAAATTGATGCAAACACATAATTGATTAGATAATAACCTTAAAAACTTCATTTTCAATCAACTATTTGTTTCTCGTTAAAATACTGAGTAAGAGATTGAAAAGGGGAGAAGTTCTGTTTTTATTGCATATATCGACGTTTCAGCCGGAATAGAGCGGTTTTACCTGTACATCTTCCATCGGTAATATAAACGGAAAATCAGGAACATTTTAGTAAATTCTAATGAAAACACATTGATTTTTATCATTTGTATTGGAAACAACATTGTCATATGTCTTTTCTTGGATCTAAATAATACGAAACCTCGCTCTATGATTTGAAGTTAAAATCCTCATATATGGTAAAATAGTGACTTTTTCACGTTTTCCATGTAGTTTGATAATACGTAAATATATTCATTTTTACCAATATTTCGATACTATTTCATGTAGTATCACGATATGTGATTTGGCCTTCAAATCTCAGAATGTCGCTTAATATAGCATTTTAAGCAAGTTTTCTTGCATTTTGTTTCGTACGAAAAATCATCGAATTTAGCAATATTTTGACGATTATCATCCCCTTTTTCTCTATGTGATTTAAACAAAATATCATCGAATTAGGCAATATTTTGCCGTTTTTCCACGTTTTTGTGAATTTTCAGTTTATGGGTATTAATTCACTATATATACGTAAAAATAATGCAAACACATAATTGATTAGATAATAACCTTAAAAACTTCATTGTCAATCAACTATTTGTTTCTCGTTAAAATACTGAGTAAGAGATTGAAAAGGGGAGAAGTTCTGTTTTTATTGCATATATCGACGTTTCAGCCGGAATAGAGCGGTTTTCGTGTACATCTTCCATCAGTAATATAAGCGGAAAATCAGAAACATTTTAGTTAATTCTAATGAAAACACATTGATTTTTATCATTTGTATTGGAAACAGCATTGTCATATGTCTTTTCTTGGATCTAAATAATACGAAACCTCGCTCTATGATTTGAAGTTAAAATCCTCATATATGGTAAAATAGTGACTTTTTTCACGTTTTCCATGTAGTGTGATTTTACGTAAATATATTCGTTTTTACCAATATTTCGATACTACTTCATGTAGTATCACGATATGTGATTTGGCCTTCAAATCTCAGAATGTCGAATAATATAGCATTTTAAGCAAGTTTTCTTGCATTTTGTTTCGTACGAAAAATCATCGAATTTAGCAATATTTTGACGTTTATCATCCCCTTTTCCTCTATGTGATTTAAACAAAATATCATCGTATTAGGCAATATTTAACCGTTTTTCCACGTTTTTGTGAATTTTCAGTTTATGGGTATTAATTCACTATATATACGTAAAATTGATGCAAACACATAATTGATTAGATAATAACCTTAAAAACTTCATTTTCAATCAACTATTTGTTTCTCGTTAAAATACTGAGTAAGAGATTGAAAAGGGGAGAAGTTCTGTTTTTATTGCATATATCGACGTTTCAGCCGGAATAGAGCGGTTTTACCTGTACATCTTCCATCGGTAATATAAACGGAAAATCAGGAACATTTTAGTAAATTCTAATGAAAACACATTGATTTTTATCATTTGTATTGGAAACAACATTGTCATATGTCTTTTCTTGGATCTAAATAATACGAAACCTCGCTCGATGATTTGAAGTTAAAATCCTCATATATGGTAAAATAGTGACTTTTTCACGTTTTCCATGTAGTTTGATAATACGTAAATATATTCATTTTTACCAATATTTCGATACTATTTCATGTAGTATCACGATATGTGATTTGGCCTTCAAATTTCAGAATGTCGCTTAATATAGCATTTTAAGCAAGTTTTCTTGCATTTTGTTTCGTACGAAAAATCATCGAATTTAGCAATATTTTGACGATTATCATCCCCTTTTTCTCTATGTGATTTAAACAAAATATCATCGAATTAGGCAATATTTTGCCGTTTTTCCACGTTTTTGTGAATTTTCAGTTTATGGGTATTAATTCACTATATATACGTAAAAATAATGCAAACACATAATTGATTAGATAATAACCTTAAAAACTTCATTGTCAATCAACTATTTGTTTCTCGTTAAAATACTGAGTAAGAGATTGAAAAGGGGAGAAGTTCTGTTTTTATTGCATATATCGACGTTTCAGCCGGAATAGAGCGGTTTTCGTGTACATCTTCCATCGGTAATATAAACGGAAAATCAGGAACATTTTAGTTAATTCTAATGAAAACACATTGATTTTTATCATTTGTATTGGAAACAACATTGTCATATGTCTTTTCTTGGATCTAAATAATACGAAACCTCGCTCTATGATTTGAAGTTAAAATCCTCATATATGGTAAAATAGTGACTTTTTCACGTTTTCCATGTAGTGTGATTTTACGTAAATATATTCGTTTTTACCAATATTTCGATACTACTTCATGTAGTATCACGATATGTGATTTGGCCTTCAAATCTCAGAATGTCGCATAATATAGCATTTAAGCAAGTTTCTTGCATTTTGTTTCGTACGAAAAATCATCGAATTTAGCAATATTTTGACGTTTATCATCCCCTTTTCCTCTATGTGATTTAAACAAAATATCATCGAATTAGGCAATATTTTGCCGTTTTTCAACGTTTTTGTAAATTTTCAGTTTATGGGTATTAATTCACTGTGTATACGTAAAAATGATGCAAGCACATAATTGATTAGATAATAACCTTAAAAACTTAATTTTCAATCAACTATTTGTTTCTCGTTAAAATACTGACTAAGTGATTGAAAAGGGGAGATGTTCTGTTTTTATTGCATATATCGACGTTTCAGCCGGAATAGAGCGGTTTTCGTGTACATCTTCCATTAGTACTATAAACGGAAAATCAGGAACATTTTAGTAAATTCTAATGAAAACACATTGATTTATATCATTTGTATTGGAAACAACATTGTCATATGTCTTTTCTTGGATCTAAATAATACGAAACCTCGCTCTATGATTTGAAGTTAAAATCCTCATATATGGTAAAATAGTGACTTTTTTCACGTTTTCCATGTAGTGTGATTTTACGTAAATATATTCGTTTTTACCAATATTTCGATACTACTTCATGTAGTATCACGATATGTGATTTGGCCTTCAAATCTCAGAATGTCGAATAATATAGCATTTTAAGCAAGTTTTCTTGCATTTTGTTTCGTACGAAAAATCAATGAATTTAGCAATATTTTGACGTTTATCATCCCCTTTTCCTCTATGTGATTTAAACAAAATATCGTATTAGGCAATATTTAACCGTTTTTCCACGTTTTTGTGAATTTTCAGTTTATGGGTATTAATTCACTATATATACGTAAAATTGATGCAAACACATAATTGATTAGATAATAACCTTAAAAACTTCATTTTCAATCAACTATTTGTTTCTCGTTAAAATACTGAGTAAGAGATTGAAAAGGGGAGAAGTTCTGTTTTTATTGCATATATCGACGTTTCAGCCGGAATAGAGCGGTTTTACCTGTACATCTTCCATCGGTAATATAAACGGAAAATCAGGAACATTTTAGTAAATTCTAATGAAAACACATTGATTTTTATCATTTGTATTGGAAACAACATTGTCATATGTCTTTTCTTGGATCTAAATAATACGAAACCTCGCTCTATGATTTGAAGTTAAAATGCTCATATATGGTAAAATAGTGACTTTTTTCACGTTTTCCATGTAGTTTGATAATACGTAAATATATTCATTTTTACCAATATTTCGATACTATTTCATGTAGTATCACGATATGTGATTTGGCCTTCAAATCTCAGAATGTCGCATAATATAGCATTTTAAGCAAGTTTTCTTGCATTTTGTTTCGTACGAAAAATCATCGAATTTAGCAATATTTTGACGATTATCATCACCTTTTTCTCTATGTGATTTAAACAAAATATCATCGAATTAGGCAATATTTTGCCGTTTTTCCACGTTTTTGTGAATTTTCAGTTTATAGGTATTAATTCACAATATATACGTAAAAATGATGCAAACACATAATTGATTAGATAATAACCTTAAAAACTTCATTTTCAATCAACTATTTGTTTCTCGTTAAAATACTGAGAAAGAGATTGAAAAGGGGAGAAGTTCTGTTTTTATTGCATATATCGACGTTTCAGCCGGAATAGAGCGGTTTTCGTGTACATCTTCCAAAGGTAATATAAACGGAAAATCAGGAACTAATTCTAATGAAAACACATTTTGTATCATTTGTATTGGAAACAACATTGTCATATGTCTTTTCTTGGATCTAAATAATACGAAACCTCGCTCTATGATTTGAAGTTAAAATCCTCATATATGGTAAAATAATGACTTTTTTCACGTTTTCCAAGTAGTGTGATTTTACGTAAATATATTCGTTTTTACCAATATTTCGATACTACTTCATGTAGTATCACGATATGTGATTTGGCCTTCAAATCTCAGAATGTCGAATAATATAGCATTTTAAGCAAGTTTTCTTGCATTTTGTTTCGTACGAAAAATCATCGAATTTAGCAATATTTTGACGTTTATCATCCCCTTTTCCTCTATGTGATTTAAACAAAATATCGTATTAGGCAATATTTAACCGTTTTTCCACGTTTTTGTGAATTTTCAGTTTATGGGTATTAATTCACTATATATACGTAAAATTGATGCAAACACATAATTGATTAGATAATAACCTTAAAAACTTCATTTTCAATCAACTATTTGTTTCTCGTTAAAATACTGAGTAAGAGATTGAAAAGGGGAGAAGGTCTGTTTTTATTGCATATATCGACGTTTCAGCCGGAATAGAGCGGTTTTACCTGTACATCTTCCATCGGTAATATAAACGGAAAATCAGGAACATTTTAGTAAATTCTAATGAAAACACATTGATTTTTATCATTTGTATTGGAAACAACATTGTCATATGTCTTTTCTAGGATCTAAATAATACGAAACCTCGCTCTATGATTTGAAGTTAAAATCCTCATATATGGTAAAATAGTGACTTTTTTCACGTTTTCCATGTAGTGTGATTTTACGTAAATATATTCATTTTTACCAATATTTCGATACTATTTCATGTAGTGTCACGATATGTGATTTGGCCTTCAAATCTCAGAACGTCGCATAATATAGCATTTTAAGCAAGTTTTCTTGCATTTTGTTTCGTACGAAAAATCATCGAATTTAGCAATATTTTGACGCTTATCATCCCCTTTTCCTCTATGTGATTTAAACAAAATATCATCGAATTAGGCAATATTTTGCCATTTTTCCACGTTTTCGTGAATTTTCAGTTTATGGGTATTAATTCACTATATATACGATAAAAATGATGCAAACACATAATTGATTTTAATAACCTTAAAAACTTTTTTTTCAATCAACTATTTGTTTCTCGTTAAAATACTGAGTAAGAGATTGAAAAGGGGAGAAGTTGTGTTTTTATTGCATATATCGACGTTTCAGCCGGAATAGAGCGGTTTTCGTGTACATCTTCCATCAGTAATATAAGCGGAAAATCAGAAACATTTTAGTTAATTCAAATGAAAACACATTGATTTTTATCATTTGTATTGGAAACAACATTGTCATATGTCTTTTCTTGGACATACAAAACCTCGCTCTATGATTTGAAGTTAAAATCCTCATATATGGTAAAATAGTGACTTTTTTCACGTTTTCCATGTAGTTTGATAATACGTAAATATATTCATTTTTACCAATATTTCGATACTATTTCATGTAGTGTCACGATATGTGATTTGGCCTTCAAATCTCAGAATGTCGCATATTATAGCATTTTAAGCAAGTTTTCTTGCATTTTGTTTCGTACGAAAAATCATCGAATTTAGCAATATTTTGACGTTAAAATCAACATTGTCATAAAATCCTCATATATGGTAAAATAGTGACTTTTTCACGTTTTCCATGTAGTTTGATAATACGTAAATATATTCATTTTTACCAATATTTCGATACTACTTCATGTAGTATCACGATATGTGATTTGGCCTTCAAATCTCAGAATGTCGCAGAATATAGCATTTTAAGCAAATTTTCTTGCATTTGGTTTCGCACGAAAAATCATCGAATTTAGCAATATTTTGACGATTATCATCCCCTTTTTCTCTATGTGATTTAAACAAAATATCATCGAATTAGGCAATATTTTGCCGTTTTCCACGTTTTTGTGAATTTTCAGTTTATGGGTATTAATTCACTATATATACGTAAAAATGATGCAAACACATAATTGATTAGATAATAACCTTAAAAACTTCATTTTCAATCAACTATTTGTTTCTCGTTAAAATACTGAGTAAGAGATTGAAAAGGGGAGAAGGTCTGTTTTTATTGCATATATCGACGTTTCAGCCGGAATAGAGCGGTTTTACCTGTACATCTTCCATCGGTAATATAAACGGAAAATCAGGAACATTTTAGTAAATTCTAATGAAAACACATTGATTTTTATCATTTGTATTGGAAACAACATTGTCATATGTCTTTTCTTGGATCTAAATAATACGAAACCTCGCTCTATGATTTGAAGTTAAAATCCTCATATATGGTAAAATAGTGACTTTTTTCACGTTTTCCATGTAGTTTGATAATACGTAAATATATTCATTTTTACCAATATTTCGATACTATTTCATGTAGTATCACGATATGTGATTTGGCCTTCAAATCTCAGAATGTCGCATAATATAGCATTTTAAGCAAGTTTTCTTGCATTTTGTTTCGTACGAATAATCATCGAATTTAGCAATATTTTGACGTTTATCATCCCCTTTTTCTCTATGTGATTTAAACAAAATATCATCGAATTAGGCAATATTTTGCCGTTTTTCCACGTTTTTGTGAATTTTCAGTTTATGGGTATTAATTCACTATATATACGTAAAAATGATGCAAACACATAATTGATTAGATAATAACCTTAAAAACTTCATTTTCAATCAACTATTTGTTTCTCGTTAAAATACTGAGAAAGAGATTGAAAAGGGGAGAAGTTCTGTTTTTATTGCATATATCGACGTTTCAGCCGGAATAGAGCGGTTTTCGTGTACATCTTCCATCGGTAATATAAACGGAAAATCAGGAACATTTTAGTAAATTCTAATGAAAACACATTGATTTTTATCATTTGTATTGGAAACAACATTGTCATATGTCTTTTCTTGGATCTAAATAATACGAAACCTCGCTCTATGATTTGAAGTTAAAATCCTCATATATGGTAAAATAGTGACTTTTTTCACGTTTTCCATGTAGTTTGATAATACGTAAATATATTCATTTTTACCAATATTTCGATACTATTTCATGTAGTATCACGATATGTGATTTGGCCTTCAAATCTCAGAATGTCGCAGAATATAGCATTTTAAGCAAGTTTTCTTGCATTTTGTTTCGTACGAAAAATCATCGAATTTAGCAATATTTTGACGATTATCATCCCCTTTTTCTCTATGTGATTTAAACAAAATATCATCGAATTAGGCAATATTTTGCCGTTTTTCCACGTTTTTGTGAATTTTCAGTTTATGGGTATTAATTCACTATATATACGTAAAAATGATGCAAACACATAATTGAGATGATAATAACCTTAAAAACTTCATTTTCAATCAACTATTTGTTTCTCGTTAAAATACTGAGTAAGAGATTGAAAAGGGGAGAAGTTCTGTTTTTATTGCATATATCGACGTTTCAGCCGGAATAGAGCGGTTTTCGTGTACATCTTCCATCGGTAATATAAACGGAAAATCAGGAACTAATTCTAATGAAAACACATTGATTTTTATCATTTGTATTGGAAACAACATTGTCATATGTCTTTTCTAGGATCTAAATAATACGAAACCTCGCTCTATGATTTGAAGTTAAAATCCTCATATATGGTAAAATAGTGACTTTTTTCACGTTTTCCATGTAGTGTGATTTTACGTAAATATATTCGTTTTTACCAATATTTCGATACTACTTCATGTAGTATCACGATATGTGATTTGGCCTTCAAATCTCAGAACGTCGCATAATATAGCATTTTAAGCAAGTTTTCTTGCATTTTGTTTCGTACGAAAAATCATCGAATTTAGCAATATTTTGACGCTTATCATCCCCTTTTCCTCTATGTGATTTAAACAAAATATCATCGTATTATGCATTATTTAACCGTTTTTCCACGTTTTTGTGAATTTTCAGTTTATGGGTATTAATTCACTATATATACGTAAAAATGATGCAAACACATAATTGATTAGATAATAACCTTAAAAATTTCATTTTCAATCAACTATTTGTTTCTCGTTAAAATACTGAGTAAGAGATTGAAAAGGGGAGAAGTTCTGTTTTTATTGCATATATCGACGTTTCAGCCGGAATAGAGCGGTTTTACCTGTACATCTTCCATCAGGTAATATAAACAGAAAATCAGGAACATTTTAGTAAATTCTAATGAAAACACATTGATTTTTATCATTTGTATTGGAAACAACATTGTCATATGTCTTTTCTTGGATCTAAATAATACGAAACCTCGCTCTATGATTTGAAGTTAAAATCCTCATATATGGTAAAATAGTGACTTTTTTCACGTTTTCCATGTAGTTTGATAATACGTAAATATATTCATTTTTACCAATATTTCGATACTATTTCATGTAGTATCACGATATGTGATTTGGCCTTCAAATCTCAGAATGTCGCATAATATAGCATTTTAAGCAAGTTGTCTTGCATTTTGTTTCGTACGAAAAATCATCGAATTTAGCAATATTTTGACGTTAAAATCAACATTGTCATAAAATCCTCATATATGGTAAAATAGTGACTTTTTTCACGTTTTCCATGTAGTGTGATTTTACGTAAATATATTCATTTTTACCAATATTTCGATACTCTTTCATGTAGTATCACGATATGTGATTTGGCCTTCAAATCTCAGAATGTCGCAGAATATAGCATTTTAAGCAAATTTTCTTGCATTTGGTTTAGTACGAAAAATCATCGAATTTAGCAATATTTTGACGATTATCATCCCCTTTTTCACTATGTGATTTAAACAAAATATCATCAAATTAGGCAATATTTTGCCGTTTTCCACGTTTTTGTGAATTTTCAGTTTATGGGTATTAATTCACTATATATACGTAAAAATGATGCAAACACATAATTGATTAGATAATAACCTTAAAAACTTCATTTTCAATCAACTATTTGTTTCTCGTTAAAATACTGAGTAAGAGATTGAAAAGGGGAGAAGTTCTGTTTTTATTGCATATATCGACGTTTCAGCCGGAATAGAGCGGTTTTACCTGAACATCTTCCATCGGTAATATAAACAGAAAATCAGGAACATTTTAGTAAATTCTAATGAAAACACATTGATTTTTATCATTTGTATTGGAAACAACATTGTCATATGTCTTTTCTTGGATCTAAATAATACGAAACCTCGCTCTATGATTTGAAGTTAAAATCCTCATATATGGTAAAATAGTGACTTTTTTCACGTTTTCCATGTAGTTTGATAATACGTAAATATATTCATTTTTACCAATATTTCGATACTATTTCATGTAGTATCACGATATGTGATTTGGCCTTCAAATCTCAGAATGTCGCATAATATAGCATTTTAAGCAAGTTTTCTTGCATTTTGTTTCGTACGAAAAATCATCGAATTTAGAAATATTTTGACGTTAAAATCAACATTGTCATAAAATCCTCATATATGGTAAAATAGTGACTTTTTTCAAGTTTTCCATGTAGTTTGATAATACGTAAATATATTCATTTTTACCAATATTTCGATACTATTTCATGTAGTATCACGATATGTGATTTGGCCTTCAAATCTCAGAATGTCGCAGAATATAGCATTTTAAGCAAATTTTCTTGCATTTGGTTTCGTACGAAAAATCATCGAATTTAGCAATATTTTGACGATTATCATCCCCTTTTTCTCTATGTGATTTAAACAAAATATCATCGAATTAGGCAATATTTTGCCGTTTTCCACGTTTTTGTGAATTTTCAGTTTATGGGTATTAATTCACTATATATACGTAAAAATGACGCAAACACATAATTGATTAGATAATAACCTTAAAAACTTCATTTTCAATCAACTATTTGTTTCTCGTTAAAATACTGAGTAAGAGATTGAAAAGGGGAGAAGTTCTGTTTTTATTGCATATATCGACGTTTCAGCCGGAATAGAGCGGTTTTCGTGTACATCTTCCATCAGTAATATAAGCAGAAAATCAGAAACATTTTAGTTAATTCTAATGAAAACACATTGATTTTTATCATTTGTATTGGAAACAACATATTCATATGTCTTTTCTTGGATCTAAATAATACGAAACCTCGCTCTATGATTTGAAGTTAAAATCCTCATATATGGTAAAATAGTGACTTTTTTCACGTTTTCCATGTAGTGTGATTTTACGTAAATATATTCGTTTTTACCAATATTTCGATACTACTTCATGTAGTATCACGATATGTGATTTGGCCTTCAAATCTCAGAATGTCGAATAATATAGCATTTTAAGCAAGTTTTCTTGCATTTTGTTTCGTACGAAAAATCATCGAATTTAGCAATATTTTAACGTTCATCATCCCCTTTTCATCTATGTGATTTAAACAAAATATCATCGTATTAGGCAATATTTAACCGTTTTTCCACGTTTTTGTGAATTTTCAGTTTATGGGTATTAATTCACTATATATACGTAAAAATGATGCAAACACATAATTGATTAGATAATAACCTTAAAAACTTCATTTTCAATCAACTATTTGTTTCTCGTTAAAATACTGAGTAAGAGATTGAAAAGGGGAGAAGTTCTGTTTTTATTGCATATATCGACGTTTCAGCCGGAATAGAGCGGTTTTCGTGTACATCTTCCATCGGTAATATAAGCGGAAAATCAGGAACATTTTAGTAAATTCTAATGAAAACACATTGATTTTTATCATTTGTATTGGAAACAACATTGTCATATGTCTTTTCTTGGATCTAAATAATACGAAACCTCGCTCTATGATATGAAGTTAACATCCTCATATATGGTAAAATAGTGACTTTTTCACGTTTTCCATGTAGTGTGATTTTACGTAAATATATTCGTTTTTACCAATATTTCGATACTATTTCATGTAGTATCACGATATGTGATTTGGCCTTCAAATCTCAGAATGTCGCATATTATAGCATTTTAAGCAAGTTTTCTTGCATTTTGTTTCGTACGAAAAATCATCGAATTTAGCAATATTTTGACGTTAAAATCAACATTGTCATAAAATCCTCATATATGGTAAAATAGTGACTTTTTTCACGTTTTCCATGTAGTTTGATAATACGTAAATATATTCATTTTTACCAATATTTCGATACTATTTCATGTAGTATCACGATATGTGATTTGGCCTTCAAATCTCAGAATGTCGCATAATATAGCATTTTAAGCAAGTTTTCTTGCATTTTGTTTCGTACGAAAAATCATCGAATTTAGCAATATTTTGACGATTATCATCCCCTTTTTCTCTATGTGATTTAAACAAAATATCATCGAATTAGGCAATATTTTGCCGTTTTTCCACGTTTTTGTGAATTTTCAGTTTATGGGTATTAATTCACTATATATACGTAAAAGTGATGCAAACACATAATTGAGATGATAATAACCTTAAAAACTTCATTTTCAATCAACTATTTGTTTCTCGTTAAAATACTGAGTAAGAGATTGAAAAGGGGAGAAGTTCTGTTTTTATTGCATATATCGACGTTTCAGCCGGAATACAGCGGTTTTCGTGTACATCTTCCATCGGTAATATAAACGGAAAATCAGGAACTAATTCTAATGAAAACACATTGATTTTTATCATTTGTATTGGAAACAACATTGTCATATGTCTTTTCTTAGATCTAAATAATACGAAACCTAGCTCTATGATTTGAAGTTAAAATCCTCATATATGGTAAAATAGTGACTTTTTTCACGTTTTCCATGTAGTGTGATTTTACGTAAATATATTCGTTTTTACCAATATTTCGATACTACTTCATGTAGTATCACGATATGTGATTTGGCCTTCAAATCTCAGAAAGTCGCATAATATAGCATTTTAAGCAAGTTTTCTTGCATTTTGTTTCGTACGAAAAATCATCGAATTTAGCAATATTTTGACGCTTATCATCCCCTTTTCCTCTATGTGATTTAAACAAAATATCATCGAATTAGGCAATATTTTGCCATTTTTCCACGTTTTCGTGAATTTTCAGTTTATGGGTATTAATTCACTATATATACGATAAAAATGATGCAAACACATAATTGATTTTAATAACCTTAAAAACTTTTTTTTCAATCAACTATTTGTTTCTCGTTAAAATACTGAGTAAGAGATTGAAAAGGGGAGAAGTTGTGTTTTTATTGCATATATCGACGTTTCAGCCGGAATAGAGCGGTTTTCTTGTACATCTTCCATCAGTAATATAAGCGGAAAATCAGAAACATTTTAGTTAATTCAAATGAAAACACATTGATTTTTATCATTTGTATTGGAAACAACATTGTCATATGTCTTTTCTTGGATCTAAATAATACGAAACCTCGCTCTATGATATGAAGTTAACATCCTCATATATGGTAAAATAGTGACTTTTTTCACGTTTTCCATGTAGTGTGATTTTACGTAAATACATTCGTTTTTACCAATATTTCGATACTACTTCATGTAGTATCACGATATGTGATTTGGCCTTCAAATCTCAGAATGTCGAATAATATAGCATTTTAAGCAAGTTTTCTTGCATTTTGTTTCGTACGAAAAATCATCGAATTTAGCAATATTTTAGCGTTCATCATCCCCTTTTCCTCTATGTGATTTAAACAAAATATCATCGTATTATGCAATATTTAACCGTTTTTCCACGTTTTTGTGAATTTTCAGTTTATGGGTATTAATTCACTATATATACGTAAAAATGATGCAAACACATAATTGATTAGATAATAACCTTAAAAACTTCATTTTCAATCAACTATTTGTTTCTCGTTAAAATACTGAGTAAGAGATTGAAAAGGGGAGAAGTTCTGTTTTTATTGCATATATCGACGTTTCAGCCGGAATAGAGCGGTTTTACCTGTACATCTTCCATCAGGTAATATAAACAGAAAATCAGGAACATTTTAGTAAATTCTAATGAAAACACATTGATTTTTATCATTTGTATTGGAAACAACATTGTCATATGTCTTTTCTTGGATCTAAATAATACGAAACCTCGCTCTATGATTTGAAGTTAAAATCCTCATATATGGTAAAATAGTGACTTTTTTCACGTTTTGCCGTTTTTCCACGTTTTTGTGAATTTTCAGTTTATGGGTATTAATTCACTATATATACGTAAAAATGAAGCAAACACATAATTGATTAGATAATAACCTTAAAAACTTCATTTTCAATCAACTATTTGTTTCTCGTTAAAATACTGAGTAAGAGATTGAAAAGGGGAGAAGTTCTGTTTTTATTGCATATATCGTTGTTTCAGCCGGAATAGAGCGGTTTTCGTGTACATCTTCCATCGGTAATATAAACGGAAAATCAGGAACATTTTAGTTAATTCTAATGAAAACACATTAATTTTTATCATTTGTATTGGAAACAACATTGTCATATGTCTTTTCTTGGATCTAAATAATACGAAACCTCGCTCTATAATTTGAAGTTAAAATCCTCATATATGGTAAAATAGTGACTTTTTTCACGTTTTCCATGTAGTTTGATAATACGTAAATATATTCATTTTTACCAATATTTCGATACTATTTCATGTAGTATCACGATATGTGATTTGGCCTTCAAATCTCAGAATGTCGCATAATATAGCATTTTAAGCAAGTTTTCTTGCATTTTGTTTCGTACGAAAAATCATCGAATTTAGCAATATTTTGACGATTATCATCCCCTTTTTCTCTGTGTGATTTAAACAAAATATCATCGAATTAGGCAATATTTTGCCGTTTTTCCACGTTTTTGTGAATTTTCAGTTTATGGGTATTAATTCACTATATATACGTAAAAATGATGCAAACACATAATTGATTAGATAATAACCTTAAAAACTTCATTTTCAATCAACTATTTGTTTCTCGTTAAAATACTGAGTAAGAGATTGAAAAGGGGAGAAGTTCTGTTTTTATTGCATATATCGACGTTTCAGCCGGAATAGAGCGGTTTTCGTGTACATCTTCCATCGGTAATATAAACGGAAAATCAGGAACTAATTCTAATGAAAACACATTGATTTTTATCATTTGTATTGGAAACAACATTGTCATATGTCTTTTCTTGGATCTAAATAATACGAAACCTCGCTCTATGATTTGAAGTTAAAATCCTCATATATGGTAAAATAGTGACTTTTTTCACGTTTTCCATGTAGTTTGATAATACGTAAATATATTCATTTTTACCAATATTTCGATACTATTTCATTTAGTATCACGATATGTGATTTGGCCTTCAAATCTCAGAATGTCGCATGATATAGCATTTTAAGCAAGTTTTCTTGCATTTTGTTTCGTACGAAAAATCATCGAATTTAGCAATATTTTGACGTTAAAATCAACATTGTCATAAAATCCTCATATATGGTAAAATAGTGACTTTTTTCACGTTTTCCATGTAGTTTGATAATACGTAAATATATTCATTTTTACCAATATTTCGATACTATTTCATGTAGTATCACGATATGTGATTTGGCCTTCAAATCTCAGAATGTCGCAGAATATAGCATTTTAAGCAAATTTTCTTGCATTTGGTTTCGTACGAAAAATCATCGAATTTAGCAATATTTTGACGATTATCATCCCCTTTTTCTCTATGTGATTTAAACAAAATATCATCGAATTAGGCAATATTTTGCCGTTTTCCACGTTTTTGTGAATTTTCAGTTTATGGGTATTAATTCACTATATATACGTAAAAATGACGCAAACACATAATTGATTAGATAATAACCTTAAAAACTTCATTTTCAATCAACTATTTGTTTCTCGTTAAAATACTGAGTAAGAGATTGAAAAGGGGAGAAGTTCTGTTTTTATTGCATATATCGACGTTTCAGCCGGAATAGAGCGGTTTTCGTGTACATCTTCCATCAGTAATATAAGCAGAAAATCAGAAACATTTTAGTTAATTCTAATGAAAACACATTGATTTTTATCATTTGTATTGGAAACAACATATTCATATGTCTTTTCTTGGATCTAAATAATACGAAACCTCGCTCTATGATTTGAAGTTAAAATCCTCATATATGGTAAAATAGTGACTTTTTTCACGTTTTCCATGTAGTGTGATTTTACGTAAATATATTCGTTTTTACCAATATTTCGATACTACTTCATGTAGTATCACGATATGTGATTTGGCCTTCAAATCTCAGAATGTCGAATAATATAGCATTTTAAGCAAGTTTTCTTGCATTTTGTTTCGTACGAAAAATCATCGAATTTAGCAATATTTTAACGTTCATCATCCCCTTTTCATCTATGTGATTTAAACAAAATATCATCGTATTAGGCAATATTTAACCGTTTTTCCACGTTTTTGTGAATTTTCAGTTTATGGGTATTAATTCACTATATATACGTAAAAATGATGCAAACACATAATTGATTAGATAATAACCTTAAAAACTTCATTTTCAATCAACTATTTGTTTCTCGTTAAAATACTGAGTAAGAGATTGAAAAGGGGAGAAGTTCTGTTTTTATTGCATATATCGACGTTTCAGCCGGAATAGAGCGGTTTTCGTGTACATCTTCCATCGGTAATATAAGCGGATAATCAGGAACATTTTAGTAAATTCTAATGAAAACACATTGATTTTTATCATTTGTATTGGAAACAACATTGTCATATGTCTTTTCTTGGATCTAAATAATACGAAACCTCGCTCTATGATATGAAGTTAACATCCTCATATATGGTAAAATAGTGACTTTTTCACGTTTTCCATGTAGTGTGATTTTACGTAAATATATTCGTTTTTACCAATATTTCGATACTATTTCATGTAGTATAACGATATGTGATTTGGCCTTCAAATCTCAGAATGTCGCATATTATAGCATTTTAAGCAAGTTTTCTTGCATTTTGTTTCGTACGAAAAATCATCGAATTTAGCAATATTTTGACGTTAAAATCAACATTGTCATAAAATCCTCATATATGGTAAAATAGTGACTTTTTTCACGTTTTCCATGTAGTTTGATAATACGTAAATATATTCATTTTTACCAATATTTCGATACTATTTCATGTAGTATCACGATATGTGATTTGGCCTTCAAATCTCAGAATGTCGCATAATATAGCATTTTAAGCAAGTTTTCTTGCATTTTGTTTCGTACGAAAAATCATCGAATTTAGCAATATTTTGACGATTATCATCCCCTTTTTCTCTATGTGATTTAAACAAAATATCATCGAATTAGGCAATATTTTGCCGTTTTTCCACGTTTTTGTGAATTTTCAGTTTATGGGTATTAATTCACTATATATACGTAAAAGTGATGCAAACACATAATTGAGATGATAATAACCTTAAAAACTTCATTTTCAATCAACTATTTGTTTCTCGTTAAAATACTGAGTAAGAGATTGAAAAGGGGAGAAGTTCTGTTTTTATTGCATATATCGACGTTTCAGCCGGAATACAGCGGTTTTCGTGTACATCTTCCATCGGTAATATAAACGGAAAATCAGGAACTAATTCTAATGAAAACACATTGATTTTTATCATTTGTATTGGAAACAACATTGTCATATGTCTTTTCTTAGATCTAAATAATACGAAACCTAGCTCTATGATTTGAAGTTAAAATCCTCATACATGGTAAAATAGTGACTTTTTTCACGTTTTCCATGTAGTGTGATTTTACGTAAATATATTCGTTTTTACCAATATTTCGATACTACTTCATGTAGTATCACGATATGTGATTTGGCCTTCAAATCTCAGAAAGTCGCATAATATAGCATTTTAAGCAAGTTTTCTTGCATTTTGTTTCGTACGAAAAATCATCGAATTTAGCAATATTTTGACGCTTATCATCCCCTTTTCCTCTATGTGATTTAAACAAAATATCATCGAATTAGGCAATATTTTGCCATTTTTCCACGTTTTCGTGAATTTTCAGTTTATGGGTATTAATTCACTATATATACGATAAAAATGATGCAAACACATAATTGATTTTAATAACCTTAAAAACTTTTTTTTCAATCAACTATTTGTTTCTCGTTAAAATACTGAGTAAGAGATTGAAAAGGGGAGAAGTTGTGTTTTTATTGCATATATCGACGTTTCAGCCGGAATAGAGCGGTTTTCTTGTACATCTTCCATCAGTAATATAAGCGGAAAATCAGAAACATTTTAGTTAATTCAAATGAAAACACATTGATTTTTATCATTTGTATTGGAAACAACATTGTCATATGTCTTTTCTTGGATCTAAATAATACGAAACCTCGCTCTATGATATGAAGTTAACATCCTCATATATGGTAAAATAGTGACTTTTTTCACGTTTTCCATGTAGTGTGATTTTACGTAAATACATTCGTTTTTACCAATATTTCGATACTACTTCATGTAGTATCACGATATGTGATTTGGCCTTCAAATCTCAGAATGTCGAATAATATAGCATTTTAAGCAAGTTTTCTTGCATTTTGTTTCGTACGAAAAATCATCGAATTTAGCAATATTTTAGCGTTCATCATCCCCTTTTCCTCTATGTGATTTAAACAAAATATCATCGTATTATGCAATATTTAACCGTTTTTCCACGTTTTTGTGAATTTTCAGTTTATGGGTATTAATTCACTATATATACGTAAAAATGATGCAAACACATAATTGATTAGATAATAACCTTAAAAACTTCATTTTCAATCAACTATTTGTTTCTCGTTAAAATACTGAGTAAGAGATTGAAAAGGGGAGAAGTTCTGTTTTTATTGCATATATCGACGTTTCAGCCGGAATAGAGCGGTTTTACCTGTACATCTTTCATCAGGTAATATAAACAGAAAATCAGGAACATTTTAGTAAATTCTAATGAAAACACATTGATTTTTATCATTTGTATTGGAAACAACATTGTCATATGTCTTTTCTTGGATCTAAATAATACGAAACCTCGCTCTATGATTTGAAGTTAAAATCCTCATATATGGTAAAATAGTGACTTTTTTCACGTTTTCCATGTAGTTTGATAATACGTAAATATATTCATTTTTACCAATATTTCGATACTATTTCATGTAGTATCACGATATGTGATTTGGCCTTCAAATCTCAGAATGTCGCATAATATAGCATTTTAAGCAAGTTTTCTTGCATTTTGTTTCGTACGAAAAATCATCGAATTTAGCAATATTTTGACGTTTATCATCCCCTTTTTCTCTATGTGATTTAAACAAAATATCATCGAATTAGGCAATATTTTGCCGTTTTTCCACGTTTTTGTGAATTTTCAGTTTATGGGTATTAATTCACTATATATACGTAAAAATGAAGCAAACACATAATTGATTAGATAATAACCTTAAAAACTTCATTTTCAATCAACTATTTGTTTCTCGTTAAAATACTGAGTAAGAGATTGAAAAGGGGAGAAGTTCTGTTTTTATTGCATATATCGTTGTTTCAGCCGGAATAGAGCGGTTTTCGTGTACATCTTCCATCGGTAATATAAACGGAAAATCAGGAACATTTTAGTTAATTCTAATGAAAACACATTAATTTTTATCATTTGTATTGGAAACAACATTGTCATATGTCTTTTCTTGGATCTAAATAATACGAAACCTCGCTCTATAATTTGAAGTTAAAATCCTCATATATGGTAAAATAGTGACTTTTTTCACGTTTTCCATGTAGTTTGATAATACGTAAATATATTCATTTTTACCAATATTTCGATACTATTTCATGTAGTATCACGATATGTGATTTGGCCTTCAAATCTCAGAATGTCGCATAATATAGCATTTTAAGCAAGTTTTCTTGCATTTTGTTTCGTACGAAAAATCATCGAATTTAGCAATATTTTGACGATTATCATCCCCTTTTCTCTGTGTGATTTAAACAAAATATCATCGAATTAGGCAATATTTTGCCGTTTTTCCACGTTTTTGTGAATTTTCAGTTTATGGGTATTAATTCACTATATATACGTAAAAATGATGCAAACACATAATTGATTAGATAATAACCTTAAAAACTTCATTTTCAATCAACTATTTGTTTCTCGTTAAAATACTGAGTAAGAGATTGAAAAGGGGAGAAGTTCTGTTTTTATTGCATATATCGACGTTTCAGCCGGAATAGAGCGGTTTTCGTGTACATCTTCCATCGGTAATATAAACGGAAAATCAGGAACTAATTCTAATGAAAACACATTGATTTTTATCATTTGTATTGGAAACAACATTGTCATATGTCTTTTCTTGGATCTAAATAATACGAAACCTCGCTCTATGATTTGAAGTTAAAATCCTCATATATGGTAAAATAGTGACTTTTTTCACGTTTTCCATGTAGTTTGATAATACGTAAATATATTCATTTTTACCAATATTTCGATACTATTTCATTTAGTATCACGATATGTGATTTGGCCTTCAAATCTCAGAATGTCGCATGATATAGCATTTTAAGCAAGTTTTCTTGCATTTTGTTTCGTACGAAAAATCATCGAATTTAGCAATATTTTGACGTTAAAATCAACATTGTCATAAAATCCTCATATATGGTAAAATAGTGACTTTTTTCACGTTTTCCATGTAGTTTGATAATACGTAAATATATTCATTTTTACCAATATTTCGATACTATTTCATGTAGTATCACGATATGTGATTTGGCCTTCAAATCTCAGAATGTCGCAGAATATAGCATTTTAAGCAAATTTTCTTGCATTTGGTTTCGTACGAAAAATCATCGAATTTAGCAATATTTTGACGTTTATCATCCCCTTTTTCTCTATGTGATTTAAACAAAATATCATCGAATTAGGCAATATTTTGCCGTTTTTCCACGTTTTTGTGAATTTTCAGTTTATGGGTATTAATTCACTATATATACGTAAAAATGAAGCAAACACATAATTGATTAGATAATAACCTTAAAAACTTCATTTTCAATCAACTATTTGTTTCTCGTTAAAATACTGAGTAAGAGATTGAAAAGGGGAGAAGTTCTGTTTTTATTGCATATATCGTTGTTTCAGCCGGAATAGAGCGGTTTTCGTGTACATCTTCCATCGGTAATATAAACGGAAAATCAGGAACATTTTAGTTAATTCTAATGAAAACACATTAATTTTTATCATTTGTATTGGAAACAACATTGTCATATGTCTTTTCTTGGATCTAAATAATACGAAACCTCGCTCTATAATTTGAAGTTAAAATCCTCATATATGGTAAAATAGTGACTTTTTTCACGTTTTCCATGTAGTTTGATAATACGTAAATATATTCATTTTTACCAATATTTCGATACTATTTCATGTAGTATCACGATATGTGATTTGGCCTTCAAATCTCAGAATGTCGCATAATATAGCATTTTAAGCAAGTTTTCTTGCATTTTGTTTCGTACGAAAAATCATCGAATTTAGCAATATTTTGACGATTATCATCCCCTTTTTCTCTGTGTGATTTAAACAAAATATCATCGAATTAGGCAATATTTTGCCGTTTTTCCACGTTTTTGTGAATTTTCAGTTTATGGGTATTAATTCACTATATATACGTAAAAATGATGCAAACACATAATTGATTAGATAATAACCTTAAAAACTTCATTTTCAATCAACTATTTGTTTCTCGTTAAAATACTGAGTAAGAGATTGAAAAGGGGAGAAGTTCTGTTTTTATTGCATATATCGACGTTTCAGCCGGAATAGAGCGGTTTTCGTGTACATCTTCCATCGGTAATATAAACGGAAAATCAGGAACTAATTCTAATGAAAACACATTGATTTTTATCATTTGTATTGGAAACAACATTGTCATATGTCTTTTCTTGGATCTAAATAATACGAAACCTCGCTCTATGATTTGAAGTTAAAATCCTCATATATGGTAAAATAGTGACTTTTTTCACGTTTTCCATGTAGTTTGATAATACGTAAATATATTCATTTTTACCAATATTTCGATACTATTTCATTTAGTATCACGATATGTGATTTGGCCTTCAAATCTCAGAATGTCGCATGATATAGCATTTTAAGCAAGTTTTCTTGCATTTTGTTTCGTACGAAAAATCATCGAATTTAGCAATATTTTGACGTTAAAATCAACATTGTCATAAAATCCTCATATATGGTAAAATAGTGACTTTTTTCACGTTTTCCATGTAGTTTGATAATACGTAAATATATTCATTTTTACCAATATTTCGATACTATTTCATGTAGTATCACGATATGTGATTTGGCCTTCAAATCTCAGAATGTCGCAGAATATAGCATTTTAAGCAAATTTTCTTGCATTTGGTTTCGTACGAAAAATCATCGAATTTAGCAATATTTTGACGATTATCATCCCCTTTTTCTCTATGTGATTTAAACAAAATATCATCGAATTAGGCAATATTTTGCCGTTTTCCACGTTTTTGTGAATTTTCAGTTTATGGGTATTAATTCACTATATATACGTAAAAATGACGCAAACACATAATTGATTAGATAATAACCTTAAAAACTTCATTTTCAATCAACTATTTGTTTCTCGTTAAAATACTGAGTAAGAGATTGAAAAGGGGAGAAGTTCTGTTTTTATTGCATATATCGACGTTTCAGCCGGAATAGAGCGGTTTTCGTGTACATCTTCCATCAGTAATATAAGCAGAAAATCAGAAACATTTTAGTTAATTCTAATGAAAACACATTGATTTTTATCATTTGTATTGGAAACAACATATTCATATGTCTTTTCTTGGATCTAAATAATACGAAACCTCGCTCTATGATTTGAAGTTAAAATCCTCATATATGGTAAAATAGTGACTTTTTTCACGTTTTCCATGTAGTGTGATTTTACGTAAATATATTCGTTTTTACCAATATTTCGATACTACTTCATGTAGTATCACGATATGTGATTTGGCCTTCAAATCTCAGAATGTCGAATAATATAGCATTTTAAGCAAGTTTTCTTGCATTTTGTTTCGTACGAAAAATCATCGAATTTAGCAATATTTTAACGTTCATCATCCCCTTTTCATCTATGTGATTTAAACAAAATATCATCGTATTAGGCAATATTTAACCGTTTTTCCACGTTTTTGTGAATTTTCAGTTTATGGGTATTAATTCACTATATATACGTAAAAATGATGCAAACACATAATTGATTAGATAATAACCTTAAAAACTTCATTTTCAATCAACTATTTGTTTCTCGTTAAAATACTGAGTAAGAGATTGAAAAGGGGAGAAGTTCTGTTTTTATTGCATATATCGACGTTTCAGCCGGAATAGAGCGGTTTTCGTGTACATCTTCCATCGGTAATATAAGCGGATAATCAGGAACATTTTAGTAAATTCTAATGAAAACACATTGATTTTTATCATTTGTATTGGAAACAACATTGTCATATGTCTTTTCTTGGATCTAAATAATACGAAACCTCGCTCTATGATATGAAGTTAACATCCTCATATATGGTAAAATAGTGACTTTTTCACGTTTTCCATGTAGTGTGATTTTACGTAAATATATTCGTTTTTACCAATATTTCGATACTATTTCATGTAGTATAACGATATGTGATTTGGCCTTCAAATCTCAGAATGTCGCATATTATAGCATTTTAAGCAAGTTTTCTTGCATTTTGTTTCGTACGAAAAATCATCGAATTTAGCAATATTTTGACGTTAAAATCAACATTGTCATAAAATCCTCATATATGGTAAAATAGTGACTTTTTTCACGTTTTCCATGTAGTTTGATAATACGTAAATATATTCATTTTTACCAATATTTCGATACTATTTCATGTAGTATCACGATATGTGATTTGGCCTTCAAATCTCAGAATGTCGCATAATATAGCATTTTAAGCAAGTTTTCTTGCATTTTGTTTCGTACGAAAAATCATCGAATTTAGCAATATTTTGACGATTATCATCCCCTTTTTCTCTATGTGATTTAAACAAAATATCATCGAATTAGGCAATATTTTGCCGTTTTTCCACGTTTTTGTGAATTTTCAGTTTATGGGTATTAATTCACTATATATACGTAAAAGTGATGCAAACACATAATTGAGATGATAATAACCTTAAAAACTTCATTTTCAATCAACTATTTGTTTCTCGTTAAAATACTGAGTAAGAGATTGAAAAGGGGAGAAGTTCTGTTTTTATTGCATATATCGACGTTTCAGCCGGAATACAGCGGTTTTCGTGTACATCTTCCATCGGTAATATAAACGGAAAATCAGGAACTAATTCTAATGAAAACACATTGATTTTTATCATTTGTATTGGAAACAACATTGTCATATGTCTTTTCTTAGATCTAAATAATACGAAACCTAGCTCTATGATTTGAAGTTAAAATCCTCATACATGGTAAAATAGTGACTTTTTTCACGTTTTCCATGTAGTGTGATTTTACGTAAATATATTCGTTTTTACCAATATTTCGATACTACTTCATGTAGTATCACGATATGTGATTTGGCCTTCAAATCTCAGAAAGTCGCATAATATAGCATTTTAAGCAAGTTTTCTTGCATTTTGTTTCGTACGAAAAATCATCGAATTTAGCAATATTTTGACGCTTATCATCCCCTTTTCCTCTATGTGATTTAAACAAAATATCATCGAATTAGGCAATATTTTGCCATTTTTCCACGTTTTCGTGAATTTTCAGTTTATGGGTATTAATTCACTATATATACGATAAAAATGATGCAAACACATAATTGATTTTAATAACCTTAAAAACTTTTTTTTCAATCAACTATTTGTTTCTCGTTAAAATACTGAGTAAGAGATTGAAAAGGGGAGAAGTTGTGTTTTTATTGCATATATCGACGTTTCAGCCGGAATAGAGCGGTTTTCTTGTACATCTTCCATCAGTAATATAAGCGGAAAATCAGAAACATTTTAGTTAATTCAAATGAAAACACATTGATTTTTATCATTTGTATTGGAAACAACATTGTCATATGTCTTTTCTTGGATCTAAATAATACGAAACCTCGCTCTATGATATGAAGTTAACATCCTCATATATGGTAAAATAGTGACTTTTTTCACGTTTTCCATGTAGTGTGATTTTACGTAAATACATTCGTTTTTACCAATATTTCGATACTACTTCATGTAGTATCACGATATGTGATTTGGCCTTCAAATCTCAGAATGTCGAATAATATAGCATTTTAAGCAAGTTTTCTTGCATTTTGTTTCGTACGAAAAATCATCGAATTTAGCAATATTTTAGCGTTCATCATCCCCTTTTCCTCTATGTGATTTAAACAAAATATCATCGTATTATGCAATATTTAACCGTTTTTCCACGTTTTTGTGAATTTTCAGTTTATGGGTATTAATTCACTATATATACGTAAAAATGATGCAAACACATAATTGATTAGATAATAACCTTAAAAACTTCATTTTCAATCAACTATTTGTTTCTCGTTAAAATACTGAGTAAGAGATTGAAAAGGGGAGAAGTTCTGTTTTTATTGCATATATCGACGTTTCAGCCGGAATAGAGCGGTTTTACCTGTACATCTTTCATCAGGTAATATAAACAGAAAATCAGGAACATTTTAGTAAATTCTAATGAAAACACATTGATTTTTATCATTTGTATTGGAAACAACATTGTCATATGTCTTTTCTTGGATCTAAATAATACGAAACCTCGCTCTATGATTTGAAGTTAAAATCCTCATATATGGTAAAATAGTGACTTTTTTCACGTTTTCCATGTAGTTTGATAATACGTAAATATATTCATTTTTACCAATATTTCGATACTATTTCATGTAGTATCACGATATGTGATTTGGCCTTCAAATCTCAGAATGTCGCATAATATAGCATTTTAAGCAAGTTTTCTTGCATTTTGTTTCGTACGAAAAATCATCGAATTTAGCAATATTTTGACGTTTATCATCCCCTTTTTCTCTATGTGATTTAAACAAAATATCATCGAATTAGGCAATATTTTGCCGTTTTTCCACGTTTTTGTGAATTTTCAGTTTATGGGTATTAATTCACTATATATACGTAAAAATGAAGCAAACACATAATTGATTAGATAATAACCTTAAAAACTTCATTTTCAATCAACTATTTGTTTCTCGTTAAAATACTGAGTAAGAGATTGAAAAGGGGAGAAGTTCTGTTTTTATTGCATATATCGTTGTTTCAGCCGGAATAGAGCGGTTTTCGTGTACATATTCCATCGGTAATATAAACGGAAAATCAGGAACATTTTAGTTAATTCTAATGAAAACACATTAATTTTTATCATTTGTATTGGAAACAACATTGTCATATGTCTTTTCTTGGATCTAAATAATACGAAACCTCGCTCTATAATTTGAAGTTAAAATCCTCATATATGGTAAAATAGTGACTTTTTTCACGTTTTCCATGTAGTTTGATAATACGTAAATATATTCATTTTTACCAATATTTCGATACTATTTCATGTAGTATCACGATATGTGATTTGGCCTTCAAATCTCAGAATGTCGCATAATATAGCATTTTAAGCAAGTTTTCTTGCATTTTGTTTCGTACGAAAAATCATCGAATTTAGCAATATTTTGACGATTATCATCCCCTTTTCTCTGTGTGATTTAAACAAAATATCATCGAATTAGGCAATATTTTGCCGTTTTTCCACGTTTTTGTGAATTTTCAGTTTATGGGTATTAATTCACTATATATACGTAAAAATGATGCAAACACATAATTGATTAGATAATAACCTTAAAAACTTCATTTTCAATCAACTATTTGTTTCTCGTTAAAATACTGAGTAAGAGATTGAAAAGGGGAGAAGTTCTGTTTTTATTGCATATATCGACGTTTCAGCCGGAATAGAGCGGTTTTCGTGTACATCTTCCATCGGTAATATAAACGGAAAATCAGGAACTAATTCTAATGAAAACACATTGATTTTTATCATTTGTATTGGAAACAACATTGTCATATGTCTTTTCTTGGATCTAAATAATACGAAACCTCGCTCTATGATTTGAAGTTAAAATCCTCATATATGGTAAAATAGTGACTTTTTTCACGTTTTCCATGTAGTTTGATAATACGTAAATATATTCATTTTTACCAATATTTCGATACTATTTCATTTAGTATCACGATATGTGATTTGGCCTTCAAATCTCAGAATGTCGCATGATATAGCATTTTAAGCAAGTTTTCTTGCATTTTGTTTCGTACGAAAAATCATCGAATTTAGCAATATTTTGACGTTAAAATCAACATTGTCATAAAATCCTCATATATGGTAAAATAGTGACTTTTTTCACGTTTTCCATGTAGTTTGATAATACGTAAATATATTCATTTTTACCAATATTTCGATACTATTTCATGTAGTATCACGATATGTGATTTGGCCTTCAAATCTCAGAATGTCGCAGAATATAGCATTTTAAGCAAATTTTCTTGCATTTGGTTTCGTACGAAAAATCATCGAATTTAGCAATATTTTGACGTTTATCATCCCCTTTTTCTCTATGTGATTTAAACAAAATATCATCGAATTAGGCAATATTTTGCCGTTTTTCCACATTTTTGTGAATTTTCAGTTTATGGGTATTAATTCACTATATATACGTAAAAATGAAGCAAACACATAATTGATTAGATAATAACCTTAAAAACTTCATTTTCAATCAACTATTTGTTTCTCGTTAAAATACTGAGTAAGAGATTGAAAAGGGGAGAAGTTCTGTTTTTATTGCATATATCGTTGTTTCAGCCGGAATAGAGCGGTTTTCGTGTACATCTTCCATCGGTAATATAAACGGAAAATCAGGAACATTTTAGTTAATTCTAATGAAAACACATTAATTTTTATCATTTGTATTGGAAACAACATTGTCATATGTCTTTTCTTGGATCTAAATAATACGAAACCTCGCTCTATAATTTGAAGTTAAAATCCTCATATATGGTAAAATAGTGACTTTTTTCACGTTTTCCATGTAGTTTGATAATACGTAAATATATTCATTTTTACCAATATTTCGATACTATTTCATGTAGTATCACGATATGTGATTTGGCCTTCAAATCTCAGAATGTCGCATAATATAGCATTTTAAGCAAGTTTTCTTGCATTTTGTTTCGTACGAAAAATCATCGAATTTAGCAATATTTTGACGATTATCATCCCCTTTTTCTCTGTGTGATTTAAACAAAATATCATCGAATTAGGCAATATTTTGCCGTTTTTCCACGTTTTTGTGAATTTTCAGTTTATGGGTATTAATTCACTATATATACGTAAAAATGATGCAAACACATAATTGATTAGATAATAACCTTAAAAACTTCATTTTCAATCAACTATTTGTTTCTCGTTAAAATACTGAGTAAGAGATTGAAAAGGGGAGAAGTTCTGTTTTTATTGCATATATCGACGTTTCAGCCGGAATAGAGCGGTTTTCGTGTACATCTTCCATCGGTAATATAAACGGAAAATCAGGAACTAATTCTAATGAAAACACATTGATTTTTATCATTTGTATTGGAAACAACATTGTCATATGTCTTTTCTTGGATCTAAATAATACGAAACCTCGCTCTATGATTTGAAGTTAAAATCCTCATATATGGTAAAATAGTGACTTTTTTCACGTTTTCCATGTAGTTTGATAATACGTAAATATATTCATTTTTACCAATATTTCGATACTATTTCATTTAGTATCACGATATGTGATTTGGCCTTCAAATCTCAGAATGTCGCATGATATAGCATTTTAAGCAAGTTTTCTTGCATTTTGTTTCGTACGAAAAATCATCGAATTTAGCAATATTTTGACGTTAAAATCAACATTGTCATAAAATCCTCATATATGGTAAAATAGTGATTTTTTTCACGTTTTCCATGTAGTTTGATAATACGTAAATATATTCATTTTTACCAATATTTCGATACTATTTCATGTAGTATCACGATATGTGATTTGGCCTTCAAATCTCAGAATGTCGCAGAATATAGCATTTTAAGCAAATTTTCTTGCATTTGGTTTCGTACGAAAAATCATCGAATTTAGCAATATTTTGACGATTATCATCCCCTTTTTCACTATGTGATTTAAACAAAATATCATCAAATTAGGCAATATTTTGCCGTTTTCCACGTTTTTGTGAATTTTCAGTGTATGGGTATTAATTCACTATATATACGTAAAAATGATGCAAACACATAATTGATTAGATAATAACCTTAAAAACTTCATTTTCAATCAACTATTTGTTTCTCGTTAAAATACTGAGTAAGAGATTGAAAAGGGGAGAAGTTCTGTTTTTATTGCATATATCGACGTTTCAGCCGGAATAGAGCGGTTTTACCTGTACATCTTTCATCAGGTAATATAAACAGAAAATCAGGAACATTTTAGTAAATTCTAATGAAAACACATTGATTTTTATCATTTGTATTGGAAACAACATTGTCATATGTCTTTTCTTGGATCTAAATAATACGAAACCTCGCTCTATGATTTGAAGTTAAAATCCTCATATATGGTAAAATAGTGACTTTTTTCACGTTTTCCATGTAGTTTGATAATACGTAAATATATTCATTTTTACCAATATTTCGATACTATTTCATGTAGTATCACGATATGTGATTTGGCCTTCAAATCTCAGAATGTCGCATAATATAGCATTTTAAGCAAGTTTTCTTGCATTTTGTTTCGTACGAAAAATCATCGAATTTAGCAATATTTTGACGTTTATCATCCCCTTTTTCTCTATGTGATTTAAACAAAATATCATCGAATTAGGCAATATTTTGCCGTTTTTCCACGTTTTTGTGAATTTTCAGTTTATGGGTATTAATTCACTATATATACGTAAAAATGAAGCAAACACATAATTGATTAGATAATAACCTTAAAAACTTCATTTTCAATCAACTATTTGTTTCTCGTTAAAATACTGAGTAAGAGATTGAAAAGGGGAGAAGTTCTGTTTTTATTGCATATATCGTTGTTTCAGCCGGAATAGAGCGGTTTTCGTGTACATCTTCCATCGGTAATATAAACGGAAAATCAGGAACATTTTAGTTAATTCTAATGAAAACACATTAATTTTTATCATTTGTATTGGAAACAACATTGTCATATGTCTTTTCTTGGATCTAAATAATACGAAACCTCGCTCTATAATTTGAAGTTAAAATCCTCATATATGGTAAAATAGTGACTTTTTTCACGTTTTCCATGTAGTTTGATAATACGTAAATATATTCATTTTTACCAATATTTCGATACTATTTCATGTAGTATCACGATATGTGATTTGGCCTTCAAATCTCAGAATGTCGCATAATATAGCATTTTAAGCAAGTTTTCTTGCATTTTGTTTCGTACGAAAAATCATCGAATTTAGCAATATTTTGACGATTATCATCCCCTTTTTCTCTGTGTGATTTAAACAAAATATCATCGAATTAGGCAATATTTTGCCGTTTTTCCACGTTTTTGTGAATTTTCAGTTTATGGGTATTAATTCACTATATATACGTAAAAATGATGCAAACACATAATTGATTAGATAATAACCTTAAAAACTTCATTTTCAATCAACTATTTGTTTCTCGTTAAAATACTGAGTAAGAGATTGAAAAGGGGAGAAGTTCTGTTTTTATTGCATATATCGACGTTTCAGCCGGAATAGAGCGGTTTTCGTGTACATCTTCCATCGGTAATATAAACGGAAAATCAGGAACTAATTCTAATGAAAACACATTGATTTTTATCATTTGTATTGGAAACAACATTGTCATATGTCTTTTCTTGGATCTAAATAATACGAAACCTCGCTCTATGATTTGAAGTTAAAATCCTCATATATGGTAAAATAGTGACTTTTTTCACGTTTTCCATGTAGTTTGATAATACGTAAATATATTCATTTTTACCAATATTTCGATACTATTTCATTTAGTATCACGATATGTGATTTGGCCTTCAAATCTCAGAATGTCGCATGATATAGCATTTTAAGCAAGTTTTCTTGCATTTTGTTTCGTACGAAAAATCATCGAATTTAGCAATATTTTGACGTTAAAATCAACATTGTCATAAAATCCTCATATATGGTAAAATAGTGATTTTTTTCACGTTTTCCATGTAGTTTGATAATACGTAAATATATTCATTTTTACCAATATTTCGATACTATTTCATGTAGTATCACGATATGTGATTTGGCCTTCAAATCTCAGAATGTCGAATAATATAGCATTTTAAGCAAGTTTTCTTGCATTTTGTTTCGTACGAAAAATCATCGAATTTAGCAATATTTTAGCGTTCATCATCCCCTTTTCCTCTATGTGATTTAAACAAAATATCATCGTATTATGCAATATTTAACCGTTTTTCCACGTTTTTGTGAATTTTCAGTTTATGGGTATTAATTCACTATATATACGTAAAAATGATGCAAACACATAATTGATTAGATAATAACCTTAAAAACTTCATTTTCAATCAACTATTTGTTTCTCGTTAAAATACTGAGTAAGAGATTGAAAAGGGGAGAAGTTCTGTTTTTATTGCATATATCGACGTTTCAGCCGGAATAGAGCGGTTTTACCTGTACATCTTTCATCAGGTAATATAAACAGAAAATCAGGAACATTTTAGTAAATTCTAATGAAAACACATTGATTTTTATCATTTGTATTGGAAACAACATTGTCATATGTCTTTTCTTGGATCTAAATAATACGAAACCTCGCTCTATGATTTGAAGTTAAAATCGTCATATATGGTAAAATAGTGACTTTTTTCACGTTTTCCATGTAGTTTGATAATACGTAAATATATTCATTTTTACCAATATTTCGATACTATTTCATGTAGTATCACGATATGTGATTTGGCCTTCAAATCTCAGAATGTCGCATAATATAGCATTTTAAGCAAGTTTTCTTGCATTTTGTTTCGTACGAAAAATCATCGAATTTAGCAATATTTTGACGTTTATCATCCCCTTTTTCTCTATGTGATTTAAACAAAATATCATCGAATTAGGCAATATTTTGCCGTTTTTCCACGTTTTTGTGAATTTTCAGTTTATGGGTATTAATTCACTATATATACGTAAAAATGAAGCAAACACATAATTGATTAGATAATAACCTTAAAAACTTCATTTTCAATCAACTATTTGTTTCTCGTTAAAATACTGAGTAAGAGATTGAAAAGGGGAGAAGTTCTGTTTTTATTGCATATATCGTTGTTTCAGCCGGAATAGAGCGGTTTTCGTGTACATCTTCCATCGGTAATATAAACGGAAAATCAGGAACATTTTAGTTAATTCTAATGAAAACACATTAATTTTTATCATTTGTATTGGAAACAACATTGTCATATGTCTTTTCTTGGATCTAAATAATACGAAACCTCGCTCTATAATTTGAAGTTAAAATCCTCATATATGGTAAAATAGTGACTTTTTTCACGTTTTCCATGTAGTTTGATAATACGTAAATATATTCATTTTTACCAATATTTCGATACTATTTCATGTAGTATCACGATATGTGATTTGGCCTTCAAATCTCAGAATGTCGCATAATATAGCATTTTAAGCAAGTTTTCTTGCATTTTGTTTCGTACGAAAAATCATCGAATTTAGCAATATTTTGACGATTATCATCCCCTTTTCTCTGTGTGATTTAAACAAAATATCATCGAATTAGGCAATATTTTGCCGTTTTTCCACGTTTTTGTGAATTTTCAGTTTATGGGTATTAATTCACTATATATACGTAAAAATGATGCAAACACATAATTGATTAGATAATAACCTTAAAAACTTCATTTTCAATCAACTATTTGTTTCTCGTTAAAATACTGAGTAAGAGATTGAAAAGGGGAGAAGTTCTGTTTTTATTGCATATATCGACGTTTCAGCCGGAATAGAGCGGTTTTCGTGTACATCTTCCATCGGTAATATAAACGGAAAATCAGGAACTAATTCTAATGAAAACACATTGATTTTTATCATTTGTATTGGAAACAACATTGTCATATGTCTTTTCTTGGATCTAAATAATACGAAACCTCGCTCTATGATTTGAAGTTAAAATCCTCATATATGGTAAAATAGTGACTTTTTTCACGTTTTCCATGTAGTTTGATAATACGTAAATATATTCATTTTTACCAATATTTCGATACTATTTCATTTAGTATCACGATATGTGATTTGGCCTTCAAATCTCAGAATGTCGCATGATATAGCATTTTAAGCAAGTTTTCTTGCATTTTGTTTCGTACGAAAAATCATCGAATTTAGCAATATTTTGACGTTAAAATCAACATTGTCATAAAATCCTCATATATGGTAAAATAGTGACTTTTTTCACGTTTTCCATGTAGTTTGATAATACGTAAATATATTCATTTTTACCAATATTTCGATACTATTTCATGTAGTATCACGATATGTGATTTGGCCTTCAAATCTCAGAATGTCGCAGAATATAGCATTTTAAGCAAATTTTCTTGCATTTGGTTTCGTACGAAAAATCATCGAATTTAGCAATATTTTGACGTTTATCATCCCCTTTTTCTCTATGTGATTTAAACAAAATATCATCGAATTAGGCAATATTTTGCCGTTTTTCCACGTTTTTGTGAATTTTCAGTTTATGGGTATTAATTCACTATATATACGTAAAAATGAAGCAAACACATAATTGATTAGATAATAACCTTAAAAACTTCATTTTCAATCAACTATTTGTTTCTCGTTAAAATACTGAGTAAGAGATTGAAAAGGGGAGAAGTTCTGTTTTTATTGCATATATCGTTGTTTCAGCCGGAATAGAGCGGTTTTCGTGTACATCTTCCATCGGTAATATAAACGGAAAATCAGGAACATTTTAGTTAATTCTAATGAAAACACATTAATTTTTATCATTTGTATTGGAAACAACATTGTCATATGTCTTTTCTTGGATCTAAATAATACGAAACCTCGCTCTATAATTTGAAGTTAAAATCCTCATATATGGTAAAATAGTGACTTTTTTCACGTTTTCCATGTAGTTTGATAATACGTAAATATATTCATTTTTACCAATATTTCGATACTATTTCATGTAGTATCACGATATGTGATTTGGCCTTCAAATCTCAGAATGTCGCATAATATAGCATTTTAAGCAAGTTTTCTTGCATTTTGTTTCGTACGAAAAATCATCGAATTTAGCAATATTTTGACGATTATCATCCCCTTTTTCTCTGTGTGATTTAAACAAAATATCATCGAATTAGGCAATATTTTGCCGTTTTTCCACGTTTTTGTGAATTTTCAGTTTATGGGTATTAATTCACTATATATACGTAAAAATGATGCAAACACATAATTGATTAGATAATAACCTTAAAAACTTCATTTTCAATCAACTATTTGTTTCTCGTTAAAATACTGAGTAAGAGATTGAAAAGGGGAGAAGTTCTGTTTTTATTGCATATATCGACGTTTCAGCCGGAATAGAGCGGTTTTCGTGTACATCTTCCATCGGTAATATAAACGGAAAATCAGGAACTAATTCTAATGAAAACACATTGATTTTTATCATTTGTATTGGAAACAACATTGTCATATGTCTTTTCTTGGATCTAAATAATACGAAACCTCGCTCTATGATTTGAAGTTAAAATCCTCATATATGGTAAAATAGTGACTTTTTTCACGTTTTCCATGTAGTTTGATAATACGTAAATATATTCATTTTTACCAATATTTCGATACTATTTCATTTAGTATCACGATATGTGATTTGGCCTTCAAATCTCAGAATGTCGCATGATATAGCATTTTAAGCAAGTTTTCTTGCATTTTGTTTCGTACGAAAAATCATCGAATTTAGCAATATTTTGACGTTAAAATCAACATTGTCATAAAATCCTCATATATGGTAAAATAGTGATTTTTTTCACGTTTTCCATGTAGTTTGATAATACGTAAATATATTCATTTTTACCAATATTTCGATACTATTTCATGTAGTATCACGATATGTGATTTGGCCTTCAAATCTCAGAATGTCGCAGAATATAGCATTTTAAGCAAATTTTCTTGCATTTGGTTTCGTACGAAAAATCATCGAATTTAGCAATATTTTGACGATTATCATCCCCTTTTTCACTATGTGATTTAAACAAAATATCATCAAATTAGGCAATATTTTGCCGTTTTCCACGTTTTTGTGAATTTTCAGTGTATGGGTATTAATTCACTATATATACGTAAAAATGATGCAAACACATAATTGATTAGATAATAACCTTAAAAACTTCATTGTCAATCAACTATTTGTTTCTCGTTAAAATACTGAGTAAGAGATTGAAAAGGGGAGAAGTTCTGTTTTTATTGCATATATCGACGTTTCAGCCGGAATAGAGCGGTTTTCGTGTACATCTTCCATCGGTAATATAAACGGAAAATCAGGAACATTTTAGTTAATTCTAATGAAAACACATTGATTTTTATCATTTGTATTGGAAACAACATTGTCATATGTCTTTTCTTGGATCTAAATAATACGAAACCTCGCTCTATGATTTGAAGTTAAAATCCTCATATATGGTAAAATAGTGACTTTTTTCACGTTTTCCATGTAGTGTGATTTTACGTAAATATATTCGTTTTTACCAATATTTTGATACTACTTCATGTAGTATCACGATATGTGATTTGGCTTTCAAATCTCAGAATGTCGCATAATATAGCATTTTAAGCAAGTTTTCTTGCATTTTGTTTCGTACGAAAAATCATCGAATTTAGCAATATTTTGACGTTTATCATCCCCTTTTTCTCTATGTGATTTAAACAAAATATCATCGAATTAGGCAATATTTTGCCGTTTTTCCACGTTTTTGTGAATTTTCAGTTTATGGGTATTAATTCACTATATATACGTAAAAATGAAGCAAACACATAATTGATTAGATAATAACCTTAAAAACTTCATTTTCAATCAACTATTTGTTTCTCGTTAAAATACTGAGTAAGAGATTGAAAAGGGGAGAAGTTCTGTTTTTATTGCATATATCGACGTTTCAGCCGGAATAGAGCGGTTTTACCTGTACATCTTCCATCAGGTAATATAAACAGAAAATCAGAAACATTTTAGTTAATTCTAATGAAAACACATTGATTTTTATCATTTGTATTGGAAACAACATTGTCATATGTCTTTTCTTGGATCTAAATAATACGAAACCTCGCTCTATGATTTGAAGTTAAAATCCTCATATATGGTGAAATAGTGATTTTTTTCACGTTTTCCATGTAGTGTGATTTTACGTAAATATATTCGTTTTTACCAATATTTCGATACTATTTCATGTAGTATCACGATATGTGATTTGGCCTTCAAATCTCAGAATGTCGAATAATATAGCATTTTAAGCAAGTTTTCTTGCATTTTGTTTCGTACGAAAAATCATCGAATTTAGCAATATTTTAACGTTCATCATCCCCTTTTCCTCTATGTGATTTAAACAAAATATCATCGTATTAGGCAATATTTAACCGTTTTTCCACGTTTTTGTGAATTTTCAGTTTATGGGTATTAATTCACTATATATACGTAAAAATGATGCAAACACATAATTGATTAGATAATAACCTTAAAAACTTCATTTTCAATCAACTATTTGTTTCTCGTTAAAATACTGAGTAAGAGATTGAAAAGGGGAGAAGTTCTGTTTTTATTGCATATATCGACGTTTCAGCCGGAATAGAGCGGTTTTACCTGTACATCTTCCATCGGTAATATAAACAGAAAATCAGGAACATTTTAGTAAATTCTAATGAAAACACATTGATTTTTATCATTTGTATTGGAAACAACATTGTCATATGTCTTTTCTTGGATCTAAATAATACGAAACCTCGCTCTATGATTTGAAGTTAAAATCCTCATATATGGTAAAATAGTGACTTTTTTCACGTTTTCCATGTAGTTTGATAATACGTAAATATATTCATTTTTACCAATATTTCGATACTATTTCATGTAGTATCACGATATGTGATTTGGCCTTCAAATCTCAGAATGTCGCATAATATAGCATTTTAAGCAAGTTTTCTTGCATTTTGTTTCGTACGAAAAATCATCGAATTTAGAAATATTTTGACGTTAAAATCAACATTGTCATAAAATCCTCATATATGGTAAAATAGTGACTTTTTCACGTTTTCCATGTAGTTTGATAATACGTAAATATATTCATTTTTACCAATATTTCGATACTATTTCATGTAGTATCACGATATGTGATTTGGCCTTCAAATCTCAGAATGTCGCAGAATATAGCATTTTAAGCAAATTTTCTTGCATTTGGTTTCGTACGAAAAATCATCGAATTTACCAATATTTTGACGATTATCATCCCCTTTTTCTCTATGTGATTTAAACAAAATATCATCGAATTAGGCAATATTTTGCCGTTTTCCACGTTTTTGTGAATTTTCAGTTTATGGGTATTAATTCACTATATATACGTAAAAATGACGCAAACACATAATTGATTAGATAATAACCTTAAAAACTTCATTTTCAATCAACTATTTGTTTCTCGTTAAAATACTGAGTAAGAGATTGAAAAGGGGAGAAGTTCTGTTTTTATTGCATATATCGACGTTTCAGCCGGAATAGAGCGGTTTTCGTGTACATCTTCCATCAGTAATATAAGCAGAAAATCAGAAACATTTTAGTTATTTCTAATGAAAACACATTGATTTTTATCATTTGTATTGGAAACAACATATTCATATGTCTTTTCTTGGATCTAAATAATACGAAACCTCGCTCTATGATTTGAAGTTAAAATCCTCATATATGGTAAAATAGTGACTTTTTTCACGTTTTCCATGTAGTGTGATTTTACGTAAATATATTCGTTTTTACCAATATTTCGATACTACTTCATGTAGTATCACGATATGTGATTTGGCCTTCAAATCTCAGAATGTCGAATAATATAGCATTTTAAGCAAGTTTTCTTGCATTTTGTTTCGTACGAAAAATCATCGAATTTAGCAATATTTTGACGTTTATCATCCCCTTTTCCTCTATGTGATTTAAACAAAATATCGTATTAGGCAATATTTAACCGTTTTTCCACGTTTTTGTGAATTTTCAGTTTATGGGTATTAATTCACTATATATACGTAAAATTGATGCAAACACATAATTGATTAGATAATAACCTTAAAAACTTCATTTTCAATCAACTATTTGTTTCTCGTTAAAATACTGAGTAAGAGATTGAAAAGGGGAGAAGTTCTGTTTTTATTACATATATCGACGTTTCAGCCGGAATAGAGCGGTTTTCGTGTACATCTTCCATCGGTAATATAAACGGAAAATCAGGAACTAATTCTAATGAAAACTTATTGATTTTTATCATTTGTATTGGAAACAACATTGTCATATGTCTTTTCTTGTATCTAAATAATACGAAACCTCGCTCTATGATTTGAAGTTAAAATCCTCATATATGGTATAATAGTGACTTTTTTCACGTTTTCCATGTAGTGTGATTTTACGTAAATATATTCGTTTTTACCAATATTTCGATACTACTTCATGTAGTATCACGATATGTGATTTGGCCTTAAAATCTCAGAACGTCGCATAATATACCATTTTAAGCAAGTTTTCTTGCATTTTGTTTCGTACGAAAAATCATCGAATTTAGCAATATTTTGACGCTTATCATCCCCTTTTCCTCTATGTGATTTAAACAAAATATCATCGAATTAGGCAATATTTTGCCATTTTTCCACGTTTTCGTGAATTTTCAGTTTATGGGTATTAATTCACTATATATACGATAAAAATGATGCAAACACATAATTGATTTTAATAACCTTAAAAACTTCTTTTTCAATCAACTATTTGTTTCTCGTTAAAATACTGAGTAAGAGATTGAAAAGGGGAGAAGTTGTGTTTTTATTGCATATATCGACGTTTCAGCCGGAATAGAGCGGTTTTCGTGTACATCTTCCATCAGTAATATAAGCGGAAAATCAGAAACATTTTAGTTAATTCAAATGAAAACACATTGATTTTTATCATTTGTATTGGAAACAACATTGTCATATGTCTTTTCTTGGATCTAAATAATACGAAACCTCGCTCTATGATATGAAGTTAACATCCTCATATATGGTAAAATAGTGACTTTTTTCACGTTTTCCATGTAGTGTGATTTTACGTAAATATATTCGTTTTTACCAATATTTCGATACTACTTCATGTAGTATCACGATATGTGATTTGGCCTTCAAATCTCAGAATGTCGCATAATATAGCATTTAAGCAAGTTTTCTTGCATTTTGTTTCGTACGAAAAATCATCGAATTTAGCAATATTTTGACGTTTATCATCCCCTTTTCCTCTATGTGATTTAAACAAAATATCATCGAATTAGGCAATATTTTGCCGTTTTTCAACGTTTTTGTGAATTTTCAGTTTATGGGTATTAATTCACTGTGTATACGTAAGAATGATGCAAGCACATAATTGATTAGATAATAACCTTAAAAACTTAATTTTCAATCAACTATTTGTTTCTCGTTAAAATACTGAGTAAGAGATTGAAAAGGGGAGAAGTTCTGTTTTTATTGCATATATCGACGTTTCAGCCGGAATAGAGCGGTTTTCGTGTACATCTTCCATCAGTAATATAAGCGGAAAATCAGAAACATTTTAGTTAATTCTAATGAAAACACATTGATTTTTATCATTTGTATTGGAAACAACATTGTCATATGTCTTTTCTTGGATCTAAATAATACGAAACCTCGCTCTATGATTTGAAGTTAAAATCCTCATATATGGTGAAATAGTGACTTTTTTCACGTTTTCCATGTAGTGTGATTTTACGTAAATATATTCGTTTTTACCAATATTTCGATACTACTTCATGTAGTATCACGATATGTGATTTGGCCTTCAAATCTCAGAATGTCGAATAATATAGCATTTTAAGCAAGTTTTCTTGCATTTTGTTTCGTACGAAAAATCATCGAATTTAGCAATATTTTAACGTTCATCATCCCCTTTTCCTCTATGTGATTTAAACAAAATATCATCGTATTAGGCAATATTTAACCGTTTTTCCACGTTTTTGTGAATTTTCAGTTTATGGGTATTAATTCACTATATATACGTAAAAATGATGCAAACACATAATTGATTAGATAATAACCTTAAAAACTTCATTTTCAATCAACTATTTGTTTCTCGTTAAAATACTGAGTAAGAGATTGAAAAGGGGAGAAGTTCTGTTTTTATTGCATATATCGACGTTTCAGCCGGAATAGAGCGGTTTTACCTGTACATCTTCCATCGGTAATATAAACAGAAAATCAGGAACATTTTAGTAAATTCTAATGAAAACACATTGATTTTTATCATTTGTATTGGAAACAACATTGTCATATGTCTTTTCTTGGATCTAAATAATACGAAACCTCGCTCTATGATTTGAAGTTAAAATCCTCATATATGGTAAAATAGTGACTTTTTTCACGTTTTCCATGTAGTTTGATAATACGTAAATATATTCATTTTTACCAATATTTCGATACTATTTCATGTAGTATCACGATATGTGATTTGGCCTTCAAATCTCAGAATGTCGCATAATATAGCATTTTAAGCAAGTTTTCTTGCATTTTGTTTCGTACGAAAAATCATCGAATTTAGAAATATTTTGACGTTAAAATCAACATTGTCATAAAATCCTCATATATGGTAAAATAGTGACTTTTTTCACGTTTTCCATGTAGTTTGATAATACGTAAATATATTCATTTTTACCAATATTTCGATACTATTTCATGTAGTATCACGATATGTGATTTGGCCTTCAAATCTCAGAATGTCGCAGAATATAGCATTTTAAGCAAATTTTCTTGCATTTGGTTTCGTACGAAAAATCATCGAATTTACCAATATTTTGACGATTATCATCCCCTTTTTCTCTATGTGATTTAAACAAAATATCATCGAATTAGGCAATATTTTGCCGTTTTCCACGTTTTTGTGAATTTTCAGTTTATGGGTATTAATTCACTATATATACGTAAAAATGACGCAAACACATAATTGATTAGATAATAACCTTAAAAACTTCATTTTCAATCAACTATTTGTTTCTCGTTAAAATACTGAGTAAGAGATTGAAAAGGGGAGAAGTTCTGTTTTTATTGCATATATCGACGTTTCAGCCGGAATAGAGCGGTTTTCGTGTACATCTTCCATCAGTAATATAAGCAGAAAATCAGAAACATTTTAGTTAATTCTAATGAAAACACATTGATTTTTATCATTTGTATTGGAAACAACATATTCATGTCTTTTCTTGGATCTAAATAATACGAAACCTCGCTCTATGATTTGAAGTTAAAATCCTCATATATGGTAAAATAGTGACTTTTTTCACGTTTTCCATGTAGTGTGATTTTACGTAAATATATTCGTTTTTACCAATATTTCGATACTACTTCATGTAGTATCACGATATGTGATTTGGCCTTCAAATCTCAGAATGTCGAATAATATAGCATTTTAAGCAAGTTTTCTTGCATTTTGTTTCGTACGAAAAATCATCGAATTTAGCAATATTTTGACGTTTATCATCCCCTTTTCCTCTATGTGATTTAAACAAAATATCGTATTAGGCAATATTTAACCGTTTTTCCACGTTTTTGTGAATTTTCAGTTTATGGGTATTAATTCACTATATATACGTAAAATTGATGCAAACACATAATTGATTAGATAATAACCTTAAAAACTTCATTTTCAATCAACTATTTGTTTCTCGTTAAAATACTGAGTAAGAGATTGAAAAGGGGAGAAGTTCTGTTTTTATTACATATATCGACGTTTCAGCCGGAATAGAGCGGTTTTCGTGTACATCTTCCATCGGTAATATAAACGGAAAATCAGGAACTAATTCTAATGAAAACTTATTGATTTTTATCATTTGTATTGGAAACAACATTGTCATATGTCTTTTCTTGGATCTAAATAATACGAAACCTCGCTCTATGATTTGAAGTTAAAATCCTCATATATGGTATAATAGTGACTTTTTTCACGTTTTCCATGTAGTGTGATTTTACGTAAATATATTCGTTTTTACCAATATTTCGATACTACTTCATGTAGTATCACGATATGTGATTTGGCCTTCAAATCTCAGAACGTCGCATAATATACCATTTTAAGCAAGTTTTCTTGCATTTTGTTTCGTACGAAAAATCATCGAATTTAGCAATATTTTGACGCTTATCATCCCCTTTTCCTCTATGTGATTTAAACAAAATATCATCGAATTAGGCAATATTTTGCCATTTTTCCACGTTTTCGTGAATTTTCAGTTTATGGGTATTAATTCACTATATATACGATAAAAATGATGCAAACACATAATTGATTTTAATAACCTTAAAAACTTCTTTTTCAATCAACTATTTGTTTCTCGTTAAAATACTGAGTAAGAGATTGAAAAGGGGAGAAGTTGTGTTTTTATTGCATATATCGACGTTTCAGCCGGAATAGAGCGGTTTTCGTGTACATCTTCCATCAGTAATATAAGCGGAAAATCAGAAACATTTTAGTTAATTCAAATGAAAACACATTGATTTTTATCATTTGTATTGGAAACAACATTGTCATATGTCTTTTCTTGGATCTAAATAATACGAAACCTCGCTCTATGATATGAAGTTAACATCCTCATATATGGTAAAATAGTGACTTTTTTCACGTTTTCCATGTAGTGTGATTTTACGTAAATATATTCGTTTTTACCAATATTTCGATACTACTTCATGTAGTATCACGATATGTGATTTGGCCTTCAAATCTCAGAATGTCGAATAATATAGCATTTTAAGCAAGTTTTCTTGCATTTTGTTTCGTACGAAAAATCATCGAATTTAGCAATATTTTAGCGTTCATCATCCCCTTTTCCTCTATGTGATTTAAACAAAATATCATCGTATTATGCAATATTTAACCGTTTTTCCACGTTTTTGTGAATTTTCAGTTTATGGGTATTAATTCACTATATATACGTAAAAATGATGCAAACACATAATTGATTAGATAATAACCTTAAAAACTTCATTTTCAATCAACTATTTGTTTCTCGTTAAAATACTGAGTAAGAGATTGAAAAGGGGAGAAGTTCTGTTTTTATTGCATATATCGACGTTTCAGCCGGAATAGAGCGGTTTTACCTGTACATCTTCCATCAGGTAATATAAACAGAAAATCAGGAACATTTTAGTAAATTCTAATGAAAACACATTGATTTTTATCATTTATATTGGAAACAACATTGTCATATGTCTTTTCTTGGATCTAAATAATACGAAACCTCGCTCTATGATTTGAAGTTAAAATCCTCATATATGGTAAAATAGTGACTTTTTTCACGTTTTCCATGTAGTTTGATAATACGTAAATATATTAATTTTTACCAATATTTCGATACTATTTCATGTAGTATCACGATATGTGATTTGGCCTTCAAATCTCAGAATGTCGCATAATATAGCATTTTAAGCAAGTTTTCTTGCATTTTGTTTCGTACGAAAAATCATCGAATTTAGCAATATTTTGACGTTTATCATCCCCTTTTTCTCTATGTGATTTAAACAAAATATCATCGAATTAGGCAATATTTTGCCGTTTTTCCACGTTTTTGTGAATTTTCAGTTTATGGGTATTAATTCACTATATATACGTAAAAATGATGCAAACACATAATTGATTAGATAATAACCTTAAAAACTTCATTTTCAATCAACTATTTGTTTCTCGTTAAAATACTGAGTAAGAGATTGAAAAGGGGAGAAGTTCTGTTTTTATTGCATATATCGACGTTTCAGCCGGAATAGAGCGGTTTTCGTGTACATCTTCCATCGGTAATATAAACGGAAAATCAGGAACTAATTCTAATGAAAACTTATTGATTTTTATCATTTGTATTGGAAACAACATTGTCATATATCTTTTCTTGGATCTAAATAATACGAAACCTCGCTCTATGATTTGAAGTTAAAATCCTCATATATGGTAAAATAGTGACTTTTTTCACGTTTTCCATGTAGTGTGATTTTACGTAAATATATTCGTTTTTACCAATATTTCGATACTACTTCATGTAGTATCACGATATGTGATTTGGCCTTCAAATCTCAAAACGTCGCATAATATAGCATTTTAAGCAAGTTTTCTTGCATTTTGTTTCGTACGAAAAATCATCGAATTTAGCAATATTTTGACGCTTATCATCCCCTTTTCCTCTATGTGATTTAAACAAAATATCATCGAATTAGGCAATATTTTGCCATTTTTCCACGTTTTCGTGAATTTTCAGTTTATGGGTATTAATTCACTATATATACGATAAAAATGATGCAAACACATAATTGATTTTAATAACCTTAAAAATTTCTTTTTCAATCAACTATTTGTTTCTCGTTAAAATACTGAGTAAGAGATTGAAAAGGGGGAGAAGTTGTGTTTTTATTGCATATATCGACGTTTCAGCCGGAATAGAGCGGTTTTCGTGTACATCTTCCATCAGTAATATAAGCGGAAAATCAGAAACATTTTAGTTAATTCAAATGAAAACACATTGATTTTTATCATTTGTATTGGAAACAACATTGTCATATGTCTTTTCTTGGATCTAAATAATACGAAACCTCGCTCTATGATATGAAGTTAACATCCTCATATATGGTAAAATAGTGACTTTTTTCACGTTTTCCATGTAGTGTGATTTTACGTAAATATATTCGTTTTTACCAATATTTCGATACTACTTCATGTATTATCACGATATGTGATTTGGCCTTCAAATCTCAGAATGTCGAATAATATAGCATTTTAAGCAAGTTTTCTTGCATTTTGTTTCGTACGAAAAATCATCGAATTTAGCAATATTTTAGCGTTCATCATCCCCTTTTCCTCTATGTGATTTAAACAAAATATCATCGTATTATGCAATATTTAACCGTTTTTCCACGTTTTTGTGAATTTTCAGTTTATGGGTATTAATTCACTATATATACGTAAAAATGATGCAAACACATAATTGATTAGATAATAACCTTAAAAACTTCATTTTCAATCAACTATTTGTTTCTCGTTAAAATACTGAGTAAGAGATTGAAAAGGGGAGAAGTTCTGTTTTTATTGCATATATCGACGTTTCAGCCGGAATAGAGCGGTTTTACCTGTACATCTTCCATCAGGTAATATAAACAGAAAATCAGGAACATTTTAGTAAATTCTAATGAAAACACATTGATTTTTATCATTTGTATTGGAAACAACATTGTCATATGTCTTTTCTTGGATCTAAATAATACGAAACCTCGCTCTATGATTTGAAGTTAAAATCCTCATATATGGTAAAATAGTGAAATTTTTCACGTTTTCCATGTAGTTTGATAATACGTAAATATATTCATTTTTACCAATATTTCGATACTATTTCATGTAGTATCACGATATGTGATTTGGCCTTCAAATCTCAGAATGTCGCATAATATAGCATTTTAAGCAAGTTTTCTTGCATTTTGTTTCGTACGAAAAATCATCGAATTTAGCAATATTTTGACGTTTATCATCCCCTTTTTCTCTATGTGATTTAAACAAAATATCATCGAATTAGGCAATATTTTGCCATTTTTCCACGTTTTCGTGAATTTTCAGTTTATGGGTATTAATTCACTATATATACGATAAAAATGATGCAAACACATAATTGATTTTAATAACCTTAAAAACTTCTTTTTCAATCAACTATTTGTTTTTCGTTAAAATACTGAGTAAGAGATTGAAAAGGGGAGAAGTTGTGTTTTTATTGCATATATCGACGTTTCAGCCGGAATAGAGCGGTTTTCGTGTACATCTTCCATCAGTAATATAAGCGGAAAATCAGAAACATTTTAGTTAATTCAAATGAAAACACATTGATTTTTATCATTTGTATTGGAAACAACATTGTCATATGTCTTTTCTTGGATCTAAATAATACGAAACCTCGCTCTATGATATGAAGTCAACATCCTCATATATGGTAAAATAGTGACTTTTTTCACGTTTTCCATGTAGTGTGATTTTACGTAAATATATTCGTTTTTACCAATATTTCGATACTACTTCATGTAGTATCACGATATGTGATTTGGCCTTCAAATCTCAGAATGTCGAATAATATAGCATTTTAAGCAAGTTTTCTTGCATTTTGTTTCGTACGAAAAATCATCGAATTTAGCAATATTTTGACGTTTATCATCCCCTTTTTCTCTATGTGATATAAACAAAATATCATCGAATTAGGCAATATTTTGCCGTTTTTCCAGGTTTTTGTGAATTTTCAGTTTATGGGTATTAATTCACTATATATACGTAAAAATGAAGCAAACACATAATTGATTAGATAATAACCTTAAAAACTTCATTTTCAATCAACTATTTGTTTCTCGTTAAAATACTGAGTAAGAGATTGAAAAGGGGAGAAGTTCTGTTTTTATTGCATATATCGACGTTTCAGCCGGAATAGAGCGGTTTTCGTGTGCATCTTCCATCGGTAATATAAACGGAAAATCAGGAACATTTTAGTTAATTCTAATGAAAACACATTAATTTTTATCATTTGTATTGGAAACAACATTGTCATATGTCTTTTCTTGGATCTAAATAATACGAAACCTCGCTCTATGATTTGAAGTTAAAATCCTCATATATGGTAAAATAGTGACTTTTTTCACGTTTTCCATGTAGTTTGATAATACGTAAATATATTCATTTTTACCAATATTTCGATACTATTTCATGTAGTATCACGATATGTGATTTGGCCTTCAAATCTCAGAATGTCGCATAATATAGCATTTTAAGCAAGTTTTCTTGCATTTTGTTTCGTACGAAAAATCATCGAATTTAGCAATATTTTGACGTTAAAATCAACATTGTCATAAAATCCTCATATATGGTAAAATAGTGACTTTTTTTCACGTTTTCCATGTAGTTTGATAATACGTAAATATATTCATTTTTACCAATATTTCGATACTATTTCATGTAGTATCACGATATGTGATTTGGCCTTCAAATCTCAGAATGTCGCAGAATATAGCATTTTAAGCAAATTTTCTTGCATTTGGTTTCGTACGAAAAATCATCGAATTTATCAATATTTTGACGATTATCATCCCCTTTTTCACTATGTGATTTAAACAAAATATCATCAAATTAGGCAATATTTTGCCGTTTTCCACGTTTTTGTGAATTTTCAGTTTATGGGTATTAATTCACTATATATACGTAAAAATGATGCAAACACATAATTGATTAGATAATAACCTTAAAAACTTCATTGTCAATCAACTATTTGTTTCTCGTTAAAATACTGAGTAAGAGATTGAAAAGGGGAGAAGTTCTGTTTTTATTGCATATATCGACGTTTCAGCCGGAATAGAGCGGTTTTCGTGTACATCTTCCATCGGTAATATAAACGGAAAATCAGGAACATTTTAGTTAATTCTAATGAAAACACATTGATTTTTATCATTTGTATTGGAAACAACATTGTCATATGTCTTTTCTTGGATCTAAATAATACGAAACCTCGCTCTATGATTTGAAGTTAAAATCCTCATATATGGTAAAATAGTGACTTTTTTCACGTTTTCCATGTAGTGTGATTTTACGTAAATATATTCGTTTTTACCAATATTTCGATACTACTTCATGTAGTATCACGATATGTGATTTGGCCTTCAAATCTCAGAATGTCGAATAATATAGCATTTTAAGCAAGTTTTCTTGCATTTTGTTTCGTACGAAAAATCATCGAATTTAGCAATATTTTGACGTTTATCATCCCCTTTTCCTCTATGTGATTTAAACAAAATATCGTATTAGGCAATATTTAACCGTTTTTCCACGTTTTTGTGAATTTTCAGTTTATGGGTAATAATTCACTATATATACGTAAAATTGATGCAAACACATAATTGATTAGATAATAACCTTAAAAACTTCATTTTCAATCAACTATTTGTTTCTCGTTAAAATACTGAGTAAGAGATTGAAAAGGGGAGAAGTTCTGTTTTTATTACATATATCGACGTTTCAGCCAGAATAGAGCGGTTTTCGTGTACATCTTCCATCGGTAATATAAACGGAAAATCAGGAACTAATTCTAATGAAAACTTATTGATTTTTATCATTTGTATTGGAAACAACATTGTCATATGTCTTTTCTTGGATCTAAATAATACGAAACCTCGCTCTATGATTTGAAGTTAAAATCCTCATATATGGTATAATAGTGACTTTTTTCACGTTTTCCATGTAGTGTGATTTTACGTAAATATATTCGTTTTTACCAATATTTCGATACTACTTCATGTAGTATCACGATATGTGATTTGGCCTTCAAATCTCAGAACGTCGCATAATATACCATTTTAAGCAAGTTTTCTTGCATTTTGTTTCGTACGAAAAATCATCGAATTTAGCAATATTTTGACGCTTATCATCCCCTTTTCCTCTATGTGATTTAAACAAAATATCATCGAATTAGGCAATATTTTGCCATTTTTCCACGTTTTCGTGAATTTTCAGTTTATGGGTATTAATTCACTATATATACGATAAAAATGATGCAAACACATAATTGATTTTAATAACCTTAAAAACTTCTTTTTCAATCAACTATTTGTTTCTCGTTAAAATACTGAGTAAGAGATTGAAAAGGGGAGAAGTTGTGTTTTTATTGCATATATCGACGTTTCAGCCGGAATAGAGCGGTTTTCGTGTACATCTTCCATCAGTAATATAAGCGGAAAATCAGAAACATTTTAGTTAATTCAAATGAAAACACATTGATTTTTATCATTTGTATTGGAAACAACATTGTCATATGTCTTTTCTTGGATCTAAATAATACGAAACCTCGCTCTATGATATGAAGTTAACATCCTCATATATGGTAAAATAGTGACTTTTTTCACGTTTTCCATGTAGTGTGATTTTACGTAAATATATTCGTTTTTACCAATATTTCGATACTACTTCATGTAGTATCACGATATGTGATTTGGCCTTCAAATCTCAGAATGTCGAATAATATAGCATTTTAAGCAAGTTTTCTTGCATTTTGTTTCGTACGAAAAATCATCGAATTTAGCAATATTTTAGCGTTCATCATCCCCTTTTCCTCTATGTGATTTAAACAAAATATCATCGTATTATGCAATATTTAACCGTTTTTCCACGTTTTTGTGAATTTTCAGTTTATGGGTATTAATTCACTATATATACGTAAAAATGATGCAAACACATAATTGATTAGATAATAACCTTAAAAACTTCATTTTCAATCAACTATTTGTTTCTCGTTAAAATACTGAGTAAGAGATTGAAAAGGGGAGAAGTTCTGTTTTTATTGCATATATCGACGTTTCAGCCGGAATAGAGCGGTTTTACCTGTAGATCTTCCATCAGGTAATATAAACAGAAAATCAGGAACATTTTAGTAAATTCTAATGAAAACACATTGATTTTTATCATTTGTATTGGAAACAACATTGTCATATGTCTTTTCTTGGATCTAAATAATACGAAACCTCGCTCTATGATTTGAAGTTAAAATCCTCATATATGGTAAAATAGTGACTTTTTTCACGTTTTCCATGTAGTTTGATAATACGTAAATATATTAATTTTTACCAATATTTCGATACTATTTCATGTAGTATCACGATATGTGATTTGGCCTTCAAATCTCAGAATGTCGCATAATATAGCATTTTAAGCAAGTTTTCTTGCATTTTGTTTCGTACGAAAAATCATCGAATTTAGCAATATTTTGACGTTTATCATCCCCTTTTTCTCTATGTGATTTAAACAAAATATCATCGAATTAGGCAATATTTTGCCGTTTTTCCACGTTTTTGTGAATTTTCAGTTTATGGGTATTAATTCACTATATATACGTAAAAATGATGCAAACACATAATTGATTAGATAATAACCTTAAAAACTTCATTTTCAATCAACTATTTGTTTCTCGTTAAAATACTGAGTAAGAGATTGAAAAGGGGAGAAGTTCTGTTTTTATTGCATATATCGACGTTTCAGCCGGAATAGAGCGGTTTTCGTGTACATCTTCCATCGGTAATATAAACGGAAAATCAGGAACTAATTCTAATGAAAACTTATTGATTTTTATCATTTGTATTGGAAACAACATTGTCATATATCTTTTCTTGGATCTAAATAATACGAAACCTCGCTCTATGATTTGAAGTTAAAATCCTCATATATGGTAAAATAGTGACTTTTTTCACGTTTTCCATGTAGTGTGATTTTACGTAAATATATTCGTTTTTACCAATATTTCGATACTACTTCATGTAGTATCACGATATGTGATTTGGCCTTCAAATTTCAGAACGTCGCATAATATAGCATTTTAAGCAAGTTTTCTTGCATTTTGTTTCGTACGAAAAATCATCGAATTTAGCAATATTTTGACGCTTATCATCCCCTTTTCCTCTATGTGATTTAAACAAAATATCATCGAATTAGGCAATATTTTGCCATTTTTCCACGTTTTCGTGAATTTTCAGTTTATGGGTATTAATTCACTATATATACGATAAAAATGATGCAAACACATAATTGATTTTAATAACCTTAAAAATTTCTTTTTCAATCAACTATTTGTTTCTCGTTAAAATACTGAGTAAGAGATTGAAAAGGGGGAGAAGTTGTGTTTTTATTGCATATATCGACGTTTCAGCCGGAATAGAGCGGTTTTCGTGTACATCTTCCATCAGTAATATAAGCGGAAAATCAGAAACATTTTAGTTAATTCAAATGAAAACACATTGATTTTTATCATTTGTATTGGAAACAACATTGTCATATGTCTTTTCTTGGATCTAAATAATACGAAACCTCGCTCTATGATATGAAGTTAACATCCTCATATATGGTAAAATAGTGACTTTTTTCACGTTTTCCATGTAGTGTGATTTTACGTTAATATATTCGTTTTTACCAATATTTCGATACTACTTCATGTAGTATCACGATATGTGATTTGGCCTTCAAATCTCAGAATGTCGAATAATATAGCATTTTAAGCAAGTTTTCTTGCATTTTGTTTCGTACGAAAAATCATCGAATTTAGCAATATTTTAGCGTTCATCATCCCCTTTTCCTCTATGTGATTTAAACAAAATATCATCGTATTATGCAATATTTAACCGTTTTTCCACGTTTTTGTGAATTTTCAGTTTATGGGTATTAATTCACTATATATACGTAAAAATGATGCAAACACATAATTGATTAGATAATAACCTTAAAAACTTCATTTTCAATCAACTATTTGTTTCTCGTTAAAATACTGAGTAAGAGATTGAAAAGGGGAGAAGTTCTGTTTTTATTGCATATATCGACGTTTCAGCCGGAATAGAGCGGTTTTACCTGTACATCTTCCATCAGGTAATATAAACAGAAAATCAGGAACATTTTAGTAAATTCTAATGAAAACACATTGATTTTTATCATTTGTATTGGAAACAACATTGTCATATGTCTTTTCTTGGATCTAAATAATACGAAACCTCGCTCTATGATTTGAAGTTAAAATCCTCATATATGGTAAAATAGTGAAATTTTTCACGTTTTCCATGTAGTTTGTTAATACGTAAATATATTCATTTTTACCAATATTTCGATACTATTTCATGTAGTATCACGATATGTGATTTGGCCTTCAAATCTCAGAATGTCGAATAATATAGCATTTTAAGCAAGTTTTCTTGCATTTTGTTTCGTACGAAAAATCATCGAATTTAGCAATATTTTGACGTTTATCATCCCCTTTTTCTCTATGTGATTTAAACAAAATATCATCGAATTAGGCAATATTTTGCCGTTTTTCCACGTTTTTGTGAATTTTCAGTTTATGGGTATTAATTCACTATATATACGTAAAAATGAAGCAAACACATAATTGATTAGATAATAACCTTAAAAACTTCATTTTCAATCAACTATTTGTTTCTCGTTAAAATACTGAGTAAGAGATTGAAAAGGGGAGAAGTTCTGTTTTTATTGCATATATCGACGTTTCAGCCGGAATAGAGCGGTTTTCGTGTGCATCTTCCATCGGTAATATAAACGGAAAATCAGGAACATTTTAGTTAATTCTAATGAAAACACATTAATTTTTATCATTTGTATTGGAAACAACATTGTCATATGTCTTTTCTTGGATCTAAATAATACGAAACCTCGCTCTATGATTTGAAGTTAAAATCCTCATATATGGTAAAATAGTGACTTTTTTCACGTTTTCCATGTAGTTTGATAATACGTAAATATATTCATTTTTACCAATATTTCGATACTATTTCATGTAGTATCACGATATGTGATTTGGCCTTCAAATCTCAGAATGTCGCATAATATAGCATTTTAAGCAAGTTTTCTTGCATTTTGTTTCGTACGAAAAATCATCGAATTTAGCAATATTTTGACGTTAAAATCAACATTGTCATAAAATCCTCATATATGGTAAAATAGTGACTTTTTTTCACGTTTTCCATGTAGTTTGATAATACGTAAATATATTCATTTTTACCAATATTTCGATACTATTTCATGTAGTATCACGATATGTGATTTGGCCTTCAAATCTCAGAATGTCGCAGAATATAGCATTTTAAGCAAATTTTCTTGCATTTGGTTTCGTACGAAAAATCATCGAATTTATCAATATTTTGACGATTATCATCCCCTTTTTCACTATGTGATTTAAACAAAATATCATCAAATTAGGCAATATTTTGCCGTTTTCCACGTTTTTGTGAATTTTCAGTTTATGGGTATTAATTCACTATATATACGTAAAAATGATGCAAACACATAATTGATTAGATAATAACCTTAAAAACTTCATTGTCAATCAACTATTTGTTTCTCGTTAAAATACTGAGTAAGAGATTGAAAAGGGGAGAAGTTCTGTTTTTATTGCATATATCGACGTTTCAGCCGGAATAGAGCGGTTTTCGTGTACATCTTCCATCGGTAATATAAACGGAAAATCAGGAACATTTTAGTTAATTCTAATGAAAACACATTGATTTTTATCATTTGTATTGGAAACAACATTGTCATATGTCTTTTCTTGGATCTAAATAATACGAAACCTCGCTCTATGATTTGAAGTTAAAATCCTCATATATGGTAAAATAGTGACTTTTTTCACGTTTTCCATGTAGTGTGATTTTACGTAAATATATTCGTTTTTACCAATATTTCGATACTACTTCATGTAGTATCACGATATGTGATTTGGCCTTCAAATCTCAGAATGTCGAATAATATAGCATTTTAAGCAAGTTTTCTTGCATTTTGTTTCGTACGAAAAATCATCGAATTTAGCAATATTTTGACGTTTATCATCCCCTTTTCCTCTATGTGATTTAAACAAAATATCGTATTAGGCAATATTTAACCGTTTTTCCACGTTTTTGTGAATTTTCAGTTTATGGGTAATAATTCACTATATATACGTAAAATTGATGCAAACACATAATTGATTAGATAATAACCTTAAAAACTTCATTTTCAATCAACTATTTGTTTCTCGTTAAAATACTGAGTAAGAGATTGAAAAGGGGAGAAGTTCTGTTTTTATTACATATATCGACGTTTCAGCCAGAATAGAGCGGTTTTCGTGTACATCTTCCATCGGTAATATAAACGGAAAATCAGGAACTAATTCTAATGAAAACTTATTGATTTTTATCATTTGTATTGGAAACAACATTGTCATATGTCTTTTCTTGGATCTAAATAATACGAAACCTCGCTCTATGATTTGAAGTTAAAATCCTCATATATGGTATAATAGTGACTTTTTTCACGTTTTCCATGTAGTGTGATTTTACGTAAATATATTCGTTTTTACCAATATTTCGATACTACTTCATGTAGTATCACGATATGTGATTTGGCCTTCAAATCTCAGAACGTCGCATAATATACCATTTTAAGCAAGTTTTCTTGCATTTTGTTTCGTACGAAAAATCATCGAATTTAGCAATATTTTGACGCTTATCATCCCCTTTTCCTCTATGTGATTTAAACAAAATATCATCGAATTAGGCAATATTTTGCCATTTTTCCACGTTTTCGTGAATTTTCAGTTTATGGGTATTAATTCACTATATATACGATAAAAATGATGCAAACACATAATTGATTTTAATAACCTTAAAAACTTCTTTTTCAATCAACTATTTGTTTCTCGTTAAAATACTGAGTAAGAGATTGAAAAGGGGAGAAGTTGTGTTTTTATTGCATATATCGACGTTTCAGCCGGAATAGAGCGGTTTTCGTGTACATCTTCCATCAGTAATATAAGCGGAAAATCAGAAACATTTTAGTTAATTCAAATGAAAACACATTGATTTTTATCATTTGTATTGGAAACAACATTGTCATATGTCTTTTCTTGGATCTAAATAATACGAAACCTCGCTCTATGATATGAAGTTAACATCCTCATATATGGTAAAATAGTGACTTTTTTCACGTTTTCCATGTAGTGTGATTTTACGTAAATATATTCGTTTTTACCAATATTTCGATACTACTTCATGTAGTATCACGATATGTGATTTGGCCTTCAAATCTCAGAATGTCGAATAATATAGCATTTTAAGCAAGTTTTCTTGCATTTTGTTTCGTACGAAAAATCATCGAATTTAGCAATATTTTAGCGTTCATCATCCCCTTTTCCTCTATGTGATTTAAACAAAATATCATCGTATTATGCAATATTTAACCGTTTTTCCACGTTTTTGTGAATTTTCAGTTTATGGGTATTAATTCACTATATATACGTAAAAATGATGCAAACACATAATTGATTAGATAATAACCTTAAAAACTTCATTTTCAATCAACTATTTGTTTCTCGTTAAAATACTGAGTAAGAGATTGAAAAGGGGAGAAGTTCTGTTTTTATTGCATATATCGACGTTTCAGCCGGAATAGAGCGGTTTTACCTGTACATCTTCCATCAGGTAATATAAACAGAAAATCAGGAACATTTTAGTAAATTCTAATGAAAACACATTGATTTTTATCATTTGTATTGGAAACAACATTGTCATATGTCTTTTCTTGGATCTAAATAATACGAAACCTCGCTCTATGATTTGAAGTTAAAATCCTCATATATGGTAAAATAGTGACTTTTTTCACGTTTTCCATGTAGTTTGATAATACGTAAATATATTAATTTTTACCAATATTTCGATACTATTTCATGTAGTATCACGATATGTGATTTGGCCTTCAAATCTCAGAATGTCGCATAATATAGCATTTTAAGCAAGTTTTCTTGCATTTTGTTTCGTACGAAAAATCATCGAATTTAGCAATATTTTGACGTTTATCATCCCCTTTTTCTCTATGTGATTTAAACAAAATATCATCGAATTAGGCAATATTTTGCCGTTTTTCCACGTTTTTGTGAATTTTCAGTTTATGGGTATTAATTCACTATATATACGTAAAAATGATGCAAACACATAATTGATTAGATAATAACCTTAAAAACTTCATTTTCAATCAACTATTTGTTTCTCGTTAAAATACTGAGTAAGAGATTGAAAAGGGGAGAAGTTCTGTTTTTATTGCATATATCGACGTTTCAGCCGGAATAGAGCGGTTTTCGTGTACATCTTCCATCGGTAATATAAACGGAAAATCAGGAACTAATTCTAATGAAAACTTATTGATTTTTATCATTTGTATTGGAAACAACATTGTCATATGTCTTTTCTTGGATCTAAATAATACGAAACCTCGCTCTATGATTTGAAGTTAAAATCCTCATATATGGTAAAATAGTGACTTTTTTTCACGTTTTCCATGTAGTGTGATTTTACGTAAATATATTCGTTTTTACCAATATTTCGATACTACTTCATGTAGTATCACGATATGTGATTTGGCCTTCAAATCTCAGAACGTCGCATAATATAGCATTTTAAGCAAGCTTTCTTGCATTTTGTTTCGTACGAAAAATCATCGAATTTAGCAATATTTTGACGCTTATCATCCCTTTTTCCTCTATGTGATTTAAACAAAATATCATCGAATTAGGCAATATTTTGCCATTTTTCCACGTTTTCGTGAATTTTCAGTTTATGGGTATTAATTCACTATATATACGATAAAAATGATGCAAACACATAATTGATTTTAATAACCTTAAAAACTTCTTTTTCAATCAACTATTTGTTTTTCGTTAAAATACTGAGTAAGAGATTGAAAAGGGGAGAAGTTGTGTTTTTATTGCATATATCGACGTTTCAGCCGGAATAGAGCGGTTTTCGTGTACATCTTCCATCAGTAATATAAGCGGAAAATCAGAAACATTTTAGTTAATTCAAATGAAAACACATTGATTTTTATCATTTGTATTGGAAACAACATTGTCATATGTCTTTTCTTGGATCTAAATAATACGAAACCTCGCTCTATGATATGAAGTCAACATCCTCATATATGGTAAAATAGTGACTTTTTTCACGTTTTCCATGTAGTGTGATTTTACGTAAATATATTCGTTTTTACCAATATTTCGATACTACTTCATGTAGTATCACGATATGTGATTTGGCCTTCAAATCTCAGAATGTCGAATAATATAGCATTTTAAGCAAGTTTTCTTGCATTTTGTTTCGTACGAAAAATCATCGAATTTAGCAATATTTTAGCGTTCATCATCCCCTTTTCCTCTATGTGATTTAAACAAAATATCATCGTATTATGCAATATTTAACCGTTTTTCCACGTTTTTGTGAATTTTCAGTTTATGGGTATTAATTCACTATATATACGTAAAAATGATGCAAACACATAATTGATTAGATAATAACCTTAAAAACTTCATTTTCAATCAACTATTTGTTTCTCGTTAAAATACTGAGTAAGAGATTGAAAAGGGGAGAAGTTCTGTTTTTATTGCATATATCGACGTTTCTGCCGGAATAGAGCGGTTTTACCTGTACATCTTCCATCAGGTAATATAAACAGAAAATCAGGAACATTTTAGTAAATTCTAATGAAAACACATTGATTTTTATCATTTGTATTGGAAACAACATTGTCATATGTCTTTTCTTGGATCTAAATAATACGAAGCCTCGCTCTATGATTTGAAGTTAAAATCCTCATATATGGTAAAATAGTGACTTTTTTCACATTTTCCATGTAGTTTGATAATACGTAAATATATTCATTTTTACCAATATTTCGATACTATTTCATGTAGTATCACGATATGTGATTTGGCTTTCAAATCTCAGAATGTCGCATAATATAGCATTTTAAGCAAGTTTTCTTGCATTTTGTTTCGTACGAAAAATCATCGAATTTAGCAATATTTTGACGTTTATCATCCCCTTTTTCTCTATGTGATTTAAACAAAATATCATCGAATTAGGCAATATTTTGCCGTTTTTCCACGTTTTTGTGAATTTTTAGTTTATGGGTATTAATTCACTATATATACGTAAAAATGATGCAAACACATAATTGATTAGATAATAACCTTAAAAACTTCATTTTCAATCAACTATTTGTTTCTCGTTAAAATACTGAGTAAGAGATTGAAAAGGGGAGAAGTTCTGTTTTTATTGCATATATCGACGTTTCAGCCGGAATAGAGCGGTTTTCGTGTGCATCTTCCATCGGTAATATAAACGGAAAATCAGGAACATTTTAGTTAATTCTAATGAAAACACATTAATTTTTATCATTTGTATTGGAAACAACATTGTCATATGTCTTTTCTTGGATCTAAATAATACGAAACCTCGCTCTATGATTTGAAGTTAAAATTCTCATATATGGTAAAATAGTGACTTTTTTCACGTTTTCCATGTAGTTTGATAATACGTAAATATATTCATTTTTACCAATATTTCGATACTACTTCATGTAGTATCACGATATGTGATTTGGCCTTCAAATCTCAGAATGTCGCATAATATAGCATTTTAAGCAAGTTTTCTTGCATTTTGTTTCGTACGAAAAATCATCGAATTTAGCAATATTTTGACGATTATCATCCCCTTTTTCTCTATGTGATTTAAACAAAATATCATCGAATTAGGCAATATTTTGCCGTTTTTCCACGTTTTTGTGAATTTTCAGTTTATGGGTATTAATTCACTATATATACGTAAAAATGATGCAAACACATAATTGATTAGATAATAACCTTAAAAACTTCATTTTCAATCAACTATTTGTTTCTCGTTAAAATACTGAGTAAGAGATTGAAAAGGGGAGAAGTTCTGTTTTTATTGCATATATCGACGTTTCAGCCAAAATAGAGCGGTTTTCGTGTACATCTTCCATCGGTAATATAAACGGAAAATCAGGAACTAATTCTAATGAAAACACATTGATTTTTATCATTTGTATTGGAAACAACATTGTCATATGTCTTTTCTTGGATCTAAATAATACGAAACCTCGCTCTATGATTTGAAGTTAAAATCCTCATATATGGTAAAATAGTGACTTTTTTCACGTTTTCCATGTAGTGTGATTTTACGTAAATATATTCGTTTTTACCAATATTTCGATACTACTTCATGTAGTATCACGATATGTGATTTGGCGTTCAAATCTCAGAATGTCGCATAATATAGCATTTTAAGCAAGTTTTCTTGCATTTTGTTTCGTACGAAAAATCATCGAATTTAGCAATATTTTGACGTTTATCGTTCCCTTTTTCTCTATGTGATTTAAACAAAAAATCATCGAATTAGGCAATATTTTGCCGTTTTTCCACGTTTTTGTGAATTTTCAGTTTATGGGTATTAATTCACTATATATACGTAAAAATGATGCAAACACATAATTGATTAGATAATAACCTTAAAAACTTTATTTTCAATCAACTATTTGTTTCTCGTTAAAATACTGAGAAAGAGATTGAAAAGGGGAGAAGTTCTGTTTTTATTGCATATATCGACGTTTCAGCCGGAATAGAGCGGTTTTCGTGTACATCTTCCATCGGTAATATAAACGGAAAATCAGGAACATTTTAGTAAATTCTAATGAAAACACATAGATTTTTATCATTTGTATTGGAAAGAACATTGTCATATGTCTTTTCTTGGATCTAAATAATACGAAACCTCGCTCTATGATTTGAAGTTAAAATCCTCATATATGGTAAAATAGTGACTTTTTTCACGTTTTCCATGTAGTTTGATAATACGTAAATATATTCATTTTTACCAATATTTCGATACTATTTCATGTAGTATCACGATATGTGATTTGGCCTTCAAATCTCAGAATGTCGCATAATATAGCATTTTAAGCAAGTTTTCTTGCATTTTGTTTCGTACGAAAAATCATCGAATTTAGCAATATTTTGACGTTAAAATCAACATTGTCATAAAATCCTCATATATGGTAAAATAGTGACTTTTTTCACGTTTTCCATGTAGTTTGATAATACGTAAATATATTCATTTTTACCAATATTTCGATACTATTTCATGTAGTATCACGATATGTGATTTGGCCTTCAAATCTCAGAATGTCGCAGAATATAGCATTTTAAGCAAATTTTCTTGCATTTGGTTTCGTACGAAAAATCATCGAATTTATCAATATTTTGACGATTATCATCCCCTTTTTCACTATGTGATTTAAACAAAATATCATCAAATTAGGCAATATTTTGCCGTTTTCCACGTTTTTGTGAATTTTCAGTTTATGGGTATTAATTCACTATATATACGTAAAAATGATGCAAACACATAATTGATTAGATAATAACCTTAAAAACTTCATTGTCAATCAACTATTTGTTTCTCGTTAAAATACTGAGTAAGAGATTGAAAAGGGGAGAAGTTCTGTTTTTATTGCATATATCGACGTTTCAGCCGGAATAGAGCGGTTTTCGTGTACATCTTCCATCGGTAATATAAACGGAAAATCAGGAACATTTTAGTTAATTCTAATGAAAACACATTGATTTTTATCATTTGTATTGGAAACAACATTGTCATATGTCTTTTCTTGGATCTAAATAATACGAAACCTCGCTCTATAATTTGAAGTTAAAATCCTCATATATGGTAAAATAGTGACTTTTTTCACGTTTTCCATGTAGTGTGATTTTACGTAAATATATTCGTTTTTACCAATATTTCGATACTACTTCATGTAGTATCACGATATGTGATTTGGCCTTCAAATCTCAGAATGTCGCATAATATAGCATTTAAGCAAGTTTTCTTGCATTTTGTTTCGTACGAAAAATCATCGAATTTAGCAATATTTTGACGTTTATCATCCCCTTTTCCTCTATGTGATTTAAACAAAATATCATCGAATTAGGCAATATTTTGCCGTTTTTCAACGTTTTTGTGAATTTTCAGTTTATGGGTATTAATTCACTGTGTATACGTAAAAATGATGCAAGCACATAATTGATTAGATAATAACCTTAAAAACTTAATTTTCAATCAACTATTTGTTTCTCGTTAAAATACTGAGTAAGAGATTGAAAAGGGGAGAAGTTCTGTTTTTATTGCATATATCGACGTTTCAGCCGGAATAGAGCGGTTTTCGTGTACATCTTCCATCAGTAATATAAGCGGAAAATCAGAAACATTTTAGGTAATTCTAATGAAAACACATTGATTTTTATCATTTGTATTGGAAACAACATTGTCATATGTCTTTTCTTGGATCTAAATAATACGAAACCTCGCTCTATGATTTGAAGTTAAAATCCTCATATATGGTGAAATAGTGATTTTTTTCACGTTTTCCATGTAGTGTGATTTTACGTAAATATATTCGTTTTTACCAATATTTCGATACTACTTCATGTAGTATCACGATATGTGATTTGGCCTTCAAATCTCAGAATGTCGAATAATATAGCATTTTAAGCAAGTTTTCTTGCATTTTGTTTCGTACGAAAAATCATCGAATTTAGCAATATTTTAACGTTCATCATCCCCTTTTCCTCTATGTGATTTAAACAAAATATCATCGTATTAGGCAATATTTAACCGTTTTTCCACGTTTTTGTGAATTTTCAGTTTATGGGTATTAATTCACTATATATACGTAAAAATGATGCAAACACATAATTGATTAGATAATAACCTTAAAAACTTCATTTTCAATCAACTATTTGTTTCTCGTTAAAATACTGAGTAAGAGATTGAAAAGGGGAGAAGTTCTGTTTTTATTGCATATATTGACGTTTCAGCCGGAATAGAGCGGTTTTACCTGTACATCTTCCATCGGTAATATAAACAGAAAATCAGGAACATTTTAGTAAATTCTAATGAAAACACATTGATTTTTATCATTTGTATTGGAAACAACATTGTCATATGTCTTTTCTTGGATCTAAATAATACGAAACCTCGCTCTATGATTTGAAGTTAAAATCCTCATATATGGTAAAATAGTGACTTTTTTCACGTTTTCCATGTAGTTTGATAATACGTAAATATATTCATTTTTACCAATATTTCGATACTATTTCATGTAGTATCACGATATGTGATTTGGCCTTCAAATCTCAGAATGTCGCATAATATAGCATTTTAAGCAAGTTTTCTTGCATTTTGTTTCGTACGAAAAATCATCGAATTTAGAAATATTTTGACGTTAAAATCAACATTGTCATAAAATCCTCATATATGGTAAAATAGTGACTTTTTTCACGTTTTCCATGTAGTTTGATAATACGTAAATACATTCATTTTTACCAATATTTCGATACTATTTCATGTAGTATCACGATATGTGATTTGGCCTTCAAATCTCAGAATGTCGCAGAATATAGCATTTTAAGCAAATTTTCTTGCATTTGGTTTCGTACGAAAAATCATCGAATTTAGCAATATTTTGACGATTATCATCCCCTTTTTCTCTATGTGATTTAAACAAAATATCATCGAATTAGGCAATATTTTGCCGTTTTCCACGTTTTTGTGAATTTTCAGTTTATGGGTATTAATTCACTATATATACGTAAAAATGATGCAAACACATAATTGATTAGATAATAACCTTAAAAACTTCATTTTCAATCAACTATTTGTTTCTCGTTAAAATACTGAGTAAGAGATTGAAAAGGGGAGAAGTTCTGTTTTTATTGCATATATCGACGTTTCAGCCGGAATAGAGCGGTTTTCGTGTACATCTTCCATCAGTAATATAAGCAGAAAATCAGAAACATTTTAGTTAATTCTAATGAAAACACATTGATTTTTATCATTTGTATTGGAAACAACATATTCATATGTTGTTTCCAATAGTCTTTTCAACATAGTCTTTTCTTGGATCTAAATAATACGAAACCTCGCTCTATGATTTGAAGTTAAAATCCTCATATATGGTAAAATAGTGACTTTTTTCACGTTTTCCATGTAGTGTGATTTTACGTAAATATATTCGTTTTTACCAATATTTCGATACTACTTCATGTAGTATCACGATATGTGATTTGGCCTTCAAATCTCAGAATGTCGAATAATATAGCATTTTAAGCAAGTTTTCTTGCATTTTGTTTCGTACGAAAAATCATCGAATTTAGCAATATTTTGACGTTTATCATCCCCTTTTCCTCTATGTGATTTAAACAAAATATCGTATTAGGCAATATTTAACCGTTTTTCCAAATTTTGTGAATTTTCAGTTTATGGGTATTAATTCACTATATATACGTAAAATTGATGCAAACACATAATTGATTAGATAATAACCTTAAAAACTTCATTTTCAATCAACTATTTGTTTCTCGTTAAAATACTGAGTAAGAGATTGAAAAGGGGAGAAGTTCTGTTTTTATTGCATATATCGACGTTTCAGCCGGAATAGAGCGGTTTTCGTGTACATCTTCCATTGGTAATATAAACGGAAAATCAGGAACTAATTCTAATGAAAACTTATTGATTTTTATCATTTGTATTGGAAACAACATTGTCATATGTCTTTTCTTGGATCTAAATAATACGAAACCTCGCTCTATGATTTGAAGTTAAAATCCTCATATATGGTATAATAGTGACTTTTTTCACGTTTTCCATGTAGTGTGATTTTACGTAAATATATTCGTTTTTACCAATATTTCGATACTACTTCATGTAGTATCACGATATGTGATTTGGCCTTCAAATCTCAGAACGTCGCATAATATAGCATTTTAAGCAAGTTTTCTTGCATTTTGTTTCGTACGAAAAATCATCGAATTTAGCAATATTTTGACGCTTATCATCCCCTTTTCCTCTATGTGATTTAAACAAAATATCATCGAATTAGGCAATATTTTGCCATTTTTCCACGTTTTCGTGAATTTTCAGTTTATGGGTATTAATTCACTATATATACGATAAAAATGATGCAAACACATAATTGATTTTAATAACCTTAAAAACTTCTTTTTCAATCAACTATTTGTTTCTCGTTAAAATACTGAGTAAGAGATTGAAAAGGGGAGAAGTTGTGTTTTTATTGCATATATCGACGTTTCAGCCGGAATAGAGCGGTTTTCGTGTACATCTTCCATCAGTAATATAAGCGGAAAATCAGAAACATTTTAGTTAATTCAAATGAAAACACATTGATTTTTATCATTTGTATTGGAAACAACATTGTCATATGTCTTTTCTTGGATCTAAATAATACGAAACCTCGCTCTATGATATGAAGTTAACATCCTCATATATGGTAAAATAGTGACTTTTTTCACGTTTTCCATGTAGTGTGATTTTACGTAAATATATTCGTTTTTACCAATATTTCGATACTACTTCATGTAGTATCACGATATGTGATTTGGCCTTCAAATCTCAGAATGTCGAATAATATAGCATTTTAAGCAAGTTTTCTTGCATTTTGTTTCGTACGAAAAATCATCGAATTTAGCAATATTTTGACGTTTATCATCCCCTTTTTCTCTATGTGATTTAAACAAAATATCATCGAATTAGGCAATATTTTGCCGTTTTTCCACGTTTTTGTGAATTTTCAGTTTATGGGTATTAATTCACTATATATACGTAAAAATGATGCAAACACATAATTGATTAGATAATAACCTTAAAAACTTCATTTTCAATCAACTATTTGTTTCTCGTTAAAATACTGAGTAAGAGATTGAAAAGGGGAGAAGTTCTGTTTTTATTGCATATATCGACGTTTCAGCCGGAATAGAGCGGTTTTACCTGTACATCTTCCATCAGGTAATATAAACAGAAAATCAGAAACATTTTAGTTAATTCTAATGAAAACACATTGATTTTTATCATTTGTATTGGAAACAACATTGTCATATGTCTTTTCTTGGATCTAAATAATACGAAACCTCGCTCTATGATTTGAAGTTAAAATCCTCATATATGGTGAAATAGTGATTTTTTTCACGTTTTCCATGTAGTGTGATTTTACGTAAATATATTCGTTTTTACCAATATTTCGATACTATTTCATGTAGTATCACGATATGTGATTTGGCCTTCAAATCTCAGAATGTCGAATAATATAGCATTTTAAGCAAGTTTTCTTGCATTTTGTTTCGTACGAAAAATCATCGAATTTAGCAATATTTTAACGTTCATCATCCCCTTTTCCTCTATGTGATTTAAACAAAATATCATCGTATTTGGCAATATTTAACCGTTTTTCCACGTTTTTGTGAATTTTCAGTTTATGGGTATTAATTCACTATATATACGTAAAAATGATGCAAACACATAATTGATTAGATAATAACCTTAAAAACTTCATTTTCAATCAACTATTTGTTTCTCGTTAAAATACTGAGTAAGAGATTGAAAAGGGGAGAAGTTCTGTTTTTATTGCATATATTGACGTTTCAGCCGGAATAGAGCGGTTTTACCTGTACATCTTCCATCGGTAATATAAACAGAAAATCAGGAACATTTTAGTAAATTCTAATGAAAACACATTGATTTTTATCATTTGTATTGGAAACAACATTGTCATATGTCTTTTCTTGGATCTAAATAATACGAAACCTCGCTCTATGATTTGAAGTTAAAATCCTCATATATGGTAAAATAGTGACTTTTTTCACGTTTTCCATGTAGTTTGATAATACGTAAATATATTCATTTTTACCAATATTTCGATACTATTTCATGTAGTATCACGATATGTGATTTGGCCTTCAAATCTCAGAATGTCGCATAATATAGCATTTTAAGCAAGTTTTCTTGCATTTTGTTTCGTACGAAAAATCATCGAATTTAGAAATATTTTGACGTTAAAATCAACATTGTCATAAAATCCTCATATATGGTAAAATAGTGACTTTTTTTCACGTTTTCCATGTAGTTTGATAATACGTAAATACATTCATTTTTACCAATATTTCGATACTATTTCATGTAGTATCACGATATGTGATTTGGCCTTCAAATCTCAGAATGTCGCAGAATATAGCATTTTAAGCAAATTTTCTTGCATTTGGTTTCGTACGAAAAATCATCGAATTTAGCAATATTTTGACGATTATCATCCCCTTTTTCTCTATGTGATTTAAACAAAATATCATCGAATTAGGCAATATTTTGCCGTTTTCCACGTTTTTGTGAATTTTCAGTTTATGGGTATTAATTCACTATATATACGTAAAAATGATGCAAACACATAATTGATTAGATAATAACCTTAAAAACTTCATTTTCAATCAACTATTTGTTTCTCGTTAAAATACTGAGTAAGAGATTGAAAAGGGGAGAAGTTCTGTTTTTATTGCATATATCGACGTTTCAGCCGGAATAGAACGGTTTTCGTGTACATCTTCCATCAGTAATATAAGCAGAAAATCAGAAACATTTTAGTTAATTCTAATGAAAACACATTGATTTTTATCATTTGTATTGGAAACAACATATTCATATGTCTTTTCTTGGATCTAAATAATACGAAACCTCGCTCTATGATTTGAAGTTAAAATCCTCATATATGGTAAAATAGTGACTTTTTTCACGTTTTCCATGTAGTGTGATTTTACGTAAATATATTCGTTTTTACCAATATTTCGATACTACTTCATGTAGTATCACGATATGTGATTTGGCCTTCAAATCTCAGAATGTCGAATAATATAGCATTTTAAGCAAGTTTTCTTGCATTTTGTTTCGTACGAAAAATCATCGAATTTAGCAATATTTTGACGTTTATCATCCCCTTTTCCTCTATGTGATTTAAACAAAATATCGTATTAGGCAATATTTAACCGTTTTTCCACGTTTTTGTGAATTTTCAGTTTATGGGTATTAATTCACTATATATACGTAAAATTGATGCAAACACATAATTGATTAGATAATAACCTTAAAAACTTCATTTTCAATCAACTATTTGTTTCTCGTTAAAATACTGAGTAAGAGATTGAAAAGGGGAGAAGTTCTGTTTTTATTGCATATATCGACGTTTCAGCCGGAATAGAGCGGTTTTCGTGTACATCTTCCATCGGTAATATAAACGGAAAATCAGGAACTAATTCTAATGAAAACTTATTGATTTTTATCATTTGTATTGGAAACAACATTGTCATATGTCTTTTCTTGGATCTAAATAATACGAAACCTCGCTCTATGATTTGAAGTTAAAATCCTCATATATGGTATAATAGTGACTTTTTTCACGTTTTCCATGTAGTGTGATTTTACGTAAATATATTCGTTTTTACCAATATTTCGATACTACTTCATGTAGTATCACGATATGTGATTTGGCCTTCAAATCTCAGAACGTCGCATAATATAGCATTTTAAGCAAGTTTTCTTGCATTTTGTTTCGTACGAAAAATCATCGAATTTAGCAATATTTTGACGCTTATCATCCCCTTTTCCTCTATGTGATTTAAACAAAATATCATCGAATTAGGCAATATTTTGCCATTTTTCCACGTTTTCGTGAATTTTCAGTTTATGGGTATTAATTCACTATATATACGATAAAAATGATGCAAACACATAATTGATTTTAATAACCTTAAAAACTTCTTTTTCAATCAACTATTTGTTTCTCGTTAAAATACTGAGTAAGAGATTGAAAAGGGGAGAAGTTGTGTTTTTATTGCATATATCGACGTTTCAGCCGGAATAGAGCGGTTTTCGTGTACATCTTCCATCAGTAATATAAGCGGAAAATCAGAAACATTTTAGTTAATTCAAATGAAAACACATTGATTTTTATCATTTGTATTGGAAACAACATTGTCATATGTCTTTTCTTGGATCTAAATAATACGAAACCTCGCTCTATGATATGAAGTTAACATCCTCATATATGGTAAAATAGTGACTTTTTTCACGTTTTCCATGTAGTGTGATTTTACGTAAATATATTCGTTTTTACCAATATTTCGATACTACTTCATGTAGTATCACGATATGTGATTTGGCCTTCAAATCTCAGAATGTCGAATAATATAGCATTTTAAGCAAGTTTTCTTGCATTTTGTTTCGTACGAAAAATCATCGAATTTAGCAATATTTTGACGTTTATCATCCCCTTTTTCTCTATGTGATTTAAACAAAATATCATCGAATTAGGCAATATTTTGCCGTTTTTCCACATTTTTGTGAATTTTCAGTTTATGGGTATTAATTCACTATATATACGTAAAAATGATGCAAACACATAATTGATTAGATAATAACCTTAAAAACTTCATTTTCAATCAACTATTTGTTTCTCGTTAAAATACTGAGTAAGAGATTGAAAAGGGGAGAAGTTCTGTTTTTATTGCATATATCGACGTTTCAGCCGGAATAGAGCGGTTTTACCTGTACATCTTCCATCAGGTAATATAAACAGAAAGTCAGGAACATTTTAGTAAATTCTAATGAAAACACATTGATTTTTATCATTTGTATTGGAAACAACATTGTCATATGTCTTTTCTTGGATCTAAATAATACGAAGCCTCGCTCTATGATTTGAAGTTAAAATCCTCATATATGGTAAAATAGTGACTTTTTTCACATTTTCCATGTAGTTTGATAATACGTAAATATATTCATTTTTACCAATATTTCGATACTATTTCATGTAGTATCACGATATGTGATTTGGCTTTCAAATCTCAGAATGTCGCATAATATAGCATTTTAAGCAAGTTTTCTTGCATTTTGTTTCGTACGAAAAATCATCGAATTTAGCAATATTTTGACGTTTATCATCCCCTTTTTCTCTATGTGATTTAAACAAAATATCATCGAATTAGGCAATATTTTGCCGTTTTTCCACGTTTTTGTGAATTTTCAGTTTATGGGTATTAATTCACTATATATACGTAAAAATGAAGCAAACACATAATTGATTAGATAATAACCTTAAAAACTTCATTTTCAATCAACTATTTGTTTCTCGTTAAAATACTGAGTAAGAGATTGAAAAGGGGAGAAGTTCTGTTTTTATTGCATATATCGACGTTTCAGCCGGAATAGAGCGGTTTTCGTGTACATCTTCCATCAGGTAATATAAACAGAAAATCAGAAACATTTTAGTTAATTCTAATGAAAACACATTGATTTTTATCATTTGTATTGGAAACAACATTGTCATATGTCTTTTCTTGGATCTAAATAATACGAAACCTCGCTCTATGATTTGAAGTTAAAATCCTCATATATGGTGAAATAGTGATTTTTTTCACGTTTTCCATGTAGTGTGATTTTACGTAAATATATTCGTTTTTACCAATATTTCGATACTATTTCATGTAGTATCACGATATGTGATTTGGCCTTCAAATCTCAGAATGTCGAATAATATAGCATTTTAAGCAAGTTTTCTTGCATTTTGTTTCGTACGAAAAATCATCGAATTTAGCAATATTTTAACGTTCATCATCCCCTTTTCCTCTATGTGATTTAAACAAAATATCATCGTATTAGGCAATATTTAACCGTTTTTCCACGTTTTTGTGAATTTTCAGTTTATGGGTATTAATTCACTATATATACGTAAAAATGATGCAAACACATAATTGATTAGATAATAACCTTAAAAACTTCATTTTCAATCAACTATTTGTTTCTCGTTAAAATACTGAGTAAGAGATTGAAAAGGGGAGAAGTTCTGTTTTTATTGCATATATTGACGTTTCAGCCGGAATAGAGCGGTTTTACCTGTACATCTTCCATCGGTAATATAAACAGAAAATCAGGAACATTTTAGTAAATTCTAATGAAAACACATTGATTTTTATCATTTGTATTGGAAACAACATTGTCATATGTCTTTTCTTGGATCTAAATAATACGAAACCTCGCTCTATGATTTGAAGTTAAAATCCTCATATATGGTGAAATAGTGATTTTTTTCACGTTTTCCATGTAGTGTGATTTTACGTAAATATATTCGTTTTTACCAATATTTCGATACTATTTCATGTAGTATCACGATATGTGATTTGGCCTTCAAATCTCAGAATGTCGAATAATATAGCATTTTAAGCAAGTTTTCTTGCATTTTGTTTCGTACGAAAAATCATCGAATTTAGCAATATTTTAACGTTCATCATCCCCTTTTCCTCTATGTGATTTAAACAAAATATCATCGTATTAGGCAATATTTAACCGTTTTTCCACGTTTTTGTGAATTTTCAGTTTATGGGTATTAATTCACTATATATACGTAAAAATGATGCAAACACATAATTGATTAGATAATAACCTTAAAAACTTCATTTTCAATCAACTATTTGTTTCTCGTTAAAATACTGAGTAAGAGATTGAAAAGGGGAGAAGTTCTGTTTTTATTGCATATATCGACGTTTCAGCCGGAATAGAGCGGTTTTACCTGTACATCTTCCATCAGGTAATATAAACAGAAAATCAGGAACATTTTAGTAAATTCTAATGAAAACACATTGATTTTTATCATTTGTATTGGAAACAACATTGTCATATGTCTTTTCTTGGATCTAAATAATACGAAACCTCGCTCTATGATTTGAAGTTAAAATTCTCATATATGGTAAAATAGTGACTTTTTTCACGTTTTCCATGTAGTTTGATAATACGTAAATATATTCATTTTTACCAATATTTCGATACTACTTCATGTAGTATCACGATATGTGATTTGGCCTTCAAATCTCAGAATGTCGCATAATATAGCATTTTAAGCAAGTTTTCTTGCATTTTGTTTCGTACGAAAAATCATCGAATTTAGCAATATTTTGACGATTATCATCCCCTTTTTCTCTATGTGATTTAAACAAAATATCATCGAATTAGGCAATATTTTGCCGTTTTTCCACGTTTTTGTGAATTTTCAGTTTATGGGTATTAATTCACTATATATACGTAAAAATGATGCAAACACATAATTGATTAGATAATAACCTTAAAAACTTCATTTTCAATCAACTATTTGTTTCTCGTTAAAATACTGAGTGAGAGATTGAAAAGGGGAGAAGTTCTGTTTTTATTGCATATATCGACGTTTCAGCCGGAATAGAGCGGTTTTCGTGTACATCTTCCATCGGTAATATAAACGGAAAATCAGGAACTAATTCTAATGAAAACTTATTGATTTTTATCATTTGTATTGGAAACAACATTGTCATATGTCTTTTCTTGGATCTAAATAATACGAAACCTCGCTCTATGATTTGAAGTTAAAATCCTCATATATGGTATAATAGTGACTTTTTTCACGTTTTCCATGTAGTGTGATTTTACGTAAATATATTCGTTTTTACCAATATTTCGATACTACTTCATGTAGTATCACGATATGTGATTTGGCCTTCAAATCTCAGAACGTCGCATAATATAGCATTTTAAGCAAGTTTTCTTGCATTTTGTTTCGTACGAAAAATCATCGAATTTAGCAATATTTTGACGCTTATCATCCCCTTTTCCTCTATGTGATTTAAACAAAATATCATCGAATTAGGCAATATTTTGCCATTTTTCCACGTTTTCGTGAATTTTCAGTTTATGGGTATTAATTCACTATATATACGATAAAAATGATGCAAACACATAATTGATTTTAATAACCTTAAAAACTTCTTTTTCAATCAACTATTTGTTTCTCGTTAAAATACTGAGTAAGAGATTGAAAAGGGGAGAAGTTGTGTTTTTATTGCATATATCGACGTTTCAGCCGGAATAGAGCGGTTTTCGTGTACATCTTCCATCAGTAATATAAGCGGAAAATCAGAAACATTTTAGTTAATTCAAATGAAAACACATTGATTTTTATCATTTGTATTGGAAACAACATTGTCATATGTCTTTTCTTGGATCTAAATAATACGAAACCTCGCTCTATGATATGAAGTTAACATCCTCATATATGGTAAAATAGTGACTTTTTTCACGTTTTCCATGTAGTGTGATTTTACGTAAATATATTCGTTTTTACCAATATTTCGATACTACTTCATGTAGTATCACGATATGTGATTTGGCCTTCATATCTCAGAATGTCGAATAATATAGCATTTTAAGCAAGTTTTCTTGCATTTTGTTTCGTACGAAAAATCATCGAATTTAGCAATATTTTGTCGTTTATCATCCCCTTTTTCTCTATGTGATTTAAACAAAATATCATCGAATTAGGCAATATTTTGCCGTTTTTCCACGTTTTTGTGAATTTTCAGTTTATGGGTATTAATTCACTATATATACGTAAAAATGATGCAAACACATAATTGATTAGATAATAACCTTAAAAACTTCATTTTCAATCAACTATTTGTTTCTCGTTAAAATACTGAGTAAGAGATTGAAAAGGGGAGAAGTTCTGTTTTTATTGCATATATCGACGTTTCAGCCGGAATAGAGCGGTTTTACCTGTACATCTTCCATCAGGTAATATAAACAGAAAATCAGGAACATTTTAGTAAATTCTAATGAAAACACATTGATTTTTATCATTTGTATTGGAAACAACATTGTCATATGTCTTTTCTTGGATCTAAATAATACGAAGCCTCGCTCTATGATTTGAAGTTAAAATCCTCATATATGGTAAAATAGTGACTTTTTTCACATTTTCCATGTAGTTTGATAATACGTAAATATATTCATTTTTACCAATATTTCGATACTATTTCATGTAGTATCACGATATGTGATTTGGCTTTCAAATCTCAGAATGTCGCATAATATAGCATTTTAAGCAAGTTTTCTTGCATTTTGTTTCGTACGAAAAATCATCGAATTTAGCAATATTTTGACGTTTATCATCCCCTTTTTCTCTATGTGATTTAAACAAAATATCATCGAATTAGGCAATATTTTGCCGTTTTTCCACGTTTTTGTGAATTTTCAGTTTATGGGTATTAATTCACTATATATACGTAAAAATGAAGCAAACACATAATTGATTAGATAATAACCTTAAAAACTTCATTTTCAATCAACTATTTGTTTCTCGTTAAAATACTGAGTAAGAGATTGAAAAGGGGAGAAGTTCTGTTTTTATTGCATATATCGACGTTTCAGCCGGAATAGAGCGGTTTTACCTGTACATCTTCCATCAGGTAATATAAACAGAAAATCAGAAACATTTTAGTTAATTCTAATGAAAACACATTGATTTTTATCATTTGTATTGGAAACAACATTGTCATATGTCTTTTCTTGGATCTAAATAATACGAAACCTCGCTCTATGATTTGAAGTTAAAATCCTCATATATGGTGAAATAGTGATTTTTTTCACGTTTTCCATGTAGTGTGATTTTACGTAAATATATTCGTTTTTACCAATATTTCGATACTATTTCATGTAGTATCACGATATGTGATTTGGCCTTCAAATCTCAGAATGTCGAATAATATAGCATTTTAAGCAAGTTTTCTTGCATTTTGTTTCGTACGAAAAATCATCGAATTTAGCAATATTTTAACGTTCATCATCCCCTTTTCCTCTATGTGATTTAAACAAAATATCATCGTATTAGGCAATATTTAACCGTTTTTCCACGTTTTTGTGAATTTTCAGTTTATGGGTATTAATTCACTATATATACGTAAAAATGATGCAAACACATAATTGATTAGATAATAACCTTAAAAACTTCATTTTCAATCAACTATTTGTTTCTCGTTAAAATACTGAGTAAGAGATTGAAAAGGGGAGAAGTTCTGTTTTTATTGCATATATTGACGTTTCAGCCGGAATAGAGCGGTTTTACCTGTACATCTTCCATCGGTAATATAAACAGAAAATCAGGAACATTTTAGTAAATTCTAATGAAAACACATTGATTTTTATCATTTGTATTGGAAACAACATTGTCATATGTCTTTTCTTGGATCTAAATAATACGAAACCTCGCTCTATGATTTGAAGTTAAAATCCTCATATATGGTAAAATAGTGACTTTTTTCACGTTTTCCATGTAGTTTGATAATACGTAAATATATTCATTTTTACCAATATTTCGATACTATTTCATGTAGTATCACGATATGTGATTTGGCCTTCAAATCTCAGAATGTCGCATAATATAGCATTTTAAGCAAGTTTTCTTGCATTTTGTTTCGTACGAAAAATCATCGAATTTAGAAATATTTTGACGTTAAAATCAACATTGTCATAAAATCCTCATATATGGTAAAATAGTGACTTTTTCACGTTTTCCATGTAGTTTGATAATACGTAAATACATTCATTTTTACCAATATTTCGATACTATTTCATGTAGTATCACGATATGTGATTTGGCCTTCAAATCTCAGAATGTCGCAGAATATAGCATTTTAAGCAAATTTTCTTGCATTTGGTTTCGTACGAAAAATCATCGAATTTAGCAATATTTTGACGATTATCATCCCCTTTTTCTCTATGTGATTTAAACAAAATATCATCGAATTAGGCAATATTTTGCCGTTTTCCACGTTTTTGTGAATTTTCAGTTTATGGGTATTAATTCACTATATATACGTAAAAATGATGCAAACCCATAATTGATTAGATAATAACCTTAAAAACTTCGTTTTCAATCAACTATTTGTTTCTCGTTAAAATACTGAGTAAGAGATTGAAAAGGGGAGAAGTTCTGTTTTTATTGCATATATCGACGTTTCAGCCGGAATAGAGCGGTTTTCGTGTACATCTTCCATCAGTAATATAAGCAGAAAATCAGAAACATTTTAGTTAATTCTAATGAAAACACATTGATTTTTATCATTTGTATTGGAAACAACATATTCATATGTCTTTTCTTGGATCTAAATAATACGAAACCTCGCTCTATGATTTGAAGTTAAAATCCTCATATATGGTAAAATAGTGACTTTTTTCACGTTTTCCATGTAGTGTGATTTTACGTAAATATATTCGTTTTTACCAATATTTCGATACTACTTCATGTAGTATCACGATATGTGATTTGGCCTTCAAATCTCAGAATGTCGAATAATATAGCATTTTAAGCAAGTTTTCTTGCATTTTGTTTCGTACGAAAAATCATCGAATTTAGCAATATTTTGACGCTTATCATCCCCTTTTCCTCTATGTGATTTAAACAAAATATCATCGAATTAGGCAATATTTTGCCATTTTTCCACGTTTTCGTGAATTTTCAGTTTATGGGTATTAATTCACTATATATACGATAAAAATGATGCAAACACATAATTGATTTTAATAACCTTAAAAACTTCTTTTTCAATCAACTATTTGTTTCTCGTTAAAATACTGAGTAAGAGATTGAAAAGGGGAGAAGTTGTGTTTTTATTGCATATATCGACGTTTCAGCCGGAATAGAGCGGTTTTCGTGTACATCTTCCATCAGTAATATAAGCGGAAAATCAGAAACATTTTAGTTAATTCAAATGAAAACACATTGATTTTTATCATTTGTATTGGAAACAACATTGTCATATGTCTTTTCTTGGATCTAAATAATACGAAACCTCGCTCTATGATATGAAGTTAACATCCTCATATATGGTAAAATAGTGACTTTTTTCACGTTTTCCATGTAGTGTGATTTTACGTAAATATATTCGTTTTTACCAATATTTCGATACTACTTCATGTAGTATCACGATATGTGATTTGGCCTTCAAATCTCAGAATGTCGAATAATATAGCATTTTAAGCAAGTTTTCTTGCATTTTGTTTCGTACGAAAAATCATCGAATTTAGCAATATTTTGACGTTTATCATCCCCTTTTTCTCTATGTGATTTAAACAAAATATCATCGAATTAGGCAATATTTTGCCGTTTTTCCACGTTTTTGTGAATTTTCAGTTTATGGGTATTAATTCACTATATATACGTAAAAATGATGCAAACACATAATTGATTAGATAATAACCTTAAAAACTTCATTTTCAATCAACTATTTGTTTCTCGTTAAAATACTGAGTAAGAGATTGAAAAGGGGAGAAGTTCTGTTTTTATTGCATATATCGACGTTTCAGCCGGAATAGAGCGGTTTTACCTGTACATCTTCCATCAGGTAATATAAACAGAAAATCAGGAACATTTTAGTAAATTCTAATGAAAACACATTGATTTTTATCATTTGTATTGGAAACAACATTGTCATATGTCTTTTCTTGGATCTAAATAATACGAAGCCTCGCTCTATGATTTGAAGTTAAAATCCTCATATATGGTAAAATAGTGACTTTTTTCACATTTTCCATGTAGTTTGATAATACGTAAATATATTCATTTTTACCAATATTTCGATACTATTTCATGTAGTATCACGATATGTGATTTGGCTTTCAAATCTCAGAATGTCGCATAATATAGCATTTTAAGCAAGTTTTCTTGCATTTTGTTTCGTACGAAAAATCATCGAATTTAGCAATATTTTGACGTTTATCATCCCCTTTTTCTCTATGTGATTTAAACAAAATATCATCGAATTAGGCAATATTTTGCCGTTTTTCCACGTTTTTGTGAATTTTCAGTTTATGGGTATTAATTCACTATATATACGTAAAAATGAAGCAAACACATAATTGATTAGATAATAACCTTAAAAACTTCATTTTCAATCAACTATTTGTTTCTCGTTAAAATACTGAGTAAGAGATTGAAAAGGGGAGAAGTTCTGTTTTTATTGCATATATCGACGTTTCAGCCGGAATAGAGCGGTTTTCGTGTACATCTTCCATCAGGTAATATAAACAGAAAATCAGAAACATTTTAGTTAATTCTAATGAAAACACATTGATTTTTATCATTTGTATTGGAAACAACATTGTCATATGTCTTTTCTTGTATCTAAATAATACGAAACCTCGCTCTATGATTTGAAGTTAAAATCCTCATATATGGTGAAATAGTGATTTTTTTCACGTTTTCCATGTAGTGTGATTTTACGTAAATATATTCGTTTTTACCAATATTTCGATACTATTTCATGCAGTATCACGATATGTGATTTGGCCTTCAAATCTCAGAATGTCGAATAATATAGCATTTTAAGCAAGTTTTCTTGCATTTTGTTTCGTACGAAAAATCATCGAATTTAGCAATATTTTAACGTTCATCATCCCCTTTTCCTCTATGTGATTTAAACAAAATATCATCGTATTAGGCAATATTTAACCGTTTTTCCACGTTTTTGTGAATTTTCAGTTTATGGGTATTAATTCACTATATATACGTAAAAATGATGCAAACACATAATTGATTAGATAATAACCTTAAAAACTTCATTTTCAATCAACTATTTGTTTCTCGTTAAAATACTGAGTAAGAGATTGAAAAGGGGAGAAGTTCTGTTTTTATTGCATATATTGACGTTTCAGCCGGAATAGAGCGGTTTTACCTGTACATCTTCCATCGGTAATATAAACAGAAAATCAGGAACATTTTAGTAAATTCTAATGAAAACACATTGATTTTTATCATTTGTATTGGAAACAACATTGTCATATGTCTTTTCTTGGATCTAAATAATACGAAACCTCGCTCTATGATTTGAAGTTAAAATCCTCATATATGGTGAAATAGTGATTTTTTTCACGTTTTCCATGTAGTGTGATTTTACGTAAATATATTCGTTTTTACCAATATTTCGATACTATTTCATGTAGTATCACGATATGTGATTTGGCCTTCAAATCTCAGAATGTCGAATAATATAGCATTTTAAGCAAGTTTTCTTGCATTTTGTTTCGTACGAAAAATCATCGAATTTAGCAATATTTTAACGTTCATCATCCCCTTTTCCTCTATGTGATTTAAACAAAATATCATCGTATTAGGCAATATTTAACCGTTTTTCCACGTTTTTGTGAATTTTCAGTTTATGGGTATTAATTCACTATATATACGTAAAAATGATGCAAACACATAATTGATTAGATAATAACCTTAAAAACTTCATTTTCAATCAACTATTTGTTTCTCGTTAAAATACTGAGTAAGAGATTGAAAAGGGGAGAAGTTCTGTTTTTATTGCATATATCGACGTTTCAGCCGGAATAGAGCGGTTTTACCTGTACATCTTCCATCAGGTAATATAAACAGAAAATCAGGAACATTTTAGTAAATTCTAATGAAAACACATTGATTTTTATCATTTGTATTGGAAACAACATTGTCATATGTCTTTTCTTGGATCTAAATAATACGAAACCTCGCTCTATGATTTGAAGTTAAAATTCTCATATATGGTAAAATAGTGACTTTTTTCACGTTTTCCATGTAGTTTGATAATACGTAAATATATTCATTTTTACCAATATTTCGATACTACTTCATGTAGTATCACGATATGTGATTTGGCCTTCAAATCTCAGAATGTCGCATAATATAGCATTTTAAGCAAGTTTTCTTGCATTTTGTTTCGTACGAAAAATCATCGAATTTAGCAATATTTTGACGATTATCATCCCCTTTTTCTCTATGTGATTTAAACAAAATATCATCGAATTAGGCAATATTTTGCCGTTTTTCCACGTTTTTGTGAATTTTCAGTTTATGGGTATTAATTCACTATATATACGTAAAAATGATGCAAACACATAATTGATTAGATAATAACCTTAAAAACTTCATTTTCAATCAACTATTTGTTTCTCGTTAAAATACTGAGTGAGAGATTGAAAAGGGGAGAAGTTCTGTTTTTATTGCATATATCGACGTTTCAGCCGGAATAGAGCGGTTTTCGTGTACATCTTCCATCGGTAATATAAACGGAAAATCAGGAACTAATTCTAATGAAAACTTATTGATTTTTATCATTTGTATTGGAAACAACATTGTCATATGTCTTTTCTTGGATCTAAATAATACGAAACCTCGCTCTATGATTTGAAGTTAAAATCCTCATATATGGTATAATAGTGACTTTTTTCACGTTTTCCATGTAGTGTGATTTTACGTAAATATATTCGTTTTTACCAATATTTCGATACTACTTCATGTAGTATCACGATATGTGATTTGGCCTTCAAATCTCAGAACGTCGCATAATATAGCATTTTAAGCAAGTTTTCTTGCATTTTGTTTCGTACGAAAAATCATCGAATTTAGCAATATTTTGACGCTTATCATCCCCTTTTCCTCTATGTGATTTAAACAAAATATCATCGAATTAGGCAATATTTTGCCATTTTTCCACGTTTTCGTGAATTTTCAGTTTATGGGTATTAATTCACTATATATACGATAAAAATGATGCAAACACATAATTGATTTTAATAACCTTAAAAACTTCTTTTTCAATCAACTATTTGTTTCTCGTTAAAATACTGAGTAAGAGATTGAAAAGGGGAGAAGTTGTGTTTTTATTGCATATATCGACGTTTCAGCCGGAATAGAGCGGTTTTCGTGTACATCTTCCATCAGTAATATAAGCGGAAAATCAGAAACATTTTAGTTAATTCAAATGAAAACACATTGATTTTTATCATTTGTATTGGAAACAACATTGTCATATGTCTTTTCTTGGATCTAAATAATACGAAACCTCGCTCTATGATATGAAGTTAACATCCTCATATATGGTAAAATAGTGACTTTTTTCACGTTTTCCATGTAGTGTGATTTTACGTAAATATATTCGTTTTTACCAATATTTCGATACTACTTCATGTAGTATCACGATATGTGATTTGGCCTTCATATCTCAGAATGTCGAATAATATAGCATTTTAAGCAAGTTTTCTTGCATTTTGTTTCGTACGAAAAATCATCGAATTTAGCAATATTTTGTCGTTTATCATCCCCTTTTTCTCTATGTGATTTAAACAAAATATCATCGAATTAGGCAATATTTTGCCGTTTTTCCACGTTTTTGTGAATTTTCAGTTTATGGGTATTAATTCACTATATATACGTAAAAATGATGCAAACACATAATTGATTAGATAATAACCTTAAAAACTTCATTTTCAATCAACTATTTGTTTCTCGTTAAAATACTGAGTAAGAGATTGAAAAGGGGAGAAGTTCTGTTTTTATTGCATATATCGACGTTTCAGCCGGAATAGAGCGGTTTTACCTGTACATCTTCCATCAGGTAATATAAACAGAAAATCAGGAACATTTTAGTAAATTCTAATGAAAACACATTGATTTTTATCATTTGTATTGGAAACAACATTGTCATATGTCTTTTCTTGGATCTAAATAATACGAAGCCTCGCTCTATGATTTGAAGTTAAAATCCTCATATATGGTAAAATAGTGACTTTTTTCACATTTTCCATGTAGTTTGATAATACGTAAATATATTCATTTTTACCAATATTTCGATACTATTTCATGTAGTATCACGATATGTGATTTGGCTTTCAAATCTCAGAATGTCGCATAATATAGCATTTTAAGCAAGTTTTCTTGCATTTTGTTTCGTACGAAAAATCATCGAATTTAGCAATATTTTGACGTTTATCATCCCCTTTTTCTCTATGTGATTTAAACAAAATATCATCGAATTAGGCAATATTTTGCCGTTTTTCCACGTTTTTGTGAATTTTCAGTTTATGGGTATTAATTCACTATATATACGTAAAAATGAAGCAAACACATAATTGATTAGATAATAACCTTAAAAACTTCATTTTCAATCAACTATTTGTTTCTCGTTAAAATACTGAGTAAGAGATTGAAAAGGGGAGAAGTTCTGTTTTTATTGCATATATCGACGTTTCAGCCGGAATAGAGCGGTTTTACCTGTACATCTTCCATCAGGTAATATAAACAGAAAATCAGAAACATTTTAGTTAATTCTAATGAAAACACATTGATTTTTATCATTTGTATTGGAAACAACATTGTCATATGTCTTTTCTTGGATCTAAATAATACGAAACCTCGCTCTATGATTTGAAGTTAAAATCCTCATATATGGTGAAATAGTGATTTTTTTCACGTTTTCCATGTAGTGTGATTTTACGTAAATATATTCGTTTTTACCAATATTTCGATACTATTTCATGTAGTATCACGATATGTGATTTGGCCTTCAAATCTCAGAATGTCGAATAATATAGCATTTTAAGCAAGTTTTCTTGCATTTTGTTTCGTACGAAAAATCATCGAATTTAGCAATATTTTAACGTTCATCATCCCCTTTTCCTCTATGTGATTTAAACAAAATATCATCGTATTAGGCAATATTTAACCGTTTTTCCACGTTTTTGTGAATTTTCAGTTTATGGGTATTAATTCACTATATATACGTAAAAATGATGCAAACACATAATTGATTAGATAATAACCTTAAAAACTTCATTTTCAATCAACTATTTGTTTCTCGTTAAAATACTGAGTAAGAGATTGAAAAGGGGAGAAGTTCTGTTTTTATTGCATATATTGACGTTTCAGCCGGAATAGAGCGGTTTTACCTGTACATCTTCCATCGGTAATATAAACAGAAAATCAGGAACATTTTAGTAAATTCTAATGAAAACACATTGATTTTTATCATTTGTATTGGAAACAACATTGTCATATGTCTTTTCTTGGATCTAAATAATACGAAACCTCGCTCTATGATTTGAAGTTAAAATCCTCATATATGGTAAAATAGTGACTTTTTTCACGTTTTCCATGTAGTTTGATAATACGTAAATATATTCATTTTTACCAATATTTCGATACTATTTCATGTAGTATCACGATATGTGATTTGGCCTTCAAATCTCAGAATGTCGCATAATATAGCATTTTAAGCAAGTTTTCTTGCATTTTGTTTCGTACGAAAAATCATCGAATTTAGAAATATTTTGACGTTAAAATCAACATTGTCATAAAATCCTCATATATGGTAAAATAGTGACTTTTTCACGTTTTCCATGTAGTTTGATAATACGTAAATACATTCATTTTTACCAATATTTCGATACTATTTCATGTAGTATCACGATATGTGATTTGGCCTTCAAATCTCAGAATGTCGCAGAATATAGCATTTTAAGCAAATTTTCTTGCATTTGGTTTCGTACGAAAAATCATCGAATTTAGCAATATTTTGACGATTATCATCCCCTTTTTCTCTATGTGATTTAAACAAAATATCATCGAATTAGGCAATATTTTGCCGTTTTCCACGTTTTTGTGAATTTTCAGTTTATGGGTATTAATTCACTATATATACGTAAAAATGATGCAAACCCATAATTGATTAGATAATAACCTTAAAAACTTCGTTTTCAATCAACTATTTGTTTCTCGTTAAAATACTGAGTAAGAGATTGAAAAGGGGAGAAGTTCTGTTTTTATTGCATATATCGACGTTTCAGCCGGAATAGAGCGGTTTTCGTGTACATCTTCCATCAGTAATATAAGCAGAAAATCAGAAACATTTTAGTTAATTCTAATGAAAACACATTGATTTTTATCATTTGTATTGGAAACAACATATTCATATGTCTTTTCTTGGATCTAAATAATACGAAACCTCGCTCTATGATTTGAAGTTAAAATCCTCATATATGGTAAAATAGTGACTTTTTTCACGTTTTCCATGTAGTGTGATTTTACGTAAATATATTCGTTTTTACCAATATTTCGATACTACTTCATGTAGTATCACGATATGTGATTTGGCCTTCAAATCTCAGAATGTCGAATAATATAGCATTTTAAGCAAGTTTTCTTGCATTTTGTTTCGTACGAAAAATCATCGAATTTAGCAATATTTTGACGCTTATCATCCCCTTTTCCTCTATGTGATTTAAACAAAATATCATCGAATTAGGCAATATTTTGCCATTTTTCCACGTTTTCGTGAATTTTCAGTTTATGGGTATTAATTCACTATATATACGATAAAAATGATGCAAACACATAATTGATTTTAATAACCTTAAAAACTTCTTTTTCAATCAACTATTTGTTTCTCGTTAAAATACTGAGTAAGAGATTGAAAAGGGGAGAAGTTGTGTTTTTATTGCATATATCGACGTTTCAGCCGGAATAGAGCGGTTTTCGTGTACATCTTCCATCAGTAATATAAGCGGAAAATCAGAAACATTTTAGTTAATTCAAATGAAAACACATTGATTTTTATCATTTGTATTGGAAACAACATTGTCATATGTCTTTTCTTGGATCTAAATAATACGAAACCTCGCTCTATGATATGAAGTTAACATCCTCATATATGGTAAAATAGTGACTTTTTTCACGTTTTCCATGTAGTGTGATTTTACGTAAATATATTCGTTTTTACCAATATTTCGATACTACTTCATGTAGTATCACGATATGTGATTTGGCCTTCAAATCTCAGAATGTCGAATAATATAGCATTTTAAGCAAGTTTTCTTGCATTTTGTTTCGTACGAAAAATCATCGAATTTAGCAATATTTTGACGTTTATCATCCCCTTTTTCTCTATGTGATTTAAACAAAATATCATCGAATTAGGCAATATTTTGCCGTTTTTCCACGTTTTTGTGAATTTTCAGTTTATGGGTATTAATTCACTATATATACGTAAAAATGATGCAAACACATAATTGATTAGATAATAACCTTAAAAACTTCATTTTCAATCAACTATTTGTTTCTCGTTAAAATACTGAGTAAGAGATTGAAAAGGGGAGAAGTTCTGTTTTTATTGCATATATCGACGTTTCAGCCGGAATAGAGCGGTTTTACCTGTACATCTTCCATCAGGTAATATAAACAGAAAATCAGGAACATTTTAGTAAATTCTAATGAAAACACATTGATTTTTATCATTTGTATTGGAAACAACATTGTCATATGTCTTTTCTTGGATCTAAATAATACGAAGCCTCGCTCTATGATTTGAAGTTAAAATCCTCATATATGGTAAAATAGTGACTTTTTTCACATTTTCCATGTAGTTTGATAATACGTAAATATATTCATTTTTACCAATATTTCGATACTATTTCATGTAGTATCACGATATGTGATTTGGCTTTCAAATCTCAGAATGTCGCATAATATAGCATTTTAAGCAAGTTTTCTTGCATTTTGTTTCGTACGAAAAATCATCGAATTTAGCAATATTTTGACGTTTATCATCCCCTTTTTCTCTATGTGATTTAAACAAAATATCATCGAATTAGGCAATATTTTGCCGTTTTTCCACGTTTTTGTGAATTTTCAGTTTATGGGTATTAATTCACTATATATACGTAAAAAGAAGCAAACACATAATTGATTAGATAATAACCTTAAAAACTTCATTTTCAATCAACTATTTGTTTCTCGTTAAAATACTGAGTAAGAGATTGAAAAGGGGAGAAGTTCTGTTTTTATTGCATATATCGACGTTTCAGCCGGAATAGAGCGGTTTTACCTGTACATCTTCCATCAGGTAATATAAACAGAAAATCAGAAACATTTTAGTTAATTCTAATGAAAACACATTGATTTTTATCATTTGTATTGGAAACAACATTGTCATATGTCTTTTCTTGGATCTAAATAATACGAAACCTCGCTCTATGATTTGAAGTTAAAATCCTCATATATGGTGAAATAGTGATTTTTTTCACGTTTTCCATGTAGTGTGATTTTACGTAAATATATTCGTTTTTACCAATATTTCGATACTATTTCATGTAGTATCACGATATGTGATTTGGCCTTCAAATCTCAGAATGTCGAATAATATAGCATTTTAAGCAAGTTTTCTTGCATTTTGTTTCGTACGAAAAATCATCGAATTTAGCAATATTTTAACGTTCATCATCCCCTTTTCCTCTATGTGATTTAAACAAAATATCATCGTATTAGGCAATATTTAACCGTTTTTCCACGTTTTTGTGAATTTTCAGTTTATGGGTATTAATTCACTATATATACGTAAAAATGATGCAAACACATAATTGATTAGATAATAACCTTAAAAACTTCATTTTCAATCAACTATTTGTTTCTCGTTAAAATACTGAGTAAGAGATTGAAAAGGGGAGAAGTTCTGTTTTTATTGCATATATCGACGTTTCAGCCGGAATAGAGCGGTTTTACCTGTACATCTTCCATCAGGTAATATAAACAGAAAATCAGGAACATTTTAGTAAATTCTAATGAAAACACATTGATTTTTATCATTTGTATTGGAAACAACATTGTCATATGTCTTTTCTTGGATCTAAATAATACGAAACCTCGCTCTATGATTTGAAGTTAAAATTCTCATATATGGTAAAATAGTGACTTTTTTCACGTTTTCCATGTAGTTTGATAATACGTAAATATATTCATTTTTACCAATATTTCGATACTACTTCATGTAGTATCACGATATGTGATTTGGCCTTCAAATCTCAGAATGTCGCATAATATAGCATTTTAAGCAAGTTTTCTTGCATTTTGTTTCGTACGAAAAATCATCGAATTTAGCAATATTTTGACGATTATCATCCCCTTTTTCTCTATGTGATTTAAACAAAATATCATCGAATTAGGCAATATTTTGCCGTTTTTCCACGTTTTTGTGAATTTTCAGTTTATGGGTATTAATTCACTATATATACGTAAAAATGATGCAAACACATAATTGATTAGATAATAACCTTAAAAACTTCATTTTCAATCAACTATTTGTTTCTCGTTAAAATACTGAGTAAGAGATTGAAAAGGGGAGAAGTTCTGTTTTTATTGCATATATCGACGTTTCAGCCGGAATAGAGCGGTTTTCGTGTACATCTTCCATCGGTAATATAAACGGAAAATCAGGAACTAATTCTAATGAAAACTTATTGATTTTTATCATTTGTATTGGAAACAACATTGTCATATGTCTTTTCTTGGATCTAAATAATACGAAACCTCGCTCTATGATTTGAAGTTAAAATCCTCATATATGGTATAATAGTGACTTTTTTCACGTTTTCCATGTAGTGTGATTTTACGTAAATATATTCGTTTTTACCAATATTTCGATACTACTTCATGTAGTATCACGATATGTGATTTGGCCTTCAAATCTCAGAACGTCGCATAATATAGCATTTTAAGCAAGTTTTCTTGCATTTTGTTTCGTACGAAAAATCATCGAATTTAGCAATATTTTGACGCTTATCATCCCCTTTTCCTCTATGTGATTTAAACAAAATATCATCGAATTAGGCAATATTTTGCCATTTTTCCACGTTTTCGTGAATTTTCAGTTTATGGGTATTAATTCACTATATATACGGTAAAAATGATGCAAACACATAATTGATTTTAATAACCTTAAAAACTTCTTTTTCAATCAACTATTTGTTTCTCGTTAAAATACTGAGTAAGAGATTGAAAAGGGGAGAAGTTGTGTTTTTATTGCATATATCGACGTTTCAGCCGGAATAGAGCGGTTTTCGTGTACATCTTCCATCAGTAATATAAGCGGAAAATCAGAAACATTTTAGTTAATTCAAATGAAAACACATTGATTTTTATCATTTGTATTGGAAACAACATTGTCATATGTCTTTTCTTGGATCTAAATAATACGAAACCTCGCTCTATGATATGAAGTTAACATCCTCATATATGGTAAAATAGTGACTTTTTTCACGTTTTCCATGTAGTGTGATTTTACGTAAATATATTCGTTTTTACCAATATTTCGATACTACTTCATGTAGTATCACGATATGTGATTTGGCCTTCATATCTCAGAATGTCGAATAATATAGCATTTTAAGCAAGTTTTCTTGCATTTTGTTTCGTACGAAAAATCATCGAATTTAGCAATATTTTGACGTTTATCATCCCCTTTTTCTCTATGTGATTTAAACAAAATATCATCGAATTAGGCAATATTTTGCCGTTTTTCCACGTTTTTGTGAATTTTCAGTTTATGGGTATTAATTCACTATATATACGTAAAAATGATGCAAACACATAATTGATTAGATAATAACCTTAAAAACTTCATTTTCAATCAACTATTTGTTTCTCGTTAAAATACTGAGTAAGAGATTGAAAAGGGGAGAAGTTCTGTTTTTATTGCATATATCGACGTTTCAGCCGGAATAGAGCGGTTTTACCTGTACATCTTCCATCAGGTAATATAAACAGAAAATCAGGAACATTTTAGTAAATTCTAATGAAAACACATTGATTTTTATCATTTGTATTGGAAACAACATTGTCATATGTCTTTTCTTGGATCTAAATAATACGAAGCCTCGCTCTATGATTTGAAGTTAAAATCCTCATATATGGTAAAATAGTGACTTTTTTCACATTTTCCATGTAGTTTGATAATACGTAAATATATTCATTTTTACCAATATTTCGATACTATTTCATGTAGTATCACGATATGTGATTTGGCTTTCAAATCTCAGAATGTCGCATAATATAGCATTTTAAGCAAGTTTTCTTGCATTTTGTTTCGTACGAAAAATCATCGAATTTAGCAATATTTTGACGTTTATCATCCCCTTTTTCTCTATGTGATTTAAACAAAATATCATCGAATTAGGCAATATTTTGCCGTTTTTCCACGTTTTTGTGAATTTTCAGTTTATGGGTATTAATTCACTATATATACGTAAAAATGAAGCAAACACATAATTGATTAGATAATAACCTTAAAAACTTCATTTTCAATCAACTATTTGTTTCTCGTTAAAATACTGAGTAAGAGATTGAAAAGGGGAGAAGTTCTGTTTTTATTGCATATATCGACGTTTCAGCCGGAATAGAGCGGTTTTACCTGTACATCTTCCATCAGGTAATATAAACAGAAAATCAGAAACATTTTAGTTAATTCTAATGAAAACACATTGATTTTTATCATTTGTATTGGAAACAACATTGTCATATGTCTTTTCTTGGATCTAAATAATACGAAACCTCGCTCTATGATTTGAAGTTAAAATCCTCATATATGGTGAAATAGTGATTTTTTTCACGTTTTCCATGTAGTGTGATTTTACGTAAATATATTCGTTTTTACCAATATTTCGATACTATTTCATGTAGTATCACGATATGTGATTTGGCCTTCAAATCTCAGAATGTCGAATAATATAGCATTTTAAGCAAGTTTTCTTGCATTTTGTTTCGTACGAAAAATCATCGAATTTAGCAATATTTTAACGTTCATCATCCCCTTTTCCTCTATGTGATTTAAACAAAATATCATCGTATTAGGCAATATTTAACCGTTTTTCCACGTTTTTGTGAATTTTCAGTTTATGGGTATTAATTCACTATATATACGTAAAAATGATGCAAACACATAATTGATTAGATAATAACCTTAAAAACTTCATTTTCAATCAACTATTTGTTTCTCGTTAAAATACTGAGTAAGAGATTGAAAAGGGGAGAAGTTCTGTTTTTATTGCATATATTGACGTTTCAGCCGGAATAGAGCGGTTTTACCTGTACATCTTCCATCGGTAATATAAACAGAAAATCAGGAACATTTTAGTAAATTCTAATGAAAACACATTGATTTTTATCATTTGTATTGGAAACAACATTGTCATATGTCTTTTCTTGGATCTAAATAATACGAAACCTCGCTCTATGATTTGAAGTTAAAATCCTCATATATGGTAAAATAGTGACTTTTTTCACGTTTTCCATGTAGTTTGATAATACGTAAATATATTCATTTTTACCAATATTTCGATACTATTTCATGTAGTATCACGATATGTGATTTGGCCTTCAAATCTCAGAATGTCGCATAATATAGCATTTTAAGCAAGTTTTCTTGCATTTTGTTTCGTACGAAAAATCATCGAATTTAGAAATATTTTGACGTTAAAATCAACATTGTCATAAAATCCTCATATATGGTAAAATAGTGACTTTTTTCACGTTTTCCGTGTAGTTTGATAATACGTAAATACATTCATTTTTACCAATATTTCGATACTATTTCATGTAATATTACGATATGTGATTTGGCCTTCAAATCTCAGAATGTCGCAGAATATAGCATTTTAAGCAAATTTTCTTGCATTTGGTTTCGTACGAAAAATCATCGAATTTAGCAATATTTTGACGATTATCATCCCCTTTTTCTCTATGTGATTTAAACAAAATATCATCGAATTTGGCAATATTTTGCCGTTTTCCACGTTTTTGTGAATTTTCAGTTTATGGGTATTAATTCACTATATATACGTAAAAATGATGCAAACACATAATTGATTAGATAATAACCTTAAAAACTTCATTTTCAATCAACTATTTGTTTCTCGTTAAAATACTGAGTAAGAGATTGAAAAGGGGAGAAGTTCTGTTTTTATTGCATATATCGACGTTTCAGCCGGAATAGAGCGGTTTTCGTGTACATCTTCCATCAGTAATATAAGCAGAAAATCAGAAACATTTTAGTTAATTCTAATGAAAACACATTGATTTTTATCATTTGTATTGGAAACAACATATTCATATGTCTTTTCTTGGATCTAAATAATACGAAACCTCGCTCTATGATTTGAAGTTAAAATCCTCATATATGGTAAAATAGTGACTTTTTTCACGTTTTCCATGTAGTGTGATTTTACGTAAATATATTCGTTTTTACCAATATTTCGATACTACTTCATGTAGTATCACGATATGTGATTTGGCCTTCAAATCTCAGAATGTCGAATAATATAGCATTTTAAGCAAGTTTTCTTGCATTTTGTTTCGTACGAAAAATCATCGAATTTAGCAATATTTTGACGTTTATCATCCCCTTTTCCTCTATGTGATTTAAACAAAATATCGTATTAGGCAATATTTAACCGTTTTTCCACGTTTTTGTGAATTTTCAGTTTATGGGTATTAATTCACTATATATACGTAAAATTGATGCAAACACATAATTGATTAGATAATAACCTTAAAAACTTCATTTTCAATCAACTATTTGTTTCTCGTTAAAATACTGAGTAAGAGATTGAAAAGGGGAGAAGTTCTGTTTTTATTGCATATATCGACGTTTCAGCCGGAATAGAGCGGTTTTCGTGTACATCTTCCATCGGTAATATAAACGGAAAATCAGGAACTAATTCTAATGAAAACTTATTGATTTTTATCATTTGTATTGGAAACAACATTGTCATATGTCTTTTCTTGGATCTAAATAATACGAAACCTCGCTCTATGATTTGAAGTTAAAATCCTCATATATGGTATAATAGTGACTTTTTTCACGTTTTCCATGTAGTGTGATTTTACGTAAATATATTCGTTTTTACCAATATTTCGATACTACTTCATGTAGTATCACGATATGTGATTTGGCCTTCAAATCTCAGAACGTCGCATAATATAGCATTTTAAGCAAGTTTTCTTGCATTTTGTTTCGTACGAAAAATCATCGAATTTAGCAATATTTTGACGCTTATCATCCCCTTTTCCTCTATGTGATTTAAACAAAATATCATCGAATTAGGCAATATTTTGCCATTTTTCCACGTTTTCGTGAATTTTCAGTTTATGGGTATTAATTCACTATATATACGATAAAAATGATGCAAACACATAATTGATTTTAATAACCTTAAAAACTTCTTTTTCAATCAACTATTTGTTTCTCGTTAAAATACTGAGTAAGAGATTGAAAAGGGGAGAAGTTGTGTTTTTATTGCATATATCGACGTTTCAGCCGGAATAGAGCGGTTTTCGTGTACATCTTCCATCAGTAATATAAGCGGAAAATCAGAAACATTTTAGTTAATTCAAATGAAAACACATTGATTTTTATCATTTGTATTGGAAACAACATTGTCATATGTCTTTTCTTGGATCTAAATAATACGAAACCTCGCTCTATGATATGAAGTTAACATCCTCATATATGGTAAAATAGTGACTTTTTTCACGTTTTCCATGTAGTGTGATTTTACGTAAATATATTCGTTTTTACCAATATTTCGATACTACTTCATGTAGTATCACGATATGTGATTTGGCCTTCAAATCTCAGAATGTCGAATAATATAGCATTTTAAGCAAGTTTTCTTGCATTTTGTTTCGTACGAAAAATCATCGAATTTAGCAATATTTTGACATTTATCATCCCCTTTTTCTCTATGTGATTTAAACAAAATATCATCGAATTAGGCAATATTTTGCCGTTTTTCCACGTTTTTGTGAATTTTCAGTTTATGGGTATTAATTCACTATATATACGTAAAAATGATGCAAACACATAATTGATTAGATAATAACCTTAAAAACTTCATTTTCAATCAACTATTTGTTTCTCGTTAAAATACTGAGTAAGAGATTGAAAAGGGGAGAAGTTCTGTTTTTATTGCATATATCGACGTTTCAGCCGGAATAGAGCGGTTTTACCTGTACATCTTCCATCAGGTAATATAAACAGAAAATCAGAAACATTTTAGTTAATTCTAATGAAAACACATTGATTTTTATCATTTGTATTGGAAACAACATTGTCATATGTCTTTTCTTGGATCTAAATAATACGAAACCTCGCTCTATGATTTGAAGTTAAAATCCTCATATATGGTGAAATAGTGATTTTTTTCACGTTTTCCATGTAGTGTGATTTTACGTAAATATATTCGTTTTTACCAATATTTCGATACTATTTCATGTAGTATCACGATATGTGATTTGGCCTTCAAATCTCAGAATGTCGAATAATATAGCATTTTAAGCAAGTTTTCTTGCATTTTGTTTCGTACGAAAAATCATCGAATTTAGCAATATTTTAACGTTCATCATCCCCTTTTCCTCTATGTGATTTAAACAAAATATCATCGTATTAGGCAATATTTAACCGTTTTTCCACGTTTTTGTGAATTTTCAGTTTATGGGTATTAATTCACTATATATACGTAAAAATGATGCAAACACATAATTGATTAGATAATAACCTTAAAAACTTCATTTTCAATCAACTATTTGTTTCTCGTTAAAATACTGAGTAAGAGATTGAAAAGGGGAGAAGTTCTGTTTTTATTGCATATATTGACGTTTCAGCCGGAATAGAGCGGTTTTACCTGTACATCTTCCATCGGTAATATAAACAGAAAATCAGGAACATTTTAGTAAATTCTAATGAAAACACATTGATTTTTATCATTTGTATTGGAAACAACATTGTCATATGTCTTTTCTTGGATCTAAATAATACGAAACCTCGCTCTATGATTTGAAGTTAAAATCCTCATATATGGTAAAATAGTGACTTTTTTCACGTTTTCCATGTAGTTTGATAATACGTAAATATATTCATTTTTACCAATATTTCGATACTATTTCATGTAGTATCACGATATGTGATTTGGCCTTCAAATCTCAGAATGTCGCATAATATAGCATTTTAAGCAAGTTTTCTTGCATTTTGTTTCGTACGAAAAATCATCGAATTTAGAAATATTTTGACGTTAAAATCAACATTGTCATAAAATCCTCATATATGGTAAAATAGTGACTTTTTTCACGTTTTCCATGTAGTTTGATAATACGTAAATACATTCATTTTTACCAATATTTCGATACTATTTCATGTAGTATCACGATATGTGATTTGGCCTTCAAATCTCAGAATGTCGCAGAATATAGCATTTTAAGCAAATTTTCTTGCATTTGGTTTCGTACGAAAAATCATCGAATTTAGCAATATTTTGACGATTATCATCCCCTTTTTCTCTATGTGATTTAAACAAAATATCATCGAATTAGGCAATATTTTGCCGTTTTCCACGTTTTTGTGAATTTTCAGTTTATGGGTATTAATTCACTATATATACGTAAAAATGATGCAAACACATAATTGATTAGATAATAACCTTAAAAACTTCATTTTCAATCAACTATTTGTTTCTCGTTAAAATACTGAGTAAGAGATTGAAAAGGGGAGAAGTTCTGTTTTTATTGCATATATCGACGTTTCAGCCGGAATAGAGCGGTTTTCGTGTACATCTTCCATCAGTAATATAAGCAGAAAATCAGAAACATTTTAGTTAATTCTAATGAAAACACATTGATTTTTATCATTTGTATTGGAAACAACATATTCATATGTCTTTTCTTGGATCTAAATAATACGAAACCTCGCTCTATGATTTGAAGTTAAAATCCTCATATATGGTAAAATAGTGACTTTTTTCACGTTTTCCATGTAGTGTGATTTTACGTAAATATATTCGTTTTTACCAATATTTCGATACTACTTCATGTAGTATCACGATATGTGATTTGGCCTTCAAATCTCAGAATGTCGAATAATATAGCATTTTAAGCAAGTTTTCTTGCATTTTGTTTCGTACGAAAAATCATCGAATTTAGCAATATTTTGACGTTTATCATCCCCTTTTCCTCTATGTGATTTAAACAAAATATCGTATTAGGCAATATTTAACCGTTTTTCCACGTTTTTGTGAATTTTCAGTTTATGGGTATTAATTCACTATATATACGTAAAATTAATGCAAACACATAATTGATTAGATAATAACCTTAAAAACTTCATTTTCAATCAACTATTTGTTTCTCGTTAAAATACTGAGTAAGAGATTGAAAAGGGGAGAAGTTCTGTTTTTATTGCATATATCGACGTTTCAGCCGGAATAGAGCTGTTTTCGTGTACATCTTCCATCGGTAATATAAACGGAAAATCAGGAACTAATTCTAATGAAAACTTATTGATTTTTATCATTTGTATTGGAAACAACATTGTCATATGTCTTTTCTTGGATCTAAATAATACGAAACCTCGCTCTATGATTTGAAGTTAAAATCCTCATATATGGTATAATAGTGACTTTTTTCACGTTTTCCATGTAGTGTGATTTTACGTAAATATATTCGTTTTTACCAATATTTCGATACTACTTCATGTAGTATCACGATATGTGATTTGGCCTTCAAATCTCAGAACGTCGCATAATATAGCATTTTAAGCAAGTTTTCTTGCATTTTGTTTCGTACGAAAAATCATCGAATTTAGCAATATTTTGACGCTTATCATCCCCTTTTCCTCTATGTGATTTAAACAAAATATCATCGAATTAGGCAATATTTTGCCATTTTTCCACGTTTTCGTGAATTTTCAGTTTATGGGTATTAATTCACTATATATACGATAAAAATGATGCAAACACATAATTGATTTTAATAACCTTAAAAACTTCTTTTTCAATCAACTATTTGTTTCTCGTTAAAATACTGAGTAAGAGATTGAAAAGGGGAGAAGTTGTGTTTTTATTGCATATATCGACGTTTCAGCCGGAATAGAGCGGTTTTCGTGTACATCTTCCATCAGTAATATAAGCGGAAAATCAGAAACATTTTAGTTAATTCAAATGAAAACACATTGATTTTTATCATTTGTATTGGAAACAACATTGTCATATGTCTTTTCTTGGATCTAAATAATACGAAACCTCGCTCTATGATATGAAGTTAACATCCTCATATATGGTAAAATAGTGACTTTTTTCACGTTTTCCATGTAGTGTGATTTTACGTAAATATATTAGTTTTTACCAATATTTCGATACTACTTCATGTAGTATCACGATATGTGATTTGGCCTTCAAATCTCAGAATGTCGAATAATATAGCATTTTAAGCAAGTTTTCTTGCATTTTGTTTCGTACGAAAAATCATCGAATTTAGCAATATTTTGACGTTTATCATCCCCTTTTTCTCTATGTGATTTAAACAAAATATCATCGAATTAGGCAATATTTTGCCGTTTTTCCACGTTTTTGTGAATTTTCAGTTTATGGGTATTAATTCACTATATATACGTAAAAATGATGCAAACACATAATTGATTAGATAATAACCTTAAAAACTTCATTTTCAATCAACTATTTGTTTCTCGTTAAAATACTGAGTAAGAGATTGAAAAGGGGAGAAGTTCTGTTTTTATTGCATATATCGACGTTTCAGCCGGAATAGAGCGGTTTTACCTGTACATCTTCCATCAGGTAATATAAACAGAAAATCAGAAACATTTTAGTAAATTCTAATGAAAACACATTGATTTTTATCATTTGTATTGGAAACAACATTGTCATATGTCTTTTCTTGGATCTAAATAATACGAAACCTCGCTCTATGATTTGAAGTTAAAATCCTCATATATGGTGAAATAGTGATTTTTTTCACGTTTTCCATGTAGTGTGATTTTACGTAAATATATTCGTTTTTACCAATATTTCGATACTATTTCATGTAGTATCACGATATGTGATTTGGCCTTCAAATCTCAGAATGTCGAATAATATAGCATTTTAAGCAAGTTTTCTTGCATTTTGTTTCGTACGAAAAATCATCGAATTTAGCAATATTTTAACGTTCATCATCCCCTTTTCCTCTATGTGATTTAAACAAAATATCATCGTATTAGGCAATATTTAACCGTTTTTCCACGTTTTTGTGAATTTTCAGTTTATGGGTATTAATTCACTATATATACGTAAAAATGATGCAAACACATAATTGATTAGATAATAACCTTAAAAACTTCATTTTCAATCAACTATTTGTTTCTCGTTAAAATACTGAGTAAGAGATTGAAAAGGGGAGAAGTTCTGTTTTTATTGCATATATTGACGTTTCAGCCGGAATAGAGCGGTTTTACCTGTACATCTTCCATCGGTAATATAAACAGAAAATCAGGAACATTTTAGTAAATTCTAATGAAAACACATTGATTTTTATCATTTGTATTGGAAACAACATTGTCATATGTCTTTTCTTGGATCTAAATAATACGAAACCTCGCTCTATGATTTGAAGTTAAAATCCTCATATATGGTAAAATAGTGACTTTTTTCACGTTTTCCATGTAGTTTGATAATACGTAAATATATTCATTTTTACCAATATTTCGATACTATTTCATGTAGTATCACGATATGTGATTTGGCCTTCAAATCTCAGAATGTCGCATAATATAGCATTTTAAGCAAGTTTTCTTGCATTTTGTTTCGTACGAAAAATCATCGAATTTAGAAATATTTTGACGTTAAAATCAACATTGTCATAAAATCCTCATATATGGTAAAATAGTGACTTTTTTCACGTTTTCCATGTAGTTTGATAATACGTAAATACATTCATTTTTACCAATATTTCGATACTATTTCATGTAGTATCACGATATGTGATTTGGCCTTCATATCTCAGAATGTCGCAGAATATAGCATTTTAAGCAAATTTTCTTGCATTTGGTTTCGTACGAAAAATCATCGAATTTAGCAATATTTTGACGATTATCATCCCCTTTTTCTCTATGTGATTTAAACAAAATATCATCGAATTAGGCAATATTTTGCCGTTTTCCACGTTTTTGTGAATTTTCAGTTTATGGGTATTAATTCACTATATATACGTAAAAATGATGCAAACACATAATTGATTAGATAATAACCTTAAAAACTTCATTTTCAATCAACTATTTGTTTCTCGTTAAAATACTGAGTAAGAGATTGAAAAGGGGAGAAGTTCTGTTTTTATTGCATATATCGACGTTTCAGCCGGAATAGAGCGGTTTTCGTGTACATCTTCCATCAGTAATATAAGCAGAAAATCAGAAACATTTTAGTTAATTCTAATGAAAACACATTGATTTTTATCATTTGTATCGGAAACAACATATTCATATGTCTTTTCTTGGATCTAAATAATACGAAACCTCGCTCTATGATTTGAAGTTAAAATCCTCATATATGGTAAAATAGTGACTTTTTTCACGTTTTCCATGTAGTGTGATTTTACGTAAATATATTCGTTTTTACCAATATTTCGATACTACTTCATGTAGTATCACGATATGTGATTTGGCCTTCAAATCTCAGAATGTCGAATAATATAGCATTTTAAGCAAGTTTTCTTGCATTTTGTTTCGTACGAAAAATCATCGAATTTAGCAATATTTTGACGTTTATCATCCCCTTTTCCTCTATGTGATTTAAACAAAATATCGTATTAGGCAATATTTAACCGTTTTTCCACGTTTTTGTGAATTTTCAGTTTATGGGTATTAATTCACTATATATACGTAAAATTGATGCAAACACATAATTGATTAGATAATAACCTTAAAAACTTCATTTTCAATCAACTATTTGTTTCTCGTTAAAATACTGAGTAAGAGATTGAAAAGGGGAGAAGTTCTGTTTTTATTGCATATATCGACGTTTCAGCCGGAATAGAGCTGTTTTCGTGTACATCTTCCATCGGTAATATAAACGGAAAATCAGGAACTAATTCTAATGAAAACTTATTGATTTTTATCATTTGTATTGGAAACAACATTGTCATATGTCTTTTCTTGGATCTAAATAATACGAAACCTCGCTCTATGATTTGAAGTTAAAATCCTCATATATGGTATAATAGTGACTTTTTTCACGTTTTCCATGTAGTGTGATTTTACGTAAATATATTCGTTTTTACCAATATTTCGATACTACTTCATGTAGTATCACGATATGTGATTTGGCCTTCAAATCTCAGAACGTCGCATAATATAGCATTTTAAGCAAGTTTTCTTGCATTTTGTTTCGTACGAAAAATCATCGAATTTAGCAATATTTTGACGCTTATCATCCCCTTTTCCTCTATGTGATTTAAACAAAATATCATCGAATTAGGCAATATTTTGCCATTTTTCCACGTTTTCGTGAATTTTCAGTTTATGGGTATTAATTCACTATATATACGATAAAAATGATGCAAACACATAATTGATTTTAATAACCTTAAAAACTTCTTTTTCAATCAACTATTTGTTTCTCGTTAAAATACTGAGTAAGAGATTGAAAAGGGGAGAAGTTGTGTTTTTATTGCATATATCGACGTTTCAGCCGGAATAGAGCGGTTTTCGTGTACATCTTCCATCAGTAATATAAGCGGAAAATCAGAAACATTTTAGTTAATTCAAATGAAAACACATTGATTTTTATCATTTGTATTGGAAACAACATTGTCATATGTCTTTTCTTGGATCTAAATAATACGAAACCTCGCTCTATGATATGAAGTTAACATCCTCATATATGGTAAAATAGTGACTTTTTTCACGTTTTCCATGTAGTGTGATTTTACGTAAATATATTCGTTTTTACCAATATTTCGATACTACTTCATGTAGTATCACGATATGTGATTTGGCCTTCAAATCTCAGAATGTCGAATAATATAGCATTTTAAGCAAGTTTTCTTGCATTTTGTTTCGTACGAAAAATCATCGAATTTAGCAATATTTTGACGTTTATCATCCCCTTTTTCTCTATGTGATTTAAACAAAATATCATCGAATTAGGCAATATTTTGCCGTTTTTCCACGTTTTTGTGAATTTTCAGTTTATGGGTATTAATTCACTATATAAACGTAAAAATGATGCAAACACATAATTGATTAGATAATAACCTTAAAAACTTCATTTTCAATCAACTATTTGTTTCTCGTTAAAATACTGAGTAAGAGATTGAAAAGGGGAGAAGTTCTGTTTTTATTGCATATATCGACGTTTCAGCCGGAATAGAGCGGTTTTACCTGTACATCTTCCATCAGGTAATATAAACAGAAAATCAGGAACATTTTAGTAAATTCTAATGAAAACACATTGATTTTTATCATTTGTATTGGAAACAACATTGTCATCTGTCTTTTCTTGGATCTAAATAATACGAAACCTCGCTCTATGATTTGAAGTTAAAATTCTCATATATGGTAAAATAGTGACTTTTTTCACGTTTTCCATGTAGTTTGATAATACGTAAATATATTCATTTTTACCAATATTTCGATACTACTTCATGTAGTATCACGATATGTGATTTGGCCTTCAAATCTCAGAATGTCGCATAATATAGCATTTTAAGCAAGTTTTCTTGCATTTTGTTTCGTTCGAAAAATCATCGAATTTAGCAATATTTTGACGATTATCATCCCCTTTTTCTCTATGTGATTTAAACAAAATATCATCGAATTAGGCAATATTTTGCCGTTTTTCCACGTTTTTGTGAATTTTCAGTTTATGGGTATTAATTCACTATATATACGTAAAAATGATGCAAACACATAATTGATTAGATAATAACCTTAAAAACTTCATTTTCAATCAACTATTTGTTTCTCGTTAAAATACTGAGTAAGAGATTGAAAAGGGGAGAAGTTCTGTTTTTATTGCATATATCGACGTTTCAGCCAAAATAGAGCGGTTTTCGTGTACATCTTCCATCGGTAATATAAACGGAAAATCAGGAACTAATTCTAATGAAAACACATTGATTTTTATCATTTGTATTGGAAACAACATTGTCATATGTCTTTTCTTGGATCTAAATAATACGAAACCTCGCTCTATGATTTGAAGTTAAAATCCTCATATATGGTAAAATAGTGACTTTTTTCACGTTTTCCATGTAGTGTGATTTTACGTAAATATATTCGTTTTTACCAATATTTCGATACTACTTCATGTAGTATCACGATATGTGATTTGGCCTTCAAATCTCAGAACGTCGCATAATATAGCATTTTAAGCAAGTTTTCTTGCATTTTGTTTCGTACGAAAAATCACCGAATTTAGCAATATTTTGACGCTTATCATCCCCTTTTCCTCTATGTGATTTAAACAAAATATCATCGAATTATGTAATATTTTGCCGTTTTTCCACGTTTTCGTGAATTTTCAGTTCATGGGTATATTCACTATATTTCAGTTTATTCACTATATATACGATAAAAATGATGCAAACACATAATTGATTTTAATAACCTTAAAAACTTCTTTTTCAATCAACTATTTGTTTTTCGTTAAAATACTGAGTAAGAGATTGAAAAGGGGAGATGTTGTGTTTTTATTGCATATATCGACGTTTCAGCCGGAATAGAGCGGTTTTCGTGTACATCTTCCATCAGTAATATAAGCGGAAAATCAGAAACATTTTAGTTAATTCTAATGAAAACACATTGATTTTTATCATTTGTATTGGAAACAACATTGTCATATGTCTTTTCTTGGATCTAAATAATACGAAACCTCGCTCTATGATTTGAAGTTAAAATCCTCATATATGGTAAAATAGTGACTTTTTTCACGTTTTCCATGTAGTGTGATTTTACGTAAATATATTCGTTTTTACCAATATTTCGATACTACTTCATGTAGTATCACGATATGTGATTTGGCGTTCAAATCTCAGAATGTCGCATAATATAGCATTTTAAGCAAGTTTTCTTGCATTTTGTTTCGTACGAAAAATCATCGAATTTAGCAATATTTTGACGTTTATCATCCCCTTTTCCTCTATGTGATTTAAACAAAATATCATCGAATTAGGCAATATTTTGCCGTTTTTCAACGTTTTTGTGAATTTTCAGTTTATGGGTATTAATTCACTGTGTATACGTAAAAATGATGCAAGCACATAATTGATTAGATAATAACCTTAAAAACTTAATTTTCAGTCAACTATTTGTTTCTCGTTAAAATACTGAGTAAGAGATTGAAAAGGGGAGAAGTTCTGTTTTTATTGCATATATCGACGTTTCAGCCGGAATAGAGCGGTTTTCGTGTACATCTTCCATCAGTAATATAAGCGGAAAATCAGAAACATTTTAGTTAATTCTAATGAAAACACATTGATTTTTATCATTTGTATTGGAAACAACATTGTCATATGTCTTTTCTTGGATCTAAATAATACGAAACCTCGCTCTATGATTTGAAGTTAAAATCCTCATATATGGTGAAATAGTGATTTTTTTCACGTTTTCCATGTAGTGTGATTTTACGTAAATATATTCGTTTTTACCAATATTTCGATACTACTTCATGTAGTATCACGATATGTGATTTGGCCTTCAAATCTCAGAATGTCGAATAATATAGCATTTTAAGCAAGTTTTCTTGCATTTTGTTTCGTACGAAAAATCATCGAATTTAGCAATATTTTAACGTTCATCATCCCCTTTTCCTCTATGTGATTTAAACAAAATATCATCGTATTAGGCAATATTTAACCGTTTTTCCACGTTTTTGTGAATTTTCAGTTTATGGGTATTAATTCACTATATATACGTAAAAATGATGCAAACACATAATTGATTAGATAATAACCTTAAAAACTTCATTTTCAATCAACTATTTGTTTCTCGTTAAAATACTGAGTAAGAGATTGAAAAGGGGAGAAGTTCTGTTTTTATTGCATATATTGACGTTTCAGCCGGAATAGAGCGGTTTTACCTGTACATCTTCCATCGGTAATATAAACAGAAAATCAGGAACATTTTAGTAAATTCTAATGAAAACACATTGATTTTTATCATTTGTATTGGAAACAACATTGTCATATGTCTTTTCTTGGATCTAAATAATACGAAACCTCGCTCTATGATTTGAAGTTAAAATCCTCATATATGGTAAAATAGTGACTTTTTTCACGTTTTCCATGTAGTTTGATAATACGTAAATATATTCATTTTTACCAATATTTCGATACTATTTCATGTAGTATCACGATATGTGATTTGGCCTTCAAATCTCAGAATGTCGCATAATATAGCATTTTAAGCAAGTTTTCTTGCATTTTGTTTCGTACGAAAAATCATCGAATTTAGAAATATTTTGACGTTAAAATCAACATTGTCATAAAATCCTCATATATGGTAAAATAGTGACTTTTTTCACGTTTTCCATGTAGTTTGATAATACGTAAATACATTCATTTTTACCAATATTTCGATACTATTTCATGTAGTATCACGATATGTGATTTGGCCTTCAAATCTCAGAATGTCGCAGAATATAGCATTTTAAGCAAATTTTCTTGCATTTGGTTTCGTACGAAAAATCATCGAATTTAGCAATATTTTGACGATTATCATCCCCTTTTTCTCTATGTGATTTAAACAAAATATCATCGAATTAGGCAATATTTTGCCGTTTTCCACGTTTTTGTGAATTTTCAGTTTATGGGTATTAATTCACTATATATACGTAAAAATGATGCAAACACATAATTGATTAGATAATAACCTTAAAAACTTCATTTTCAATCAACTATTTGTTTCTCGTTAAAATACTGAGTAAGAGATTGAAAAGGGGAGAAGTTCTGTTTTTATTGCATATATCGACGTTTCAGCCGGAATAGAGCGGTTTTCGTGTACATCTTCCATCAGTAATATAAGCAGAAAATCAGAAATATTTTAGTTAATTCTAATGAAAACACATTGATTTTTATCATTTGTATTGGAAACAACATATTCATATGTCTTTTCTTGGATCTAAATAATACGAAACCTCGCTCTATGATTTGAAGTTAAAATCCTCATATATGGTAAAATAGTGACTTTTTTCACGTTTTCCATGTAGTGTGATTTTACGTAAATATATTCGTTTTTACCAATATTTCGATACTACTTCATGTAGTATCACGATATGTGATTTGGCCTTCAAATCTCAGAATGTCGAATAATATAGCATTTTAAGCAAGTTTTCTTGCATTTTGTTTCGTACGAAAAATCATCGAATTTAGCAATATTTTGACGTTTATCATCCCCTTTTCCTCTATGTGATTTAAACAAAATATCGTATTAGGCAATATTTAACCGTTTTTCCACGTTTTTGTGAATTTTCAGTTTATGGGTATTAATTCACTATATATACGTAAAATTGATGCAAACACATAATTGATTAGATAATAACCTTAAAAACTTCATTTTCAATCAACTATTTGTTTCTCGTTAAAATACTGAGTAAGAGATTGAAAAGGGGAGAAGTTCTGTTTTTATTGCATATATCGACGTTTCAGCCGGAATAGAGCGGTTTTCGTTTACATCTTCCATCGGTAATATAAACGGAAAATCAGGAACTAATTCTAATGAAAACTTATTGATTTTTATCATTTGTATTGGAAACAACATTGTCATATGTCTTTTCTTGGATCTAAATAATACGAAACCTCGCTCTATGATTTGAAGTTAAAATCCTCATATATGGTATAATAGTGACTTTTTTCACGTTTTCCATGTAGTGTGATTTTACGTAAATATATTCGTTTTTACCAATATTTCGATACTACTTCATGTAGTATCACGATATGTGATTTGGCCTTCAAATCTCAGAACGTCGCATAATATAGCATTTTAAGCAAGTTTTCTTGCATTTTGTTTCGTACGAAAAATCATCGAATTTAGCAATATTTTGACGCTTATCATCCCCTTTTCCTCTATGTGATTTAAACAAAATATCATCGAATTAGGCAATATTTTGCCATTTTTCCACGTTTTCGTGAATTTTCAGTTTATGGGTATTAATTCACTATATACGATAAAAATGATGCAAACACATAATTGATTTTAATAACCTTAAAAACTTCTTTTTCAATCAACTATTTGTTTCTCGTTAAAATACTGAGTAAGAGATTGAAAAGGGGAGAAGTTGTGTTTTTATTGCATATATCGACGTTTCAGCCGGAATAGAGCGGTTTTCGTGTACATCTTCCATCAGTAATATAAGCGGAAAATCAGAAACATTTTAGTTAATTCAAATGAAAACACATTGATTTTTATCATTTGTATTGGAAACAACATTGTCATATGTCTTTTCTTGGATCTAAATAATACGAAACCTCGCTCTATGATATGAAGTTAACATCCTCATATATGGTAAAATAGTGACTTTTTTCACGTTTTCCATGTAGTGTGATTTTACGTAAATATATTCGTTTTTACCAATATTTCGATACTACTTCATGTAGTATCACGATATGTGATTTGGCCTTCAAATCTCAGAATGTCGAATAATATAGCATTTTAAGCAAGTTTTCTTGCATTTTGTTTCGTACGAAAAATCATCGAATTTAGCAATATTTTAGCGTTCATCATCCCCTTTTCCTCTATGTGATTTAAACAAAATATCATCGTATTATGCAATATTTAACCGTTTTTCCACGTTTTTGTGAATTTTCAGTTTATGGGTATTAATTCACTATATATACGTAAAAATGATGCAAACACATAATTGATTAGATAATAACCTTAAAAACTTCATTTTCAATCAACTATTTGTTTCTCGTTAAAATACTGAGTAAGAGATTGAAAAGGGGAGAAGTTCTGTTTTTATTGCATATATCGACGTTTCAGCCGGAATAGAGCGGTTTTACCTGTACATCTTCCATCAGGTAATATAAACAGAAAATCAGGAACATTTTAGTAAATTCTAATGAAAACACATTGATTTTTATCATTTGTATTGGAAACAACATTGTCATATGTCTTTTCTTGGATCTAAATAATACGAAACCTCGCTCTATGATTTGAAGTTAAAATCCTCATATATGGTAAAATAGTGACTTTTTTCACGTTTTCCATGTAGTTTGATAATACGTAAATATATTCATTTTTACCAATATTTCGATACTATTTCATGTAGTATCACGATATGTGATTTGGCCTTCAAATCTCAGAATGTCGCATAATATAGCATTTTAAGCAAGTTTTCTTGCATTTTGTTTCGTACGAAAAATCATCGAATTTAGCAATATTTTGACGTTTATCATCCCCTTTTTCTCTATGTGATTTAAACAAAATATCATCGAATTAGGCAATATTTTGCCGTTTTTCCACGTTTTTGTGAATTTTCAGTTTATGGGTATTAATTCACTATATATACGTAAAAATGATGCAAACACATAATTGATTAGATAATAACCTTAAAAACTTCATTTTCAATCAACTATTTGTTTCTCGTTAAAATACTGAGTAAGAGATTGAAAAGGGGAGAAGTTCTGTTTTTATTGCATATATCGACGTTTCAGCCGGAATCGAGCGGTTTTCGTGTACATCTTCCATCGGTAATATAAACGGAAAATCAGGAACTAATTCTAATGAAAACTTATTGATTTTTATCATTTGTATTGGAAACAACATTGTCATATGTCTTTTCTTGGATCTAAATAATACGAAACCTCGCTCTATGATTTGAAGTTAAAATCCTCATATATGGTAAAATAGTGACTTTTTTCACGTTTTCCATGTAGTGTGATTTTACGTAAATATATTCGTTTTTACCAATATTTCGAGACTACTTCATGTAGTATCACGATATGTGATTTGGCCTTCAAATCTCAGAACGTCGCATAATATAGCATTTTAAGCAAGTTTTCTTGCATTTTGTTTCGTACGAAAAATCATCGAATTTAGCAATATTTTGACGCTTATCATCCCTTTTTCCTCTATGTGATTTAAACAAAATATCATCGAATTAGGCAATATTTTGCCATTTTTCCACGTTTTCGTGAATTTTCAGTTTATGGGTATTAATTCACTATATATACGATAAAAATGATGCAAACACATAATTGATTTTAATAACCTTAAAAACTTCTTTTTCAATCAACTATTTGTTTTTCGTTAAAATACTGAGTAAGAGATTGAAAAGGGGAGAAGTTGTGTTTTTATTGCATATATCGACGTTTCAGCCGGAATAGAGCGGTTTTCGTGTGCATCTTCCATCAGTAATATAAGCGGAAAATCAGAAACATTTTAGTTAATTCAAATGAAAACACATTGATTTTTATCATTTGTATTGGAAACAACATTGTCATATGTCTTTTCTTGGATCTAAATAATACGAAACCTCGCTCTATGATATGAAGTCAACATCCTCATATATGGTAAAATAGTGACTTTTTTCACGTTTTCCATGTAGTGTGATTTTACGTAAATATATTCGTTTTTACCAATATTTCGATACTACTTCATGTAATATCACGATATGTGATTTGGCCTTCAAATCTCAGAATGTCGAATAATATAGCATTTTAAGCAAGTTTTCTTGCATTTTGTTTCGTACGAAAAATCATCGAATTTAGCAATATTTTAGCGTTCATCATCCCCTTTTCCTCTATGTGATTTAAACAAAATATCATCGTATTATGCAATATTTAACCGTTTTTCCACGTTTTTGTGAATTTTCAGTTTATGGGTATTAATTCACTATATATACGATAAAAATGATGCGAACACATAATTGATTTTAATAACCTTAAAAACTTCTTTTTCAATCAATTATTTGTTTCTCGTTAAAATACTGAGTAAGAGATTGAAAAGGGGAGAAGTTGTGTTTTTATTGCATATATCGACGTTTCAGCCGGAATAGAGCGGTTTTCGTGTACATCTTCCATCAGTAATATAAGCGGAAAATCAGAAACATTTTAGTTAATTCTAATGAAAACACATTGATTTTTATCATTTGTATTGGAAACAACATTGTCATATGTCTTTTCTTGGATCTAAATAATACGAAACCTCGCTCTATGATATGAAGTTAAAATCCTCATATATGGTAAAATAGTGACTTTTTTCACATTTTCCATGTAGTGTGATTTTACGTAAATATATTCGTTTTTACCAATATTTCGATACTACTTCATGTAGTATCACGATATGTGATTTGGCCTTCAAATCTCAGAATGTCGAATAATATAGCATTTTAAGCAAGTTTTCTTGCATTTTGTTTCGTACGAAAAATCATCGAATTTAGGAATATTTTAACGTTCATCATCCCCTTTTCCTCTATGTGATTTAAACAAAATATCATCGTATTAGGCAATATTTAACCGTTTTTCCACGTTTTTGTGAATTTTCAGTTTATGGGTATTAATTCACTATATATACGTAAAAATGATGCAAACACATAATTGATTAGATAATAACCTTAAAAACTTCATTTTCAATCAACTATTTGTTTCTCGTTAAAATACTGAGTAAGAGATTGACAAGGGGAGAAGTTCTGTTTTTATTGCATGTATCGACGTTTCAGCCTGAATAGAGCGGTTTTACCTGTACATCTTCCATCGGTAATATAAACAGAAAATCAGGAACATTTTAGTAAATTCTAATGAAAACACATTGATTTTTATCATTTGTATTGGAAACAACATTGTCATATGTCTTTTCTTGGATCTAAATAATACGAAACCTCGCTCTATGATTTGAAGTTAAAATCCTCATATATGGTAAAATAGTGACTTTTTTCACGTTTTCCATGTAGTTTGATAATACGTAAATATATTCATTTTTACCAATATTTCGATACTACTTAATGTAGTATCACGATATGTGATTTGGCCTTCAAATCTCAGAATGTCGCATAATATAGCATTTTAAGCAAGTTTTCTTGCATTTTGTTTCGTACGAAAAATCATCGAATTTAGCAATATTTTGACGATTATCATCCCCTTTTTCTCTATGTGATTTAAACAAAATATCATCGAATTAGGCAATATTTTGCCGTTTTTCCACGTTTTTGTGAATTTTCAGTTTATGGGTATTAATTCACTATATATACGTAAAAATGATGCAAACACATAATTGATTAGATAATAACCTTAAAAACTTCATTTTCAATCAACTATTTGTTTCTCGTTAAAATACTGAGTAAGAGATTGAAAAGGGGAGAAGTTCTGTTTTTATTGCATATATCGACGTTTCAGCCAAAATAGAGCGGTTTTCGTGTACATCTTCCATCGGTAATATAAACGGAAAATCAGGAACTAATTCTAATGAAAACACATTGATTTTTATCATTTGTATTGGAAACAAATCCTCATATATGGTAAAATAGTGACTTTTTCACGTTTTCCATGTAGTGTGATTTTACGTAAATATATTCGTTTTTACCAATATTTCGATACTACTTCATGTAGTATCACGATATGTGATTTGGCCTTCAAATCTCAGAACGTCGCATAATATAGCATTTTAAGCAAGTTTTCTTGCATTTTGTTTCGTACGAAAAATCACCGAATTTAGCAATATTTTGACGCTTATCATCCCCTTTTCCTCTATGTGATTTAAACAAAATATCATCGAATTAGGTAATATTTTGCCGTTTTTCCACGTTTTCGTGAATTTTCAGTTAATGGGTATATTCACTATATTTCAGTTTATTCACTATATATACGATAAAAATGATGCAAACACATAATTGATTTTAATAACCTTAAAAACTTCTTTTTCAATCAACTATTTGTTTTTCGTTAAAATACTGAGTAAGAGATTGAAAAGGGGAGATGTTGTGTTTTTATTGCATATATCGACGTTTCAGCCGGAATAGAGCGGTTTTCGTGTACGTCTTCCATCAGTAATATAAGCGGAAAATCAGAAACATTTTAGTTAATTCTAATGAAAACACATTGATTTTTATCATTTGTATTGGAAACAACATTGTCATATGTCTTTTCTTGGATCTAAATAATACGAAACCTCGCTCTATGATTTGAAGTTAAAATCCTCATATATGGTAAAATAGTGACTTTTTTCACGTTTTCCATGTAGTGTGATTTTACGTAAATATATTCGTTTTTACCAATATTTCGATACTACTTCATGTAGTATCACGATATGTGATTTGGCGTTCAAATCTCAGAATGTCGCATAATATAGCATTTTAAGCAAGTTTTCTTGCATTTTGTTTCGTACGAAAAATCATCGAATTTAGCAATATTTTGACGTTTATCATTCCCTTTTTCTCTATGTGATTTAAACAAAAAATCATCGAATTAGGCAATATTTTGCCGTTTTTCCACGTTTTTGTGAATTTTCAGTTTATGGGTATTAATTCACTATATATACGTAAAAATGATGCAAACGCATAATTGATTAGATAATAACCTTAAAAACTTCATTTTCAATCAACTATTTGTTTCTCGTTAAAATACTGAGTAAGAGATTGAAAAGGGGAGAAGTTCTGTTTTTATTGCATATATCGACGTTTCAGCCGGAATAGAGCGGTTTTCGTGTACATCTTCCATCGGTAATATAAACAGAAAATCAGGAACTAATTCTAATGAAAACACATTGATTTTTATCATTTGTATTGGAAACAACATTGTCATATGTCTTTTATTGTATCTAAATAATACGAAACCTCGCTCTATGATTTGAAGTTAAAATCCTCATATATGGTAAAATAGTGACTTTTTTCACGTTTTCCATGTAGTGTGATTTTACGTAAATATATTCGTTTTTACCAATATTTCGATACTACTTCATGTAGTATCACGATATGTGATTTGGCCTTCAAATCTCAGAACGTCGCATAATATAGCATTTTAAGCAAGTATTCTTGCATTTTGTTTCGTACGAAAAATCATCGAATTTAGCAATATTTTGACGCTTATCATCCCCTTTTCCTCTATGTGATTTAAACAAAATATCATCGAATTAGGCAATATTTTGCAATTTTTCCACGTTTTCGTGAATTTTCAGTTTATGGGTATTAATTCACTATATATACGATAAAAATGATGCAAACACATAATTGATTTTAATAACCTTAAAAACTTCTTTTTCAATCAACTATTTGTTTCTCGTTAAAATACTGAGTAAGAGATTGAAAAGGGGAGAAGTTGTGTTTTTATTGCATATATCGACGTTTCAGCCGGAATAGAGCGGTTTTCGTGTACATCTTCCATCGGTAATATAAACGGAAAATCAGGAACTAATTCTAATGAAAACACATTGATTTTTATCATTTGTATTGGAAACAACATTGTCATATGTCTTTTCTTGTATCTAAATAATACGAAACCTCGCTCTATGATTTGAAGTTAAAATCCTCATATATGGTAAAATAGTGACTTTTTTTCACGTTTTCCATGTAGTGTGATTTTACGTAAATATATTCGTTTTTACCAATATTTCGATACTACTTCATGTAGTATCACGATATGTGATTTGGCCTTCAAATCTCAGAACGTCGCATAATATAGCATTTTAAGCAAGTTTTCTTGCATTTTGTTTCGTACGAAAAATCATCGAATTTAGCAATATTTTGACGCTTATCATCCCCTTTTCCTCTATGTGATTTAAACAAAAAATCATCGAATTAGGCAATATTTTGCCGTTTTTCCACGTTTTTGTGAATTTTCAGTTTATGGGTATTAATTCACTATATATACGTAAAAATGATGCAAACACATAATTGATTAGATAATAACCTTAAAAACTTCATTTTCAATCAACTATTTGTTTCTCGTTAAAATACTGAGAAAGAGATTGAAAAGGGGAGAAGTTCTGTTTTTATTGCATATATCGACGTTTCAGCCGGAATAGAGCGGTTTTCGTGTACATCTTCCATCGGTAATATAAACGGAAAATCAGGAACATTTTAGTAAATTCTAATGAAAACACATTGATTTTTATCATTTGTATTGGAAACAACATTGTCATATGTCTTTTCTTGGATCTAAATAATACGAAACCTCGCTCTATGATTTGAAGTTAAAATCCTCATATATGGTAAAATAGTGACTTTTTTCACGTTTTCCATGTAGTTTGATAATACGTAAATATATTCATTTTTACCAATATTTCGATACTATTTCATGTAGTATCACGATATGTGATTTGGCCTTCAAATCTCAGAATGTCGCATAATATAGCATTTTAAGCAAGTTTTCTTGCATTTTGTTTCGTACGAAAAATCATCGAATTTAGCAATATTTTGACGATTATCATCCCCTTTTTCTCTATGTGATTTAAACAAAATATCATCGAATTAGGCAATATTTTGCCGTTTTTCCACGTTTTTGTGAATTTTCAGTTTATGGGTATTAATTCACTATATATACGTAAAAATGATGCAAACACATAATTGATTAGATAATAACCTTAAAAACTTCATTTTCAATCAACAATTTGTTTCTCGTTAAAATACTGAGTAAGAGATTGAAAAGGGGAGAAGTTCTGTTTTTATTGCATATATCGACGTTTCAGCCGGAATAGAGCGGTTTTACCTGTACATCTTCCATCGGTAATATAAACGGAAAATCAGGAACATTTTAGTAAATTCTAATGAAAACACATTGATTTTTATCATTTGTATTGGAAACAACATTGTCATATGTCTTTTTTTGGATCTAAATAATAAGAAACCTCGCTCTATGATTTGAAGTTAAAATCCTCATATATGGTAAAATAGTGACTTTTTTCACGTTTTCCATGTAGTTTGATAATACGTAAATATATTCATTTTTACCAATATTTCGATTCTATTTCATGTAGTATCACGATATGTGATTTGGCCTTCAAATCTCAGAATGTCGCATAATATAGCCTTTTAAGCAAATTTTCTTGCATTTTGTTTCGTACGAAAAATCATCGAATTTAGCAATATTTTGACGATTATCATACCCTTTTTCTCTATGTGATTTAAACAAAATATCATCGAATTAGGCAATATTTTGCCGTTTTTCCACGTTTTTGTGAATTTTCAGTTTATGGGTATTAATTCACTATATATACGTAAAAATGATGCAAACACATAATTGATTAGATAATAACCTTAAAAACTTCATTTTCAATCAACTATTTGTTTCTCGTTAAAATACTGAGTAAGAGATTGAAAAGGGGAGAAGTTCTGTTTTTATTGCATATATCGACGTTTCAGCCGGAATAGAGCGGTTTTCGTGTACATCTTCCATCGGTAATATAAACGGAAAATCAGGAACATTTTAGTTAATTCTAATGAAAACACATTGATTTTTATCATTTGTATTGGAAACAACATTGTCATATGTCTTTTCTTGGATCTAAATAATACGAAACCTCGCTCTATGATTTGAAGTTAAAATCCTCATATATGGTAAAATAGTGACTTTTTTCACGTTTTCCATGTAGTGTCATTTTACGTAAATATATTCGTTTTTACCAATATTTCGATACTACTTCATTTAGTATCACGATATGTGATTTGACCTTCAAATCTCAGAATGTCGCATAATATAGCATTTTAAGCAAGTTTTCTTGCATTTTGTTTCGTACGAAAAATCATCGAATTTAGCAATATTTTGACGCTTATCATCCCCTTTTCCTCTATGTGATTTAAACAAAATATCATCGAATTAGGCAATATTTTGCCGTTTTTCCACGTTTTTGTGAATTTTCAGTTTATGGGTATTAATTCACTATATATACGTAAAAATGATGCAAACACATAATTGATTAGATAATAACCTTAAAAACTTCATTTTCAATCAACTATTTGTTTCTCGTAAAATACTGAGTAAGAGATTGAAAAGGGGAGAAGTTCTGTTTTTATTGCATATATCGACGTTTCAGCCGGAATAGAGCGGTTTTACCTGTACATCTTTCATCGGTAATATAAACGGAAAATCAGGAACATTTTAGTAAATTCTAATGAAAACACATTGATTTTTATCATTTGTATTGGAAACAACATTGTCATATGTCTTTTTTTGGATCTAAATAATAAGAAACCTCGCTCTATGATATGAAGTTAAAATCCTCATATATGGTAAAATAGTGACTTTTTTCAAGTTTTCCATGTAGTTTGATAATACGTAAATATATTCATTTTTACTAACATTTCGATACTATTTCATGTAGTATCACGATATGTGATTTGGCCTTCAAATCTCAGAATGTCGCATAATATAGCATTTTAAGCAAATTTTCTTGCATTTTGTTTCGTACGAAAAATCATCGAATTTAGCAATATTTTGACGATTATCATCCCCTTTTTCTTTATGTGATTTAAACAAAATATCATCGAGTTAGGCAATATTTTGCCGTTTTCCACGTTTTTGTGAATTTTCAGTTTATGAGTATTAATTCACTATATATACGTAAAAATGATGCAAACACATAATTGATTAGATAATAACCTTAAAAACTTCATTTTCAATCAACTATTTGTTTCTCGTTAAAATACTGAGTAAGAGATTGAAAAGGGGAGTAGTTCTGTTTTTATTGCATATATCGACGTTTCAGCCGGAATAGAGCGGTTTTCGTGTACATCTTCCATCGGTAATATAAACGGAAAATCAGGAACATTTTAGTTAATTCTAATGAAAACACATTAATTTTTATCATTTGTATTGGAAACAACATTGTCATATGTCTTTTCTTGGATCTAAATAATACGAAACCTCGCTCTATGATTTGAAGTTAAAATCTTCATATATGGTAAAATAGTGACTTTTTTCACGTTTTCTATGTAGTGTGATTTTACGTAAATATATTCGTTTTTATCAATATTTCGATACTACTTCATGTAGTATCACGATATGTGATTTGGCCTTCAAATCTCAGAATGTCGCATAATATAGCATTTTAAGCAAGTTTTCTTGCATTTTGTTTCGTACGAAAAATCATCGAATTTAGCAATATTTTGACGCTTATCATCCCCTTTTCCTCTATGTGATTTAAACAAAATATCATCGAATTAGGCAATATTTTGCCGTTTTTCCACGTTTTTATGAATTTTCAGTTTATAGGTATTAATTCACTATATATACGATAAAAATGATGCAAACACATAATTGATTTTAATAACCTTAAAAACTTGTTTTTCAATCAACTATATGTTTCGCGTTAAAATACTGAGTAAGAGATTGAAAAGGGGAGAAGTTCTGTTTTTATTGCATATATCGACGTTTCAGCCGGAATAGAGCGGTTTTCGTGTACATCTTCCATCAGTAATATAAGCGGAAAATCAGAAACATTTTAGTTAATTCTAATGAAAACACATTGATTTTTATCATTTGTATTGGAAACAACATTGTCATATGTCTTTTCTTGGATCTAAATAATACGAAACCTCGCTCTATGATTTGAAGTTAAAATCCTCATATATGGTAAAATAGTGACTTTTTTCACGTTTTCCATGTAGTGTGATTTTACGTAAATATATTCGTTTTTACCAATATTTCGATACTACTACATGTATTATCACGATATGTGATTTGGCCTTCAAATCTCAGAATGTCGCATAATACAGCATTTTAAGCAAGTTTTCTTGCATTTTGTTTCGTACGAAAAATCATCGAATTTAGCAATATTTTGACGCTTATCATCCCCTTTTCCTCTATGTGATTTAAACAAAATATCATCGAATTAGGCAATATTTTGCCGTTTTTCCACGTTTTCGTGAATTTTCAGTTTATGGGTATTAATTCACTATATATACGATAAAAATGATGCAAACACATAATTGATTTTAATAACGTTAAAAACTTGTTTTTCAATCAACTATATGTTTCGCGTTAAAATACTGAGTAAGAGATTGAAAAGGGGAGAAGTTCTGTTTTTATTGCATATATCGACGTTTCAGCCGGAATAGAGCGGTTTTCGTGTACATCTTCCATCAGTAATATAAGCGGGAAATCAGAAACATTTTAGTTAATTCTAATGAAAACACATTGATTTTTATCATTTGTATTGGAAACAACATTGTCATATGTCTTTTCTTGGATCTAAATAATACGAAACCTCGCTCTATGATATGAAGTTAAAATCCTCATATATGGTAAAATAGTGACTTTTTTCACGTTTTCCATGTAGTGTGATTTTACGTAAATATATTCGTTTTTACCAATATTTCGATACTACTTCATGTAGTATCACGATATGTGATTTGGCCTTCAAATCTCAGAATGTCGAATAATATAGCATTTTAAGCAAGTTTTCTTGCATTTTGTTTCGTACGAAAAATCATCGAATTTAGCAATATTTTGACGTTTATCATCCTCTTTTCCTCTATGTGATTTAAACAAAATATCATCGTATTAGGCAATATTTAACCGTTTTTCCACGTTTTTGTGAATTTTCAGTTTATGGGTATTAATTCACTATATATACGTAAAAATGATGCAAACACATAATTGATTAGATAATAACCTTAAAAACTTCATTTTCAATCAACTATTTGTTTCTCGTTAAAATACTGAGTAAGAGATTGAAAAGGGGAGAAGTTCTGCTTTTATTGCATATATCGACGTATCAGCCGGAATAGAGCGGTTTTCGTGTACATCTTCCATTAGTAATATAAACGGAAAATCAGGAACATTTTAGTAAATTCTAATGAAAACACATTGATTTTTATCATTTGTATTGGAAACAACATTGTCATATGTCTTTTCTTGGATCTAAATAATACGAAACCTCGCTCTATGATTTGAAGTTAAAATCCTCATATATGGTAAAATAGTGACTTTTTTCACGTTTTCCATGTAGTTTGATAATACGTAAATATATTCATTTTTACCAATATTTCGATACTATTTCATGTAGTATCACGATATGTGATTTGGCCTTCAAATCTCAGAATGTCGCATAATATAGCATTTTAAGCAAGTTTTCTTGCATTTTGTTTCGTACGAAAAATCATCGAATTTAGCAATATTTTGACGATTATCATCCCCTTTTTCTCTATGTGATTTAAACAAAATATCATCGAATTAGGCAATATTTTGCCGTTTTTCCACGTTTTCGTGAATTTTCAGTTTATGGGTATTAATTCACTATATATATTATAAAAATGATGCAAACACATAATTGATTTTAATAACCTTAAAAACTTCTTTTTCAATCAACTATTTGTTTCTCGTTAAAATACTGAGTAAGAGATTGAAAAGGAGAGAAGTTCTGTTTTTATTGCATATATCGACGTTTCAGCCGGAATAGAGCGGTTTTCGTGTACATCTTCCATCGGTAATATAAACGGAAAATCAGGAACATTTTAGTTAATTCTAATGAAAACACATTGATTTTTATCATTTGTATTGGAAACAACATTGTCATATGTCTTTTCTTGGATCTAAATAATACGAAACCTCGCTCTATGATTTGAAGTTAAAATCCTCATATATGGTAAAAAAGTGACTTTTTTCACGTTTTCCATTAGTGTGATTTTACGTAAATATATTCGTTTTTACCAATATTTCGATACTACTTCATGTAGTATCACGATATGTGATTTGGCCTTCAAATCTCAGAATGTCGCATAATATAGCATTTTAGGCAAGTTTTCGTGCATTTTGTTACGTACGAAAAATCATCGAATTTAGCAATATTTTGACGATTATCATCCCCTTTTTCTCTATGTGATTTAAACAAAATATCATCGAATTAGGCAATATTTTGCCGTTTTTCCACGTTTTTGTGAATTTTCAGTTTATGGGTATTAATTCACTATATACACGTAAAAATGAAGCAAACACATAATTGATTAGATAATAACCTTAAAAACTTCATTTTCAATCAACTATTTGTTTCTCGTTAAAATACTGAGTAAGAGATTGAAAAGGGGAGAAGTTCTGTTTTTATTGCATATATCGACGTTTCAGCCGGAATAGAGCGGTTTTCGTGTACATCTTCCATCGGTAATATAAACGGAAAATCAGGAACATTTTAGTTAATTCTAATGAAAACACATTAATTTTAATCATTTGTATTGGAAACAACATTGTCATATGTCTTTTCTTGGATCTAAATAATACGAAACCTCGCTCTATGATTTGAAGTTAAAATCCTCATATACGGTAAAATAGTGACTTTTTTCACGTTTTCCATGTAGTTTGATAATACGTAAATATATTCATTTTTACCAATATTTCGATACTACTTCATGTAGTATCACTATATGTGATTTGGCCTTCAAATCTCAGAATGTCGCATAATACAGCATTTTAAGCAAGTTTTTTTGCATTTTGTTGCGTACGAAAAATCATCGAATTTAGCAATATTTTGACGCTTATCAGCCCCTTTTCCTCTATGTGATTTAAACAAAATATCATCGAATTAGGCAATATTTTGCCGTTTTCCACGTTTTTGTGAATTTTCAGTTTATGGGTATTAATTCACTATATATACGTAAAAATGATGCAAACACATAATTGATTAGATAATAACCTTAAAAACTTCATTTTCAATCAACTATTTGTTTCTCGTTAAAATACTGAGTAAGAGATTGAAAAGGGGAGTATTTCTGTTTTTATTGCATATATCGACGTTTCAGCCGGAATAGAGCGGTTTTCGTGTACATCTTCCATCGGTAATATAAACGGAAAATCAGGAACATTTTAGTTAATTCTAATGAAAACACATTGATTTTTATCATTTGTATTGGAAACAACATTGTCATATGTCTTTTCTTGGATCTAAATAATACGAAACCTCGCTCTATGATTTGAAGTTAAAATCTTCATATATGGTAAAATAGTGACTTTTTTCACGTTTTCTATGTAGTGTGATTTTACGTAAATATATTCGTTTTTAGCAATATTTCGATACTACTTCATGTAGTATCACGATATGTGATTTGGCCTTCAAATCTCAGAATGTCGCATAATATAGCATTTTAAGCACGTTTTCTTGCATTTTGTTTCGTACGAAAAATCATCGAATTTAGCAATATTTTGACGCTTATCAGCCCCTTTTCCTCTATGTGATTTAAACAAAATATCATCGAATTAGGCAATATTTTGCCGTTTTTCAACGTTTTTGTGAATTTTCAGTTTATGGGTATTAATTCACTGTATATACGTAAAAATGATGCAAACACATAATTGTTTAGATAATAACCTTAAAAACTTCATTTTCAATCAACTATTTGTTTCTCGTTAAAATACTGAGTAAGAGATTGAAAAGGGGAGAAGTTCTGTTTTTATTGCATATATCGACGTTTCAGCCGGAATAGAGCGGTTTTCGTGTACATCTTCCATTAGTAATATAAACGGCAAATCAGGAACATTTTAGTAAATTCTAATGAAAACACATTGATTTTTATCATTTGTATTGGAAACAACATTGTCATATGTCTTTTCTTGGATCTAAATAATACGAAACCTCGCTCTATGATTTGAAGTTAAAATCCTCATATATGGTAAAATAGTGACTTTTTTCACGTTTTCCATGTAGTTTGATAATACGTAAATATATTTATTTTTACCAATATTTCGATACTATTTCATGTAGTATCACGATATGTGATTTGGCCTTCAAATCTCAGAATGTCGCATAATATAGCATTTTAAGCAAGTTTTCTTGCATTTTGTTTCGTACGAAAAATCATCGAATTTAGCAATATTTTGACGATTATCATCCCCTATTTCTCTATGTGATTTAAACAAAATATCATCGAATTAGGCAATATTTTGCCGTTTTTCCACGTTTTTGTGAATTTTCAGTTTATGGGTATTAATTCACTATATATACGTAAAAATGAAGCAAAGACATAATTGATTAGATAATAACCTTAAAAACTTCATTTTCAATCAACTTTTTGTTTCTCGTTAAAATACTGAGTAGGAGATTGAAAAGGGGAGAAGTTCTGTTTTTATTGCATATATCGACGTTTCAGCCGGAATAGAGCGGTTTTCGTGGTCATCTTCCATCAGTAATATAAGCGGAAAATCAGAAACATTTTAGTTAATTCTAATGAAAACACATTGATTTTTATCATTTGTATTGGAAACAACATTGTCATATGTCTTTTCTTGGATCTAAATAATACGAAACCTCGCTCTATGATATGAAGTTAAAATCCTCATATATGGTAAAATAGTGACTTTTTTCACGTTTTCCATGTAGTGTGATTTTACGTAAATATATTCGTTTTTACCAATATTGCGATACTACTTCATGTAGTATCACGATATGTGATTTGGCCTTCAAATCTCAGAATGTCGAATAATATAGCATTTTAAGCAAGTTTTCTTGCATTTTATTTCGTACGAAAAATCATCGAATTTACAATATTTTGACACTTTTTCCTCTATGTGATTTGAACAAAATATCATCGTATTAGGCAATATTTAACCGTTTTACCACGTTTTTGTGAATTTTCAGTTTATGGGTATTAGTTCACTATATATACGTAAAAATGATGCAAACACATAATTGATTAGATAATAACCTTAAAAACTTCATTTTCAATCAACTATTTGTTTCTCGTTAAAATACTGAGTAAGAGATTGAAAAGGGGAGAAGTTCTGTTTTTATTGCATATATCGACGTTTCAGCCGGAATAGAGCGGTTTTCGTGTACATCTTCCATCGGTAATATAAACGGAAAATCAGGAACATTTTAGTTAATTCTAATGAAAACACATTGATTTTTATCATTTGTATTGGAAACAACATTGTCATATGTCTTTTCTTGGATCTAAATAATACGAAACCTCGCTCTATGATTTGAAGTTAAAATCTTCATATATGGTAAAATAGTGACTTTTTTCACGTTTTCTATGTAGTGTGATTTTACGTAAATATATTCGTTTTTAGCAATATTTCGATACTACTTCATGTAGTATCACGATATGTGATTTGGCCTTCAAATCTCAGAATGTCGCATAATACAGCATTTTAAGCAAGTTTTCTTGCATTTTGTTTCGTACGAAAAATCATCGAATTTAGCAATATTTTGACGCTTATCATCCCCTTTTCCTCTATGTGATTTAAACAAAATATCATCGAATTAGGCAATATTTTGCCGTTTTTCCACGTTTTCGTGAATTTTCAGTTTATGGGTATTAATTCACTATATATACGATAAAAATGATGCAAACACATAATTGATTTTAATAACGTTAAAAACTTGTTTTTCAATCAACTATATGTTTCGCGTTAAAATACTGAGTAAGAGATTGAAAAGGGGAGAAGTTCTGTTTTTATTGCATATATCGACGTTTCAGCCGGAATAGAGCGGTTTTCGTGTACATCTTCCATCAGTAATATAAGCGGGAAATCAGAAACATTTTAGTTAATTCTAATGAAAACACATTGATTTTTATCATTTGTATTGGAAACAACATTGTCATATGTCTTTTCTTGGATCTAAATAATACGAAACCTCGCTCTATGATATGAAGTTAAAATCCTCATATATGGTAAAATAGTGACTTTTTTCACGTTTTCCATGTAGTGTGATTTTACGTAAATATATTCGTTTTTACCAATATTTCGATACTACTTCATGTAGTATCACGATATGTGATTTGGCCTTCAAATCTCAGAATGTCGAATAATATAGCATTTTAAGCAAGTTTTCTTGCATTTTGTTTCGTACGAAAAATCATCGAATTTAGCAATATTTTGACGTTTATCATCCTCTTTTCCTCTATGTGATTTAAACAAAATATCATCGTATTAGGCAATATTTAACCGTTTTTCCACGTTTTTGTGAATTTTCAGTTTATGGGTATTAATTCACTATATATACGTAAAAATGATGCAAACACATAATTGATTAGATAATAACCTTAAAACTTCATTTTCAATCAACTATTTGTTTCTCGTTAAAATACTGAGTAAGAGATTGAAAAGGGGAGAAGTTCTGCTTTTATTGCATATATCGACGTTTCAGCCGGAATAGAGCGGTTTTCGTGTACATCTTCCATTAGTAATATAAACGGAAAATCAGGAACATTTTAGTAAATTCTAATGAAAACACATTGATTTTTATCATTTGTATTGGAAACAACATTGTCATATGTCTTTTCTTGGATCTAAATAATACGAAACCTCGCTCTATGATTTGAAGTTAAAATCCTCATATATGGTAAAATAGTGACTTTTTTCACGTTTTCCATGTAGTTTGATAATAGGTAAATATATTCATTTTTACCAATATTTCGATACTATTTCATGTAGTATCACGATATGTGATTTGGCCTTCAAATCTCAGAATGTCGCATAATATAGCATTTTAAGCAAGTTTTCTTGCATTTTGTTTCGTACGAAAAATCATCGAATTTAGCAATATTTTGACGATTATCATCCCCTTTTTCTCTATGTGATTTAAACAAAATATCATCGAATTAGGCAATATTTTGCCGTTTTTCCACGTTTTCGTGAATTTTCAGTTTATGGGTATTAATTCACTATATATATTATAAAAATGATGCAAACACATAATTGATTTTAATAACCTTAAAAACTTCTTTTTCAATCAACTATTTGTTTCTCGTTAAAATACTGAGTAAGAGATTGAAAAGGAGAGAAGTTCTGTTTTTATTGCATATATCGACGTTTCAGCCGGAATAGAGCGGTTTTCGTGTACATCTTCCATCGGTAATATAAACGGAAAATCAGGAACATTTTAGTTAATTCTAATGAAAACACATTGATTTTTATCATTTGTATTGGAAACAACATTGTCATATGTCTTTTCTTGGATCTAAATAATACGAAACCTCGCTCTATGATTTGAAGTTAAAATCCTCATATATGGTAAAAAAGTGACTTTTTTCACGTTTTCCATTAGTGTGATTTTACGTAAATATATTCGTTTTTACCAATATTTCGATACTACTTCATGTAGTATCACGATATGTGATTTGGCCTTCAAATCTCAGAATGTCGCATAATATAGCATTTTAGGCAAGTTTTCGTGCATTTTGTTACGTACGAAAAATCATCGAATTTAGCAATATTTTGACGATTATCATCCCCTTTTTCTCTATGTGATTTAAACAAAATATCATCGAATTAGGCAATATTTTGCCGTTTTTCCACGTTTTTGTGAATTTTCAGTTTATGGGTATTAATTCACTATATACACGTAAAAATGAAGCAAACACATAATTGATTAGATAATAACCTTAAAAACTTCATTTTCAATCAACTATTTGTTTCTCGTTAAAATACTGAGTAAGAGATTGAAAAGGGGAGAAGTTCTGTTTTTATTGCATATATCGACGTTTCAGCCGGAATAGAGCGGTTTTCGTGTACATCTTCCATCGGTAATATAAACGGAAAATCAGGAACATTTTAGTTAATTCTAATGAAAACACATTAATTTTAATCATTTGTATTGGAAACAACATTGTCATATGTCTTTTCTTGGATCTAAATAATACGAAACCTCGCTCTATGATTTGAAGTTAAAATCCTCATATACGGTAAAATAGTGACTTTTTTCACGTTTTCCATGTAGTTTGATAATACGTAAATATATTCATTTTTACCAATATTTCGATACTACTTCATGTAGTATCACTATATGTGATTTGGCCTTCAAATCTCAGAATGTCGCATAATACAGCATTTTAAGCAAGTTTTTTTGCATTTTGTTGCGTACGAAAAATCATCGAATTTAGCAATATTTTGACGCTTATCAGCCCCTTTTCCTCTATGTGATTTAAACAAAATATCATCGAATTAGGCAATATTTTGCCGTTTTCCACGTTTTTGTGAATTTTCAGTTTATGGGTATTAATTCACTATATATACGTAAAAATGATGCAAACACATAATTGATTAGATAATAACCTTAAAAACTTCATTTTCAATCAACTATTTGTTTCTCGTTAAAATACTGAGTAAGAGATTGAAAAGGGGAGTATTTCTGTTTTTATTGCATATATCGACGTTTCAGCCGGAATAGAGCGGTTTTCGTGTACATCTTCCATCGGTAATATAAACGGAAAATCAGGAACATTTTAGTTAATTCTAATGAAAACACATTGATTTTTATCATTTGTATTGGAAACAACATTGTCATATGTCTTTTCTTGGATCTAAATAATACGAAACCTCGCTCTATGATTTGAAGTTAAAATCTTCATATATGGTAAAATAGTGACTTTTTTCACGTTTTCTATGTAGTGTGATTTTACGTAAATATATTCGTTTTTAGCAATATTTCGATACTACTTCATGTAGTATCACGATATGTGATTTGGCCTTCAAATCTCAGAATGTCGCATAATATAGCATTTTAAGCACGTTTTCTTGCATTTTGTTTCGTACGAAAAATCATCGAATTTAGCAATATTTTGACGCTTATCAGCCCCTTTTCCTCTATGTGATTTAAACAAAATATCATCGAATTAGGCAATATTTTGCCGTTTTTCAACGTTTTTGTGAATTTTCAGTTTATGGGTATTAATTCACTGTATATACGTAAAAATGATGCAAACACATAATTGTTTAGATAATAACCTTAAAAACTTCATTTTCAATCAACTATTTGTTTCTCGTTAAAATACTGAGTAAGAGATTGAAAAGGGGAGAAGTTCTGTTTTTATTGCATATATCGACGTTTCAGCCGGAATAGAGCGGTTTTCGTGTACATCTTCCATTAGTAATATAAACGGCAAATCAGGAACATTTTAGTAAATTCTAATGAAAACACATTGATTTTTATCATTTGTATTGGAAACAACATTGTCATATGTCTTTTCTTGGATCTAAATAATACGAAACCTCGCTCTATGATTTGAAGTTAAAATCCTCATATATGGTAAAATAGTGACTTTTTTCACGTTTTCCATGTAGTTTGATAATACGTAAATATATTTATTTTTACCAATATTTCGATACTATTTCATGTAGTATCACGATATGTGATTTGGCCTTCAAATCTCAGAATGTCGCATAATATAGCATTTTAAGCAAGTTTTCTTGCATTTTGTTTCGTACGAAAAATCATCGAATTTAGCAATATTTTGACGATTATCATCCCCTATTTCTCTATGTGATTTAAACAAAATATCATCGAATTAGGCAATATTTTGCCGTTTTTCCACGTTTTTGTGAATTTTCAGTTTATGGGTATTAATTCACTATATATACGTAAAAATGAAGCAAAGACATAATTGATTAGATAATAACCTTAAAAACTTCATTTTCAATCAACTTTTTGTTTCTCGTTAAAATACTGAGTAGGAGATTGAAAAGGGGAGAAGTTCTGTTTTTATTGCATATATCGACGTTTCAGCCGGAATAGAGCGGTTTTCGTGGTCATCTTCCATCAGTAATATAAGCGGAAAATCAGAAACATTTTAGTTAATTCTAATGAAAACACATTGATTTTTATCATTTGTATTGGAAACAACATTGTCATATGTCTTTTCTTGGATCTAAATAATACGAAACCTCGCTCTATGATATGAAGTTAAAATCCTCATATATGGTAAAATAGTGACTTTTTTCACGTTTTCCATGTAGTGTGATTTTACGTAAATATATTCGTTTTTACCAATATTGCGATACTACTTCATGTAGTATCACGATATGTGATTTGGCCTTCAAATCTCAGAATGTCGAATAATATAGCATTTTAAGCAAGTTTTCTTGCATTTTATTTCGTACGAAAAATCATCGAATTTACAATATTTTGACACTTTTTCCTCTATGTGATTTGAACAAAATATCATCGTATTAGGCAATATTTAACCGTTTTACCACGTTTTTGTGAATTTTCAGTTTATGGGTATTAGTTCACTATATATACGTAAAAATGATGCAAACACATAATTGATTAGATAATAACCTTAAAAACTTCATTTTCAATCAACTATTTGTTTCTCGTTAAAATACTGAGTAAGAGATTGAAAAGGGGAGAAGTTCTGTTTTTATTGCATATATCGACGTTTCAGCCGGAATAGAGCGGTTTTCGTGTACATCTTCCATCGGTAATATAAACGGAAAATCAGGAACATTTTAGTTAATTCTAATGAAAACACATTGATTTTTATCATTTGTATTGGAAACAACATTGTCATATGTCTTTTCTTGGATCTAAATAATACGAAACCTCGCTCTATGATTTGAAGTTAAAATCTTCATATATGGTAAAATAGTGACTTTTTTCACGTTTTCTATGTAGTGTGATTTTACGTAAATATATTCGTTTTTAGCAATATTTCGATACTACTTCATGTAGTATCACGATATGTGATTTGGCCTTCAAATCTCAGAATGTCGCATAATATAGCATTTTAAGCACGTTTTCTTGCATTTTGTTTCGTACGAAAAATCATCGAATTTAGCAATATTTTGACGTTTATCATCCTCTTTTCCTCTATGTGATTTAAACAAAATATCATCGTATTAGGCAATATTTAACCGTTTTTCCACGTTTTTGTGAATTTTCAGTTTATGGGTATTAATTCACTATATATACGTAAAAATGATGCAAACACATAATTGATTAGATAATAACCTTAAAAACTTCATTTTCAATCAACTATTTGTTTCTCATTAAAATACTGAGTAAGAGATTGAAAAGGGGAGAAGTTCTGTTTTTATTGCATATATCGACGTTTCAGCCGGAATAGAGCGGTTTTCGTGTACATCTTCCATTAGTAATATAAACGGAAAATCAGGAACATTTTAGTAAATTCTAATGAAAACACATTGATTTTTATCATTTGTATTGGAAACAACATTGTCATATGTCTTTTCTTGGATCTAAATAATACGAAACCTCGCTCTATGATTTGAAGTTAAAATCCTCATATATGGTAAAATAGTGACTTTTTTCACGTTTTCCATGTAGTTTGATAATACGTAAATATATTCATTTTTACCAATATTTCGATACTATTTCATGTAGTATCACGATATGTGATTTGGCCTTCAAATCTCAGAATGTCGCATAATATAGCATTTTAAGCAAATTTTCTTGCATTTTGTTTCGTACGAAAAATCATCGAATTTAGCAATATTTTGACGATTATCATCCCCTTTTTCTCTATGTGATTTAAACAAAATATCATCGAATTAGGCAATATTTTGCCGTTTTCCACGTTTTTGTGAATTTTCAGTTTATGGGTATTAATTCACTATATATACGTAAAAATGATGCAAACACATAATTGATTAGATAATAACCTTAAAAACTTCATTTTCAATCAACTATTTGTTTCTCGTTAAAATACTGAGTAAGAGATTGAAAAGGGGAGTAGTTCTGTTTTTATTGCATATATCGACGTTTCAGCCGGAATAGAGCGGTTTTCGTGTACATCTTCCATCGGTAATATAAACGGAAAATCAGGAACATTTTAGTTAATTCTAATGAAAACACATTGATTTTTATCATTTGTATTGGAAACAACATTGTCATATGTCTTTTCTTGGATCTAAATAATACGAAACCTCGCTCTATGATTTGAAGTTAAAATCTTCATATATGGTAAAATAGTGACTTTTTTCACGTTTTCTATGTAGTGTGATTTTACGTAAATATATTCGTTTTTAGCAATATTTCGATACTACTTCATGTAGTATCACGATATGTGATTTGGCCTTCAAATCTCAGAATGTCGCATAATATAGCATTTAAAGCACGTTTTCTTGCATTTTGTTTCGTACGAAAAATCATAGAATTTAGCAATATTTTGACGTTTATCATCCTCTTTTCCCTATGTGATTTAAACAAAATATCATCGTATTAGGCAATATTTAACCGTTTTTCCACGTTTTTGTGAATTTTCAGTTTATGGGTATTAATTCACTATATATACGTAAAAATGATGCAAACACATAATTGATTAGATAATAACCTTAAAAACTTCATTTTCAATCAACTATTTGTTTCTCGTTAAAATACTGAGTAAGAGATTGAAAAGGGGAGAAGTTCTGTTTTTATTGCATATATCGACGTTTCAGCCGGAATAGAGCGGTTTTCGTGTACATCTTCCATTAGTAATATAAACGGAAAATCAGGAACATATTAGTAAATTCTAATGAAAACACATTGATTTTTATCATTTGTATTGGAAACAACATTGTCATATGTCTTTTCTTGGATCTAAATAATACGAAACCTCGCTCTATGATTTGAAGTTAAAATCCTCATATATGGTAAAATAGTGACTTTTTTCACGTTTTCCATGTAGTTTGATAATACGTAAATATATTCATTTTTACCAATATTTCGATACTATTTCATGTAGTATCACGATATGTGATTTGGCTTTCAAATCTCAGAATGTCGCATAATATAGCATTTTAAGCAAGTTTTCTTGCATTTTGTTTCGTACGAAAAATCATCGAATTTAGCCATATTTTGACTATTATCATCCCCTTTTTCTCTATGTGATTTAAACAAAATATCATCGAATTAGGCAATATTTTGCCGTTTTTCCACGTTTTTGTGAATTTTCAGTTTATGGGTATTAATTCACTATATATACGTAAAAATGAAGCAAACACATAATTGATTAGATAATAACCTTAAAAACTTCATTTTCAATCAACTATTTGTTTCTCGTTAAAATACTGAGTAAGAGATTGAAAAGGGGAGAAGTTCTGTTTTTTATTGCATATATCGACGTTTTAGCCGGAATAGAGCGGTTTTCGTGTACATCTTCCATCGGTAATATAAACGGAAAATCAGGAACATTTTAGTTAATTCTAATGAAAACACATTAATTTTTATCATTTGTATTGGAAACAACATTGTCATATGTCTTTTCTTGGATCTAAATAATACGAAACCTCGCTCTATGATTTGAAGTTAAAATCCTCATATACGGTAAAATAGTGACTTTTTTCACGTTTTCCATGTAGTTTGATAATACGTAAATATATTCATTTTTACCAATATTTCGATACTACTTCATGTAGTATCACTATATGTGATTTGGCCTTCAAATCTCAGAATGTCGCATAATACAGCATTTTAAGCAAGTTTTTTTGCATTTTGTTTCGTACGAAAAATCATCGAATTTAGCAATATTTTGACGCTTATCATCCCCTTTTCCTCTATGTGATTTAAACAAAATATCATCGAATTAGGCAATATTTTGCCGTTTTTCCACGTTTTCGTAAATTTTCAGTTTATGGGTATTAATTCACAATATATACGATAAAAATGATGCAAACACATAATTGATTTTAAAAACCTTAAAAACTTCTTTTTCAATCAACTATTTGTTTCTCGTTAAAATACTGAGTAAGAAATTGAAAAGGGGAGAAGTTCTGTTTTTATTGCATATATCGACGTTTCAGCCGGAATAGAGCGGTTTTCGTGGTCATCTTCCATCAGTAATATAAGCGGAAAATCAGAAACATTTTAGTTAATTCTAATGAAAACACATTGATTTTTATCATTTGTATTGGAAACAACATTGTCATATGTCTTTTCTTGGATCTAAATAATACGAAACCTCGCTCTATGATATGAAGTTAAAATCCTCATATATGGTAAAATAGTGACTTTTTTCACGTTTTCCATGTAGTGTGATTTTACGTAAATATATTCGTTTTTACCAATATTTCGATACTACTTCATGTAGTATCACGATATGTGATTTGGCCTTCAAATCTCAGAATGTCGAATAATATAGCATTTTAAGCAAGTTTTCTTGCATTTTATTTCGTACGAAAAATCATCGAATTTACAATATTTTGACGCTTTTTCCTCTATGTGATTTGAACAAAATATCATCGTATTAGGCAATATTTAACCGTTTTACCACGTTTTTGTGAATTTTCAGTTTATGGGTATTAGTTCACTATATATACGTAAAAATGATGCAAACACATAATTGATTAGATAATAACCTTAAAAACTTCATTTTCAATCAACTATTTGTTTCTCGTTAAAATACTGAGTAAGAGATTGAAAAGGGGAGAAGTTCTGTTTTTATTGCATATATCGACGTTTCAGCCGGAATAGAGCGGTTTTCGTGTACATCTTCCATCGGTAATATAAACGGAAAATCAGGAACATTTTAGTTAATTCTAATGAAAACACATTGATTTTTATCATTTGTATTGGAAACAACATTGTCATATGTCTTTTCTTATATCTAAATAATACGAAACCTCGCTCTATGATTTGAAGTTAAAATCTTCATATATGGTAAAATAGTGACTTTTTTCACGTTTTCTATGTAGTGTGATTTTACGTAAATATATTCGTTTTTAGCAAAATTTCGATACTACTTCATGTAGTATCACGATATGTGATTTGGCCTTCAAATCTCAGAATGTCGCATAATATAGCATTTAAGCACGTTTTCTTGCATTTTGTTTCGTACGAAAAATCATCGAATTTAGCAATATTTTGACGTTTATCATCCTCTTTTCCTCTATGTGATTTAAACAAAATATCATCGTATTAGGCAATATTTAACCGTTTTTCCACGTTTTTGTGAATTTTCAGTTTATGGGTATTAATTCACTATATATACGTAAAAATGATGCAAACACATAATTGATTAGATAATAACCTTAAAAACTTCATTTTCAATCAACTATTTGTTTCTCGTTAAAATACTGAGTAAGAGATTGAAAAGGGGAGAAGTTCTGTTTTTATTGCATATATCGACGTTTCAGCCGGAATAGAGCGGTTTTCGTGTACATCTTCCATTAGTAATATAAACGGAAAATCAGGAACATTTTAGTAAATTCTAATGAAAACACATTGATTTTTATCATTTGTATTGGAAACAACATTGTCATATGTCTTTTCTTGGATCTAAATAATACGAAACCTCGCTCTATGATTTGAAGTTAAAATCCTCATATATGGTAAAATAGTGACTTTTTTCACGTTTTCCATGTAGTTTGATAATACGTAAATATATTCATTTTTACCAATATTTCGATACTATTTCATGTAGTATCACGATATGTGATTTGGCCTTCAAATCTCAGAATGTCGCATAATATAGCATTTTAAGCAAGTTTTCTTGCATTTTGTTTCGTACGAAAAATCAGCGAATTTAGCAATATTTTGACGATTATCATCCCCTTTTTCTCAATGTGATTTAAACAAAATATCATCGAATTAGGCAATATTTTGCCGTTTTTCCACGTTTTTGTGAATTTTCAGTTCATGGGTATTAATTCACTATATATACGTAAAAATGAAGCAAACACATAATTGATTAGATAATAACCTTAAAAACTTCATTTTCAATCAACTATTTGTTTCTCGTTAAAATACTGAGTAAGAGATTGAAAAGGGGAGAAGTTCTGTTTTTATTGCATATATCGACGTTTCAGCCGGAATAGAGCGGTTTTCGTGTACATCTTCCATCGGTAATATAAACGGAAAATCAGGAACATTTTAGTTAATTCTAATGAAAACACATTAATTTTTATCATTTGTATTGGAAACAACATTGTCATATGTCTTTTCTTGGATCTAAATAATACGAAACCTCGCTCTATGATTTGAAGTTAAAATCCTCATATACGGTAAAATAGTGACTTTTTTCACGTTTTCCATGTAGTTTGATAATACGTAAATATATTCATTTTTACCAATATTTCGATACTACTTCATGTAGTATCACTATATGTGATTTGGCCTTCAAATCTCAGAATGTCGCATAATACAGCATTTTAAGCAAGTTTTTTTGCATTTTGTTTCGTACGAAAAATCATCGAATTTAGCAATATTTTGACGCTTATCATCCCCTTTTCCTCTATGTGATTTAAACAAAATATCATCGAATTAGGCAATATTTTGCCGTTTTTCCACGTTTTCGTAAATTTTCAGTTTATGGGTATTAATTCACAATATATACGATAAAAATGATGCAAACACATAATTGATTTTAAAAACCTTAAAAACTTCTTTTTCAATCAACTATTTGTTTCTCGTTAAAATACTGAGTAAGAAATTGAAAAGGGGAGAAGTTCTGTTTTTATTGCATATATCGACGTTTCAGCCGGAATAGAGCGGTTTTCGTGGTCATCTTCCATCAGTAATATAAGCGGAAAATCAGAAACATTTTAGTTAATTCTAATGAAAACACATTGATTTTTATCATTTGTATTGGAAACAACATTGTCATATGTCTTTTCTTGGATCTAAATAATACGAAACCTCGCTCTATGATATGAAGTTAAAATCCTCATATATGGTAAAATAGTGACTTTTTTCACGTTTTCCATGTAGTGTGATTTTACGTAAATATATTCGTTTTTACCAATATTTCGATACTACTTCATGTAGTATCACGATATGTGATTTGGCCTTCAAATCTCAGAATGTCGCATAATATAGCATTTTAAGCAAATTTTCTTGCATTTTGTCTCGTACGAAAAATCATCGAATTTAGCAATATTTTGACGATTATCATCCCCTTTTTCTCTATGTGATTTAAACAAAATATCATCGAATTAGGCAATATTTTGCCGTTTTCCACGTTTTTGTGAATTTTCAGTTTATGGGTATTAATTCACTATATATACGTAAAAATGATGCAAACACATAATTGATTAGATAATAACCTTAAAAACTTCATTTTCAATCAACTATTTGTTTCTCGTTAAAATACTGAGTAAGAGATTGAAAAGGGGAGAAGTTCTGTTTTTATTGCATATATCGACGTTTCAGCCGGAATAGAGCGGTTTTCGTGTACATCTTCCATCGGTAATATAAACGGAAAATCAGGAACATTTTAGTTAATTCTAATGAAAACACATTAATTTTTATCATTTGTATTGGAAACAACATTGTCATATGTCTTTTCTTGGATCTAAATAATACGAAACCTCGCTCTATGATTTGAAGTTAAAATCCTCATATACGGTAAAATAGTGACTTTTTTCACGTTTTCCATGTAGTTTGATAATACGTAAATATATTCATTTTTACCAATATTTCGATACTACTTCATGTAGTATCACTATATGTGATTTGGCCTTCAAATCTCAGAATGTCGCATAATACAGCATTTTAAGCAAGTTTTTTTGCATTTTGTTTCGTACGAAAAATCATCGAATTTAGCAATATTTTGACGCTTATCATCCCCTTTTCCTCTATGTGATTTAAACAAAATATCATCGAATTAGGCAATATTTTGCCGTTTTTCCACGTTTTCGTAAATTTTCAGTTTATGGGTATTAATTCACAATATATACGATAAAAATGATGCAAACACATAATTGATTTTAAAAACCTTAAAAACTTCTTTTTCAATCAACTATTTGTTTCTCGTTAAAATACTGAGTAAGAAATTGAAAAGGGGAGAAGTTCTGTTTTTATTGCATATATCGACGTTTCAGCCGGAATAGAGCGGTTTTCGTGGTCATCTTCCATCAGTAATATAAGCGGAAAATCAGAAACATTTTAGTTAATTCTAATGAAAACACATTGATTTTTATCATTTGTATTGGAAACAACATTGTCATATGTCTTTTCTTGGATCTAAATAATACGAAACCTCGCTCTATGATATGAAGTTAAAATCCTCATATATGGTAAAATAGTGACTTTTTTCACGTTTTCCATGTAGTGTGATTTTACGTAAATATATTCGTTTTTACCAATATTTCGATACTACTTCATGTAGTATCACGATATGTGATTTGGCCTTCAAATCTCAGAATGTCGCATAATATAGCATTTTAAGCAAATTTTCTTGCATTTTGTCTCGTACGAAAAATCATCGAATTTAGCAATATTTTGACGATTATCATCCCCTTTTTCTCTATGTGATTTAAACAAAATATCATCGAATTAGGCAATATTTTGCCGTTTTCCACGTTTTTGTGAATTTTCAGTTTATGGGTATTAATTCACTATATATACGTAAAAATGATGCAAACACATAATTGATTAGATAATAACCTTAAAAACTTCATTTTCAATCAACTATTTGTTTCTCGTTAAAATACTGAGTAAGAGATTGAAAAGGGGAGTAGTTCTGTTTTTATTGCATATATCGACGTTTCAGCCGGAATAGAGCGGTTTTCGTGTACATCTTCCATCGGTAATATAAACGGAAAATCAGGAACATTTTAGTTAATTCTAATGAAAACACATTGATTTTTATCATTTGTGTTGGAAACAACATTGTCATATGTCTTTTCTTGGATCTAAATAATACGAAACCTCGCTCTATGATTTGAAGTTAAAATCTTCATATACGGTAAAATAGTGAATTTTCACGTTTTCCATGTAGTTTGATAATACGTAAATATATTCATTTTTACCAATATTTCGATACTATTTCATGTAGTATAACGATATGTGATTTGGCCTTCAAATCTCAGAATGTCGCATAATATAGCATTTTAAGCAAGTTTTCTTGCATTTTGTTTCGTACGAAAAATCATCGAATTTAGCAATATTTTGACGATTATCATCCCCTTTTTCTCTTTGTGATTTAAACAAAATATCATCGAATTAGGCAATATTTTGCCGTTTTCCACGTTTTTGTGAATTTTCAGTTTATAGGTATTAATTCACTATATATACGTAAAAATGATGCAAACACATAATTGATTAGATAATAACCTTAAAAACTTCATTTTCAATCAACTATTTGTTTCTCGTTAAAATACTGAGTAAGAGATTGAAAAGGGGAGAAGTTCTGTTTTTATTGCATATATCGACGTTTCAGCCGGAATAGAGCGGTTTTCGTGTACATCTTCCATCGGTAATATAAACGGAAAATCAGGAACATTTTAGTTAATTCTAATGAAAACACATTAATTTTTATCATTTGTATTGGAAACAACATTGTCATATGTCTTTTCTTGGATCTAAATAATACGAAACCTCGCTCTATGATTTGAAGTTAAAATCCTCATATTCGGTAAAATAGTGACTTTTTTCACGTTTTCCATGTAGTTTGATAATACGTAAATATATTCATTTTTACCAATATTTCGATACTACTTCATGTAGTATCACTATATGTGATTTGGCCTTCAAATCTCAGAATGTCGCATAATACAGCATTTTAAGCAAGTTTTTTTGCATTTTGTTTCGTACGAAAAATCATCGAATTTAGCAATATTTTGACGCTTATCATCCCCTTTTCCTCTATGTGATTTAAACAAAATATCATCGAATTAGGCAATATTTTGCCGTTTTTCCACGTTTTCGTAAATTTTCAGTTTATGGGTATTAATTCACAATATATACGATAAAAATGATGCAAACACATAATTGATTTTAAAAACCTTAAAAACTTCTTTTTCAATCAACTATTTGTTTCTCGTTAAAATACTGAGTAAGAAATTGAAAAGGGGAGAAGTTCTGTTTTTATTGCATATATCGACGTTTCAGCCGGAATAGAGCGGTTTTCGTGGTCATCTTCCATCAGTAATATAAGCGGAAAATCAGAAACATTTTAGTTAATTCTAATGAAAACACATTGATTTTTATCATTTGTATTGGAAACAACATTGTCATATGTCTTTTCTTGGATCTAAATAATACGAAACCTCGCTCTATGATATGAAGTTAAAATCCTCATATATGGTAAAATAGTGACTTTTTTCACGTTTTCCATGTAGTGTGATTTTACGTAAATATATTCGTTTTTACCAATATTTCGATACTACTTCATGTAGTATCACGATATGTGATTTGGCCTTCAAATCTCAGAATGTCGCATAATATAGCATTTTAAGCAAATTTTCTTGCATTTTGTTTCGTACGAAAAATCATCGAATTTAGCAATATTTTGACGATTATCATCCCCTTTTTCTCTATGTGATTTAAACAAAATATCATCGAATTAGGCAATATTTTGCCGTTTTCCACGTTTTTGTGAATTTTCAGTTTATGGGTATTAATTCACTATATATACGTAAAAATGATGCAAACACATAATTGATTAGATAATAACCTTAAAAACTTCATTTTCAATCAACTATTTGTTTCTCGTTAAAATACTGAGTAAGAGATTGAAAAGGGGAGTAGTTCTGTTTTTATTGCATATATCGACGTTTCAGCCGGAATAGAGCGGTTTTCGTGTACATCTTCCATCGGTAATATAAACGGAAAATCAGGAACATTTTAGTTAATTCTAATGAAAACACATTGATTTTTATCATTTGTATTGGAAACAACATTGTCATATGTCTTTTCTTGGATCTAAATAATACGAAACCTCGCTCTATGATTTGAAGTTAAAATCCTCATATACGGTAAAATAGTGACTTTTTTCACGTTTTCCATGTAGTTTGATAATACGTAAATATATTCATTTTTACCAATATTTCGATACTACTTCATGTAGTATCACTATATGTGATTTGGCCTTCAAATCTCAGAATGTCGCATAATACAGCATTTTAAGCAAGTTTTTTTGCATTTTGTTTCGTACGAAAAATCATCGAATTTAGCAATATTTTGACGCTTATCATCCCCTTTTCCTCTATGTGATTTAAACAAAATATCATCGAATTAGGCAATATTTTGCCGTTTTTCCACGTTTTCGTAAATTTTCAGTTTATGGGTATTAATTCACAATATATACGATAAAAATGATGCAAACACATAATTGATTTTAAAATCCTTAAAAACTTCTTTTTTCAATCAACTATTTGTTTCTCGTTAAAATACTGAGTAAGAAATTGAAAAGGGGAGAAGTTCTGTTTTTATTGCATATATCGACGTTTCAGCCGGAATAGAGCGGTTTTCGTGGTCATCTTCCATCAGTAATATAAGCGGAAAATCAGAAACATTTTAGTTAATTCTAATGAAAACACATTGATTTTTATCATTTGTATTGGAAACAACATTGTCATATGTCTTTTCTTGGATCTAAATAATACGAAACCTCGCTCTATGATATGAAGTTAAAATCCTCATATATGGTAAAATAGTGACTTTTTTCACGTTTTCCATGTAGTGTGATTTTTCGTAAATATATTCGTTTTTACCAATATTTCGATACTACTTCATGTAGTATCACGATATGTGATTTGGCCTTCAAATCTCAGAATGTCGAATAATATAGCATTTTAAGCAAGTTTTCTTGCATTTTATTTCGTACGAAAAATCATCGAATTTACAATATTTTGACGCTTTTTCCTCTATGTGATTTGAACAAAATATCATCGTATTAGGCAATATTTAACCGTTTTACCACGTTTTTGTGAATTTTCAGTTTATGGGTATTAGTTCACTATATATACGTAAAAATGATGCAAACACATAATTGATTAGATAATAACCTTAAAAACTTCATTTTCAATCAACTATTTGTTTCTCGTTAAAATACTGAGTAAGAGATTGAAAAGGGGAGAAGTTCTGTTTTTATTGCATATATCGACGTTTCAGCCGGAATAGAGCGGTTTTCGTGTACATCTTCCATCGGTAATATAAACGGAAAATCAGGAACATTTTAGTTAATTCTAATGAAAACACATTGATTTTTATCATTTGTATTGGAAACAACATTGTCATGTCTTTTCTTATATCTAAATAATACGAAACCTCGCTCTATGATTTGAAGTTAAAATCTTCATATATGGTAAAATAGTGACTTTTTTCACGTTTTCTATGTAGTGTGATTTTACGTAAATATATTCGTTTTTAGCAATATTTCGATACTACTTCATGTAGTATCACGATATGTGATTTGGCCTTCAAATCTCAGAATGTCGCATAATATAGCATTTAAAGCACGTTTTCTTGCATTTTGTTTCGTACGAAAAATCATAGAATTTAGCAATATTTTGACGTTTATCATCCTCTTTTCCTCTATGTGATTTAAACAAAATATCATCGTATTAGGCAATATTTAACCGTTTTTCCACGTTTTTGTGAATTTTCAGTTTATGGGTATTAATTCACTATATATACGTAAAATGATGCAAACACATAATTGATTAGATAATAACCTTAAAAACTTCTTTTTCAATCAACTATTTGTTTCTCGTTAAAATACTGAGTAAGAGATTGAAAAGGGGAGAAGTTCTGTTTTTATTGCATATATCGACGTTTCAGCCGGAATAGAGCGGTTTTCGTGTACATCTTCCATTAGTAATATAAACGGAAAATCAGGAACATATTAGTAAATTCTAATGAAAACACATTGATTTTTATCATTTGTATTGGAAACAACATTGTCATATGTCTTTTCTTGGATCTAAATAATACGAAACCTCGCTCTATGATTTGAAGTTAAAATCCTCATATATGGTAAAATAGTGACTTTTTTCACGTTTTCCATGTAGTTTGATAATACGTAAATATATTCATTTTTACCAATATTTCGATACTATTTCATGTAGTATCACGATATGTGATTTGGCTTTCAAATCTCAGAATGTCGCATAATATAGCATTTTAAGCAAGTTTTCTTGCATTTTGTTTCGTACGAAAAATCATCGAATTTAGCCATATTTTGACTATTATCATCCCCTTTTTCTCTATGTGATTTAAACAAAATATCATCGAATTAGGCAATATTTTGCCGTTTTTCCACGTTTTTGTGAATTTTCAGTTTATGGGTATTAATTCACTATATATACGTAAAAATGAAGCAAACACATAATTGATTAGATAATAACCTTAAAAACTTCATTTTCAATCAACTATTTGTTTCTCGTTAAAATACTGAGTAAGAGATTGAAAAGGGGAGAAGTTCTGTTTTTATTGCATATATCGACGTTTTAGCCGGAATAGAGCGGTTTTCGTGTACATCTTCCATCGGTAATATAAACGGAAAATCAGGAACATTTTAGTTAATTCTAATGAAAACACATTAATTTTTATCATTTGTATTGGAAACAACATTGTCATATGTCTTTTCTTGGATCTAAATAATACGAAACCTCGCTCTATGATTTGAAGTTAAAATCCTCATATACGGTAAAATAGTGACTTTTTTCACGTTTTCCATGTAGTTTGATAATACGTAAATATATTCATTTTTACCAATACATAATACAGCATTTTAAGCAAGTTTTTTTGCATTTTGTTTCGTACGAAAAATCATCGAATTTAGCAATATTTTGACGCTTATCATCCCCTTTTCCTCTATGTGATTTAAACAAAATATCATCGAATTAGGCAATATTTTGCCGTTTTTCCACGTTTTCGTAAATTTTCAGTTTATGGGTATTAATTCACAATATATACGATAAAAATGATGCAAACACATAATTGATTTTAAAAACCTTAAAAACTTCTTTTTCAATCAACTATTTGTTTCTCGTTAAAATACTGAGTAAGAAATTGAAAAGGGGAGAAGTTCTGTTTTTATTGCATATATCGACGTTTCAGCCGGAATAGAGCGGTTTTCGTGGTCATCTTCCATCAGTAATATAAGCGGAAAATCAGAAACATTTTAGTTAATTCTAATGAAAACACATTGATTTTTATCATTTGTATTGGAAACAACATTGTCATATGTCTTTTCTTGGATCTAAATAATACGAAACCTCGCTCTATGATATGAAGTTAAAATCCTCATATATGGTAAAATAGTGACTTTTTCACGTTTTCCATGTAGTGTGATTTTACGTAAATATATTCGTTTTTACCAATATTTCGATACTACTTCATGTAGTATCACGATATGTGATTTGGCCTTCAAATCTCAGAATGTCGAATAATATAGCATTTTAAGCAAGTTTTCTTGCATTTTATTTCGTACGAAAAATCATCGAATTTACAATATTTTGACGCTTTTTCCTCTATGTGATTTGAACAAAATATCATCGTATTAGGCAATATTTAACCGTTTTACCACGTTTTTGTGAATTTTCAGTTTATGGGTATTAGTTCACTATATATACGTAAAAATGATGCAAACACATAATTGATTAGATAATAACCTTAAAAACTTCATTTTCAATCAACTATTTGTTTCTCGTTAAAATACTGAGTAAGAGATTGAAAAGGGGAGAAGTTCTGTTTTTATTGCATATATCGACGTTTCAGCCGGAATAGAGCGGTTTTCGTGTACATCTTCCATCGGTAATATAAACGGAAAATCAGGAACATTTTAGTTAATTCTAATGAAAACACATTGATTTTTATCATTTGTATTGGAAACAACATATTCATATGTCTTTTCTTATATCTAAATAATACGAAACCTCGCTCTATGATTTGAAGTTAAAATCTTCATATATGGTAAAATAGTGACTTTTTTCACGTTTTCTATGTAGTGTGATTTTACGTAAATATATTCGTTTTTAGCAATATTTCGATACTACTTCATGTAGTATCACGATATGTGATTTGGCCTTCAAATCTCAGAATGTCGCATAATATAGCATTTAAAGCACGTTTTCTTGCATTTTGTTTCGTACGAAAAATCATAGAATTTAGCAATATTTTGACGCTTATCATCCTCTTTTCCTCTATGTGATTTAAACAAAATATCATCGTATTAGGCAATATTTAACCGTTTTTCCACGTTTTTGTGAATTTTCAGTTTATGGGTATTAATTCACTATATATACGTAAAAATGATGCAAACACATAATTGATTAGATAATAACCTTAAAAACTTCATTTTCAATCAACTATTTGTTTCTCGTTAAAATACTGAGTAAGAGATTGAAAAGGGGAGAAGTTCTGTTTTTATTGCATATATCGACGTTTCAGCCGGAATAGAGCGGTTTTCGTGTACATCTTCCATTAGTAATATAAACGGAAAATCAGGAACATATTAGTAAATTCTAATGAAAACACATTGATTTTTATCATTTGTATTGGAAACAACATTGTCATATGTCTTTTCTTGGATCTAAATAATACGAAACCTCGCTCTATGATTTGAAGTTAAAATCCTCATATATGGTAAAATAGTGACTTTTTCACGTTTTCCATGTAGTTTGATAATACGTAAATATATTCATTTTTACCAATATTTCGATACTATTTCATGTAGTATCACGATATGTGATTTGGCTTTCAAATCTCAGAATGTCGCATAATATAGCATTTTAAGCAAGTTTTCTTGCATTTTGTTTCGTACGAAAAATCATCGAATTTAGCCATATTTTGACTATTATCATCCCCTTTTTCTCTATGTGATTTAAACAAAATATCATCGAATTAGGCAATATTTTGCCGTTTTTCCACGTTTTTGTGAATTTTCACTTTATGGGTATTAATTCACTATATATACGTAAAAATGAAGCAAACACATAATTGATTAGATAATAACCTTAAAAACTTCATTTTCAATCAACTATTTGTTTCTCGTTAAAATACTGAGTAAGAGATTGAAAAGGGGAGAAGTTCTGTTTTTATTGCATATATCGACGTTTTAGCCGGAATAGAGCGGTTTTCGTGTACATCTTCCATCGGTAATATAAACGGAAAATCAGGAACATTTTAGTTAATTCTAATGAAAACACATTAATTTTTATCATTTGTATTGGAAACAACATTGTCATATGTCTTTTCTTGGATCTAAATAATACGAAACCTCGCTCTATGATTTGAAGTTAAAATCCTCATATACGGTAAAATAGTGACTTTTTTCACGTTTTCCATGTAGTTTGATAATACGTAAATATATTCATTTTTACCAATATTTCGATACTACTTCATGTAGTATCACTATATGTGATTTGGCCTTCAAATCTCAGAATGTCGCATAATACAGCATTTTAAGCAAGTTTTTTTGCATTTTGTTTCGTACGAAAAATCATCGAATTTAGCAATATTTTGACGCTTATCATCCCCTTTTCCTCTATGTGATTTAAACAAAATATCATCGAATTAGGCAATATTTTGCCGTTTTTCCACGTTTTCGTAAATTTTCAGTTTATGGGTATTAATTCACAATATATACGATAAAAATGATGCAAACACATAATTGATTTTAAAAACCTTAAAAACTTCTTTTTCAATCAACTATTTGTTTCTCGTTAAAATACTGAGTAAGAAATTGAAAAGGGGAGAAGTTCTGTTTTTATTGCATATATCGACGTTTCAGCCGGAATAGAGCGGTTTTCGTGGTCATCTTCCATCAGTAATATAAGCGGAAAATCAGAAACATTTTAGTTAATTCTAATGAAAACACATTGATTTTTATCATTTGTATTGGAAACAACATTGTCATATGTCTTTTCTTGGATCTAAATAATACGAAACCTCGCTCTATGATATGAAGTTAAAATCCTCATATATGGTAAAATAGTGACTTTTTTCACGTTTTCCATGTAGTGTGATTTTACGTAAATATATTCGTTTTTACCAATATTTCGATACTACTTCATGTAGTATCACGATATGTGATTTGGCCTTCAAATCTCAGAATGTCGAATAATATAGCATTTTAAGCAAGTTTTCTTGCATTTTATTTCGTACGAAAAATCATCGAATTTACAATATTTTGACGCTTTTTCCTCTATGTGATTTGAACAAAATATCATCGTATTAGGCAATATTTAACCGTTTTACTACGTTTTTGTGAATTTTCAGTTTATGGGTATTAGTTCACTATATATACGTAAAAATGATGCAAACACATAATTGATTAGATAATAACCTTAAAAACTTCATTTTCAATCAACTATTTGTTTCTCGTTAAAATACTGAGTAAGAGATTGAAAAGGGGAGAAGTTCTGTTTTTATTGCATATATCGACGTTTCAGCCGGAATAGAGCGGTTTTCGTGTACATCTTCCATCGGTAATATAAACGGAAAATCAGGAACATTTTAGTTAATTCTAATGAAAACACATTGATTTTTATCATTTGTATTGGAAACAACATTGTCATATGTCTTTTCTTATATCTAAATAATACGAAACCTCGCTCTATGATTTGAAGTTAAAATCTTCATATATGGTAAAATAGTGACTTTTTTCACGTTTTCTATGTAGTGTGATTTTACGTAAATATATTCGTTTTTAGCAAAATTTCGATACTACTTCATGTAGTATCACGATATGTGATTTGGCCTTCAAATCTCAGAATGTCGCATAATATAGCATTTAAGCACGTTTTCTTGCATTTTGTTTCGTACGAAAAATCATCGAATTTAGCAATATTTTGACGTTTATCATCCTCTTTTCCTCTATGTGATTTAAACAAAATATCATCGTATTAGGCAATATTTAACCGTTTTTCCACGTTTTTGTGAATTTTCAGTTTATGGGTATTAATTCACTATATATACGTAAAAATGATGCAAACACATAATTGATTAGATAATAACCTTAAAAACTTCATTTTCAATCAACTATTTGTTTCTCGTTAAAATACTGAGTAAGAGATTGAAAAGGGGAGAAGTTCTGTTTTTATTGCATATATCGACGTTTCAGCCGGAATAGAGCGGTTTTCGTGTACATCTTCCATTAGTAATATAAACGGAAAATCAGGAACATTTTAGTAAATTCTAATGAAAACACATTGATTTTTATCATTTGTATTGGAAACAACATTGTCATATGTCTTTTCTTGGATCTAAATAATACGAAACCTCGCTCTATGATTTGAAGTTAAAATCCTCATATATGGTAAAATAGTGACTTTTTTCACGTTTTCCATGTAGTTTGATAATACGTAAATATATTCATTTTTACCAATATTTCGATACTATTTCATGTAGTATCACGATATGTGATTTGGCCTTCAAATCTCAGAATGTCGCATAATATAGCATTTTAAGCAAGTTTTCTTGCATTTTGTTTCGTACGAAAAATCATCGAATTTAGCAATATTTTGACGATTATCATCCCCTTTTTCTCAATGTGATTTAAACAAAATATCATCGAATTAGGCAATATTTTGCCGTTTTTCCACGTTTTTGTGAATTTTCAGTTTATGGGTATTAATTCACTATATATACGTAAAAATGAAGCAAACACATAATTGATTAGATAATAACCTTAAAAACTTCATTTTCAATCAACTATTTGTTTCTCGTTAAAATACTGAGTAAGAGATTGAAAAGGGGAGAAGTTCTGTTTTTATTGCATATATCGACGTTTCAGCCGGAATAGAGCGGTTTTCGTGTACATCTTCCATCGGTAATATAAACGGAAAATCAGGAACATTTTAGTTAATTCTAATGAAAACACATTAATTTTTATCATTTGTATTGGAAACAACATTGTCATATGTCTTTTCTTGGATCTAAATAATACGAAACCTCGCTCTATGATTTGAAGTTAAAATCCTCATATACGGTAAAATAGTGACTTTTTTCACGTTTTCCATGTAGTTTGATAATACGTAAATATATTCATTTTTACCAATATTTCGATACTACTTCATGTAGTATCACTATATGTGATTTGGCCTTCAAATCTCAGAATGTCGCATAATACAGCATTTTAAGCAAGTTTTTTTGCATTTTGTTTCGTACGTAAAATCATCGAATTTAGCAATATTTTGACGCTTATCATCCCCTTTTCCTCTATGTGATTTAAACAAAATATCATCGAATTAGGCAATATTTTGCCGTTTTTCCACGTTTTCGTAAATTTTCAGTTTATGGGTATTAATTCACAATATATACGATAAAAATGATGCAAACACATAATTGATTTTAAAAACCTTAAAAACTTCTTTTTTAATCAACTATTTGTTTCTCGTTAAAATACTGAGTAAGAAATTGAAAAGGGGAGAAGTTCTGTTTTTATTGCATATATCGACGTTTCAGCCGGAATAGAGCGGTTTTCGTGGTCATCTTCCATCAGTAATATAAGCGGAAAATCAGAAACATTTTAGTTAATTCTAATGAAAACACATTGATTTTTATCATTTGTATTGGAAACAACATTGTCATATGTCTTTTCTTAGATCTAAATAATACGAAACCTCGCTCTATGATATGAAGTTAAAATCCTCATATATGGTAAAATAGTGACTTTTTTCACGTTTTCCATGTAGTGTGATTTTACGTAAATATATTCGTTTTTACCAATATTTCGATACTACTTCATGTAGTATCACGATATGTGATTTGGCCTTCAAATCTCAGAATGTCGCATAATATAGCATTTTAAGCAAATTTTCTTGCATTTTGTCTCGTACGAAAAATCATCGAATTTAGCAATATTTTGACGATTATCATCCCCTTTTTCTCTATGTGATTTAAACAAAATATCATCGAATTAGGCAATATTTTGCCGTTTTCCACGTTTTTGTGAATTTTCAGTTTATGGGTATTAATTCACTATATATACGTAAAAATGATGCAAACACATAATTGATTAGATAATAACCTTAAAAACTTCATTTTCAATCAACTATTTGTTTCTCGTTAAAATACTGAGTAAGAGATTAAAAAGGGGAGAAGTTCTGTTTTTATTGCATATATCGACGTTTCAGCCGGAATAGAGCGGTTTTCGTGTACATCTTCCATCGGTAATATAAACGGAAAATCAGGAACATTTTAGTTAATTCTAATGAAAACACATTGATTTTTATCATTTGTATTGGAAACAACATTGTCATATGTCTTTTCTTGGATCTAAATAATACGAAACCTCGCTCTATGATTTGAAGTTAAAATCCTCATATATGGTAAAATAGTGACTTTTTTCACGTTTTCCATGTAGTTTGATAATACGTAAATATATTCATTTTTACCAATATTTCGATACTATTTCATGTAGTATCACGATATGTGATTTGGCTTTCAAATCTCAGAATGTCGCATAATATAGCATTTTAAGCAAGTTTTCTTGCATTTTGTTTCGTACGAAAAATCATCGAATTTAGCCATATTTTGACTATTATCATCCCCTTTTTCTCTATGTGATTTAAACAAAATATCATCGAATTAGGCAATATTTTGCCGTTTTTCCACGTTTTTGTGAATTTTCAGTTTATGGGTATTAATTCACTATATATACGTAAAAATGAAGCAAACACATAATTGATTAGATAATAACCTTAAAAACTTCATTTTCAATCAACTATTTGTTTCTCGTTAAAATACTGAGTAAGAGATTGAAAAGGGGAGAAGTTCTGTTTTTATTGCATATATCGACGTTTTAGCCGGAATAGAGCGGTTTTCGTGTACATCTTCCATCGGTAATATAAACGGAAAATCAGGAACATTTTAGTTAATTCTAATGAAAACACATTAATTTTTATCATTTGTATTGGAAACAACATTGTCATATGTCTTTTCTTGGATCTAAATAATACGAAACCTCGCTCTATGATTTGAAGTTAAAATCCTCATATACGGTAAAATAGTGACTTTTTTCACGTTTTCCATGTAGTTTGATAATACGTAAATATATTCATTTTTACCAATACATAATACAGCATTTTAAGCAAGTTTTTTTGCATTTTGTTTCGTACGAAAAATCATCGAATTTAGCAATATTTTGACGCTTATCATCCCCTTTTCCTCTATGTGATTTAAACAAAATATCATCGAATTAGGCAATATTTTGCCGTTTTTCCACGTTTTCGTAAATTTTCAGTTTATGGGTATTAATTCACAATATATACGATAAAAATGATGCAAACACATAATTGATTTTAAAAACCTTAAAAACTTCTTTTTCAATCAACTATTTGTTTCTCGTTAAAATACTGAGTAAGAAATTGAAAAGGGGAGAAGTTCTGTTTTTATTGCATATATCGACGTTTCAGCCGGAATAGAGCGGTTTTCGTGGTCATCTTCCACCAGTAATATAAGCGGAAAATCAGAAACATTTTAGTTAATTCTAATGAAAACACATTGATTTTTATCATTTGTATTGGAAACAACATTGTCATATGTCTTTTCTTGGATCTAAATAATACGAAACCTCGCTCTATGATATGAAGTTAAAATCCTCATATATGGTAAAATAGTGACTTTTTTCACGTTTTCCATGTAGTGTGATTTTACGTAAATATATTCGTTTTTACCAATATTTCGATACTACTTCATGTAGTATCACGATATGTGATTTGGCCTTCAAATCTCAGAATGTCGAATAATATAGCATTTTAAGCAAGTTTTCTTGCATTTTATTTCGTACGAAAAATCATCGAATTTACAATATTTTGACGCTTTTTCCTCTATGTGATTTGAACAAAATATCATCGTATTAGGCAATATTTAACCGTTTTACCACGTTTTTGTGAATTTTCAGTTTATGGGTATTAGTTCACTATATATACGTAAAAATGATGCAAACACATAATTGATTAGATAATAACCTTAAAAACTTCATTTTCAATCAACTATTTGTTTCTCGTTAAAATACTGAGTAAGAGATTGAAAAGGGGAGAAGTTCTGTTTTTATTGCATATATCGACGTTTCAGCCGGAATAGAGCGGTTTTCGTGTACATCTTCCATCGGTAATATAAACGGAAAATCAGGAACATTTTAGTTAATTCTAATGAAAACACATTGATTTTTATCATTTGTATTGAAAACAACATATTCATATGTCTTTTCTTATATCTAAATAATACGAAACCTCGCTCTATGATTTGAAGTTAAAATCTTCATATATGGTAAAATAGTGACTTTTTTCACGTTTTCTATGTAGTGTGATTTTACGTAAATATATTCGTTTTTAGCAATATTTCGATACTACTTCATGTAGTATCACGATATGTGATTTGGCCTTCAAATCTCAGAATGTCGCATAATATAGCATTTAAAGCACGTTTTCTTGCATTTTGTTTCGTACGAAAAATCATAGAATTTAGCAATATTTTGACGCTTATCATCCTCTTTTCCTCTATGTGATTTAAACAAAATATCATCGTATTAGGCAATATTTAACCGTTTTTCCACGTTTTTGTGAATTTTCAGTTTATGGGTATTAATTCACTATATATACGTAAAAATGATGCAAACACATAATTGATTAGATAATAACCTTAAAAACTTCATTTTCAATCAACTATTTGTTTCTCGTTAAAATACTGAGTAAGAGATTGAAAAGGGGAGAAGTTCTGTTTTTATTGCATATATCGACGTTTCAGCCGGAATAGAGCGGTTTTCGTGTACATCTTCCATTAGTAATATAAACGGAAAATCAGGAACATATTAGTAAATTCTAATGAAAACACATTGATTTTTATCATTTGTATTGGAAACAACATTGTCATATGTCTTTTCTTGGATCTAAATAATACGAAACCTCGCTCTATGATTTGAAGTTAAAATCCTCATATATGGTAAAATAGTGACTTTTTTCACGTTTTCCATGTAGTTTGATAATACGTAAATATATTCATTTTTACCAATATTTCGATACTATTTCATGTAGTATCACGATATGTGATTTGGCCTTCAAATCTCAGAATGTCGCATAATATAGCATTTTAAGCAAGTTTTCTTGCATTTTGTTTCGTACGAAAAATCATCGAATTTAGCAATATTTTGACGATTATCATCCCCTTTTTCTCAATGTGATTTAAACAAAATATCATCGAATTAGGCAATATTTTGCCGTTTTTCCACGTTTTTGTGAATTTTCAGTTTATGGGTATTAATTCACTATATATACGTAAAAATGAAGCAAACACATAATTGATTAGATAATAACCTTAAAAACTTCATTTTCAATCAACTATTTGTTTCTCGTTAAAATACTGAGTAAGAGATTGAAAAGGGGAGAAGTTCTGTTTTTATTGCATATATCGACGTTTCAGCCGGAATAGAGCGGTTTTCGTGTACATCTTCCATCGGTAATATAAACGGAAAATCAGGAACATTTTAGTTAATTCTAATGAAAACACATTAATTTTTATCATTTGTATTGGAAACAACATTGTCATATGTCTTTTCTTGGATCTAAATAATACGAAACCTCGCTCTATGATTTGAAGTTAAAATCCTCATATACGGTAAAATAGTGACTTTTTTCACGTTTTCCATGTAGTTTGATAATACGTAAATATATTCATTTTTACCAATATTTCGATACTACTTCATGTAGTATCACTATATGTGATTTGGCCTTCAAATCTCAGAATGTCGCATAATACAGCATTTTAAGCAAGTTTTTTTGCATTTTGTTTCGTACGAAAAATCATCGAATTTAGCAATATTTTGACGCTTATCATCCCCTTTTCCTCTATGTGATTTAAACAAAATATCATCGAATTAGGCAATATTTTGCCGTTTTTCCACGTTTTCGTAAATTTTCAGTTTATGGGTATTAATTCACAATATATACGATAAAAATGATGCAAACACATAATTGATTTTAAAAACCTTAAAAACTTCTTTTTCAATCAACTATTTGTTTCTCGTTAAAATACTGAGTAAGAAATTGAAAAGGGGAGAAGTTCTGTTTTTATTGCATATATCGACGTTTCAGCCGGAATAGAGCGGTTTTCGTGGTCATCTTCCATCAGTAATATAAGCGGAAAATCAGAAACATTTTAGTTAATTCTAATGAAAACACATTGATTTTTATCATTTGTATTGGAAACAACATTGTCATATGTCTTTTCTTAGATCTAAATAATACGAAACCTCGCTCTATGATATGAAGTTAAAATCCTCATATATGGTAAAATAGTGACTTTTTTCACGTTTTCCATGTAGTGTGATTTTACGTAAATATATTCGTTTTTACCAATATTTCGATACTACTTCATGTAGTATCACGATATGTGATTTGGCCTTCAAATCTCAGAATGTCGCATAATATAGCATTTTAAGCAAATTTTCTTGCATTTTGTCTCGTACGAAAAATCATCGAATTTAGCAATATTTTGACGATTATCATCCCCTTTTTCTCTATGTGATTTAAACAAAATATCATCGAATTAGGCAATATTTTGCCGTTTTCCACGTTTTTGTGAATTTTCAGTTTATGGGTATTAATTCACTATATATACGTAAAAATGATGCAAACACATAATTGATTAGATAATAACCTTAAAAACTTCATTTTCAATCAACTATTTGTTTCTCGTTAAAATACTGAGTAAGAGATTAAAAAGGGGAGAAGTTCTGTTTTTATTGCATATATCGACGTTTCAGCCGGAATAGAGCGGTTTTCGTGTACATCTTCCATCGGTAATATAAACGGAAAATCAGGAACATTTTAGTTAATTCTAATGAAAACACATTAATTTTTATCATTTGTATTGGAAACAACATTGTCATATGTCTTTTCTTGGATCTAAATAATACGAAACCTCGCTCTATGATTTGAAGTTAAAATCCTCATATACGGTAAAATAGTGACTTTTTTCACGTTTTCCATGTAGTTTGATAATACGTAAATATATTCATTTTTACCAATATTTCGATACTACTTCATGTAGTATCACTATATGTGATTTGGCCTTCAAATCTCAGAATGTCGCATAATACAGCATTTTAAGCAAGTTTTTTTGCATTTTGTTTCGTACGAAAAATCATCGAATTTAGCAATATTTTGACGCTTATCATCCCCTTTTCCTCTATGTGATTTAAACAAAATATCATCGAATTAGGCAATATTTTGCCGTTTTTCCACGTTTTCGTAAATTTTCAGTTTATGGGTATTAATTCACAATATATACGATAAAAATTATGCAAACACATAATTGATTTTAAAAACCTTAAAAACTTCTTTTTCAATCAACTATTTGTTTCTCGTTAAAATACTGAGTAAGAAATTGAAAAGGGGAGAAGTTCTGTTTTTATTGCATATATCGACGTTTCAGCCGGAATAGAGCGGTTTTCGTGGTCATCTTCCATCAGTAATATAAGCGGAAAATCAGAAACATTTTAGTTAATTCTAATGAAAACACATTGATTTTTATCATTTGTATTGGAAACAACATTGTCATATGTCTTTTCTTGGATCTAAATAATACGAAACCTCGCTCTATGATATGAAGTTAAAATCCTCATATATGGTAAAATAGTGACTTTTTTCACGTTTTCCATGTAGTGTGATTTTACGTAAATATATTCGTTTTTACCAATATTTCGATACTACTTCATGTAGTATCACGATATGTGATTTGGCCTTCAAATCTCAGAATGTCGCATAATATAGCATTTTAAGCAAGTTTTCTTGCATTTTGTCTCGTACGAAAAATCATCGAATTTAGCAATATTTTGACGATTATCATCCCCTTTTTCTCTATGTGATTTAAACAAAATATCATCGAATTAGGCAATATTTTGCCGTTTTCCACGTTTTTGTGAATTTTCAGTTTATGGGTATTAATTCACTATATATACGTAAAAATGATGCAAACACATAATTGATTAGATAATAACCTTAAAAACTTCATTTTCAATCAACTATTTGTTTCTCGTTAAAATACTGAGTAAGAGATTGAAAAGGGGAGTAGTTCTGTTTTTATTGCATATATCGACGTTTCAGCCGGAATAGAGCGGTTTTCGTGTACATCTTCCATCGGTAATATAAACGGAAAATCAGGAACATTTTAGTTAATTCTAATGAAAACACATTGATTTTTATCATTTGTGTTGGAAACAACATTGTCATATGTCTTTTCTTGGATCTAAATAATACGAAACCTCGCTCTATGATTTGAAGTTAAAATCTTCATATACGGTAAAATAGTGAATTTTCACGTTTTCCATGTAGTTTGATAATACGTAAATATATTCATTTTTACCAATATTTCGATACTATTTCATGTAGTATAACGATATGTGATTTGGCCTTCAAATCTCAGAATGTCGCATAATATAGCATTTTAAGCAAGTTTTCTTGCATTTTGTTTCGTACGAAAAATCATCGAATTTAGCAATATTTTGACGATTATCATCCCCTTTTTCTCTTTGTGATTTAAACAAAATATCATCGAATTAGGCAATATTTTGCCGTTTTCCACGTTTTTGTGAATTTTCAGTTTATGGGTATTAATTCACTATATATACGTAAAAATGATGCAAACACATAATTGATTAGATAATAACCTTAAAAACTTCATTTTCAATCAACTATTTGTTTCTCGTTAAAATACTGAGTAAGAGATTGAAAAGGGGAGAAGTTCTGTTTTTATTGCATATATCGACGTTTCAGCCGGAATAGAGCGGTTTTCGTGTACATCTTCCATTAGTAATATAAACGGAAAATCAGGAACATTTTAGTAAATTCTAATGAAAACACATTGATTTTTATCATTTGTATTGGAAACAACATTGTCATATGTCTTTTCTTGGATCTAAATAATACGAAACCTCGCTCTATGATTTGAAGTTAAAATCCTCATATATGGTAAAATAGTGACTTTTTTCACGTTTTCCATGTAGTTTGATAATACGTAAATATATTCATTTTTACCAATATTTCGATACTATTTCATGTAGTATCACGATATGTGATTTGGCCTTCAAATCTCAGAATGTCGCATAATATAGCATTTTAAGCAAGTTTTCTTGCATTTTGTTTCGTACGAAAAATCATCGAATTTAGCAATATTTTGACGATTATCATCCCCTTTTTCTCAATGTGATTTAAACAAAATATCATCGAATTAGGCAATATTTTGCCGTTTTTCCACGTTTTTGTGAATTTTCAGTTTATGGGTATTAATTCACTATATATACGTAAAAATGAAGCAAACACATAATTGATTAGATAATAACCTTAAAAACTTCATTTTCAATCAACTATTTGTTTCTCGTTAAAATACTGAGTAAGAGATTGAAAAGGGGAGAAGTTCTGTTTTTATTGCATATATCGACGTTTCAGCCGGAATAGAGCAGTTTTCGTGTACATCTTCCATCGGTAATATAAACGGAAAATCAGGAACATTTTAGTTAATTCTAATGAAAACACATTAATTTTTATCATTTGTATTGGAAACAACATTGTCATATGTCTTTTCTTGGATCTAAATAATACGAAACCTCGCTCTATGATTTGAAGTTAAAATCCTCATATACGGTAAAATAGTGACTTTTTTCACGTTTTCCATGTAGTTTGATAATACGTAAATATATTCATTTTTACCAATATTTCGATACTACTTCATGTAGTATCACTATATGTGATTTGGCCTTCAAATCTCAGAATGTCGCATAATACAGCATTTTAAGCAAGTTTTTTTGCATTTTGTTTCGTACGAAAAATCATCGAATTTAGCAATATTTTGACGCTTATCATCCCCTTTTCCTCTATGTGATTTAAACAAAATATCATCGAATTAGGCAATATTTTGCCGTTTTTCCACGTTTTCGTAAATTTTCAGTTTATGGGTATTAATTCACAATATATACGATAAAAATGATGCAAACACATAATTGATTTTAAAAACCTTAAAAACTTCTTTTTCAATCAACTATTTGTTTCTCGTTAAAATACTGAGTAAGAAATTGAAAAGGGGAGAAGTTCTGTTTTTATTGCATATATCGACGTTTCAGCCGGAATAGAGCGGTTTTCGTGGTCATCTTCCATCAGTAATATAAGCGGAAAATCAGAAACATTTTAGTTAATTCTAATGAAAACACATTGATTTTTATCATTTGTATTGGAAACAACATTGTCATATGTCTTTTCTTAGATCTAAATAATACGAAACCTCGCTCTATGATATGAAGTTAAAATCCTCATATATGGTAAAATAGTGACTTTTTTCACGTTTTCCATGTAGTGTGATTTTACGTAAATATATTCGTTTTTACCAATATTTCGATACTACTTCATGTAGTATCACGATATGTGATTTGGCCTTCAAATCTCAGAATGTCGCATAATATAGCATTTTAAGCAAATTTTCTTGCATTTTGTCTCGTACGAAAAATCATCGAATTTAGCAATATTTTGACGATTATCATCCCCTTTTTCTCTATGTGATTTAAACAAAATATCATCGAATTAGGCAATATTTTGCCGTTTTCCACGTTTTTGTGAATTTTCAGTTTATGGGTATTAATTCACTATATATACGTAAAAATGATGCAAACACATAATTGATTAGATAATAACCTTAAAAACTTCATTTTCAATCAACTATTTGTTTCTCGTTAAAATACTGAGTAAGAGATTAAAAAGGGGAGAAGTTCTGTTTTTATTGCATATATCGACGTTTCAGCCGGAATAGAGCGGTTTTCGTGTACATCTTCCATCGGTAATATAAACGGAAAATCAGGAACATTTTAGTTAATTCTAATGAAAACACATTAATTTTTATCATTTGTATTGGAAACAACATTGTCATATGTCTTTTCTTGGATCTAAATAATACGAAACCTCGCTCTATGATTTGAAGTTAAAATCCTCATATACGGTAAAATAGTGACTTTTTTCACGTTTTCCATGTAGTTTGATAATACGTAAATATATTCATTTTTACCAATATTTCGATACTACTTCATGTAGTATCACTATATGTGATTTGGCCTTCAAATCTCAGAATGTCGCATAATACAGCATTTTAAGCAAGTTTTTTTGCATTTTGTTTCGTACGAAAAATCATCGAATTTAGCAATATTTTGACGCTTATCATCCCCTTTTCCTCTATGTGATTTAAACAAAATATCATCGAATTAGGCAATATTTTGCCGTTTTTCCACGTTTTCGTAAATTTTCAGTTTATGGGTATTAATTCACAATATATACGATAAAAATTATGCAAACACATAATTGATTTTAAAAACCTTAAAAACTTCTTTTTCAATCAACTATTTGTTTCTCGTTAAAATACTGAGTAAGAAATTGAAAAGGGGAGAAGTTCTGTTTTTATTGCATATATCGACGTTTCAGCCGGAATAGAGCGGTTTTCGTGGTCATCTTCCATCAGTAATATAAGCGGAAAATCAGAAACATTTTAGTTAATTCTAATGAAAACACATTGATTTTTATCATTTGTATTGGAAACAACATTGTCATATGTCTTTTCTTGGATCTAAATAATACGAAACCTCGCTCTATGATATGAAGTTAAAATCCTCATATATGGTAAAATAGTGACTTTTTTCACGTTTTCCATGTAGTGTGATTTTACGTAAATATATTCGTTTTTACCAATATTTCGATACTACTTCATGTAATATCACGATATGTGATTTGGCCTTCAAATCTCAGAATGTCGCATAATATAGCATTTTAAGCAAGTTTTCTTGCATTTTGTCTCGTACGAAAAATCATCGAATTTAGCAATATTTTGACGATTATCATCCCCTTTTTCTCTATGTGATTTAAACAAAATATCATCGAATTAGGCAATATTTTGCCGTTTTCCACGTTTTTGTGAATTTTCAGTTTATGGGTATTAATTCACTATATATACGTAAAAATGATGCAAACACATAATTGATTAGATAATAACCTTAAAAACTTCATTTTCAATCAACTATTTGTTTCTCGTTAAAATACTGAGTAAGAGATTGAAAAGGGGAGTAGTTCTGTTTTTATTGCATATATCGACGTTTCAGCCGGAATAGAGCGGTTTTCGTGTACATCTTCCATCGGTAATATAAACGGAAAATCAGGAACATTTTAGTTAATTCTAATGAAAACACATTGATTTTTATCATTTGTGTTGGAAACAACATTGTCATATGTCTTTTCTTGGATCTAAATAATACGAAACCTCGCTCTATGATTTGAAGTTAAAATCTTCATATACGGTAAAATAGTGAATTTTCACGTTTTCCATGTAGTTTGATAATACGTAAATATATTCATTTTTACCAATATTTCGATACTATTTCATGTAGTATAACGATATGTGATTTGGCCTTCAAATCTCAGAATGTCGCATAATATAGCATTTTAAGCAAGTTTTCTTGCATTTTGTTTCGTACGAAAAATCATCGAATTTAGCAATATTTTGACGATTATCATCCCCTTTTTCTCTTTGTGATTTAAACAAAATATCATCGAATTAGGCAATATTTTGCCGTTTTCCACGTTTTTGTGAATTTTCAGTTTATGGGTATTAATTCACTATATATACGTAAAAATGATGCAAACACATAATTGATTAGATAATAACCTTAAAAACTTCATTTTCAATCAACTATTTGTTTCTCGTTAAAATACTGAGTAAGAGATTGAAAAGGGGAGAAGTTCTGTTTTTATTGCATATATCGACGTTTCAGCCGGAATAGAGCGGTTTTCGTGTACATCTTCCATCGGTAATATAAACGGAAAATCAGGAACATTTTAGTTAATTCTAATGAAAACACATTAATTTTTATCATTTGTATTGGAAACAACATTGTCATATGTCTTTTCTTGGATCTAAATAATACGAAACCTCGCTCTATGATTTGAAGTTAAAATCCTCATATACGGTAAAATAGTGACTTTTTTCACGTTTTCCATGTAGTTTGATAATACGTAAATATATTCATTTTTACCAATATTTCGATACTACTTCATGTAGTATCACTATATGTGATTTGGCCTTCAAATCTCAGAATGTCGCATAATACAGCATTTTAAGCAAGTTTTTTTGCATTTTGTTTCGTACGAAAAATCATCGAATTTAGCAATATTTTGACGCTTATCATCCCCTTTTCCTCTATGTGATTTAAACAAAATATCATCGAATTAGGCAATATTTTGCCGTTTTTCCACGTTTTCGTAAATTTTCAGTTTATGGGTATTAATTCACAATATATACGATAAAAATGATGCAAACACATAATTGATTTTAAAAACCTTAAAAACTTCTTTTTCAATCAACTATTTGTTTCTCGTTAAAATACTGAGTAAGAAATTGAAAAGGGGAGAAGTTCTGTTTTTATTGCATATATCGACGTTTCAGCCGGAATAGAGCGGTTTTCGTGGTCATCTTCCATCAGTAATATAAGCGGAAAATCAGAAACATTTTAGTTAATTCTAATGAAAACACATTGATTTTTATCATTTGTATTGGAAACAACATTGTCATATGTCTTTTCTTAGATCTAAATAATACGAAACCTCGCTCTATGATATGAAGTTAAAATCCTCATATATGGTAAAATAGTGACTTTTTTCACGTTTTCCATGTAGTGTGATTTTACGTAAATATATTCGTTTTTACCAATATTTCGATACTACTTCATGTAGTATCACGATATGTGATTTGGCCTTCAAATCTCAGAATGTCGCATAATATAGCATTTTAAGCAAATTTTCTTGCATTTTGTCTCGTACGAAAAATCATCGAATTTAGCAATATTTTGACGATTATCATCCCCTTTTTCTCTATGTGATTTAAACAAAATATCATCGAATTAGGCAATATTTTGCCGTTTTCCACGTTTTTGTGAATTTTCAGTTTATGGGTATTAATTCACTATATATACGTAAAAATGATGCAAACACATAATTGATTAGATAATAACCTTAAAAACTTCATTTTCAATCAACTATTTGTTTCTCGTTAAAATACTGAGTAAGAGATTAAAAAGGGGAGAAGTTCTGTTTTTATTGCATATATCGACGTTTCAGCCGGAATAGAGCGGTTTTCGTGTACATCTTCCATCGGTAATATAAACGGAAAATCAGGAACATTTTAGTTAATTCTAATGAAAACACATTAATTTTTATCATTTGTATTGGAAACAACATTGTCATATGTCTTTTCTTGGATCTAAATAATACGAAACCTCGCTCTATGATTTGAAGTTAAAATCCTCATATACGGTAAAATAGTGACTTTTTTCACGTTTTCCATGTAGTTTGATAATACGTAAATATATTCATTTTTACCAATATTTCGATACTACTTCATGTAGTATCACTATATGTGATTTGGCCTTCAAATCTCAGAATGTCGCATAATACAGCATTTTAAGCAAGTTTTTTTGCATTTTGTTTCGTACGAAAAATCATCGAATTTAGCAATATTTTGACGCTTATCATCCCCTTTTCCTCTATGTGATTTAAACAAAATATCATCGAATTAGGCAATATTTTGCCGTTTTTCCACGTTTTCGTAAATTTTCAGTTTATGGGTATTAATTCACAATATATACGATAAAAATTATGCAAACACATAATTGATTTTAAAAACCTTAAAAACTTCTTTTTCAATCAACTATTTGTTTCTCGTTAAAATACTGAGTAAGAAATTGAAAAGGGGAGAAGTTCTGTTTTTATTGCATATATCGACGTTTCAGCCGGAATAGAGCGGTTTTCGTGGTCATCTTCCATCAGTAATATAAGCGGAAAATCAGAAACATTTTAGTTAATTCTAATGAAAACACATTGATTTTTATCATTTGTATTGGAAACAACATTGTCATATGTCTTTTCTTGGATCTAAATAATACGAAACCTCGCTCTATGATATGAAGTTAAAATCCTCATATATGGTAAAATAGTGACTTTTTTCACGTTTTCCATGTAGTGTGATTTTACGTAAATATATTCGTTTTTACCAATATTTCGATACTACTTCATGTAGTATCACGATATGTGATTTGGCCTTCAAATCTCAGAATGTCGCATAATATAGCATTTTAAGCAAATTTTCTTGCATTTTGTCTCGTACGAAAAATCATCGAATTTAGCAATATTTTGACGATTATCATCCCCTTTTTCTCTATGTGATTTAAACAAAATATCATCGAATTAGGCAATATTTTGCCGTTTTCCACGTTTTTGTGAATTTTCAGTTTATGGGTATTAATTCACTATATATACGGAAAAATGATGCAAACACATAATTGATTAGATAATAACCTTAAAAACTTCATTTTCAATCAACTATTTGTTTCTCGTTAAAATACTGAGTAAGAGATTAAAAAGGGGAGAAGTTCTGTTTTTATTGCATATATCGACGTTTCAGCCGGAATAGAGCGGTTTTCGTGTACATCTTCCATCGGTAATATAAACGGAAAATCAGGAACATTTTAGTTAATTCTAATGAAAACACATTAATTTTTATCATTTGTATTGGAAACAACATTGTCATATGTCTTTTCTTGGATCTAAATAATACGAAACCTCGCTCTATGATTTGAAGTTAAAATCCTCATATACGGTAAAATAGTGACTTTTTTCACGTTTTCCATGTAGTTTGATAATACGTAAATATATTCATTTTTACCAATATTTCGATACTACTTCATGTAGTATCACTATATGTGATTTGGCCTTCAAATCTCAGAATGTCGCATAATACAGCATTTTAAGCAAGTTTTTTTGCATTTTGTTTCGTACGAAAAATCATCGAATTTAGCAATATTTTGACGCTTATCATCCCCTTTTCCTCTATGTGATTTAAACAAAATATCATCGAATTAGGCAATATTTTGCCGTTTTTCCACGTTTTCGTAAATTTTCAGTTTATGGGTATTAATTCACAATATATACGATAAAAATTATGCAAACACATAATTGATTTTAAAAACCTTAAAAACTTCTTTTTCAATCAACTATTTGTTTCTCGTTAAAATACTGAGTAAGAAATTGAAAAGGGGAGAAGTTCTGTTTTTATTGCATATATCGACGTTTCAGCCGGAATAGAGCGGTTTTCGTGGTCATCTTCCATCAGTAATATAAGCGGAAAATCAGAAACATTTTAGTTAATTCTAATGAAAACACATTGATTTTTATCATTTGTATTGGAAACAACATTGTCATATGTCTTTTCTTGGATCTAAATAATACGAAACCTCGCTCTATGATATGAAGTTAAAATCCTCATATATGGTAAAATAGTGACTTTTTTCACGTTTTCCATGTAGTGTGATTTTACGTAAATATATTCGTTTTTACCAATATTTCGATACTACTTCATGTAGTATCACGATATGTGATTTGGCCTTCAAATCTCAGAATGTCGCATAATATAGCATTTTAAGCAAGTTTTCTTGCATTTTGTCTCGTACGAAAAATCATCGAATTTAGCAATATTTTGACGATTATCATCCCCTTTTTCTCTATGTGATTTAAACAAAATATCATCGAATTAGGCAATATTTTGCCGTTTTCCACGTTTTTGTGAATTTTCAGTTTATGGGTATTAATTCACTATATATACGTAAAAATGATGCAAACACATAATTGATTAGATAATAACCTTAAAAACTTCATTTTCAATCAACTATTTGTTTCTCGTTAAAATACTGAGTAAGAGATTGAAAAGGGGAGTAGTTCTGTTTTTATTGCATATATCGACGTTTCAGCCGGAATAGAGCGGTTTTCGTGTACATCTTCCATCGGTAATATAAACGGAAAATCAGGAACATTTTAGTTAATTCTAATGAAAACACATTGATTTTTATCATTTGTGTTGGAAACAACATTGTCATATGTCTTTTCTTGGATCTAAATAATACGAAACCTCGCTCTATGATTTGAAGTTAAAATCTTCATATACGGTAAAATAGTGAATTTTCACGTTTTCCATGTAGTTTGATAATACGTAAATATATTCATTTTTACCAATATTTCGATACTATTTCATGTAGTATAACGATATGTGATTTGGCCTTCAAATCTCAGAATGTCGCATAATATAGCATTTTAAGCAAGTTTTCTTGCATTTTGTTTCGTACGAAAAATCATCGAATTTAGCAATATTTTGACGATTATCATCCCCTTTTTCTCTTTGTGATTTAAACAAAATATCATCGAATTAGGCAATATTTTGCCGTTTTCCACGTTTTTGTGAATTTTCAGTTTATGGGTATTAATTCACTATATATACGTAAAAATGATGCAAACACATAATTGATTAGATAATAACCTTAAAAACTTCATTTTCAATCAACTATTTGTTTCTCGTTAAAATACTGAGTAAGAGATTGAAAAGGGGAGAAGTTCTGTTTTTATTGCATATATCGACGTTTCAGCCGGAATAGAGCGGTTTTCGTGTACATCTTCCATCGGTAATATAAACGGAAAATCAGGAACATTTTAGTTAATTCTAATGAAAACACATTAATTTTTATCATTTGTATTGGAAACAACATTGTCATATGTCTTTTCTTGGATCTAAATAATACGAAACCTCGCTCTATGATTTGAAGTTAAAATCCTCATATACGGTAAAATAGTGACTTTTTTCACGTTTTCCATGTAGTTTGATAATACGTAAATATATTCATTTTTACCAATATTTCGATACTACTTCATGTAGTATCACTATATGTGATTTGGCCTTCAAATCTCAGAATGTCGCATAATACAGCATTTTAAGCAAGTTTTTTTGCATTTTGTTTCGTACGAAAAATCATCGAATTTAGCAATATTTTGACGCTTATCATCCCCTTTTCCTCTATGTGATTTAAACAAAATATCATCGAATTAGGCAATATTTTGCCGTTTTTCCACGTTTTCGTAAATTTTCAGTTTATGGGTATTAATTCACAATATATACGATAAAAATGATGCAAACACATAATTGATTTTAAAAATCTTAAAAACTTCTTTTTCAATCAACTATTTGTTTCTCGTTAAAATACTGAGTAAGAAATTGAAAAGGGGAGAAGTTCTGTTTTTATTGCATATATCGACGTTTCAGCCGGAATAGAGCGGTTTTCGTGGTCATCTTCCATCAGTAATATAAGCGGAAAATCAGAAACATTTTAGTTAATTCTAATGAAAACACATTGATTTTTATCATTTGTATTGGAAACAACATTGTCATATGTCTTTTCTTGGATCTAAATAATACGAAACCTCGCTCTATGATATGAAGTTAAAATCCTCATATATGGTAAAATAGTGACTTTTTTCACGTTTTCCATGTAGTGTGATTTCACGTAAATATATTCGTTTTTACCAATATTTCGATACTACTTCATGTAGTATCACGATATGTGATTTGGCCTTCAAATCTCAGAATGTCGCATAATATAGCATTTTAAGCAAATTTTCTTGCATTTTGTCTCGTACGAAAAATCATCGAATTTAGCAATATTTTGACGATTATCATCCCCTTTTTCTCTATGTGATTTAAACAAAATATCATCGAATTAGGCAATATTTTGCCGTTTTCCACGTTTTTGTGAATTTTCAGTTTATGGGTATTAATTCACTTTATATACGTAAAAATGATGCAAACACATAATTGATTAGATAATAACCTTAAAAACTTCATTTTCAATCAACTATTTGTTTCTCGTTAAAATACTGAGTAAGAGATTGAAAAGGGGAGTAGTTCTGTTTTTATTGCATATATCGACGTTTCAGCCGGAATAGAGCGGTTTTCGTGTACATCTTCCATCGGTAATATAAACGGAAAATCAGGAACATTTTAGTTAATTCTAATGAAAACACATTGATTTTTATCATTTGTGTTGGAAACAACATTGTCATATGTCTTTTCTTGGATCTAAATAATACGAAACCTCGCTCTATGATTTGAAGTTAAAATCTTCATATACGGTAAAATAGTGAATTTTCACGTTTTCCATTTGTTTGATAATACGTAAATATATTCATTTTTACCAATATTTCGATACTATTTCATGTAGTATCACGATATGTGATTTGGCCTTCAAATCTCAGAATGTCGCATAATATAGCATTTTAAGCAAGTTTTCTTGCATTTTGTTTCGTACGAAAAATCATCGAATTTAGCAATATTTTGACGATTATCATCCCCTTTTTCTCTTTGTGATTTAAACAAAATATCATCGAATTAGGCAATATTTTGCCGTTTTTCCACGTTTTTGTGAATTTTCAGTTTATGGGTATTAATTCACTATATATACGTAAAAATGAAGCAAACACATAATTGATTAGATAATAACCTTAAAAACTTCATTTTCAATCAACTATTTGTTTCTCGTTAAAATACTGAGTAAGAGATTGAAAAGGGGAGAAGTTCTGTTTTTATTGCATATATCGACGTTTCAGCCGGAATAGAGCGGTTTTCGTGTACATCTTCCATCGGTAATATAAACGGAAAATCAGGAACATTTTAGTTAATTCTAATGAAAACACATTAATTTTTATCATTTGTATTGGAAACAACATTGTCATATGTCTTTTCTTGGATCTAAATAATACGAAACCTCGCTCTATGATTTGAAGTTAAAATCCTCATATACGGTAAAATAGTGACTTTTTTCACGTTTTCCATGTAGTTTGATAATACGTAAATATATTCATTTTTACCAATATTTCGATACTACTTCATGTAGTATCACTATATGTGATTTGGCCTTCAAATCTCAGAATGTCGCATAATACAGCATTTTAAGCAAGTTTTTTTGCATTTTGTTTCGTACGAAAAATCATCGAATTTAGCAATATTTTGACGCTTATCATCCCCTTTTCCTCTATGTGATTTAAACAAAATATCATCGAATTAGGCAATATTTTGCCGTTTTTCCACGTTTTCGTAAATTTTCAGTTTATGGGTATTAATTCACAATATATACGATAAAAATGATGCAAACACATAATTGATTTTAAAAACCTTAAAAACTTCTTTTTCAATCAACTATTTGTTTCTCGTTAAAATACTGAGTAAGAAATTGAAAAGGGGAGAAGTTCTGTTTTTATTGCATATATCGACGTTTCAGCCGGAATAGAGCGGTTTTCGTGGTCATCTTCCATCAGTAATATAAGCGGAAAATCAGAAACATTTTAGTTAATTCTAATGAAAACACATTGATTTTTATCATTTGTATTGGAAACAACATTGTCATATGTCTTTTCTTGGATCTAAATAATACGAAACCTCGCTCTATGATATGAAGTTAAAATCCTCATATATGGTAAAATAGTGACTTTTTTCACGTTTTCCATGTAGTGTGATTTTACGTAAATATATTCGTTTTTACCAATATTTCGATACTACTTCATGTAGTATCACGATATGTGATTTGGCCTTCAAATCTCAGAATGTCGCATAATATAGCATTTTAAGCAAATTTTCTTGCATTTTGTTTCGTACGAAAAATCATCGAATTTAGCAATATTTTGACGATTATCATCCCCTTTTTCTCTATGTGATTTAAACAAAATATCATCGAATTAGGCAATATTTTGCCGTTTTCCACGTTTTTGTGAATTTTCAGTTTATGGGTATTAATTCACTATATATACGTAAAAATGATGCAAACACATAATTGATTAGATAATAACCTTAAAAACTTCATTTTCAATCAACTATTTGTTTCTCGTTAAAATACTGAGTAAGAGATTGAAAAGGGGAGTAGTTCTGTTTTTATTGCATATATCGACGTTTCAGCCGGAATAGAGCGGTTTTCGTGTACATCTTCCATCGGTAATATAAACGGAAAATCAGGAACATTTTAGTTAATTCTAATGAAAACCCATTGATTTTTATCATTTGTATTGGAAACAACATTGTCATATGTCTTTTCTTGGATCTAAATAATACGAAACCTCGCTCTATGATTTGAAGTTAAAATCTTCATATATGGTAAAATAGTGACTTTTTTCACGTTTTCTATGTAGTGTGATTTTACGTAAATATATTCGTTTTTAGCAATATTTCGATACTACTTTATGTAGTATCACGATATGTAGTATTTATGTAGTATTTGGCCTTCAAATCTCAGAATGTCGCATAATATAGCATTTTAAGCACGTTTTCTTGCATTTTGTTTCGTACGAAAAATCATCGAATTTAGCAATATTTTGACGTTTATCATCCTCTTTTCCTCTATGTGATTTAAACAAAATATCATCGTATTAGGCAATATTTAACCGTTTTTCCACGTTTTTGTGAATTTTCAGTTTATTGGTATTAATTCACTATATATACGTAAAAATGATGCAAACACATAATTGATTAGATAATAACCTTAAAAACTTCATTTTCAATCAACTATTTGTTTCTCGTTAAAATACTGAGTAAGAGATTGAAAAGGGGAGAAGTTCTGTTTTTATTGCATATATCGACGTTTCAGCCGGAATAGAGCGGTTTTCGTGTACATCTTCCATTAGTAATATAAACGGAAAATCAGGAACATTTTAGTAAATTCTAATGAAAACACATTGATTTTTATCATTTGTATTGGAAACAACACTTGTCATATGTCTTTTCTTGGATCTAAATAATACGAAACCTCGCTCTATGATTTGAAGTTAAAATCCTCATATATGGTAAAATAGTGAATTTTCACGTTTTCCATGTAGTTTGATAATACGTAAATATATTCATTTTTACCAATATTTCGATACTATTTCATGTAGTATCACGATATGTGATTTGGCCTTCAAATCTCAGAATGTCGCATAATATAGCATTTTAAGCAAGTTTTCTTGCATTTTGTTTCGTACGAAAAATCATCGAATTTAGCAATATTTTGACGATTATCATCCCCTTTTTCTCTATGTGATTTAAACAAAATATCATCGAATTAGGCAATATTTTGCCGTTTTTCCACGTTTTTGTGAATTTTCAGTTTATGGGTATTAATTCACTATATATACGTAAAAATGAAGCAAACACATAATTGATTAGATAATAACCTTAAAAACTTCATTTTCAATCAACTATTTGTTTCTCGTTAAAATACTGAGTAAGAGATTGAAAAGGGGAGAAGTTCTGTTTTTATTGCATATATCGACGTTTCAGCCGGAATAGAGCGGTTTTCGTGTACATCTTCCATCGGTAATATAAACGGAAAATCAGGAACATTTTAGTTAATTCTAATGAAAACACATTAATTTTTATCATTTGTATTGGAAACAACATTGTCATATGTCTTTTCTTGGATCTAAATAATACGAAACCTCGCTCTATGATTTGAAGTTAAAATCCTCATATACGGTAAAATAGTGACTTTTTTCACGTTTTCCATGTAGTTTGATAATACGTAAATATATTCATTTTTACCAATATTTCGATACTACTTCATGTAGTATCACTATATGTGATTTGGCCTTCAAATCTCAGAATGTCGCATAATACAGCATTTTAAGCAAGTTTTTTGCATTTTGTTTCGTACGAAAAATCATCGAATTTAGCAATATTTTGACGCTTATCATCCCCTTTTCCTCTATGTGATTTAAACAAAATATCATCGAATTAGGCAATATTTTGCCGTTTTTCCACGTTTTCGTAAATTTTCAGTTTATGGGTATTAATTCACAATATATACGATAAAAATGATGCAAACACATAATTGATTTTAAAATACCTTAAAAACTTCTTTTTCAATCAACTATTTGTTTCTCGTTAAAATACTGAGTAAGAAATTGAAAAGGGGAGAAGTTCTGTTTTTATTGCATATATCGACGTTTCAGCCGGAATAGAGCGGTTTTCGTGGTACATCTTCCATCAGTAATATAAGCGGAAAATCAGAAACATTTTAGTTAATTCTAATGAAAACACATTGATTTTTATCATTTGTATTGGAAACAACATTGTCATATGTCTTTTCTTGGATCTAAATAATACGAAACCTCGCTCTATGATATTGAAGTTAAAATCTTCATATATGGTAAAATAGTGACTTTTTTCACGTTTTCTATGTAGTGTGATTTTACGTAAATATATTCGTTTTTAGCAATATTTCGATACTACTTCATGTAGTATCACGATATGTGATTTGGCCTTCAAATCTCAGAATGTCGCATAATATAGCATTTTAAGCACGTTTTCTTGCATTTTGTTTCGTACGAAAAATCATCGAATTTAGCAATATTTTGACGTTTATCATCCTCTTTTCCTCTATGTGATTTAAACAAAATATCATCGTATTAGGCAATATTTAACCGTTTTTCCACGTTTTTGTGAATTTTCAGTTTATGGGTATTAATTCACTATATATACGTAAAAATGATGCAAACACATAATTGATTAGATAATAACCTTAAAAACTTCATTTTCAATCAACTATTTGTTTCTCGTTAAAATACTGAGTAAGAGATTGAAAAGGGGAGTAGTTCTGTTTTTATTGCATATATCGACGTTTCAGCCGGAATAGAGCGGTTTTCGTGTACATCTTCCATTAGTAATATAAACGGAAAATCAGGAACATTTTAGTAATTCTAATGAAAACACATTGATTTTTATCATTTGTATTGGAAACAACATTGTGATATGTCTTTTCTTGGATCTAAATAATACGAAACCTCGCTCTATGATTTGAAGTTAAAATCCTCATATATGGTAAAATAGTGAATTTTCACGTTTTCCATGTAGTTTGATAATACGTAAATATATTCATTTTTACCAATATTTCGATACTATTTCATGTAGTATCACGATATGTGATTTGGCCTTCAAATCTCAGAATGTCGCATAATATAGCATTTTAAGCAGGTTTTCTTGCATTTTGTTTCGTACGAAAAATCATCGAATTTAGCAATATTTTGACGATTATCATCCCCTTTTTCTCTATGTGATTTAAACAAAATATAATCGAATTAGGCAATATTTTGCCGTTTTTCCACGTTTTTGTGAATTTTCAGTTTATGGGTATTAATTCACTATATATACGTAAAAATGAAGCAAACACATAATTGATTAGATAATAACCTTATAAACTTCATTTTCAATCAACTATTTGTTTCTCGTTAAAATACTGAGTAAGAGATTGAAAAGGGGAGAAGTTCTGTTTTTATTGCATATATCGACGTTTCAGCCGGAATAGAGCGGTTTTCGTGTACATCTTCCATCGGTAATATAAACGGAAAATCAGGAACATTTTAGTTAATTCTAATGAAAACACATTGATTTTTATCATTTGTATTGGAAACAACATTGTCATATGTCTTTTCTTGGATCTAAATAATACGAAACCTCGCTCTATGATTTGAAGTTAAAATCCTCATATACGGTAAAATAGTGACTTTTTTCACGTTTTCCATGTAGTTTGATAATACGTAAATATATTCATTTTTACCAATATTTCGATACTACTTCATGTAGTATCACTATATGTGATTTGGCCTTCAAATCTCAGAATGTCGCATAATACAGCATTTTAAGCAAGTTTTTTTGCATTTTGTTTCGTACGAAAAATCATCGAATTTAGCAATATTTTGACGCTTATCATCCCCTTTTCCTCTATGTGATTTAAACAAAATATCATCGAATTAGGCAATATTTTGCCGTTTTTCCACGTTTTCGTAAATTTTCAGTTTATGGGTATTAATTCACAATATATACGATAAAAATGATGCAAACACATAATTGATTTTAAAAACCTTAAAAACTTCTTTTTCAATCAACTATTTGTTTCTCGTTAAAATACTGAGTAAGAAATTGAAAAGGGGAGAAGTTCTGTTTTTATTGCATATATCGACGTTTCAGCCGGAATAGAGCGGTTTTCGTGGTCATCTTCCATCAGTAATATAAGCGGAAAATCAGAAACATTTTAGTTAATTCTAATGAAAACATATTGATTTTTATCATTTGTATTGGAAACAACATTGTCATATGTCTTTTCTTGGATCTAAATAATACGAAACCTCGCTCTATGATATGAAGTTAAAATCCTCATATATGGTAAAATAGTGACTTTTTTCACGTTTTCCATGTAGTGTGATTTTACGTAAATATATTCGTTTTTACCAATATTTCGATACTACTTCATGTAGTATCACGATATGTGATTTGGCCTTCAAATCTCAGAATGTCGCATAATATAGCATTTTAAGCAAATTTTCTTGCATTTTGTTTCGTACGAAAAATCATCGAATTTAGCAATATTTTGACGATTATCATCCCCTTTTTCTCTATGTGATTTAAACAAAATATCATCGAATTAGGCAATATTTTGCCGTTTTCCACGTTTTTGTGAATTTTCAGTTTATGGGTATTAATTCACTATATATACGTAAAAATGATGCAAACACATAATTGATTAGATAATAACCTTAAAAACTTCATTTTCAATCAACTATTTGTTTCTCGTTAAAATACTGAGTAAGAGATTGAAAAGGGGAGTAGTTCTGTTTTTATTGCATATATCGACGTTTCAGCCGGAATAGAGCGGTTTTCGTGTACATCTTCCATCGGTAATATAAACGGAAAATCAGGAACATTTTAGTTAATTCTAATGAAAACACATTGATTTTTATCATTTGTATTGGAAACAACATTGTCATATGTCTTTTCTTGGATCTAAATAATACGAAACCTCGCTCTATGATTTGAAGTTAAAATCTTCATATATGGTAAAATAGTGACTTTTTCACGTTTTCTATGTAGTGTGATTTATACGTAAATATATTCGTTTTTAGCAATATTTCGATACTACTTCATGTAGTATCACGATATGTGATTTGGCCTTCAAATCTCAGAATGTCGCATAATATAGCATTTTAAGCACGTTTTCTTGCATTTTGTTTCGTACGAAAAATCATCGAATTTAGCAATATTTTGACGTTTATCATCCTCTTTTCCTCTATGTGATTTAAACAAAATATCATCGTATTAGGCAATATTTAACCGTTTTTCCACGTTTTTGTGAATTTTCAGTTTATGGGTATTAATTCACTATATATACGTAAAAATGATGCAAACACATAATTGATTAGATAATAACCTTAAAAACTTCATTTTCAATCAACTATTTGTTTCTCGTTAAAATACTGAGTAAGAGATTGAAAAGGGGAGAAGTTCTGTTTTTATTGCATATATCGACGTTTCAGCCGGAATAGAGCGGTTTTCGTGTACATCTTCCATTAGTAATATAAACGGAAAATCAGGAACATTTTAGTAAATTCTAATGAAAACACATTGATTTTTATCATTTGTATTGGAAACAACATTGTCATATGTCTTTTCTTGGATCTAAATAATACGAAACCTCGCTCTATGATTTGAAGTTAAAATCCTCATATATGGTAAAATAGTGAATTTTCACGTTTTCCATGTAGTTTGATAATACGTAAATATATTCATTTTTACCAATATTTCGATACTATTTCATGTAGTATCACGATATGTGATTTGGCCTTCAAATCTCAGAATGTCGCATAATATAGCATTTTAAGCAAGTTTTCTTGCATTTTGTTTCGTACGAAAAATCATCGAATTTAGCAATATTTTGACAATTATCATCCCCTTTTTCTCTATGTGATTTAAACAAAATATCATCGAATTATGCAATATTTTGCCGTTTTTCCACGTTTTTGTGAATTTTCAGTTTATGGGTATTAATTCACTATATATACGTAAAAATGAAGCAAACACATAATTGATTAGATAATAACCTTAAAAACTTCATTTTCAATCAACTATTTGTTTCTCGTTAAAATACTGAGTAAGAGATTGAAAAGGGGAGAAGTTCTGTTTTTATTGCATATATCGACGTTTCAGCCGGAATAGAGCGGTTTTCGTGTACATCTTCCATCGGTAATATAAACGGAAAATCAGGAACATTTTAGTTAATTCTAATGAAAACACATTAATTTTTATCATTTGTATTGGAAACAACATTGTCATATGTCTTTTCTTGGATCTAAATAATACGAAACCTCGCTCTATGATTTGAAGTTAAAATCCTCATATACGGTAAAATAGTGACTTTTTTCACGTTTTCCATGTAGTTTGATAATACGTAAATATATTCATTTTTACCAATATTTCGATACTACTTCATGTAGTATCACTATATGTGATTTGGCCTTCAAATCTCAGAATGTCGCATAATACAGCATTTTAAGCAAGTTTTTTTGCATTTTGTTTCGTACGAAAAATCATCGAATTTAGCAATATTTTGACGCTTATCATCCCCTTTTCCTCTATGTGATTTAAACAAAATATCATCGAATTAGGCAATATTTTGCCGTTTTTCCACGTTTTCGTAAATTTTCAGTTTATGGGTATTAATTCACAATATATACGATAAAAATGATGCAAACACATAATTGATTTTAAAAACCTTAAAAACTTCTTTTTCAATCAACTATTTGTTTCTCGTTAAAATACTGAGTAAGAAATTGAAAAGGGGAGAAGTTCTGTTTTTATTGCATATATCGACGTTTCAGCCGGAATAGAGCGGTTTTCGTGGTCATCTTCCATCAGTAATATAAGCGGAAAATCAGAAACATGTTAGTTAATTCTAATGAAAACACATTGATTTTTATCATTTGTATTGGAAACAACATTGTCATATGTCTTTTCTTGGATCTAAATAATACGAAACCTCGCTCTATGATATGAAGTTAAAATCCTCATATATGGTAAAATAGTGACTTTTTTCACGTTTTCCATGTAGTGTGATTTTACGTAAATATATTCGTTTTTACCAATATTTCGATACTACTTCATGTAGTATCACGATATGTGATTTGGCCTTCAAATCTCAGAATGTCGCATAATATAGCATTTTAAGCAAATTTTCTTGCATTTTGTTTCGTACGAAAAATCATCGAATTTAGCAATATTTTGACGATTATCATCCCCTTTTTCTCTATGTGATTTAAACAAAATATCATCGAATTAGGCAATATTTTGCCGTTTTCCACGTTTTTGTGAATTTTCAGTTTATGGGTATTAATTCACTATATATACGTAAAAATGATGCAAACACATAATTGATTAGATAATAACCTTAAAAACTTCATTTTCAATCAACTATTTGTTTCTCGTTAAAATACTGAGTAAGAGATTGAAAAGGGGAGTAGTTCTGTTTTTATTGCATATATCGACGTTTCAGCCGGAATAGAGCGGTTTTCGTGTACATCTTCCATCGGTAATATAAACGGAAAATCAGGAACATTTTAGTTAATTCTAATGAAAACACATTGATTTTTATCATTTGTATTGGAAACAACATTGTCATATGTCTTTTCTTGGATCTAAATAATACGAAACCTCGCTCTATGATTTGAAGTTAAAATCCTCATATATGGTAAAATAGTGAATTTTCACGTTTTCCATGTAGTTTGATAATACGTAAATATATTCATTTTTACCAATATTTCGATACTATTTCATGTAGTATCACGATATGTGATTTGGCCTTCAAATCTCAGAATGTCGCATAATATAGCATTTTAAGCAAGTTTTCTTGCATTTTGTTTCGTACGAAAAATCATCGAATTTAGCAATATTTTGACGATTATCATCCCCTTTTTCTCTATGTGATTTAAACAAAATATAATCGAATTAGGCAATATTTTGCCGTTTTTCCACGTTTTTGTGAATTTTCAGTTTATGGGTATTAATTCACTATATATACGTAAAAATGAAGCAAACACATAATTGATTAGATAATAACCTTATAAACTTCATTTTCAATCAACTATTTGTTTCTCGTTAAAATACTGAGTAAGAGATTGAAAAGGGGAGAAGTTCTGTTTTTATTGCATATATCGACGTTTCAGCCGGAATAGAGCGGTTTTCGTGTACATCTTCCATCGGTAATATAAACGGAAAATCAGGAACATTTTAGTTAATTCTAATGAAAACACATTAATTTTTATCATTTGTATTGGAAACAACATTGTCATATGTCTTTTCTTGGATCTAAATAATACGAAACCTCGCTCTATGATTTGAAGTTAAAATCCTCATATACGGTAAAATAGTGACTTTTTTCACGTTTTCCATGTAGTTTGATAATACGTAAATATATTCATTTTTACCAATATTTCGATACTACTTCATGTAGTATCACTATATGTGATTTGGCCTTCAAATCTCAGAATGTCGCATAATACAGCATTTTAAGCAAGTTTTTTTGCATTTTGTTTCGTACGAAAAATCATCGAATTTAGCAATATTTTGACGCTTATCATCCCCTTTTTCTCTATGTGATTTAAACAAAATATCATCGAATTAGGCAATATTTTGCCGTTTTTCCACGTTTTCGTAAATTTTCAGTTTATGGGTATTAATTCACAATATATACGATAAAAATGATGCAAACACATAATTGATTTTAAAAACCTTAAAAACTTCTTTTTCAATCAACTATTTGTTTCTCGTTAAAATACTGAGTAAGAAATTGAAAAGGGGAGAAGTTCTGTTTAACAGAACTTCTGTTAAACAAAATGCAAGAAAACATTTTCAAAACAAAATGCAAGAAAACTTGCTTAAAATGCTAAATTTGCGAAATTCTGAGATTTGAAAGCCAAATCACATATCGTGAGAAAACATGAAGAATTATCGAAATATTGGTATAAACGAATATATTTATGTACAATCACAATACATGAAAAACGTGAAAAAAATCGCTATATTACCAAATTTGAGAATTTTAACTTCAAATCATAAAGCGAGGTTTCTTATTATTTAGATCCTAGAAAAGACATATAATGATGTTGTTTCCAATACAAATGATAAAAATCAATGTGTTTTCATTAGAATTAACTAAAATGTTCATGATTTTCCGTTTATATTACCGATAGAAGATGTACACGTAAAACCGCTCTTGTCCGGCTGAAACGTCGATATATGCAATAAAAAATAACTTCTCCCCTTTTCAGTATCGTATTCAGTATTTTAACGAGAAACAAATAGTTGGTTGAAAAGGAAGTATTTAATGTTTTTTCTAGTCAATTATGTGTTTGCATCAATTTATCGTATATATAATGAATTAATACCAATAAACTGAAACTTCACAAAAACGTGGAAAAACGGCAAAATATTCGGCCTAATTCGATGATATTTTGCTAAAATCACTTAAAGGAAAAGGGGATATTTAACGTCAAAATATTGCTAAATTCGATGATTTTTAGTACAAAACAAAATGCAAGAAAACTTGCTTAAAATGCAAAATTTGCGAAATTCTGAGATTTGAAAGCCAAATCACATATCGTGAGAAAACATGAAGAATTATCGAAATATTGGTATAAACGAATATACTTACGTACAATCACAATACATGAAAAACGTGAAAAAATCGATATATTACCAAATTTGAGGATTTTAACTTCAAATCATAAAGCGAGGTTTCGTATTATTTAGATCCTAGAAAAGACATATAATGATGTTGTTTCCAATACAAATGATAAAAATCAATGTGTTTTAATTAGAATTAACTAAAATGTTCCTGATTTTCCGTTTATATTACCGATGGAAGATGTACACATAAAACCGCTCTAATCCTGCTGAAACGTCGATATATGCAATAAAAACCGAACTTCTCCCCCCTTTTCAATATTTTACTCAGTATTTTAACGAGAAACAAATAGTTGATTGAAAATGAAGTATTTAATGTTTTTTCTAGTCAATTATGTGTTTGCATCATTTTTATCGTATATATAATGAATTAATACCAATAAACTAAAAATTCACAAAAACGTGGAAAAAGGCAAAATATTGCCTAATTCGATGATATTTTGTTTAAATCACATAAAGGAAAAGGGGATGACAAACGTAAAAATATTGCTAAATTCGATGATTTTTACTAGAAATAAAAATGCAAGAAAACTTGCTTATAAATGAAAAATTGGCGAAATTCTGAGATTTGAAGGCCAAATCACATATCGTGAGAAAATATGAAGTAGTATCGAAATATTGGTAAAAACGAATACATATACGTAAAGTGACACTACATGAAAAACCTGAAAAAACTCTCTATATTACCAAATTTGAAGATTTTTACTTTAAATCATAAAGCGAGGTTTCGTATTTTTTAGATCCTAGAAAAGACATAAAAATGTTGTTTCCAATACAAATGATAAAAATCATTGTGTTTTCATTATGTGTTTTCCGTTTATATTACCGATTGAAGATGTACACGTAAAACCGCTCTAATCCGGCTGAAACGTCGATATATGCAATAAAAACATAATTTCTCGCTTTTTCAGTATCTTACTCAGTTTTTTAACGAGAAACAAATAGTTGATTGAAAATGAAGTATTTAAAGTTAATTTCTAATCAATTATGTGTTTGCATCATTTTTATCGTATATATAATGAATTAATAAGAATAAACTGATAATTCACAAAAACGTGAAAAACGGCAAAATATTGCCTAATTCGATGGTATTTTGTTTAAATCACACAAAGGAAAAGAGGATGATAAACGGCAAAATATTGCTAAATTCAATGATTTTTAGTACAAAACAAAGCGTAAGAAAACTTGCTTAAAAATGCAATATTATGCGAAATTCTCAGATTTAAAGCCAAGTCACATATCGTGAGAAAACATGAAGTATTATCGAAATATTTGTAAAACGAATATATTTACGTACAATCACACAACATGAAAAACGTGAAAAAAATCGCTATATAACCAAATTTGAGGATTTTAACTTCAAATCATAGAGCGAGGTTCCATATTATTTAGATCCTAGAAAAGACATATAAAGATGTCGTTTCCAATACAAAAGATAAAAATCAATGTGTTTTCATTAAAATACTCTAAAATGTTCCTGATTTTCCGATTTTATTACCGATGGAAGATGTACACGTAAAACCGGTCTAATCCAGCTGAAACGTCGATATATGCAATAAAAACAGAACTTCTCCCCTTTTCAATATCTTACTCAGTATTTTACCGAGAAACAAATAGTTCATTGAAAATGAAGTATTTGAGGTTATTTTCTAATCAATTATGTGTTTGCACAATTTTTATCGTATATTTAATGAATTAATACCAATAAACTGAAAATTCACAAAAACGTGGAAAAACTGCAAAATATTCGGCCTAATTCGATGATATTTTGCTAAAAACACTTAAAGGAAAAAGGGATATTTAACGTCTAAACATTGCTAAATTCGATGATTTTTAGTACAAAACAAAATGCAAGAAAACTTGCTTAAAAATGAATAATTTGCGAAATTCTGAGATTTGAAGGCCAAATCACATATCGTGAGAAAACATGAAGTAGTATCGTAATATTGGTAAAAACGAATGCATTTACGTAAAGTGACACTACATGAAAAACGTGAAAAAAGTATCTATATTACCAAATTTGAAGATTTTTACTTCAAATAATAGAGCGAGGTTTCGTATTTTATTAGATCCCAGAAAAGACATAAAAATGTTGTTTCCAATACAAATGATAAAAATCAATGTGTTTTCATTAGAATTAACTAAAATCTTACTGAATTTCCGTTTATATTACCAATGAACGATGTACACGTAAAACCGCTCTAATCCAGCTGAAACGTCGATATATGCAATAAAAACAACTTCTCCCCTTTTCAATATCTTACTCAGTATTTTACCGAGAAACAAATAGTTCATTGAAAATGAAGTATTTAAGGTTAATTTCTAATCAATTATGTGTTTGCATAATTTTTATCGTATATTTAATGAATTAATACCAATAAACTGAAAATTCACAAAAACGTGGAAAAACTGCAAAATATTCGGCCTAATTCGATGATATTTTGCTAAAAACACCTAAAGGAAAAGGGGATATTTAACGTCAAAATATTGCTAAATTCGATGGTTTTTAGTACAAAACAAAATGCAAGAAAACTTGATTAAAATGCAAAATTTGCGAAATTCTGAGATTTGAAAGCCAAATCACATATCGTGAGAAAACATGAAGAATTATCGAAATATTGGTATAAACGAATATATTTACGTACAATCACAATACATGAAAAACGTGAAAAAAATCGCTATATTACCAAATGTGAGAATTTTAACTTCAAATAATAAAGCGAGGTTCCATATTATTTAGATCCTAGAAAAGACATATAAAGATGTTGTTTCCAATACAAATGATAAAAATCAATATTTTTCATTTAAATACTCTAAAATGCTCCTGATTTTCTGTTTATATTAACGATGGAAGATGGAAGATGTACACTTAAAACCGCTCTAATCCAGCTGAAACGTCGATATATGTAATAAAAACCGAACTTCTCCCCCCTTTTCAATATCTTACTCAGTATTTTAACGAGAAACAAATAGTTGATTGAAAATGAAGTATTTAATGTTTTTTCTAGTCAATTATGTGTTTGCATCATTTTTATCGTATATATAATGAATTAATAAGAATAAACTGATAATTCACAAAAACGTGAAAAACGGCAAAATATTGCCTAATTCGATGGTATTTTGTTTAAATCACACAAAGGAAAAGAGGATGATAAACGGCAAAATATTGCTAAATTCAATGATTTTTAGTACAAAACAAAACTTAAGAAAACTTGCTTAAAAATGCAATATTACGCGAAATTCTCAGATTTAAAGCCAAGTCACATATCGTGAGAATACATGAAGTATTATCGAAATATTTGTATAACGAATATATTTACGTACAATCACACAACATGAAAAACGTGAAAAAAATCGCTATATAACCAAATTTGAGGATTTTAACTTCAAATCATAGAGCGAGGTTCCATATTATTTAGATCCTAGAAAAGACATATAAAGATGTTGTTTCCAATACAAATGATAAAAATCAATGTGTTTTCATTAAAATACTCTAAAATGTTCCTGATTTTCTGTTTATATTACCGATGGAAGCGTAAAGCGTGGACACGTAAAACCGCTCTAATCCAGCTGAAACGTCGATATATGCAATAAAAACAGAAATTCTCCCCTTTTTAATATCTTACTCAGTATTTTACCGAGAAACAAATATTTGATTGGAAATGAAGTATTTAAGGTTAATTTCTAATCAATTATGTGTTTGCATAATTTTTATCGTATATTTAATGAATTAATACGAATAAACTGAAAATTCACAAAAACGTGGAAAAACGACAAAATATTCGGCCTAATTCGATGATATTTTGCTAAAATCACTTAAAGGAAAAGAGGATATTAAACGTGAAAATATTGCTAAATTCGATGATTTTAGTACAAAACAAAATGCAAGAAAACTTGCTTAAAATTGAATAATTTGCGAAATTCTGAGATTTGAAGGCCAAATCACATATCGTGAGAAAACATGAAGTAGTATCGAAATATTGGTAAAAACGAATACATTTACGTAAAGTGACACTACATGAAAAACGTGAAAAAAGTCTCTATATTACCAAATTTTAAGATTTTTACTTCAAATATTAGAGCGAGGTTTCGTATTTTTTTAAATCCCAGAAAAGACATAAAAATGTTGTTTCCAATACAAATGATAAAAATCAATGTGTTTTCACTAGAATTAACTAAAATGTTCCTGAATTTCCGTTTATATTACCAATGAAAGATATACATGTAAAACCGCTCTAATCCAGCTGAAACGTCGATATATGCAATAAAAACAACTTCTCCCCTTTTCAATATCTTACTCAGTATTTTACCGAGAAACAAATAGTTCATTGAAAATGAAGTATTTAAGGTTAATTTCTAATCAATTATGTGTTTGCATAATTTTTATCGTATATTTAATGAATTAATACGAATAAACTGAAAATTCACAAAAACGTGGAAAAACGACAAAATATTCGGCCTAATTCGATGATATTTTGCTAAAATCACTTAAAGGAAAAGAGGATATTAAACGTGAAAATATTGCTAATTTCGATGATTTTTAGTACAAAACAAAATGCAAGAAAACTTGCTTAAAATGCAAAATTTGCGAAATTCTGAGATTTGAAAGCCAAATCACATATCGTGAGAAAACATGAAGAATTATCGAAATATTGGTATAAACGAATATACTTACGTACAATCAAAATACATGAAAAACGTGAAAAAAATCGCTATATTACCAAATTTGAGGATTTTAACTTCAAATCATAAAGCGAGGTTTCGTATTATTTAGATCCTAGAAAAGACATATAATGATGATGTTTCCAATACAAATGATAAAAATCAATGTGTTTTCATTAGAATTAACTAAAATGTTCCTGATTTTCCGTTTATATTACCGATGGAAGATGTACTCGTAAAACCGCTCTAATCCGGCTGAAACGTCGATATATGCAATAAAAACATAACTTCTCCCCTTTTCAATATCTTACTCAGTATTTTAACGAGAAACAAATAGTTGGTTGAAAATGAAGTATTTAATGTTTTTTCTAGTCAATTATGTGTTTGCATCATTTTTATCGTATATATAATGAATTATTACCAATAAACTGAAAATTCACAAGAACGTGGAAAACGGCAAAATATTGCCTAATTCAATGATATTTTGTTTAAATCACATAAAGGAAAAGATGATGACAAACGTCAAAATATTGCTAAATTCGATGATTTTTAGTACAAAACAAAATGCAAGAAAACTTGCTTAAAATTGAATAATTTGCGAAATTCTGAGATTTGAAGGCCAAATCACATATCGTGAGAAATCATGAAGTAGTATCGAAATATTGGTAAAAACGAATACATTTACGTAAAGTGACACTACATGAAAAACGTGAAAAAAGTCTCTATATTACCAAATTTTAAGATTTTTACTTCAAATAATAGAGCGAGGTTTCGTATTTTTTTAAATCCCAGAAAAGACATAAAAATGTTGTTTCCAATACAAATGATAAAAATCAATGTGTTTTCACTAGAATTAACTAAAATGTTCCTGAATTTCCGTTTATATTACCAATGAAAGATATACATGTAAAACCGCTCTAATCCAGCTGAAACGTCGATATATGCAATAAAAACAACTTCTCCCCTTTTCAATATCTTACTCAGTATTTTACCGAGAAACAAATAGTTCATTGAAAATGAAGTATTTAAGGTTAATTTCTAATCAATTATGTGTTTGCATAATTTTTATCGTATATTTAATGAATTAATACGAATAAACTGAAAATTCACAAAAACGTGGAAAAACGACAAAATATTCGGCCTAATTCGATGATATTTTGCTAAAATCACTTAAAGGAAAAGAGGATATTAAACGTGAAAATATTGCTAATTTCGATGATTTTTAGTACAAAACAAAATGCAAGAAAACTTGCTTAAAATGCAAAATTTGCGAAATTCTGAGATTTGAAAGCCAAATCACATATCGTGAGAAAACATGAAGAATTATCGAAATATTGGTATAAACGAATATACTTACGTACAATCAAAATACATGAAAAACGTGAAAAAAATCGCTATATTACCAAATTTGAGGATTTTAACTTCAAATCATAAAGCGAGGTTTCGTATTATTTAGATCCTAGAAAAGACATATAATGATGATGTTTCCAATACAAATGATAAAAATCAATGTGTTTTCATTAGAATTAACTAAAATGTTCCTGATTTTCCGTTTATATTACCGATGGAAGATGTACTCGTAAAACCGCTCTAATCCGGCTAAAACGTCGATATATGCAATAAAAACATAACTTCTCCCCTTTTCAATATCTTACTCAGTATTTTAACGAGAAACAAATAGTTGGTTGAAAATGAAGTATTTAATGTTTTTTCTAGTCAATTATGTGTTTGCATCATTTTTATCGTATATATAATGAATTATTACCAATAAACTGAAAATTCACAAGAACGTGGAAAACGGCAAAATATTGCCTAATTCAATGATATTTTGTTTAAATCACATAAAGGAAAAGATGATGACAAACGTCAAAATATTGCTAAATTCGATGATTTTTAGTACAAAACAAAATGCAAGAAAACTTGCTTAAAATTGAATAATTTGCGAAATTCTGAGATTTGAAGGCCAAATCACATATCGTGAGAAAACATGAAGTAGTATCGAAATATTGGTAAAAACGAATACATTTACGTAAAGTGACACTACATGAAAAACGTGAAAAAAGTCTCTATATTACCAAATTTTAAGATTTTTACTTCAAATAATAGAGCGAGGTTTCGTATTTTTTTAAATCCCAGAAAAGACATAAAAATGTTGTTTCAAATACAAATGATAAAAATCAATGTGTTTTCACTAGAATTACCTAAAATGTTCCTGAATTTCCGTTTATATTACCAATGAAAGATATACATGTAAAACCGCTCTAATCCAGCTGAAACGTCGATATATGCAATAAAAGTAACTTCTCCCCTTTTCAATATCTTACTCAGTATTTTACCGAGAAACAAATAGTTCATTGAAAATGAAGTATTTAAGGTTATTTTCTAATCAATTATGTGTTTGCATAATTTTTATCGTATATTTAATGAATAATTACCAATAAACTGAAAATTCACAAAAACGTGGAAAAACGGCAAAATATTCGGCCTAATTCGATGATATTTTGCTAAAATCACTTAAAGGAAAAGGGGATATTTAACGTCAAAATATTGCTAAATTCGAAGATTTTAGTACAAAACAAAATGCAAGAAAACTTGCTTAAAATGGAAAATTTGCGAAATTCTGAGATTTGAAAGCCAAATCACATATCGTGATAAAACATGAAGAGTTATCGTAATATTGGTATAAACGAATATATTTACGAACAATCACAATTCATGAAAAACGTGAAAAAATCGCTATATTACCAAATGTCAGGATTTTAACTTCAAATCATAGAGCGAGGTTCCATATTATTTAGATCCTTGAAAAGACATATAAAGATGTCGTTTCCAATACAAATGATTAAAATCAATGTGTTTTCATTAATATACTCTAAAATGTTCCTGATTTTCCGTTTTTATTACCGATGGAAGAGGTACACGTAAAACCGCTCTAATCCAGCTGAAACGTCGATATATGCAATAAAAACAGAACTTTTCCCCTTTTCAATATCTTACTCAGTATTTTACCGAGAAACAAATAGTTGATTGAAAATCAAGTATTTAAGGTTAATTTCTAATCACTTATGTGTTTGCATAATTTTTATCGTATATTTATTGACATAATACCAATAAACTGAAAATTCACAAAAACGTGGAAAACGGAAAATATTCGGCCTAATTCGATGATATTTTGCTAAAAACACCTAAAGGAAAAGGGGATATTTAACGTCAAAATATAGCTAAATTCGATGATTTTTAGTACAAAACAAAATGCAAGAAAACTTGCTTAAAATGCAAAATTTGCGAAATTCTGAGATTAGAAAGCCAAATCACATATCGTGAGAAAACATGAAGAGTTACCGTAATATTGGTATAAACGAATATATTTACGAACAATCACAATACATGAAAAACGTGAAAAAAATCGCTATATTACCAAATTTGAGGATTTTAACTTCAAATCATAAAGCGAGGTTTCGTATTATTTAGATCCTAGAAAAGACATATAATGATGATGTTTCCAATACAAATGATAAAAATCAATGTGTTTTCATTAGAATTAACTAAAATGTTCCTGATTTTCCGTTTATATTACCGATGGAAGATGTACTCGTAAAACCGCTCTAATCCGGCTGAAACGTCGATATATGCAATAAAAACATAACTTCTCCCCTTTTCAATATCTTACTCAGTATTTTAACGAGAAACAAATAGTTGGTTGAAAATGAAGTATTTAATGTTTTTTCTAGTCAATTATGTGTTTGCATCATTTTTATCGTATATATAATGAATTATTACCAATAAACTGAAAATTCACAAGAACGTGGAAAACGGCAAAATATTGCCTAATTCAATGATATTTTGTTTAAATCACATAAAGGAAAAGATGATGACAAACGTCAAAATATTGCTAAATTCGATGATTTTTAGTACAAAACAAAATGCAAGAAAACTTGCTTAAAATTGAATAATTAGCGAAATTCTGAGATTTGAAGGCCAAATCACATATCGTGAGAAAACATGAAGTAGTATCGAAATATTGGTAAAAACGAATACATTTACGTAAAGTGACACTACATGAAAAACGTGAAAAAAGTCTCTATATTACCAAATTTTAAGATTTTTACTTCAAATCGTAGAGCGAGGTTTCGTATTATTTAGATCCTAGAAAACACATATAAAGATGTTGTTTCCAATACAAATGATAAAAATCAATGTGTTTTCATAAGAATTAAGTAAAATGTTCCTGATTTTCCGTTTATATTACCAATGGAAGATGTACACGTAAAACCGCTCTAATCCAGCTGAAACGTCCATATATGCAATAAAAACAGAACTTCTCCCCTTTTCAATATCTTACTCAGTATTTTACTGAGAAACAATTAGTTCATTGGAAATGAAGTATTTAAGGTTATTTTCTAATCAATTATTTGTTTGCATAATTTTTATCGTATATTTAATAAATTAATACCAATAAACTGAAAATTCACAAAAACGTGAAAAAACGGCAAAATTTTCGGCCTAATTCGATGATATTTTGCTAAAATCACTTAAAGGAAAAGGGGATATTTAATGTCAAAATATTGCTAAATTCCATGATTTTTAGTACAAAACAAAATGCAAGAAAACTTGCTTAAAATGCAAAATTTGCAAAATTCTGAGATTTGAAAGCCTAATCACATATCGTGAGAAAACATGAAGAGTTATCGTAATATTGGTATTAACGAATATATTTACGTACAATCACAATACATGAAAAACGTGAAAAAAATCGCTATATTACCAAATTTGAGGATTTTAACTTCAAATCATCGAGCGAGGTTTCGTCTTATTTAGATCCTAGAAAAGACATATAAAAATGTTGTTTCCAATACAAATGATAAAAATCAATGTGTTTTCACTAGAATTAACTAAAATGTTCCTGAATTTCCGTTTATATTACCAATGAAAGATATACATGTAAAACCGCTCTAATCCAGCTGAAACGTCGATATATGCAATAAAAGTAACTTCTCCCCTTTTCAATATCTTACTCAGTATTTTACCGAGAAACAAATAGTTCATTGAAAATGAAGTATTTAAGGTTATTTTCTAATCAATTATGTGTTTGCATAATTTTTATCGTATATTTAATGAATAATTACCAATAAACTGAAAATTCACAAAAACGTGGAAAAACGGCAAAATATTCGGCCTAATTCGATGATATTTTGCTAAAATCACTTAAAGGAAAAGGGGATATTTAACGTCAAAATATTGCTAAATTTGAAGATTTTAGTACAAAACAAAATGCAAGAAAACTTGCTTAAAATGGAAAATTTGCGAAATTCTGAGATTTGAAAGCCAAATCACATATCGTGATAAAACATGAAGAGTTATCGTAATATTGGTATAAACGAATATATTTACGAACAATCACAATTCATGAAAAACGTGAAAAAATCGCTATATTACCAAATGTCAGGATTTTAACTTCAAATCATAGAGCGAGGTTCCATATTATTTAGATCCTTGAAAAGACATATAAAGATGTCGTTTCCAATACAAATGATTAAAATCAATGTGTTTTCATTAATATACTCTAAAATGTTCCTGATTTTCCGTTTTTATTACCGATGGAAGAGGTACACGTAAAACCGCTCTAATCCAGCTGAAACGTCGATATATGCAATAAAAACAGAACTTTTCCCCTTTTCAATATCTTACTCAGTATTTTACCGAGAAACAAATAGTTGATTGAAAATCAAGTATTCAAGGTTAATTTCTAATCACTTATGTGTTTGCATAATTTTTATCGTATATTTATTGACATAATACCAATAAACTGAAAATTCACAAAAACGTGGAAAACGGAAAATATTCGGCCTAATTCGATGATATTTTGCTAAAAACACCTAAAGGAAAAGGGGATATTTAACATCAAAATATAGCTAAATTCGATGATTTTTAGTACAAAACAAAATGCAAGAAAACTTGCTTAAAATGCAAAATTTGCGAAATTCTGAGATTAGAAAGCCAAATCACATATCGTGAGAAAACATGAAGAGTTACCGTAATATTGGTATAAACGAATATATTTACGAACAATCACAATACATGAAAAACGTGAAAAAAATCGCTATATTACCAAATGTGAGGATTTTAGCTTCAAATCATAAAGCGAGGTTCCATATTATTTAGATCCTAGAAAAGACCTATAAAGATGTTGTTTCCAATACAAATGATATAAATCAATGTTTTCATTAAAATATTTTAAAATGTTCCTAATTTTCTGTTTATATTACCGATGGAAGATGTACACGTAAAACCGCTCTAATCCAGCTGAAACGTCGATATATGCAATAAAAACAGAACTTCTCCCCTTTTCAATATCTTACTCAGTATTTTACCGAGAAACAAATAGTTGAATGGAAATGAAGTATTTAAGGTTAATTTCTAATCAATTATGTGTTTGCATAATTTTTATCGTATATTTAATGAATTAATACGAATAAACTGAAAATTCACAAAAACGTGGAAAAATGACAAAATATTCGGCCTAATTCGATGATATTTTGCTAAAATCACTTAAAGGAAAAGAGGATATTAAACGTGAAAATATTGCTAATTTCGATGATTTTTAGTGCAAAACAAAATGCAAGAAAACTTGCTTAAAATGCAAAATTTGCGAAATTCTGAGATTTGAAAGCCAAATCACATATCGTGAGAAAACATGAAGAATTATCGAAATATTGGTATAAACGAATATACTTACGTACAATCAAAATACATGAAATACGTGAAAAAAATCGCTATATTACCAAATTTGAGGATTTTAACTTCAAATCATAAAGCGAGGTTTCGTATTATTTAGATCCTAGAAAAGACATATAATGATGATGTTTCCAATACAAATGATAAAAATCAATGTGTTTTCATTAGAATTAACTAAAATGTTCCTGATTTTCCGTTTATATTACCGATGGAAGATGTACTCGTAAAACCGCTCTAATCCGGCTAAAACGTCGATATATGCAATAAAAACATAACTTCTCCCCTTTTCAATATCTTACTCAGTATTTTAACGAGAAACAAATAGTTGGTTGAAAATGAAGTATTTACTGTTTTTTCTAGTCAATTATGTGTTTGCATCATTTTTATCGTATATATAATGAATTATTACCAATAAACTGAAAATTCACAAGAACGTGGAAAACGGCAAAATATTGCCTAATTCAATGATATTTTGTTTAAATCACATAAAGGAAAAGGTGATGACAAACGTCAAAATATTGCTAAATTCGATGATTTTTAGTACAAAACAAAATGCAAGAAAACTTGCTTAAAATTGAATAATTTGCGAAATTCTGAGATTTGAAGGCCAAATCACATATCGTGAGAAAACATGAAGTAGTATCGAAATATTGGTAAAAACGAATACATTTACGTAAAGTGACACTACATGAAAAACGTGAAAAAAGTCTCTATATTACCAAATTTTAAGATTTTTACTTCAAATAATAGAGCGAGGTTTCGTATTTTTTTAAATCCCAGAAAAGACATAAAAATGTTGTTTCCAATACAAATGATAAAAATCAATGTGTTTTCACTAGAATTACCTAAAATGTTCCTGAATTTCCGTTTATATTACCAATGAAAGATATACATGTAAAACCGCTCTAATCCAGCTGAAACGTCGATATATGCAATAAAAGTAACTTCTCCCCTTTTCAATATCTTACTCAGTATTTTACCGAGAAACAAATAGTTCATTGAAAATGAAGTATTTAAGGTTATTTTCTAATCAATTATGTGTTTGCATAATTTTTATCGTATATTTAATGAATAATTACCAATAAACTGAAAATTCACAAAAACGTGGAAAAACGGCAAAATATTCGGCCTAATTCGATGATATTTTGCTAAAATCACTTAAAGGAAAAGGGGATATTTAACGTCAAAATATTGCTAAATTCGATGATTTTTAGTATAAAACCAAATGCAAGAAAACTTGCTTAAAATGGAAAATTTGCGAAATTCTGAGATTTGAAAGCCAAATCACATATCGTGATAAAACATGAAGAGTTATCGTAATATTGGTATAAACGAACATATTTACGAACAATCACAATTCATGAAAAACGTTAAAAAAATCGCTATATTACCAAATGTCAGGATTTTAACTTCAAATCATAGAGCGAGGTTCCATATTATTTAGATCCTTGAAAAGACATATAAAGATGTCGTTTCCAATACAAATGATAAAAATCAATGTGTTTTCATTAAAATACTCTAAAATGTTCCTGATTTTCCGTTTTTATTACCGATGGAAGAGGTACACGTAAAACCGCTCTAATCCAGCTGAAACGTCGATATATGCAATAAAAACAGAACTTCTCCCCTTTTCAATATCTAACTCAGTATTTTACCGAGAAACAAATAGTTGATTGAAAATGAAGTATTTAAGGTTAATTTCTAATCAATTATGTGTTTGCATAATTTTTATCGTATATTTAATGAATTAATACCAATAAACTGAAAATTCACAAAAACGTGGAAAAACGACAAAATATTCAGCCTAATTCGATGATATTTTGCTAAAATCACTTAAAGGAAAAGAGGATATTAAACGTGAAAAATATTGCTAATTTCGATGATTTTTAGTACAAAACAAAATGCAAGAAAACTTGCTTAAAATGCAAAATTTGCGAAATTCTGAGATTTGAAAGCCAAATCACATATCGTGAGAAAACATGAAGAATTATCGAAATATTGGTATAAACGAATATATTTACGTACAATCACAATACATGAAAAACGTGAAAAAAATCGCTATATTACCAAATTTGAGGATTTTAACTTCAAATCATAGAGCGAGGTTTCGTATTATTTAGATCCTAGAAAACACATATAAAGATGTTGTTTCCAATACAAATGATAAAAATCAATGTGTTTTCATAAGAATTAAGTAAAATGTTCCTGATTTTCCGTTTATATTACCAATGGAAGATGTACACGTAAAACCGCTCTAATCCAGCTGAAACGTCGATATATGCAATAAAAACAGAACTTCTCCCCTTTTCAATATCTTACTGAGTATTTTACCGAGAAATAAATAGTTGATTGAAAATGAAGTATTTAAGGTTAATTTCTAATCAATTATGTGTTTGCATAATTTTTATCGTAAATTTATTGGCATAATACCAATAAACTGAAAATTCACAAAAACGTGGAAAAACGGCAAAATATTCGGCCTAATTCGATGATATTTTGCTAAAAACACTTAAAGGAAAAGGGGATATTTAACGTCAAAATATTGCTAAATTCGATGATTTTTAGTACAAAACAAAATGCAAGAAAACTTGCTTAAAATGCAAAATTTGCTAAATTCTGAGATTTGAAAGCCAAATCACATATCGTGAGAAAACATATAGAATTATCGAAATATTGGTATAAACGAATATATTTACGTACAATCACAATACATGAAAAACGTGAAAAAAATCGCTGTTACCAAATGTGAGGATTTTAACTTCAAATCATAAAGCGAGGTTCCATATTATTTAGATCCTAGAAAAGACATATAAAGATGTTGTTTCCAATACAAATGATAAAAATCAATGTGTCTTCATTAAAATACTCTAAAATGTTCCTGATTTTCTGTTTATATTACCGATGGAAGATGTACACGTAAAACGGCTCTAATCCAGCTGAAACGTCGATATATGCAATAAAAACAGAACTTCTCCCCTTTTCAATATCTTACTCAGTATTTTACCGAGAAACAAATAGTTGATTGAAAATGAAGTATTTAAGGTTAATTTCTAATCAATTATGTGTTTGCATAATTTTTATCGTATATTTAATGAATTAATACCAATAAACTGAAAATTCACAAAAACGTGGAAAAACCACAAAATATTCAGCCTAATTAAATGATATTTTGCTAAAATCACTTAAAGGAAAAGAGGATATTAAACGTGAAAAATATTGCTAATTTCGATGATTTTTAGTACAAAACAAGATGCAAGAAAACTTGCTTAAAATGCAAAATTTGCGAAATTCTGAGATTTGAAAGCCAAATCACATACCGTGAGAAAACATGAAGAATTATCGAAATATTGGTATAAACGAATATATTTACGTACAATCACAATACACGAAAAACGTGAAAAAAATCGCTATATTACCAAATTTGAGGATTTTAACTTCAAATCGTAGAGCGAGGTTTCGTATTATTTAGATCCTAGAAAACACATATAAAGATGTTGTTTCCAATACAAATGATAAAAATCAATGTGTTTTCATAAGAATTAAGTAAAATGTTCCTGATTTTCCGTTTATATTACCAATGGAAGATGTACACGTAAAACCGCTCTAATCCAGCTGAAACGTCTATATATGCAATAAAAACAGAACTTCTCCCCTTTTCAATATCTTACTCAGTATTTTACTGAGAAACAATTAGTTCATTGGAAATGAAGTATTTAAGGTTATTTTCTAATCAATTATTTGTTTGCATAATTTTTATCGTATATTTAATAAATTAATACCAATAAACTGAAAATTCACAAAAACGTGAAAAAACGGCAAAATTTTCGGCCTAATTCGATGATATTTTGCTAAAATCACTTAAAGGAAAAGGGGATATTTAACGTCAAAATATTGCTAAATTCCATGATTTTTAGTAGAAAACAAAATGCAAGAAAACTTGCTTAAAATGCAAAATTTGCAAAATTCTGAGATTTGAAAGCCTGATCACATATCGTGAGAAAACATGAAGAGTTATCGTAATATTGGTATTAACGAATATATTTACGTACAATCACAATACATGAAAAACGTGAAAAAAATCGCTATATTACCAAATTTGAGGATTTTAACTTCAAATCATCGAGCGAGGTTTCGTCTTATTTAGATCCTAGAAAAGACATATAAAGATGTTGTTTCCAATACAAATGATAAAAATCAATGTGTTTTCATTAAAATACTCTAAAATGTTCCTGATATTCCGTTTATATTACCGATGGAAGATGTACACGTAAAACCGCTCTAATCCGGCTGAAACGTCAATATATGCAATAAAACCAGCACTTCTCCCCTTTTCAATATCTTACTCAGTATTTTAACGAGTAACAAATAGTTGATTGAAAATGAAGTATTTACTGTTTTTTCTAGTCAATTATGTGTTTGCATCATTTTTATCGTATATATAATGAATTAATAACAATAAACTGAAAATTCACAAAAACGTGGAAAACGGCAAAATATTGCCTAATTCGATGATATTTCGTTTAAATTACATAAAGGAAAAGATGACAACCGTCAAAATATTGCTAAATTCGATGATTTTTAGTACAAAACAAAATGCAAGAAAACTTGCTTAAAATGCTATATTATGCGACATTCTGAGATTTGAAGACCAAATCACATATCGTGATACTACATGAAGTAGTATCGAAATATTGGTAAAAACGAATACATTTACGTAAAGTGACACGACATGAAAAACGTGAAAAAAGTCTCTATATTACCAAATATGAAGATTTTTACTTCAAATCATAAAGAGAGGATTCGTATTTTTTTGATCCTAGAAAAGACATAAAAATGTTGTTTCCAATACAAATGATAAAAATCAATGTGTTTTCATTAGAATTAACTAAAATGTTCCTGATTTTCCGTTTATATTTCCGATTGAAGATGTACACGTAAAACCGCTCTAATCCGGCTGAAACGTCGATATATGCAATAAAAACATAACTTCTCGCTTTTTCAATATCTTACTCAGTTTTTTAACGAGAAACAAATAGTTGATTGAAAATGAAGTATTTAAAGTTAATTTTTTAATCAATTATGTGTTTGCATCATTTTTATCGTATATGAATTAATAAAAATTTACTGAAAATTCACAAAAACGTGAAAACGGCAAAATATTGCCTAATTCGATGGTATTTTGTTTAAATCACATAAAAGAAAAGAGGATGATAAACATCAAAATATTGCTAAATTCAATGATTTTTAGTACAAAACAAAACGTAAGAAAACTTGCTTAAAAATGCAATATTATGCGAAATTCTCTGATTTAAAGCCAAGTCACATATCGTGAGAAAACATGAAGTATTATCGAGTTATTGGTAAAAACGAATATATTTAAGTACAATCACACTACATGAAAAACGTGAAAAAACAGCTATATTACCAAATTTGAGGATTCTAACTTCAAATCATAAAGCGAGGTTCCATATTATTTAGATCCTAAAAAAGACATATAAAGATGTTGTTTCCAATACAAATGATAAAAATCAATGTGTTTTCATTAAAATACTCTAAAATGTTCCTGATTTTCCGTTTATATTACCGATGGAAGATGTACACGTAAAACCGCTCTAATCCAGATGAAACGTCGATATATGCAATAAAAACAGAACTTCTGCCCTTTTCAATATCTTTCTCAGTATTTTAACGAGAAAGAAATAGTTAATTGAAAATGAAGAATTTAAGGTTAACTTCTAATCAATTATGTGTTTGCATAATTTATATCGTATATTTAATGAATTAATACGAATAAACTGAAAATTCACAAAAACGTGGAAAAACTGCAAAATATTCGGCCTACTTCGATGATATTTTGCTAAAAACACTTAAAGGAAAATGGGATATTTAACGTCAAAATATTGCTAAATTCGATGATTTTTAGTACAAAACAAAATGCAAGAAAACTTGCTTAAAATGCAAAATTTGCGAAATTCTGAGATTTGAAAGCCATATCACATATCGTGAGAAAACATGAAGAATTATCGAAATATTGGTATAAACGAATATATTTACGTACAATCACAATACATGAAAAACGTGAAAAAATCGCTATGTTACGAAATATGAGGATTTTAACTTCAAATCATAAAGCGAGGTTCCATATTATTTCGATCCTAGAAAAGACATATAAAGATGTTGTTTCCAATACAAATGATAAAAATCAATGTGTTTTTATTAAAATACTCTAAAATGTTCCTGATTTTCTGTTTATATTACCGATGGAAGATGTACACGTAAAACCGCTCTAATCCAGCTGAAACGTCGATATATGCAATAAAAACAGAACTTCTCCCCTTTTCAATATCTTACTCAGTATTTTACTGAGAAACAAATAGTTCATTGAAAATGAAGTATTTAAGGTTATTTTCTAATCAATTATGTGTTTGCATAATTTTTATCGTATATTTAATGAATTAATACCAATAAACTGAAAATTCACAAAAACGTGTTAAAACTGCAAAATATTCGGCCTAATTCGATGATATTTTGCTAAAATCACTTAAAGGAAAAGGGGATATTTAACGTCAAATATTGCTAAATTCGATGATTTTTAGAACAAAACAAAATGAAAGAAAACATGCTTAAAATGCAAAATTTGCGAAATTCTGAGATTTGAAAGCCAAATCACATATCGTGAGAAAACATGAAGAGTTATCGTAATATTGGTATAAACGAATATATTTACGAATAATCACAATACATGAAAAACGTGAAAAAAATCGCTATATTACCAAATGTGAGGATTTTAACTTCAAATCATAAAGCGAGGTTCCATATTATTTAGATCAGAGAAAAGACATATAAAGATGTCGTTTCCAATACAAATGATAAAAATCAATGTGTTTTCCTTAAAATACTCTAAAATGTTCCTGATTTTCTGTTTTTATTACCGATGGAAGATGTACACGTAAAACCGCTCTAATCCAGCTGAAACGTCGATATATTCAATAAAAACAACTTCTCCCCGTTTCAATATCTTACTCAGTATTTTACCGAGAAACAAATAATTGGTTGAAAATGAAGTATTTAATGTTTTTTCTAGTCAATTATGTGTTTGCATCACTTTTATCGTATATATAATGAATTAATATCAATAAACTGAAAATTCAAAAGAACGTGGAAAACGGCAAAATATTGCCAAATTCGATGATATTTTGTTTAAATCACATAACGGAAAAGATGATGACAAACGTCAAAATATTGCTAAATTCGATGATTTTTAGTACAAAACAAAATGCAAGAAAACTTGCTTAAAAATAAATAATTTGCGAAATTCTGAGATTTGAAGGCCAAATCACATATCGTGAGAAAACATGAAGTAGTATCGAAATATTAGTAAAAACAAATACATTTACTTAAAGTGACACTACATGAAAAACGTGAAAAAAGTCTATATTAAGAAAATTTGAAGATTTTTACTTCAAATCATAGAGCGAGGTTTCGTATTTTTTTAAATCCTAAAAAAGACATAAAAATGTTGTTTCCAATACAAATGATAAAAATCAATGTGTTTTCATTAGAATTAACTAAAATCTTCCTGATTTTCCGTTTATATTACCAATGGAAGATGTACACGTAAAACCGCTCTAATCCAGCTGAAACGTCGATATATTCAATAAAAACAACTTCTCCCCGTTTCAATATCTTACTCAGTATTTTACCGAGAAACAAATAGTTCATTGAAAATGAAGTATTTAAGGTTATTTTCTAATCAATTATGTGTTTGCATAATTTTTATCGTATATTAAATGAATTAATACCAATAAACTGAAAATTCACAAAAACGTTGAAAAACTGCAAAATATTCGGCCTAATTCGATGATATTTTGCTAAAATCACTTTAAGGAAAAGGGGATAATTAACGTCAAAATATTGCTAAATTCGATGATTTTTAGAACAAAACAAAATGCAAGAAAACTTGCTTAAAATGCAAAATTTGCGAAATTCTGAGATTTGAAAGCCAAATCACATATTGTGAGAAAACATGAAGAGTTATCGTAATATTGGTATAAACAAATATATTTACGAATAATTACAATACATGAAAAACGTGAAAAAAATCGCTATATTACCAAATGTGAGGATTTTAACTTCAAATCATAAAGCGAGGTTCCATATTATTTAGATCCTAGAAAAGACATATAAAGATGTCGTTTCCAATACAAATGATAAAAATCAATGTGTTTTCCTTAAAATACTCTAAAATGTTCCTGATTTTCTGTTTTTATTACCGATGGAAGATGTACACGTAAAACCGCTCTAATCCAGCTGAAACGTCGATATATGCAATAAAAACAGAACATCTCCCCTTTTCAATATCTTACTCAGTATTTTACCGAGAAACAAATAGTTGATTGAAAATGAAGCATTTAAGGTTAATTTCTAATCAATTATGTGTTTGCATAATTTTTATCGTAAATTTATTGACATAATACCAATAAACTGAAAATTCACAAAAACGTGGAAAAACGGCAAAATATTCGTCCTAATTCGATGATATTTTGCTAAAAACATTTAAAGGAAAAGGGGATATTTAACGTCAAAATATTGCTAAATTCGATGATTTTTAGTACAAAACAAAATGCAAGAAAACTTGCTTAAATGCAAAATTTGCGAAATTCTGAGATTTGAAAGCCAAATCACATATCGTGAGAAAACATGAAGAATTATCGAAATATTGTTATAAACGAATTTATTTTCGTACAATCACAATACATGAAAAACGTGAAAAAAATCGCTGTTACCAAATGTGAGGATTTTAACTTCAAATCATAAAGCGAGGTTCCATATTATTTAGATCCTAGAAAAGACATATAAAGATGTAGTTTCCAATACAAATGATAAAAATCAATGAGTTTTCATTAAAATACTCTAAAATGTTCTTGATTTTCTGTTTATATTTCCGATGGAAGATGTACACGTAAAACCGCTCTAATCCAGCTGAAACGTCGATATATGCAATAAAAACAGAACTTCTCCCCTTTTCAATAACTTACTCAGTATTTTACCGAGAAACAAATAGTTGATTGAAAATGAAGTATTTAAGGGTAGTTTCTAATCAATTATGTATTTGCATAATTTTTATCGTATATTTAATGAATTAATACCAATAAACTGAAAATTCACAAAAACGTGGAAAAACGACAAAATATTCGGCCAAATTCGATGATATTTTGCTAAAATCACTTAGAGGAAAAGAGGATATTAAACGTGAAAATATTGCTAATTTCGATGATTTTTAGTACAAAACAAAATGCAAGAAAACTTGCTTAAAATGCAAAATTTGCGAAATTCTGAGATTTGAAAGCCAAATCGCATATCGTGAGAAAACATGAAGAATTATCGAAATATTGGTATAAACGAATATATTTACGAACAATCACAATACATGAAAAACGTGAAAAAATCGCTATATTACCAAATTTGAGGATTTTAACTTCAAATCATAAAGCGAGGTTTCATATTATTTAGATCCTAGAAAAGACATATAATGATGTTGTTTTCAATACAAATGATAAAAATCCATGTGTTTTCATTAGAATTAACTAAAATGTTCCTGATTTTCCGTTTATATTACCGATGGAAGATGTACACGTAAAACTGCTCTAATCCGGCTGAAACGTCGATATATGCAATAAAAATATAACTTCTCCCCTTTTCAATATCTTACTCAGTATTTTAACGAGAAACAAATAGTTGGTTGAAAATGAAGTATTTAATGTTTTTTCTAGTCAATTATGTATTTGCATCATTTTTATCGTATATATAATGAATTAATATCAATAAACTGAAAATTCAAAAGAACGTGAAAAACGGCAAAATATTGCCAAATTCGATATTTTGTTTAAATCACATAAAGGAAAAGATGATGACAAACGTCAAAATATTGCTAAATTCGATGATTTTTAGTACAAAACAAAATGCAAGAAAACTTGCTTAAAAATGAATAATTTGCGAAATTCTGAGATTTGAAGGCCAAATCACATATCGTGCGAAAACATGATGTAGTATCGAAATATTGGTAAAAACGAATCCATTTACGTAAAGTGACACTACATGAAAAACGTGAAAAAAGTCTCTATATTAAGAAAATTTGAAGATTTTTACTTCAAATCATAGAGAGAGGTTTCGTATTTTTTTAGATCCTAGAAAAGACATAAAAATGTTGTTTCCAATACAAATGATAAAAATCAATGTGTTTTCATTAGAATTAACTAAAATGTTCCCGATTTTCCGTTTATATTACCAATGGAAGATGTACACGTTAAACCGCTCTAATCCAGATGAAACGTCGATATATGCAATAAAACAGAACTTCTCCCCTTTTCAATATCTTACTCAGTATTTTACCGAGAAACAAATAGTTCATTGAAAATGAAGTATTTAAGGTTATTTTCTAATCAATTATGTGTTTGCATAATTTTTATCGTATATTTAATGAATTAATACCAATAAACTGAAAATTCACAAAAACGTGGAAAAACTGCAAAATATTCGGCCTAATTCGATGATATTTTGCTAAAATCACTTAAAGGAAAAGGGGATATTTAACGTCAAATATTGCTAAATTCGATGATTTTTAGAACAAAACAAAATGAAAGAAAACTTGCTTAAAATGCAAAATTTGCGAAATTCTGAGATTTGAAAGCCAAATCACATATCGTGAGAAAACATGAAGAGTTATCGTAATACTGGTATAAACGAATATATTTACGAATAATCACAATACATGAAAAACGTGAAAAAAATCGCTATATTACCAAATGTGAGGATTTTAACTTCAAATCATAAAGCGAGGATCCATATTATTTAGATCCTAGAAAAGAAATATAAAGATGTCGTTTCCAATACAAATGATAAAAATCAATGTGTTTTCCTTAAAATACTCTAAAATGTTCCTGATTTTCTGTTTTTATTACCGATGGAAGATGTACACGTAAAACCGCTCTAATCCAGCTGAAACGTCGACATATGCAATAAAAACAGAACTTCTCCCCTTTTCAATATCTTACTCAGTATTTTAACGAGAAACAAATAGTTGGCTGAAAATGAAGCATTTAATGTTTTTTCTAGTCAATTATGTGTTTGCATCATTTTTATCGTATATATAATGAATTAATATCAATAAACTGAAAATTCAAAAGAACGTGGAAAACGGCAAAATATTGCCAAATTCGATGATATTTTGTTTAAATCACATGAAGGAAAAGATGATGACAAACGTCAAAATATTGCTAAATTCGATGATTTTTAGTACAAAACAAAATGCAAGAAAACTTGCTTAAAAATAAATAATTTGCGAAAATCTGAGATTTGAAGGCCAAATCACATATCGTGAGAAAACATGAAGTAGTATCGAAATATTGGTAAAAACGAATACATTTACGTAAAGTGACACTACATGAAAAACGTGAAAAAAGTCTCTATATTAAGAAAATTTGAAGATTTTTACTTCAAATCATAGAGCGAGGTTTCGTATTTTTTTAGATCCTAAAAAAGACATAAAAATGTTGTTTCCAATACAAATGATAAAAATCAATGTTTTTTCATTAGAATTAACTAAAATCTTCCTGATTTTCCGTTTATATTACCAATGGAAGATGTACACGTAAAACCGCTCAAATCCAGCTGAAACGTCGATATATGCAATAAAAACAACTTCTCCCCTTTTCAATATCTTACTCAGTATTTTACCGAGAAACAAATAGTTCATTGAAAATGAAGTATTTAAGGTTATTTTCTAATCAATTATGTGTTTGCATAATTTTTATCGTATATTTAATGAATTAATACCAATAAACTGAAAATTCACAAAAACGTGGAAAAACGACAAAATATTCGGGCAAATTCGATGATATTTTTTCCTAAAATCACTTAAAGGAAAAGAGGATATTAAACGTGAAAATATTGCTAATTTCGATGATTTTTAGTACAAAACAAAATGCAAGAAAACTTGCTTAAAATGCAAAATTTGCGAAATTCTGAGATTTGAAAGCCAAATCACATATCGTGAGAAAACATTAAGAATTATCGAAATATTGGTATAAACGAATATATTTACGAACAATCACAATACATGAAAAACGTGAAAAAAATCGCTATATTACCAAATTTGAGGATTTTAACTTCAAATCATAAAGCGAGGTTTCGTATTATTTAGATCCTAGAAAAGACATATAATGATGTTGTTTTCAATACAAATGATAAAAATCAATGTGTTTTCATTAGAATTAACTAAAATGTTCCTGATTTTCCGTTTATATTACCGATGGAAGATGTACACGTAAAACTGCTCTAATCCGGCTGAAACGTCGATATATGCAATAAAAATATAACTTCTCCCCTTTTCAATATCTTACTCAGTATTTTAACGAGAAACAAATAGTTGGTTGAAAATGAAGTATTTAATGTTTTTTCTAGTCAATTATGTGTTTGCATCATTTTTATCGTATATATAATGAATTAATATCAATAAACTGAAAATTCAAAAGAACGTGAAAAACGGCAAAATATTGCCAAATTCGATGATATTTTGTTTAAATCACATACAGGAAAAGATGATGACAAACGTCAAAATATTGCTAAATTCGATGATTTTTAGTACAAAACAAAATGCAAGAAAACTTGCTTAAAAATAAATAATTTGCGAAATTCTGAGATTTGAAGACCAAATCACATATCGTGAGAAAACATGAAGTAGTATCGAAATATTGGTAAAAACGAATACATTTACGTAAAGTGACACTACATGAAAAACGTGAAAAAAGTCTCTATATTAAGAAAATTTGAAGATTTTTACTTCAAATCATAGAGCGAGGTTTCGTATTTTTTTAGATCCTAAAAAAGACATAAAAATGTTGTTTCCAATACAAATGATAAAAATCAATGTTTTTTCATTAGAATTAACTAAAATCTTCCTGATTTTCCGTTTATATTACCAATGGAAGATGTACACGTAAAACCGCTCAAATCCAGCTGAAACGTCGATATATGCAATAAAAACAACTTCTCCCCTTTTCAATATCTTACTCAGTATTTTACCGAGAAACAAATAGTTCATTGAAAATGAAGTATTTAAGGTTATTTTCTAATCAATTATGTGTTTGCATAATTTTTATCGTATATTTAATGAATTAATACCAATAAACTGAAAATTCACAAAAACGTGGAAAAACGACAAAATATTCGGGCAAATTCGATGATATTTTTTCCTAAAATCACTTAAAGGAAAAGAGGATATTAAACGTGAAAATATTGCTAATTTCGATGATTTTTAGTACAAAACAAAATGCAAGAAAACTTGCTTAAAATGCAAAATTTGCGAAATTCTGAGATTTGAAAGCCAAATCACATATCGTGAGAAAACATTAAGAATTATCGAAATATTGGTATAAACGAATATATTTACGAACAATCACAATACATGAAAAACGTGAAAAAAATCGCTATATTACCAAATTTGAGGATTTTAACTTCAAATCATAAAGCGAGGTTTCGTATTATTTAGATCCTAGAAAAGACATATAATGATGTTGTTTTCAATACAAATGATAAAAATCAATGTGTTTTCATTAGAATTAACTAAAATGTTCCTGATTTTCCGTTTATATTACCGATGGAAGATGTACACGTAAAACTGCTCTAATCCGGCTGAAACGTCGATATATGCAATAAAAATATAACTTCTCCACTTTTCAATATCTTACTCAGTATTTTAACGAGAAACAAATAGTTGGTTGAAAATGAAGTATTTAATGTTTTTTCTAGTCAATTATGTGTTTGCATCATTTTTATCGTATATATAATGAATTAATATCAATAAACTGAAAATTCAAAAGAACGTGGAAAACGGCAAAATATTGCCAAATTCGATGATATTTTGTTTAAATCACATGAAGGAAAAGATGATGACAAACGTCAAAATATTGCTAAATTCGATGATTTTTAGTACAAAACAAAATGCAAGAAAACTTGCTTAAAAATAAATAATTTGCGAAAATCTGAGATTTGAAGGCCAAATCACATATCGTGAGAAAACATGAAGTAGTATCGAAATATTGGTAAAAACGAATACATTTACGTAAAGTGACACTACATGAAAAACGTGAAAAAAGTCTCTATATTAAGAAAATTTGAAGATTTTTACTTCAAATCATAGAGCGAGGTTTCGTATTTTTTTAGATCCTAAAAAAGACATAAAAATGTTGTTTCCAATACAAATGATAAAAATCAATGTGTTTTCATAAGAATTAACTAAAATGTTCCCGATTTTCCGTTTATATTACCAATGGAAGATGTACACGTTAAACCGCTCTAATCCAGATGAAACGTCGATATATGCAATAAAAACAGAACTTCTCCCCTTTTCAATATCTTACTCAGTATTTTACCGAGAAACAAATAGTTCATTGAAAATGAAGTATTTAAGGTTATTTTCTAATCAATTACGTGTTTGCATAATTTTTATCATATATTTAATGAATTAATACCAATAAACTGAAAATTCACAACAACGTGGAAAAACTGCAAAATATTCGGCCTAATTCGATGATATTTTGCTAAAATCACTTAAAGGAAAAGGGGATATTTAACGTCAAATATTGCTAAATTCGATGATTTTTAGAACAAAACAAAATGAAAGAAAACTTGCTTAAAATGCAAAATTTGCGAAATTCTGAGATTTGATAGCCAAATCACATATCGTGAGAAAACATGAAGAGTTATCGTAATATTGGTATAAACGAATATATTTACGAATAATCACAATACATGAAAAACGTGAAAAAAATCGCTATATTACCAAATGTGAGGATTTTAACTTCAAATCATGAAGCGAGGTTCCATATTATTTAGATCCTAGAAAAGACATATAAAGATGTCGTTTCCAATACAAATGATAAAAATCAATGTGTTTTCCTTAAAATACTCTAAAATGTTCCTGATTTTCTGTTTTTATTACCGATGGAAGATGTACACGTAAAACCGCTCTAATCCAGCTGAAACGTCGATATATGCAATAAAAATAGAACTTCTCCCCTTTTCAATATCTTACTCAGTATTTTACAGAGAAACAAATAGTTGATTGAAAATGAAGCATTTAAGGTTAATTTCTAATCAATTATGTGTTTGCATAATTTTTATCGTAAATTTATTGACATAATACCAATAAACTGAAAATTCACAAAAACGTGGAAAAACGTCAAAATATTCGGCCTACTTTGATGATATTTTGCTAAAAACACTTAAAGGAAAAGGGGATATTTAACGTCAAAATATTGCTAAATTCGATGATTTTTAGTACAAAACAAAATGCAAGAAAACTTGCTTAAAATGCAAAATTTGCGAAATTCTGAGATTTGAAAGCCAAATCACATATCGTGAGAAAACATGAAGAATAATCGAAATATTGGTATAAACGAATATATTTACATACAATCACAATACATGAAAAACGTGAAAAAAATCGCTATGTTACCAAATATGAGGATTTTAACTTCAAATCATAAAGCGAGGTTCCATATTATTTCGATCCTAGAAAAGACATATAAAGATGTAGTTTCCAATACAAATGATAAAAATCAATGAGTTTTCATTAAAATACTCTAAAATGTTCTTGATTTTCTGTTTATATTTCCGATGGAAGATGTACACGTAAAACCGCTCTAATCCAGCTGAAACGTCGATATATGCAATAAAAACAGAACTTCTCCCCTTTTCAATAACTTACTCAGTATTTTACCGAGAAACACATAGTTGATTGAAAATGAAGTATTTAAGGGTAATTTCTAATCAATTATGTGTTTGCATAATTTTTATCGTATATTTAATGAATTAATACCAATAAACTGAAAATTCACAAAAACGTGGAAAAACGACAAAATATTCGGCCAAATTCGATGATATTTTGCTAAAATCACTTAGAGGAAAAGAGGATATTAAACGTGAAAATATTGCTAATTTCGATGATTTTTAGTACAAAACAAAATGCAAGAAAACTTGCTTAAAATGCAAAATTTGCGAAATTCTGAGATTTGAAAGCCAAATCGCATATCGTGAGAAAACATGAAGAATTATCGAAATATTGGTATAAACGAATATATTTACGAACAATCACAATACATGAAAAACGTGAAAAAATCGCTATATTACCAAATTTGAGGATTTTATCTTCAAATCATAAAGCGAGGTTTCGTATTATTTAGATCCTAGAAAAGACATATAATGATGTTGTTTTCAATACAAATGATAAAAATCCATGTGTTTTCATTAGAATTAACTAAAATGTTCCTGATTTTCCGTTTATATTACCGATGGAAGATGTACACGTAAAACTGCTCTAATCCGGCTGAAACGTCGATATATGCAATAAAAATATAACTTCTCCCCTTTTCAATATCTTACTCAGTATTTTAACGAGAAACAAATAGTTGGTTGAAAATGAAGTATTTAATGTTTTTTCTAGTCAATTATGTATTTGCATCATTTTTATCGTATATATAATGAATTAATATCAATAAACTGAAAATTCAAAAGAACGTGAAAAACGGCAAAATATTGCCAAATTCGATGATATTTTGTTTAAATCACATAAAGGAAAAGATGATGACAAACGTCAAAATATTGCTAAATTCGATGATTTTTAGTACAAAACAAAATGCAAGAAAACTTGCTTAAAAATGAATAATTTGCGAAATTCTGAGATTTGAAGGCCAAATCACATATCGTGAGAAAACATGATGTAGTATCGAAATATTGGTAAAAACGAATCCATTTACGTAAAGTGACACTACATGAAAAACGTGAAAAAAGTCTCTATATTAAGAAAATTTGAAGATTTTTACTTCAAATCATAGAGAGAGGTTTCGTATTTTTTTAGATCCTAGAAAAGACATAAAAATGTTGTTTCCAATACAAATGATAAAAATCAATGTGTTTTCATTAGAATTAACTAAAATGTTCCCGATTTTCCGTTTATATTACCAATGGAAGATGTACACGTTAAACCGCTCTAATCCAGATGAAACGTCGATATATGCAATAAAAACAGAACTTCTCCCCTTTTCAATATCTTACTCAGTATTTTACCGAGAAACAAATAGTTCATTGAAAATGAAGTATTTAAGGTTATTTTCTAATCAATTATGTGTTTGCATAATTTTTATCGTATATTTAATGAATTAATACCAATAAACTGAAAATTCACAAAAACGTGGAAAAACTGCAAAATATTCGGCCTAATTCGATGATATTTTGCTAAAATCACTTAAAGGAAAAGGGGATATTTAACGTCAAATATTGCTAAATTCGATGATTTTTAGAATAAAACAAAATGAAAGAAAACTTGCTTAAAATGCAAAATTTGCGAAATTCTGAGATTTGATAGCCAAATCACATATCGTGAGAAAACATGAAGAGTTATCGTAATATTGGTATAAACGAATATATTTACGAATAATCACAATACATGAAAAACGTGAAAAAAATCGCTATATTACCAAATGTGAGGATTTTAACTTCAAATCATGAAGCGAGGTTCCATATTATTTAGATCCTAGAAAAGACATATAAAGATGTCGTTTCCAATACAAATGATAAAAATCAATGTGTTTTCCTTAAAATACTCTAAAATGTTCCTGATTTTCTGTTTTTATTACCGATGGAAGATGTACACGTAAAACCGCTCTAATCCAGCTGAAACGTCGATATATGCAATAAAAATAGAACTTCTCCCCTTTTCAATATCTTACTCAGTATTTTACCGAGAAACAAATAGTTGATTGAAAATGAAGCATTTAAGGTTAATTTCTAATCAATTATGTGTTTGCATAATTTTTATCGTAAATTTATTGACATAATACCAATAAACTGAAAATTCACAAAAACGTGGAAAAACGTCAAAATATTCGGCCTACTTTGATGATATTTTGCTAAAAACACTTAAAGGAAAAGGGGATATTTAACGTCAAAATATTGCTAAATTCGATGATTTTTAGTACAAAACAAAATGCAAGAAAACTTGCTTAAAATGCAAAATTTGCGAAATTCTGAGATTTGAAAGCCAAATCACATATCGTGAGAAAACATGAAGAATAATCGAAATATTGGTATAAACGAATATATTTACGTACAATCACAATACATGAAAAACGTGAAAAAAATCGCTATGTTACCAAATATGAGGATTTTAACTTCAAATCATAAAGCGAGGTTCCATATTATTTCGATCCTAGAAAAGACATATAAAGATGTAGTTTCCAATACAAATGATAAAAATCAATGAGTTTTCATTAAAATACTCTAAAATGTTCTTGATTTTCTGTTTATATTTCCGATGGAAGATGTACACGTAAAACCGCTCTAATCCAGCTGAAACGTCGATATATGCAATAAAAACAGAACTTCTCCCCTTTTCAATAACTTACTCAGTATTTTACCGAGAAACAAATAGTTGATTGAAAATGAAGTATTTAAGGGTAATTTCTAATCAATTATGTGTTTGCATAATTTTTATCGTATATTTAATGAATTAATACCAATAAACTGAAAATTCACAAAAACGTGGAAAAACGACAAAATATTCGGCCAAATTCGATGATATTTTGCTAAAATCACTTAGAGGAAAAGAGGATATTAAACGTGAAAATATTGCTAATTTCGATGATTTTTAGTACAAAACAAAATGCAAGAAAACTTGCTTAAAATGCAAAATTTGCGAAATTCTGAGATTTGAAAGCCAAATCGCATATCGTGAGAAAACATGAAGAATTATCGAAATATTGGTATAAACGAATATATTTACGAACAATCACAATACATGAAAAACGTGAAAAAATCGCTATATTACCAAATTTGAGGATTTTATCTTCAAATCATAAAGCGAGGTTTCGTATTATTTAGATCCTAGAAAAGACATATAATGATGTTGTTTTCAATACAAATGATAAAAATCCATGTGTTTTCATTAGAATTAACTAAAATGTTCCTGATTTTCCGTTTATATTACCGATGGAAGATGTACACGTAAAACTGCTCTAATCCGGCTGAAACGTCGATATATGCAATAAAAATATAACTTCTCCCCTTTTCAATATCTTACTCAGTATTTTAACGAGAAACAAATAGTTGGTTGAAAATGAAGTATTTAATGTTTTTTCTAGTCAATTATGTATTTGCATCATTTTTATCGTATATATAATGAATTAATATCAATAAACTGATAAATTCAAAAGAACGTGAAAAACGGCAAAATATTGCCAAATTCGATGATATTTTGTTTAAATCACATAAAGGAAAAGATGATGACAAACGTCAAAATATTGCTAAATTCGATGATTTTTAGTACAAAACAAAATGCAAGAAAACTTGCTTAAAAATGAATAATTTGCGAAATTCTGAGATTTGAAGGCCAAATCACATATCGTGAGAAAACATGATGTAGTATCGAAATATTGGTAAAAACGAATCCATTTACGTAAAGTGACACTACATGAAAAACGTGAAAAAAGTCTCTATATTAAGAAAATTTGAAGATTTTTACTTCAAATCATAGAGAGAGGTTTCGTATTTTTTTAGATCCTAGAAAAGACATAAAAATGTTGTTTCCAATACAAATGATAAAAATCAATGTGTTTTCATTAGAATTAACTAAAATGTTCCCGATTTTCCGTTTATATTACCAATGGAAGATGTACACGTTAAACCGCTCTAATCCAGATGAAACGTCGATATATGCAATAAAAACAGAACTTCTCCCCTTTTCAATATCTTACTCAGTATTTTACCGAGAAACAAATAGTTCATTGAAAATGAAGTATTTAAGGTTATTTTCTAATCAATTATGTGTTTGCATAATTTTTATCGTATATTTAATGAATTAATACCAATAAACTGAAAATTCACAAAAACGTGGAAAAACTGCAAAATATTCGGCCTAATTCGATGATATTTTGCTAAAATCACTTAAAGGAAAAGGGGATATTTAACGTCAAATATTGCTAAATTCGATGATTTTTAGAACAAAACAAAATGAAAGAAAACTTGCTTAAAATGCAAAATTTGCGAAATTCTGAGATTTGATAGCCAAATCACATATCGTGAGAAAACATGAAGAGTTATCGTAATATTGGTATAAACGAATATATTTACGAATAATCACAATACATGAAAAACGTGAAAAAAATCGCTATATTACCAAATGTGAGGATTTTAACTTCAAATCATGAAGCGAGGTTCCATATTATTTAGATCCTAGAAAAGACATATAAAGATGTCGTTTCCAATACAAATGATAAAAATCAATGTGTTTTCCTTAAAATACTCTAAAATGTTCCTGATTTTCTGTTTTTATTACCGATGGAAGATGTACACGTAAAACCGCTCTAATCCAGCTGAAACGTCGATATATGCAATAAAAACAGAACTTCTCCCCTTTTCAATAACTTACTCAGTATTTTACCGAGAAACAAATAGTTGATTGAAAATGAAGTATTTAAGGGTAATTTCTAATCAATTATGTGTTTGCATAATTTTTATCGTATATTTAATGAATTAATATCAATAAACTGAAAATTCACAAAAACGTGGAAAAACGACAAAATATTCGGCCAAATTCGATGATATTTTGCTAAAATCACTTAGAGGAAAAGAGGATATTAAACGTGAAAATATTGCTAATTTCGATGATTTTTAGTACAAAACAAAATGCAAAAAAACTTGCTTAAAATGCAAAATTTGCGAAATTCTGAGATTTGAAAGCCAAATCGCATATCGTGAGAAAACATGAAGAATTATCGAAATATTGGTATAAACGAATATATTTACGAACAATCACAATACATGAAAAACGTGAAAAAATCGCTATATTACCAAATTTGAGGATTTTATCTTCAAATCATAAAGCGAGGTTTCGTATTATTTAGATCCTAGAAAAGACATATAATGATGTTGTTTTCAATACAAATGATAAAAATCCATGTGTTTTCATTAGAATTAACTAAAATGTTCCTGATTTTCCGTTTATATTACCGATGGAAGATGTACACGTAAAACTGCTCTAATCCGGCTGAAACGTCGATATATGCAATAAAAATATAACTTCTCCCCTTTTCAATATCTTACTCAGTATTTTAACGAGAAACAAATAGTTGGTTGAAAATGAAGTATTTAATGTTTTTTCTAGTCAATTATGTATTTGCATCATTTTTATCGTATATATAATGAATTAATATCAATAAACTGATAAATTCAAAAGAACGTGAAAAACGGCAAAATATTGCCAAATTCGATGATATTTTGTTTAAATCACATAAAGGAAAAGATGATGACAAACGTCAAAATATTGCTAAATTCGATGATTTTTAGTACAAAACAAAATGCAAGAAAACTTGCTTAAAAATGAATAATTTGCGAAATTCTGAGATTTGAAGGCCAAATCACATATCGTGAGAAAACATGATGTAGTATCGAAATATTGGTAAAAACGAATCCATTTACGTAAAGTGACACTACATGAAAAACGTGAAAAAAGTCTCTATATTAAGAAAATTTGAAGATTTTTACTTCAAATCATAGAGAGAGGTTTCGTATTTTTTTAGATCCTAGAAAAGACATAAAAATGTTGTTTCCAATACAAATGATAAAAATCAATGTGTTTTCATTAGAATTAACTAAAATGTTCCCGATTTTCCGTTTATATTACCAATGGAAGATGTACACGTTAAACCGCTCTAATCCAGATGAAACGTCGATATATGCAATAAAAACAGAACTTCTCCCCTTTTCAATATCTTACTCAGTATTTTACCGAGAAACAAATAGTTCATTGAAAATGAAGTATTTAAGGTTATTTTCTAATCAATTATGTGTTTGCATAATTTTTATCGTATATTTAATGAATTAATACCAATAAACTGAAAATTCACAAAAACGTGGAAAAACTGCAAAATATTCGGCCTAATTCGATGATATTTTGCTAAAATCACTTAAAGGAAAAGGGGATATTTAACGTCAAATATTGCTAAATTCGATGATTTTTAGAACAAAACAAAATGAAAGAAAACTTGCTTAAAATGCAAAATTTGCGAAATTCTGAGATTTGATAGCCAAATCACATATCGTGAGAAAACATGAAGAGTTATCGTAATATTGGTATAAACGAATATATTTACGAATAATCACAATACATGAAAAACGTGAAAAAAATCGCTATATTACCATATGTGAGGATTTTAACTTCAAATCATGAAGCGAGGTTCCATATTATTTAGATCCTAGAAAAGACATATAAAGATGTCGTTTCCAATACAAATGATAAAAATCAATGTGTTTTCCTTAAAATACTCTAAAATGTTCCTGATTTTCTGTTTTTATTACCGATGGAAGATGTACACGTAAAACCGCTCTAATCCAGCTGAAACGTCGATATATGCAATAAAAACAGAACTTCTCCCCTTTTCAATAACTTACTCAGTATTTTACCGAGAAACAAATAGTTGATTGAAAATGAAGTATTTAAGGGTAATTTCTAATCAATTATGTGTTTGCATAATTTTTATCGTATATTTAATGAATTAATACCAATAAACTGAAAATTCACAAAAACGTGGAAAAACGACAAAATATTCGGGCAAATTCGATGATATTTTGCTAAAATCACTTAGAGGAAAAGAGGATATTAAACGTGAAAATATTGCTAATTTCGATGATTTTTAGTACAAAACAAAATGCAAGAAAACTTGCTTAAAATGCAAAATTTGCGAAATTCTGAGATTTGAAAGCCAAATCGCATATCGTGAGAAAACATGAAGAATTATCGAAATATTGGTATAAACGAATATATTTACGAACAATCACAATACATGAAAAACGTGAAAAAATCGCTATATTACCAAATTTGAGGATTTTATCTTCAAATCATAAAGCGAGGTTTCGTATTATTTAGATCCTAGAAAAGACATATAATGATGTTGTTTTCAATACAAATGATAAAAATCCATGTGTTTTCATTAGAATTAACTAAAATGTTCCTGATTTTCCGTTTATATTACCGATGGAAGATGTACACGTAAAACTGCTCTAATCCGGCTGAAACGTCGATATATGCAATAAAAATATAACTTCTCCCCTTTTCAATATCTTACTCAGTATTTTAACGAGAAACAAATAGTTGGTTGAAAATGAAGTATTTAATGTTTTTTCTAGTCAATTATGTATTTGCATCATTTTTATCGTATATATAATGAATTAATATCAATAAACTGATAAATTCAAAAGAACGTGAAAAACGGCAAAATATTGCCAAATTCGATGATATTTTGTTTAAATCACATAAAGGAAAAGATGATGACAAACGTCAAAATATTGCTAAATTCGATGATTTTTAGTACAAAACAAAATGCAAGAAAACTTGCTTAAAAATGAATAATTTGCGAAATTCTGAGATTTGAAGGCCAAATCACATATCGTGAGAAAACATGATGTAGTATCGAAATATTGGTAAAAACGAATCCATTTACGTAAAGTGACACTACATGAAAAACGTGAAAAAAGTCTCTATATTAAGAAAATTTGAAGATTTTTACTTCAAATCATAGAGAGAGGTTTCGTATTTTTTTAGATCCTAGAAAAGACATAAAAATGTTGTTTCCAATACAAATGATAAAAATCAATGTGTTTTCATTAGAATTAACTAAAATGTTCCCGATTTTCCGTTTATATTACCAATGGAAGATGTACACGTTAAACCGCTCTAATCCAGATGAATCGTCGATATATGCAATAAAAACAGAACTTCTCCCCTTTTCAATATCTAACTCAGTATTTTACCGAGAAACAAATAGTTCATTGAAAATGAAGTATTTAAGGTTATTTTCTAATCAATTATGTGTTTGCATAATTTTTATCGTATATTTAATGAATTAATACCAATAAACTGAAAATTCACAAAAACGTGGAAAAACTGCAAAATATTCGGCCTAATTCGATGATATTTTGCTAAAATCACTTAAAGGAAAAGGGGATATTTAACGTCAAATATTGCTAAATTCGATGATTTTTAGAACAAAACAAAATGAAAGAAAACTTGCTTAAAATGCAAAATTTGCGAAATTCTGAGATTTGATAGCCAAATCACATATCGTGAGAAAACATGAAGAGTTATCGTAATATTGGTATAAACGAATATATTTACGAATAATCACAATACATGAAAAACGTGAAAAAAATCGCTATATTACCAAATGTGAGGATTTTAACTTCAAATCATGAAGCGAGGTTCCATATTATTTAGATCCTAGAAAAGACATATAAAGATGTCGTTTCCAATACAAATGATAAAAATCAATGTGTTTTCCTTAAAATACTCTAAAATGTTCCTGATTTTCTGTTTTTATTACCGATGGAAGATGTACACGTAAAACCGCTCTAATCCAGCTGAAACGTCGATATATGCAATAAAAATAGAACTTCTCCCCTTTTCAATATCTTACTCAGTATTTTACCGAGAAACAAATAGTTGATTGAAAATGAAGCATTTAAGGTTAATTTCTAATCAATTATGTGTTTGCATAATTTTTATCGTAAATTTATTGACATAATACCAATAAACTGAAAATTCACAAAAACGTGGAAAAACGTCAAAATATTCGGCCTACTTTGATGATATTTTGCTAAAAACACTTAAAGGAAAAGGGGATATTTAACGTCAAAATATTGCTAAATTCGATGATTTTTAGTACAAAACAAAATGCAAGAAAACTTGCTTAAAATGCAAAATTTGCGAAATTCTGAGATTTGAAAGCCAAATCACATATCGTGAGAAAACATGAAGAATAATCGAAATATTGGTATAAACGAATATATTTACGTACAATCACAATACATGAAAAACGTGAAAAAAATCGCTATGTTACCAAATATGAGGATTTTAACTTCAAATCATAAAGCGAGGTTCCATATTATTTCGATCCTAGAAAAGACATATAAAGATGTAGTTTCCAATACAAATGATAAAAATCAATGAGTTTTCATTAAAATACTCTAAAATGTTCTTGATTTTCTGTTTATATTTCCGATGGAAGATGTACACGTAAAACCGCTCTAATCCAGCTGAAACGTCGATATATGCAATAAAAACAGAACTTCTCCCCTTTTCAATAACTTACTCAGTATTTTACCGAGAAACAAATAGTTGATTGAAAATGAAGTATTTAAGGGTAATTTCTAATCAATTATGTGTTTGCATAATTTTTATCGTATATTTAATGAATTAATACCAATAAACTGAAAATTCACAAAAACGTGGAAAAACGACAAAATATTCGGCCAAATTCGATGATATTTTGCTAAAATCACTTAGAGGAAAAGAGGATATTAAACGTGAAAATATTGCTAATTTCGATGATTTTTAGTACAAAACAAAATGCAAGAAAACTTGCTTAAAATGCAAAATTTGCGAAATTCTGAGATTTGAAAGCCAAATCGCATATCGTGAGAAAACATGAAGAATTATCGAAATATTGGTATAAACGAATATATTTACGAACAATCACAATACATGAAAAACGTGAAAAAATCGCTATATTACCAAATTTGAGAATTTTATCTTCAAATCATAAAGCGAGGTTTCGTATTATTTAGATCCTAGAAAAGACATATAATGATGTTGTTTTCAATACAAATGATAAAAATCCATGTGTTTTCATTAGAATTAACTAAAATGTTCCTGATTTTCCGTTTATATTACCGATGGAAGATGTACACGTAAAACTGCTCTAATCCGGCTGAAACGTCGATATATGCAATAAAAATATAACTTCTCCCCTTTTCAATATCTTACTCAGTATTTTAACGAGAAACAAATAGTTGGTTGAAAATGAAGTATTTAATGTTTTTTCTAGTCAATTATGTATTTGCATCATTTTTATCGTATATATAATGAATTAATATCAATAAACTGAAAATTCAAAAGAACGTGAAAAACGGCAAAATATTGCCAAATTCGATGATATTTTGTTTAAATCACATAAAGGAAAAGATGATGACAAACGTCAAAATATTGCTAAATTCGATGATTTTTAGTACAAAACAAAATGCAAGAAAACTTGCTTAAAAATGAATAATTTGCGAAATTCTGAGATTTGAAGGCCAAATCACATATCGTGAGAAAACATGATGTAGTATCGAAATATTGGTAAAAAACGAATCCATTTACGTAAAGTGACACTACATGAAAAACGTGAAAAAAGTCTCTATATTAAGAAAATTTGAAGATTTTTACTTCAAATCATAGAGAGAGGTTTCGTATTTTTTTAGATCCTAGAAAAGACATAAAAATGTTGTTTCCAATACAAATGATAAAAATCAATGTGTTTTCATTAGAATTAACTAAAATGTTCCCGATTTTCCGTTTATATTACCAATGGAAGATGTACACGTTAAACCGCTCTAATCCAGATGAAACGTCGATATATGCAATAAAAACAGAACTTCTCCCCTTTTCAATATCTTACTCAGTATTTTACCGAGAAACAAATAGTTCATTGAAAATGAAGTATTTAAGGTTATTTTCTAATCAATTATGTGTTTGCATAATTTTTATCGTATATTTAATGAATTAATACCAATAAACTGAAAATTCACAAAAACGTGGAAAAACTGCAAAATATTCGGCCTAATTCGATGATATTTTGCTAAAATCACTTAAAGGAAAAGGGGATATTTAACGTCAAATATTGCTAAATTCGATGATTTTTAGAACAAAACAAAATGAAAGAAAACTTGCTTAAAATGCAAAATTTGCGAAATTCTGAGATTTGAAAGCCAAATCACATATCGTGAGAAAACATGAAGAGTTATCGTAATATTGGTATAAACGAATATATTTACGAATAATCACAATACATGAAAAACGTGAAAAAAATCGCTATATTACCAAATGTGAGGATTTTAACTTCAAATCATAAAGCGAGGATCCATATTATTTAGATCCTAGAAAAGAAATATAAAGATGTCGTTTCCAATACAAATGATAAAAATCAATGTGTTTTCCTTAAAATACTCTAAAATGTTCCTGATTTTCTGTTTTTATTACCGATGGAAGATGTACACGTAAAACCGCTCTAATCCAGCTGAAACGTCGACATATGCAATAAAAACAGAACTTCTCCCCTTTTCAATATCTTACTCAGTATTTTAACGAGAAACAAATAGTTGGCTGAAAATGAAGCATTTAATGTTTTTTCTAGTCAATTATGTGTTTGCATCATTTTTATCGTATATATAATGAATTAATATCAATAAACTGAAAATTCAAAAGAACGTGGAAAACGGCAAAATATTGCCAAATTCGATGATATTTTGTTTAAATCACATGAAGGAAAAGATGATGACAAACGTCAAAATATTGCTAAATTCGATGATTTTTAGTACAAAACAAAATGCAAGAAAACTTGCTTAAAAATAAATAATTTGCGAAAATCTGAGATTTGAAGGCCAAATCACATATCGTGAGAAAACATGAAGTAGTATCGAAATATTGGTAAAAACGAATACATTTACGTAAAGTGACACTACATGAAAAACGTGAAAAAAGTCTCTATATTAAGAAAATTTGAAGATTTTTACTTCAAATCATAGAGCGAGGTTTCGTATTTTTTTAGATCCTAAAAAAGACATAAAAATGTTGTTTCCAATACAAATGATAAAAATCAATGTTTTTTCATTAGAATTAACTAAAATCTTCCTGATTTTCCGTTTATATTACCAATGGAAGATGTACACGTAAAACCGCTCTAATCCAGCTGAAACGTCGATATATGCAATAAAAACAACTTCTCCCCTTTTCAATATCTTACTCAGTATTTTACCGAGAAACAAATAGTTCATTGAAAATGAAGTATTTAAGGTTATTTTCTAATCAATTATGTGTTTGCATAATTTTTATCGTATATTTAATGAATTAATACCAATAAACTGAAAATTCACAAAAACGTGGAAAAACGACAAAATATTCGGGCAAATTCGATGATATTTTTTCCTAAAATCACTTAAAGGAAAAGAGGATATTAAACGTGAAAATATTGCTAATTTCGATGATTTTTAGTACAAAACAAAATGCAAGAAAACTTGCTTAAAATGCAAAATTTGCGAAATTCTGAGATTTGAAAGCCAAATCACATATCGTGAGAAAACATTAAGAATTATCGAAATATTGGTATAAACGAATATATTTACGAACAATCACAATACATGAAAAACGTGAAAAAAATCGCTATATTACCAAATTTGAGGATTTTAACTTCAAATCATAAAGCGAGGTTTCGTATTATTTAGATCCTAGAAAAGACATATAATGATGTTGTTTTCAATACAAATGATAAAAATCAATGTGTTTTCATTAGAATTAACTAAAATGTTCCTGATTTTCCGTTTATATTACCGATGGAAGATGTACACGTAAAACTGCTCTAATCTGGCTGAAACGTCGATATATGCAATAAAAATATAACTTCTCCCCTTTTCAATATCTTACTCAGTATTTTAACGAGAAACAAATAGTTGGTTGAAAATGAAGTATTTAATGTTTTTTCTAGTCAATTATGTGTTTGCATCATTTTTATCGTATATATAATGAATTAATATCAATAAACTGAAAATTCAAAAGAACGTGAAAAACGGCAAAATATTGCCAAATTCGATGATATTTTGTTTAAATCACATAAAGGAAAAGATGATGACAAACGTCAAAATATTGCTAAATTCGATGATTTTTAGTACAAAACAAAATGCAAGAAAACTTGCTTAAAAATAAATAATTTGCGAAATTCTGAGATTTGAAGGCCAAATCACATATCGTGAGAAAACATGAAGTAGTATCGAAATATTGGTAAAAACGAATACATTTACGTAAAGTGACACTACATGAAAAACGTGAAAAAAGTCTCTATATTAAGAAAATTTGAAGATTTTTACTTCAAATCATAGAGCGAGGTTTCGTATTTTTTTAGATCCTAGAAAAGACATAAAAATGTTGTTTCCAATACAAATGATAAAAATCAATGTGTTTTCATAAGAATTAACTAAAATGTTCCCGATTTTCCGTTTATATTACCAATGGAAGATGTACACGTTAAACCGCTCTAATCCAGATGAAACGTCGATATATGCAATAAAAACAGAACTTCTCCCCTTTTCAATATCTTACTCAGTATTTTACCGAGAAACAAATAGTTCATTGAAAATGAAGTATTTAAGGTTATTTTCTAATCAATTACGTGTTTGCATAATTTTTATCATATATTTAATGAATTAATACCAATAAACTGAAAATTCACAACAACGTGGAAAAACTGCAAAATATTCGGCCTAATTCGATGATATTTTGCTAAAATCACTTAAAGGAAAAGGGGATATTTAACGTCAAATATTGCTAAATTCGATGATTTTTAGAACAAAACAAAATGAAAGAAAACTTGCTTAAAATGCAAAATTTGCGAAATTCTGAGATTTGAAAGCCAAATCACATATCGTGAGAAAACATGAAGAGTTATCGTAATATTGGTATAAACGAATATATTTACGAATAATCACAATACATGAAAAACGTGAAAAAAATCGCTATATTACCAAATGTGAGGATTTTAACTTCAAATCATGAAGCGAGGTTCCATATTATTTAGATCCTAGAAAAGACATATAAAGATGTCGTTTCCAATACAAATGATAAAAATCAATGTGTTTTCCTTAAAATACTCTAAAATGTTCCTGATTTTCTGTTTTTATTACCGATGGAAGATGTACACGTAAAACCGCTCTAATCCAGCTGAAACGTCGATATATGCAATAAAAATAGAACTTCTCCCCTTTTCAATATCTTACTCAGTATTTTACCGAGAAACAAATAGTTGATTGAAAATGAAGCATTTAAGGTTAATTTCTAATCAATTATGTGTTTGCATAATTTTTATCGTAAATTTATTGACATAATACCAATAAACTGAAAATTCACAAAAACGTGGAAAAACGTCAAAATATTCGGCCTACTTTGATGATATTTTGCTAAAAACACTTAAAGGAAAAGGGGATATTTAACGTCAAAATATTGCTAAATTCGATGATTTTTAGTACAAAACAAAATGCAAGAAAACTTGCTTAAAATGCAAAATTTGCGAAATTCTGAGATTTGAAAGCCAAATCACATATCGTGAGAAAACATGAAGAATAATCGAAATATTGGTATAAACGAATATATTTACGTACAATCACAATACATGAAAAACGTGAAAAAAATCGCTATGTTACCAAATATGAGGATTTTAACTTAAATCATAAAGCGAGGTTCCATATTATTTCGATCCTAGAAAAGACATATAAAGATGTTGTTCCCAATACAAATGATAAAAATCAATGTGTTTTCATTAAAATACTCTAAAATGTTCCTGATTTTCTGTTTATATTACCGATGGAAGATGTACACGTAAAACCGCTTTAATCCAGCTGAAACGTCGATATATGCAATAAAAACAGAACTTCTCCCCTTTTCAATATCTTAATCAGTATTTTATCGAGAAACAAATAGTTGATTGAAAATGAAGTATTTAAGGTTAATTTCTAATCAATTATGTGTTTGCATAATTTTTATCGTATATTTAATGAATTAATACCAATAAACTGAAAATTCACAAAAACGTGGAAAAACGGCAAAATATTCGAACTAATTCGATGATATTTTGCTAAAATTACGTAAAGGAAAAGGGGATATTTAACGTCAAAATATTGCTAAATTCCATGATTTTTAGTACAAAACAAAATGCAAGAAAACTTGCTTAAAATGTAAAATTTGCAAAATTCTGAGATTTGAAAGCCAAATCACATATCGTGAGAAAACATGAAGAGTTATCGTAATATTGGTATAAACGAATATATTTACGAACAATCACAATACATGAAAAACGTGAAAAAAAATCGCTATATTACCAAATTTGAGGATTTTAACTTCAAATCATAAAGCAAGGTTTCGAATTATTTAGATCCTAGAAAAGACATATAATGATGTTGTTTTCAATACAAATGATAAAAATCAATGTGTTTTCATAAGAATTAACAAAAATGTTCCTGATTTTCCGTTTATATTACCAATGGAAGATGTACACGTAAAACCGCTCTAATCCAGCTGAAACGTCGATATATGCAATAAAAACAGAACTTCTCCCCTTTTCAATATCTTACTCAGTATTTTACTGAGAAACAAATAGTTCATTGAAAATGAAGTATTTAAGGTTATTTTCTAATCAATTATGTGTTTGCATAATTTTTATCGTATATTTAATGAATTAATATCAATAAACTGAAAATTCACAAAAACGTGGAAAAACGGCAAAATATTCGGCCTAATTCGATGATATTTTGCTAAAATCATTTAAAGGAAAAGGGGATATTTAACGTCAAAATATTGCTAAATTCCATGATTTTTAGTACAAAACAAAATGCAAGAAAACTTGCTTAAAATGTAAAATTTGCAAAATTCTGAGATTTGAAAGCCAAATCACATATCGTGAGAAAACATGAAGAGTTATCGTAATATTGGTATAAACGAATATATTTACGAACAATCACAATACATGAAAAACGTGAAAAAAATCGCTATATTACCAAATGTGAGGATTTTAACTTCAAATCATAAAGCGAGGTTCCATATTATTTAGATCCTAGAAAAGAAATATAAAGATGTCGTTTCCAATACAAATGATAAAAATCAATGTGTTTTCCTTAAAATACTCTAAAATGTTCCTGATTTTCTGTTTTTATTACCGATGGAAGATGTACACGTAAAACCGCTCTAATCCAGCTGAAACGTCGACATATGCAATAAAAACAGAACTTCTCCCCTTTTCAATATCTTACTCAGTATTTTAACGAGAAACAAATAGTTGGTTGAAAATGAAGCATTTAATGTTTTTTCTAGTCAATTATGTGTTTGCATCATTTTTATCGTATATATAATGAATTAATATCAATAAACTGAAAATTCAAAAGAACGTGGAAAACGGCAAAATATTGCCAAATTCGATGATATTTTGTTTAAATCACATGAAGGAAAAGATGATGACAAACGTCAAAATATTGCTAAATTCGATGATTTTTAGTACAAAACAAAATGCAAGAAAACTTGCTTAAAAATAAATAATTTGCGAAAATCTGAGATTTGAAGGCCAAATCACATATCGTGAGAAAACATGAAGTAGTATCGAAATATTGGTAAAAACGAATACATTTACGTAAAGTGACACTACATGAAAAACGTGAAAAAAGTCTCTATATTAAGAAAATTTGAAGATTTTTACTTCAAATCATAGAGCGAGGTTTCGTATTTTTTTAGATCCTAAAAAAGACATAAAAATGTTGTTTCCAATACAAATGATAAAAATCAATGTTTTTTCATTAGAATTAACTAAAATCTTCCTGATTTTCCGTTTATATTACCAATGGAAGATGTACACGTAAAACCGCTCTAATCCAGCTGAAACGTCGATATATGCAATAAAAACAACTTCTCCCCTTTTCAATATCTTACTCAGTATTTTACCGAGAAACAAATAGTTCATTGAAAATGAAGTATTTAAGGTTATTTTCTAATCAATTACGTGTTTGCATAATTTTTATCATATATTTAATGAATTAATACCAATAAACTGAAAATTCACAAAAACGTGGAAAAACTGCAAAATATTCGGCCTAATTCGATGATATTTTGCTAAAATCACTTAAAGGAAAAGGGGATATTTAACGTCAAATATTGCTAAATTCGATGATTTTTAGAACAAAACAAAATGAAAGAAAACTTGCTTAAAATGCAAAATTTGCGAAATTCTGAGATTTGAAAGCCAAATCACATATCGTGAGAAAACATGAAGAGTTATCGTAATATTGGTATAAACGAATATATTTACGTACAATCACAATACATGAAAAACGTGAAAAAAATCGCTATGTTACCAAATATGAGGATTTTAACTTCAAATCATAAAGCGAGGTTCCATATTATTTCGATCCTAGAAAAGACATATAAAGATGTTGTTCCCAATACAAATGATAAAAATCAATGTGTTTTCATTAAAATACTCTAAAATGTTCCTGATTTTCTGTTTATATTACCGATGGAAGATGTACACGTAAAACCGCTTTAATCCAGCTGAAACGTCGATATATGCAATAAAAACAGAACTTCTCCCCTTTTCAATATCTTACTCAGTATTTTACCGAGAAACAAATAGTTGATTGAAAATGAAGTATTTAAGGTTAATTTCTAATCAATTATGTGTTTGCATAATTTTTATCGTATATTTAATAAATTAATACCAATAAACTGAAAATTCACAAAAACGTGGAAAAACGACAAAATATTCGGGCAAATTCGATGATATTTTTTCCTAAAATCACTTAAAGGAAAAGAGGATATTAAACGTGAAAATATTGCTAATTTCGATGATTTTTAGAACAAAACAAAATGAAAGAAAACTTGCTTAAAATGCAAAATTTGCGAAATTCTGAGATTTGAAAGCCAAATCACATATCGTGAGAAAACATGAAGAGTTATCGTAATATTGGTATAAACGAATATATTTACGAATAATCACAATACATGAAAAACGTGAAAAAAATCGCTATATTAGCAAATGTGAGGATTTTAACTTCAAATCATAAAGCGAGGTTCCATATTATTTAGATCCTAGAAAAGACATATAAAGATGTCGTTTCCAATAAAAATGATAAAAATCAATGTGTTTTCCTTAAAATTCTCTAAAATGTTCCTGATTTTCTGTTTTTATTACCGATGGAAGATGTACACGTAAAACCGCTCTAATCCAGCTGAAACGTCGATATATGCAATAAAAACAGAACTTCTACCCTTTTCAATATCTTACTCAGTATTTTAACGAGAAACAAATAGTTGGTTGAAAATGAAGTATTTAATGTTTTTTCTAGTCAATTATGTGTTTGCATCATTTTTATCGTATATATAACGAATTAATATCAATAAACTGAAAATTCAAAAGAACGTGGAAAACGGCAAAATATGGCCAAATTCGATGATATTTTGTTTAAATCACACAGAGGAAAAGATGATGACAAACGTCGAAATATTGCTAAATTCGATGATTTTTAGTACAAAACAAAATGCAAGAAAACTTGCTTAAAAATAAATAATTTGCGAAATTCTGAGATTTGAAGGCCAAATCACATATCGTGAGAAAACATGAAGTAGTATCGAAATATTGGTAAAAACGAATACATTTACGTAAAGTGACACTACATGAAAAACGTGAAAATAGTCTCTATATTAAGAAAATTTGAAGATTTTTACTTCAAATCATAGAGCGAGGTTTCGTATTTTTTTAGATCCTAAAAAAGACATAAAAATGTTGTTTACAATACAAATGATAAAAATCAATGTGTTTTCATTAGAATTAACGAAAATCTTCCTGATTTTCTGTTTATATTACCAATGGAAGATGTACACGTAAAACCGCTCTAATCCAGCTGTAACGTCGATATATGCAATAAAAACAACTTCTCCCCTTTTCAATATCTTACTCAGTATTTTACCGAGAAACAAAAAGTTCATTGAAAATGAAGTATTTAAGGTTATTTTCTAATCAATTATGTGTTTGCATAATTTTTATCGTATATTTAATGAATTAACACCAATAAACTGAATATTCAAAAAAACGTGGAAAAACCGCAAAATATTCGGCCTAATTCGATGATATTTTGCTAAAATCACTTAAAGGAAAAGAGGATATTAAACGTGAAAATATTGCTAATTTCGATGATTTTTAGTACAAAACAAAATGCAAGAAAACTTGCTTAAAATGCAAAATTTGCGAAATTCTGAGATTTGAAAGCCAAATCACATATCGTGAGAAAACATGAAGAATTATCGAAATATTGGTATAAACGAATATACTTACGAACAATCACAATACATGAAAAACGTGAAAAAAATCGCTATATTACCAAATTTGGGGATTTTAACTTCAAATCATAAAGCAAGGTTTCGTATTATTTAGATCCTAGAAAAGACATATAATGATGTTGCTTTCAATACAATTGATAAAAATCAATGTGTTTTCATTAGAATTAACTAAAATGTTCCTGATTTTCCGTTTATATTACCGATGGAAGATGTACGCGTAAAACTGCTCTAATCCGGCTGAAACGTCGATATATGCAATAAAAATATAACTTCTCCCCTTTGCAATATCTTACTCAGTATTTTACCGAGAAACAAATAGTTGGTTGAAAATAAAGTATTTAAGGTTTTTTTCTAATCAATTATGTGTTTGCATAATTTTTATCGTATATTTAATGAATTAATACCAATAAACTGAAAATTCACAAAAACGTGGAAAAACTGCAAAATATTCGGCCTAATTCGATGATATTTTGCTAAAATCACTTAAAGGAAAAGGGGATATTTAACGTCAAATATTGCAAAATTCCATGATTTTTAGAACAAAACAAAATGAAAGAAAACTTGCTTAAAATGCAAAATTTGCGAAATTCTGAGATTCGAAAGCCAAATCACATATCGTGAGAAAACATGAAGAGTTATCGTAATATTGGTATAAACGAATATATTTACGAACAATCATAATACATGAAAAACGTGAAGAAAATCGCTATATTACCAAATAAGAGGATTTTAACTTCAAATCATAAAGCGAGGTTCCATATTATTTAGATCCTAGAAAAGACATATAATGATGTCGTTTCCAATACAAATGATAAAAATCAATGTGTTTTCATTAAAATACTCTAAAATGTTCCTGATTTTCTGTTTTTATTACCGATGGAAGATGTACACGTAAAACCGCTCTAATCCAGATGAAACGTCGAAATATGCAATAAAAACAGAACTTCTCCCCTTTTCAATATCTTACTCAGTATTTTACCGAGAAACAAATAGTTGATTGAAAATGAAGCATTTAAGGTTAATTTCTAATCAATTATGTGTTTGCATAATTTTTATCGTAAATTTATTGACATAATACCAATAAACTGAAAATTCACAAAAACGTGGAAAAACGGCAAAATATTCGGCCTAATTCGATGATATTTTGCTAAAAACATTTAAAGGAAAAGGGGATATTTAACGTCAAAATATTGCTAAATTCGATGATTTTTAGTACAAAACAAAATGCAAGAAAACTTGCTTAAAATGCAAAATTTGCGAAATTCTGATATTTGAAAGCCAAATCACATATCGTGAGAAAACATGAAGAATTATCGAAATATTGGTATAAACGAATATATTTACGTACAATCACAATACATGAAAAACGTGAAAAAAATCGCTGTTACCAAATGTGAGGATTTTAACTTCAAATCATAAAGCGAGGTTCCATATTATTTAGATCCTAGAAAAGACATATAAAGATGTTGTTTCCAATACAAATGATAAAAATCAATGAGTTTTCATTAAAATACTCTAAAATGTTCTTGATTTTCTGTTTATATTTCCGATGGAAGATGTACACGTAAAACCGCTCCAATCCAGCTGAAACGTCGATATATGCAATAAAAACAGAACTTCTCCCCTTTTCAATAACTTACTCAGTATTTTACGGAGAAACAAATAGTTGATTGAAAATGAAGTATTTTAGGTTAATTTCTAATCAATTATGTGTTTGCATAATTTTTATCGTATATTTAATGAATTAATACCAATAAACTGAAAATTCACAAAAACGTGGAAAAACGACAAAATATTCGGCCAAATTCGATGATATTTTGCTAAAATCACTTAAAGGAAAAGAGGATATCAAACGTGAAAATATTGCTAATTTCGATGATTTTTAGTACAAAACAAAATGCAAGAAAACTTGCTTAAAATGCAAAATTTGCGAAATTCTGAGATTTGAAAGCCAAATCACATATCGTGAGAAAACATGAAGAGTTATCGTAATATTGGTATAAACGAATATATTTACGAATAATCACAATACATGAAAAACGTGAAAAAAATCGCTATATTAGCAAATGTGATGATTTTAACTTCAAATCATAAAGCGAGGTTCCATATTATTTAGATCCTAGAAAAGACATATAAAGATGTCGTTTCCAATAAAAATGATAAAAATCAATGTGTTTTCCTTAAAATTCTCTAAAATGTTCCTGATTTTCTGTTTTTATTACCGATGGAAGATGTACACGTAAAACCGCTCTAATCCAGCTGAAACGTCGATATATGCAATAAAAACAGAACTTCTACCCTTTTCAATATCTTACTCAGTATTTTAACGAGAAACAAATAGTTGGTTGAAAATGAAGTATTTAATGTTTTTTCTAGTCAATTATGTGTTTGCATCATTTTTATCGTATATATAACGAATTAATATCAATAAACTGAAAATTCAAAAGAACGTGGAAAACGGCAAAATATTGCCAAATTCGATGATATTTTGTTTAAATCACACAGAGGAAAAGATGATGACAAACGTCGAAATATTGCTAAATTCGATGATTTTTAGTACAAAACAAAATGCAAGAAAACTTGCCTAAAAATAAATAATTTGCGAAATTCTGAGATTTGAAGGCCAAATCACATATCGTGAGAAAACATGAAGTAGTATCGAAATATTGGTAAAAACGAATACATTTACGGAAAGTGACACTACATGAAAAACGTGAAAAAAGTCTCTATATTAGGAAAATTTGAAGATTTTTACTTCAAATCATAGAGCGAGGTTTCGTATTTTTTTAGATCCTAAAAAAGACATAAAAATGTTGTTTACAATACAAATGATAAAAATCAATGTGTTTTCATTAGAATTAACGAAAATCTTCCTGATTTTCTGTTTATATTACCAATGGAAGATGTACACGTAAAACCGCTCTAATCCAGCTGTAACGTCGATATATGCAATAAAAACAACTTCTCCCCTTTTCAATATCTTACTCAGTATTTTACCGAGAAACAAATAGTTCATTGAAAATGAAGTATTTAAGGTTATTTTCTAATCAATTATGTGTTTGCATAATTTTTATCGTATATTTAATGAATTAATACCAATAAACTGAAAATTCACAAAAACGTGGAGAAACTGCAAAATATTCGGCCTAATTCGATGATATTTTGCTAAAATCACTTAAAGGAAAAGGGGATATTTAACGTCAAATATTGCTAAATTCGATGATTTTTAGAACAAAACAAAATGAAAGAAAACTTGCTTGAAATGCAAAATTTGCGAAATTCTGAGATTTGAAAGCCAAATCACATATCGTGAGAAAAGATGAAGAGTTATCGTAATATTGGTATAAACGAATATATTTACGAATAATCACAATACATGAAAAACGTGAAAAAAATCGCTATATTACCAAATGTGAGGATTTTAACTTCAAATCATAAAGCAAGGTTTCGTATTATTTAGATCCTAGAAAAGACATATAATGATGTTGCTTTCAATACAATTGATAAAAATCAATGTGTTTTCCTTAAAATACTCTAAAATGTTCCTGATTTTCTGTTTTTATTACCGATGGAAGATGTACACGTAAAACCGCTCTAATCCAGCTGAAACGTCGATATATGCAATAAAAACAGAACTTCTCCCCTTTTCAATATCTTACTCAGTATTTTAACGAGAAACAAATAGTTGGTTGAAAATGAAGCAAGCATTTAATGTTTTTTCTAGTCAATTATGTGTTTGCATCATTTTTATCGTATATATAATGAATTAATATCAATAAACTGAAAATTCAAAAGAACGTGGAAAACGGCAAAATATTGCCAAATTCGATGATATTTTGTTTAAATCACATAAAGGAAAAGATGATGACAAACGTCAAAATATTGCTAAATTTGATAATTTTTAGTACAAAACACAATGCAAGAAAACTTGCTTAAAATGCAAAATTTGCGAAATTCTGAGATTTGAAAGCCAAATCACATATCGTGAGAAAACATGAAGAATTATCGAAATATTGGTATAAATGAATATATTTACGAACAATCACAATACATGAAAACGTGAAAAAAATCGCTATATTACCAAATTTGAAGATTTTAACTTCAAATCATAAAGCAAGGTTTCGTATTATTTAGATCCTAGAAAAGACATATAATGATGTTGTTTTCAATACAAATGATAAAAATCAATGTGTTTTCATAAGAATTAACTAAAATGTTCCTGATTTTCCGTTTATATTACCAATGGAAGATGTACACGTAAAACCGCTCTAATCCAGCTGAAACGTCGATATATGCAATAAAAACAGAACTTCTCCCCTTTTCAATATCTTACTCAGTATTTTACTGAGAAACAAATAGTTCATTGAAAATGAAGTATTTAAGGTTATTTTCTAATCAATTATGTGTTTGCATAATTTTTATCGTATATTTAATGAATTAATACCAATAAACTGAAAATTCACAAAAACGTGGAAAAACGGCAAAATATTCGGCCTAATTCGATGATATTTTGCTAAAAACATTTAAAGGAAAAGGGGATATTTAACGTCAAAATATTGCTAAATTCGATGATTTTTAGTACAAAACAAAATGCAAGAAAACTTGCTTAAAATGCAAAATTTGCGAAATTCTGAGATTTGAAAGCCAAATCACATATCGTGAGAAAACATGAAGAATTATCGAAATATTGGTATAAACGAATATATTTACGTACAATCACAATACATGAAAAACGTGAAAAAAATCGCTGTTACCAAATGTGAGGATTTTAACTTCAAATCATAAAGCGAGGTTCCATATTATTTAGATCCTAGAAAAGACATATAAAGATGTTGTTTCCAATACAAATGATAAAAATCAATGTGTTTTCATTAGAATTAACTAAAATGTTCTTGATTTTCTGTTTATATTACCAATGGAAGATGTACGCGTCAAACTGCTCTAATCCGGCTGAAACGTCGATATATGCAATAAAAATATAACTTCTCCCCTTTGCAATATCTTACTCAGTATTTTACCGAGAAACAAATAGTTGGTTGAAAATAAAGTATTTAAGGTTATTTTCTAATCAATTATGTGTTTGCATAATTTTTATCGTATATTTAATGAATTAATACCAATAAACTGAAAATTCACAAAAACGTGGAAAAACTGCAAAATATTCGGCCTAATTCGATGATATTTTGCTAAAATCACTTAAAGGAAAAGGGGATATTTAACGTCAAATATTGCAAAATTCCATGATTTTTAGAACAAAACAAAATGAAAGAAAACTTGCTTAAAATGCAAAATTTGCGAAATTCTGAGATTCGAAAGCCAAATCACATATCGTGAGAAAACATGAAGAGTTATCGTAATATTGGTATAAACGAATATATTTACGAACAATCACAATACATGAAAAACGTGAAGAAAATCGCTATATTACCAAATGTGAGGATTTTAACTTCAAATCATAAAGCGAGGTTCCATATTATTTAGATCCTAGAAAAGACATATAATGATGTCGTTTCCAATACAAATGATAAAAATCAATGTGTTTTCATTAAAATACTCTAAAATGTTCCTGATTTTCTGTTTTTATTACCGATGGAAGATGTACACGTAAAACCGCTCTAATCCAGCTGAAACGTCGAAATATGCAATAAAAACAGAACTTCTCCCCTTTTCAATATCTTACTCAGTATTTTACCGAGAAACAAATAGTTGATTGAAAATGAAGCATTTAAGGTTAATTTCTAATCAATTATGTGTTTGCATAATTTTTATCGTAAATTTATTGACATAATACCAATAAACTGAAAATTCACAAAAACGTGGAAAAACGGCAAAATATTCGGCCTAATTCGATGATATTTTGCTAAAAACATTTAAAGGAAAAGGGGATATTTAACTTCAAAATATTGCTACATTCGATGATTTTTAGTACAAAACAAAATGCAAGAAAACTTGCTTAAAATGCAAAATTTGCGAAATTCTGATATTTGAAAGCCAAATCACATATCGTGAGAAAACATGAAGAATTATCGAAATATTGGTATAAACGAATATATTTACGTACAATCACAATACAAGAAAAACGTGAAAAAAATCGCTGTTACCAAATGTGAGGATTTTAACTTTAAATCATAAAGCGAGGTTCCATATTATTTAGATCCTAGAAAAGACATATAAAGATGTTGTTTCCAATACAAATGATAAAAATCAATGAGTTTTCATTAAAATACTCTAAAATGTTCTTGATTTTCTGTTTATATTTCCGATGGAAGATGTACACGTAAAACCGCTCCAATCCAGCTGAAACGTCGATATATGCAATAAAAACAGAACTTCTCCCCTTTTCAATAACTTACTCAGTATTTTACGGAGAAACAAATAGTTGATTGAAAATGAAGTATTTTAGGTTAATTTCTAATCAATTATGTGTTTGCATAATTTTTATCGTATATTTAATGAATTAATACCAATAAACTGAAAATTCACAAAAACGTGGAAAAACGACAAAATATTCGGCCAAATTCGATGATATTTTGCTAAAATCACTTAAAGGAAAAGAGGATATCAAACGTGAAAATATTGCTAATTTCGATGATTTTTAGTACAAAACAAAATGCAAGAAAACTTGCTTAAAATGCAAAATTTGCGAAATTCTGAGATTTGAAAGCCAAATCACACATCGTGAGAAAACATGAAGAGTTATCGTAATATTGGTATAAACGAATATATTTACGAATAATCACAATACATGAAAAACGTGAAAAAAATCGCTATATTAGCAAATGTGAGGATTTTAACTTCAAATCATAAAGCGAGGTTCCATATTATTTAGATCCTAGAAAAGACATATAAAGATGTCGTTTCCAATAAAAATGATAAAAATCAATGTGTTTTCCTTAAAATTCTCTAAAATGTTCCTGATTTTCTGTTTTTATTACCGATGGAAGATGTACACGTAAAACCGCTCTAATCCAGCTGAAACGTCGATATATGCAATAAAAACAGAACTTCTACCCTTTTCAATATCTTACTCAGTATTTTAACGAGAAACAAATAGTTGGTTGAAAATGAAGTATTTAATGTTTTTTCTAGTCAATTATGTGTTTGCATCATTTTTATCGTATATATAACGAATTAATATCAATAAACTGAAAATTCAAAAGAACGTGGAAAACGGCAAAATATTGCCAAATTCGATGATATTTTGTTTAAATCACACAGAGGAAAAGATGATGACAAACGTCGAAATATTGCTAAATTCGATGATTTTTAGTACAAAACAAAATGCAAGAAAACTTGCCTAAAAATAAATAATTTGCGAAATTCTGAGATTTGAAGGCCAAATCACATATCGTGAGAAAACATGAAGTAGTATCGAAATATTGGTAAAAACGAATACATTTACGGAAAGTGACACTACATGAAAAACGTGAAAAAAGTCTCTATATTAGGAAAATTTGAAGATTTTTACTTCAAATCATAGAGCGAGGTTTCGTATTTTTTTAGATCCTAAAAAAGACATAAAAATGTTGTTTACAATACAAATGATAAAAATCAATGTGTTTTCATTAGAATTAACGAAAATCTTCCTGATTTTCTGTTTATATTACCAATGGAAGATGTACACGTAAAACCGCTCTAATCCAGCTGTAACGTCGATATATGCAATAAAAACAACTTCTCCCCTTTTCAATATCTTACTCAGTATTTTACCGAGAAACAAATAGTTCATTGAAAATGAAGTATTTAAGGTTATTTTCTAATCAATTATGTGTTTGCATAATTTTTATCGTATATTTAATGAATTAATACCAATTAACTGAAAATTCACAAAAACGTAGAGAAACTGCAAAATATTCGGCCTAATTCGATGATATTTTGCTAAAATCACTTAAAGGAAAAGGGGATATTTAACGTCAAATATTGCTAAATTCGATGATTTTTAGAACAAAACAAAATGAAAGAAAACTTGCTTGAAATGCAAAATTTGCGAAATTCTGAGATTTGAAAGCCAAATCACATATCGTGAGAAAAGATGAAGAGTTATCGTAATATTGGTATAAACGAATATATTTACGAATAATCACAATACATGAAAAACGTGAAAAAAAATCGCTATATTACCAAATGTGAGGATTTTAACTTCAAATCATAAAGCAAGGTTTCGTATTATTTAGATCCTAGAAAAGACATATAATGATGTTGCTTTCAATACAATTGATAAAAATCAATGTGTTTTCCTTAAAATACTCTAAAATGTTCCTGATTTTCTGTTTTTATTACCGATGGAAGATGTACACGTAAAACCGCTCTAATCCAGCTGAAACGTCGATATATGCAATAAAAACAGAACTTCTCCCCTTTTCAATATCTTACTCAGTATTTTAACGAGAAACAAATAGTTGGTTGAAAATGAAGCAAGCATTTAATGTTTTTTCTAGTCAATTATGTGTTTGCATCATTTTTATCGTATATATAATGAATTAATATCAATAAACTGAAAATTCAAAAGAACGTGGAAAACGGCAAAATATTGCCAAATTCGATGATATTTTGTTTAAATCACATAAAGGAAAAGATGATGACAAACGTCAAAATATTGCTAAATTTGATAATTTTTAGTACAAAACACAATGCAAGAAAACTTGCTTAAAATGCAAAATTTGCGAAATTCTGAGATTTGAAAGCCAAATCACATATCGTGAGAAAACATGAAGAATTATCGAAATATTGGTATAAATGAATATATTTACGAACAATCACAATACATGAAAACGTGAAAAAAATCGCTATATTACCAAATTTGAAGATTTTAACTTCAAATCATAAAGCAAGGTTTCGTATTATTTAGATCCTAGAAAAGACATATAATGATGTTGTTTTCAATACAAATGATAAAAATCAATGTGTTTTCATAAGAATTAACTAAAATGTTCCTGATTTTCCGTTTATATTACCAATGGAAGATGTACACGTAAAACCGCTCTAATCCAGCTGAAACGTCGATATATGCAATAAAAACAGAACTTCTCCCCTTTTCAATATCTTACTCAGTATTTTACTGAGAAACAAATAGTTCATTGAAAATGAAGTATTTAAGGTTATTTTCTAATCAATTATGTGTTTGCATAATTTTTATCGTATATTTAATGAATTAATACCAATAAACTGAAAATTCACAAAAACGTGGAAAAACGGCAAAATATTCGGCCTAATTCGATGATATTTTGCTAAAAACATTTAAAGGAAAAGGGGATATTTAACGTCAAAATATTGCTAAATTCGATGATTTTTAGTACAAAACAAAATGCAAGAAAACTTGCTTAAAATGCAAAATTTGCGAAATTCTGAGATTTGAAAGCCAAATCACATATCGTGAGAAAACATGAAGAATTATCGAAATATTGGTATAAACGAATATATTTACGTACAATCACAATACATGAAAAACGTGAAAAAAATCGCTGTTACCAAATGTGAGGATTTTAACTTCAAATCATAAAGCGAGGTTCCATATTATTTAGATCCTAGAAAAGACATATAAAGATGTTGTTTCCAATACAAATGATAAAAATCAATGTGTTTTCATTAGAATTAACTAAAATGTTCTTGATTTTCTGTTTATATTACCAATGGAAGATGTACGCGTCAAACTGCTCTAATCCGGCTGAAACGTCGATATATGCAATAAAAATATAACTTCTCCCCTTTGCAATATCTTACTCAGTATTTTACCGAGAAACAAATAGTTGGTTGAAAATAAAGTATTTAAGGTTATTTTCTAATCAATTATGTGTTTGCATAATTTTTATCGTATATTTAATGAATTAATACCAATAAACTGAAAATTCACAAAAACGTGGAAAAACTGCAAAATATTCGGCCTAATTCGATGATATTTTGCTAAAATCACTTAAAGGAAAAGGGGATATTTAACGTCAAATATTGCAAAATTCCATGATTTTTAGAACAAAACAAAATGAAAGAAAACTTGCTTAAAATGCAAAATTTGCGAAATTCTGAGATTCGAAAGCCAAATCACATATCGTGAGAAAACATGAAGAGTTATCGTAATATTGGTATAAACGAATATATTTACGAACAATCACAATACATGAAAAACGTGAAGAAAATCGCTATATTACCAAATGTGAGGATTTTAACTTCAAATCATAAAGCGAGGTTCCATATTATTTAGATCCTAGAAAAGACATATAATGATGTCGTTTCCAATACAAATGATAAAAATCAATGTGTTTTCATTAAAATACTCTAAAATGTTCCTGATTTTCTGTTTTTATTACCGATGGAAGATGTACACGTAAAACCGCTCTAATCCAGCTGAAACGTCGAAATATGCAATAAAAACAGAACTTCTCCCCTTTTCAATATCTTACTCAGTATTTTACCGAGAAACAAATAGTTGATTGAAAATGAAGCATTTAAGGTTAATTTCTAATCAATTATGTGTTTGCATAATTTTTATCGTAAATTTATTGACATAATACCAATAAACTGAAAATTCACAAAAACGTGGAAAAACGGCAAAATATTCGGCCTAATTCGATGATATTTTGCTAAAAACATTTAAAGGAAAAGGGGATATTTAACTTCAAAATATTGCTACATTCGATGATTTTTAGTACAAAACAAAATGCAAGAAAACTTGCTTAAAATGCAAAATTTGCGAAATTCTGATATTTGAAAGCCAAATCACATATCGTGAGAAAACATGAAGAATTATCGAAATATTGGTATAAACGAATATATTTACGTACAATCACAATACAAGAAAAACGTGAAAAAAATCGCTGTTACCAAATGTGAGGATTTTAACTTCAAATCATAAAGCGAGGTTCCATATTATTTAGATCCTAGAAAAGACATATAAAGATGTTGTTTCCAATACAAATGATAAAAATCAATGAGTTTTCATTAAAATACTCTAAAATGTTCTTGATTTTCTGTTTATATTTCCGATGGAAGATGTACACGTAAAACCGCTCCAATCCAGCTGAAACGTCGATATATGCAATAAAAACAGAACTTCTCACCCTTTCAATAACTTACTCAGTATTTTACGGAGAAACAAATAGTTGATTGAAAATGAAGTATTTAAGGTTAATTTCTAATCAATTATGTGTTTGCATAATTTTTATCGTATATTTAATGAATTAATACCAATAAACTGAAAATTCACAAAAACGTGGAAAAACGACAAAATATTCGGCCAAATTCGATGATATTTTGCTAAAATCACTTAAAGGAAAAGAGGATATCAAACGTGAAAATATTGCTAATTTCGATGATTTTTAGTACAAAATTAAATGCAAGAAAACTTGCTTAAAATGCAAAATTTGCGAAATTCTGAGATTTGAAAGCCAAATCACATATCGTGAGAAAACATGAAGAATTATCGAAATATTGGTATAAACGAATATATTTACGAACAATCACAATACATGAAAAACGTGAAAAAAATCGCTATATTACCAAATTTGAGGATTTTAACTTCAAATCATAAAGCGAGGTTTCGTATTATTTAGATCCTAGAAAAGACATATAATGATGTTGTTTTCAATACAAATGATAAAAATCAATGTGTTTTCATTAGAATTAACTAAAATGTTCCTGATTTTCCGTTTATATTACCGATGGAAGATGTACACGTAAAACTGCTCTAATCCGGCTGAAACGTCAATATATGCAATAAAAATATAACTTCTCCCCTTTTCAATATCTTACTCAGTATTTTAACGAGAAACAAATAGTTGCTTGAAAATGAAGTATTTAATGTTTTTTCTAGTCAATTATGTGTTTGCATCATTTTTATCGTATATATAATGAATTAATATTGTGACAATAATCTCCTTCAAGAGATTGAGCCTGCTCTTCCCTCCACAAACCCGTCGTTGAAATTATATAAAACGACTATGGAAGACATGTCCAACAATGACAACAACACCAGCAAGGCTTGCCAGGGTGAGCAAAACGTATGCAGCCAGCCACCTGTTCGGACCCAAACCACCAAACTACATGTTGATCGCTGCCGGCTCCGCTGATTGGTCGCCGGTCTGGCTGCACCTGCACTCGCCCCCCCATACTACTTGATGTCTGGGGTCGCCCCAACTCAGACCTCAGAATGTTCAGTGCTCTCGTTGTCACCACTCCTCCCAGCTAGACTCTAGCGTGTACTGAGAGAAGTGGTGGCTTTAAGCCAATATTCCAACACCTCCCATTTAACTTTGTATTGCACTTCTTGTTATTTTGCCTTAACGTAACTTTTCATTGTGTCATTTAATTATTCTTATTATTTTGATTGATTTTATTATAAGAATTTGTTTGTGCATCTTATTCATGTTTTGATTTATTTAACGTAATTAAAATTTCATTGTTAAAGTTTACTTGTGTTTTGTGTGTCTTCTCCTTACCTTACCACAGACGAAGTTCCAGTTTTTTCTATTTTTTTTTTATAACTATGTGACGAGGCCATACCCCTAGCCTTAAACAGCCGAACACCAACGCGTTACCGTCACAATATCAATAAACTGAAAATTCAAAAGAACGTGGAAAACGGCAAAATATTGCCAAATTCGATGATATTTTGTTTAAATCACATAAAGGAAAAGTTGATGACAAACGTCAAAATATTGCTAAATTCGATAATTTTTAGTACAAAACAAAATGCAAGAAAACTTGCTTAAAAATAAATAATTTGCGAAATTCTGAGATTTGAAGGCCAAATCACATATCGTGAGAAAACATGAAGTAGTATCGAAATATTGGTAAAAACGAATACATTTACGGAAAGTGACACTACATGAAAAACGTGAAAAAAGTCTCTATATTAGGAAAATTTGAAGATTTTTACTTCAAATCATAGAGCGAGGTTTCGTATTTTTTTAGATCCTAGAAAAGACATAAAAATGTTGTTTACAATACAAATGATAAAAATCAATGTGTTTTCATTAGAATTAACTAAAATGTTCCCGATTTTCCGTTTATATTACGAATGGAAGATGTACACGTTAAACCGCTCTAATCCAGCTGAAACGTCGATATATGCAATAAAAACAGAACTTCTCCCCTTTTCAATATCTTACTCAGTATTTTACCGAGAAACAAATAGTTCATTGAAAATGAAGTATTTAAGGTTATTTTCTAATCAATTATGTGTTTGCATAATTTTTATCGTATATTTAATGAATTAATACCAATAAACTGAAAATTCACAAAAACGTGGAGAAACTGCAAAATATTCGGCCTAATTCGATGATATTTTGCTAAAATCACTTAAAGGAAAAGGGGATATTTAACGTCAAATATTGCTAAATTCGATGATTTTTAGAACAAAACAAAATGAAAGAAAACTTGCTTGAAATGCAAAATTTGCGAAATTCTGAGATTTGAAAGCCAAATCACATATCGTGAGAAAAGATGAAGATTTATCGTAATATTGGTATAAACGAATATATTTACGAATAATCACAATACATGAAAAACGTGAAAAAAATCGCTATATTACCAAATGTGAGGATTTTAACTTCAAATCATAAAGCAAGGTTCCATATTATTTAGATCCTAGAAAAGACATAAAGATGTCGTTTCCAATACAAATGATAAAAATCAATGTGTTTTCCTTAAAATACTCTAAAATGTTCCTGATTTTCTGTTTTTATTACCGATGGAAGATGTACACGTAAAACCGCTCTAATCCAGCTGAAACGTCGATATATGCAATAAAAACAGAACTTCTCCCCTTTTCAATATCTTACTCAGTATTTTAACGAGAAACAAATAGTTGGTTGAAAATGAAGCAAGCATTTAATGTTTTTTCTAGTCAATTATGTGTTTGCATCATTTTTATCGTATATATAATGAATTAATATCAATAAACTGAAAATTCAAAAGAACGTGGAAAACGGCAAAATATTGCCAAATTCGATGATATTTTGTTTAAATCACATAAAGGAAAAGATGATGACAAACGTCAAAATATTGCTAAATTTGATAATTTTTAGTACAAAACACAATGCAAGAAAACTTGCTTAAAATGCAAAATTTGCGAAATTCTGAGATTTGAAAGCCAAATCACATATCGTGAGAAAACATGAAGAATTATCGAAATATTGGTATAAATGAATATATTTACGAACAATCACAATACATGAAAACGTGAAAAAAATCGCTATATTACCAAATTTGAAGATTTTAACTTCAAATCATAAAGCAAGGTTTCGTATTATTTAGATCCTAGAAAAGACATATAATGATGTTGTTTTCAATACAAATGATAAAAATCAATGTGTTTTCATAAGAATTAACTAAAATGTTCCTGATTTTCCGTTTATATTACCAATGGAAGATGTACACGTAAAACCGCTCTAATCCAGCTGAAACGTCGATATATGCAATAAAAACAGAACTTCTCCCCTTTTCAATATCTTACTCAGTATTTTACTGAGAAACAAATAGTTCATTGAAAATGAAGTATTTAAGGTTATTTTCTAATCAATTATGTGTTTGCATAATTTTTATCGTATATTTAATGAATTAATACCAATAAACTGAAAATTCACAAAAACGTGGAAAAACGGCAAAATATTCGGCCTAATTCGATGATATTTTGCTAAAAACATTTAAAGGAAAAGGGGATATTTAACGTCAAAATATTGCTAAATTCGATGATTTTTAGTACAAAACAAAATGCAAGAAAACTTGCTTAAAATGCAAAATTTGCGAAATTCTGAGATTTGAAAGCCAAATCACATATCGTGAGAAAACATGAAGAATTATCGAAATATTGGTATAAACGAATATATTTACGTACAATCACAATACATGAAAAACGTGAAAAAAATCGCTGTTACCAAATGTGAGGATTTTAACTTCAAATCATAAAGCGAGGTTCCATATTATTTAGATCCTAGAAAAGACATATAAAGATGTTGTTTCCAATACAAATGATAAAAATCAATGTGTTTTCATTAGAATTAACTAAAATGTTCTTGATTTTCTGTTTATATTACCAATGGAAGATGTACGCGTAAAACTGCTCTAATCCGGCTGAAACGTCGATATATGCAATAAAAATATAACTTCTCCCCTTTGCAATATCTTACTCAGTATTTTACCGAGAAACAAATAGTTGGTTGAAAATAAAGTATTTAAGGTTATTTTCTAATCAATTATGTGTTTGCATAATTTTTATCGTATATTTAATGAATTAATACCAATAAACTGAAAATTCACAAAAACGTGGAAAAACTGCAAAATATTCGGCCTAATTCGATGATATTTTGCTAAAATCACTTAAAGGAAAAGGGGATATTTAACGTCAAATATTGCAAAATTCCATGATTTTTAGAACAAAACAAAATGAAAGAAAACTTCCTTAAAATGCAAAATTTGCGAAATTCTGAGATTCGAAAGCCAAATCACATATCGTGAGAAAACATGAAGAGTTATCGTAATATTGGTATAAACGAATATATTTACGAACAATCACAATACATGAAAAACGTGAAGAAAATCGCTATATTACCAAATGTGAGGATTTTAACTTCAAATCATAAAGCGAGGTTCCATATTATTTAGATCCTAGAAAAGACATATAATGATGTCGTTTCCAATACAAATGATAAAAATCAATGTGTTTTCATTAAAATACTCTAAAATGTTCCTGATTTTCTGTTTTTATTACCGATGGAAGATGTACACGTAAAACCGCTCTAATCCAGCTGAAACGTCGAAATATGCAATAAAAACAGAACTTCTCCCCTTTTCAATATCTTACTCAGTATTTTACCGAGAAACAAATAGTTGATTGAAAATGAAGCATTTAAGGTTAATTTCTAATCAATTATGTGTTTGCATAATTTTTATCGTAAATTTATTGACATAATACCAATAAACTGAAAATTCACAAAAACGTGGAAAAACGGCAAAATATTCGGCCTAATTCGATGATATTTTGCTAAAAACATTTAAAGGAAAAGGGGATATTTAACGTCAAAATATTGCTACATTCGATGATTTTTAGTACAAAACAAAATGCAAGAAAACTTGCTTAAAATGCAAAATTTGCGAAATTCTGATATTTGAAAGCCAAATCACATATAGTGAGAAAACATGAAGAATTATCGAAATATTGGTATAAACGAATATATTTACGTACAATCACAATACAAGAAAAACGTGAAAAAAATCGCTGTTACCAAATGTGAGGATTTTAACTTCAAATCATAAAGCGAGGTTCCATATTATTTAGATCCTAGAAAAGACATATAAAGATGTTGTTTCCAATACAAATGATAAAAATCAATGAGTTTTCATTAAAATACTCTAAAATGTTCTTGATTTTCTGTTTATATTTCCGATGGAAGATGTACACGTAAAACCGCTCCAATCCAGCTGAAACGTCGATATATGCAATAAAAACAGAACTTCTCACCCTTTCAATAACTTACTCAGTATTTTACGGAGAAACAAATAGTTGATTGAAAATGAAGTATTTAAGGTTAATTTCTAATCAATTATGTGTTTGCATAATTTTTATCGTATATTTAATGAATTAATACCAATAAACTGAAAATTCACAAAAACGTGGAAAAACGACAAAATATTCGGCCAAATTCGATGATATTTTGCTAAAATCACTTAAAGGAAAAGAGGATATCAAACGTGAAAATATTGCTAATTTCGATGATTTTTAGTACAAAACAAAATGCAAGAAAACTTGCTTAAAATGCAAAATTTGCAAAATTCTGAGATTTGAAAGCCAAATCACATATCGTGAGAAAACATGAAGAATTATCGAAATATTGGTATAAACGGATATATTTACGAATAATCACAATACATGAAAAACGTGAAAAAAATCGCTATATTACCAAATGTGAGGATTTTAACTTCAAATCATAAAGCGAGGTTCCATATTATTTAGATCCTAGAAAAGACATATAATGATGTCGTTTCCAATACAAATGATAAAAATCAATGTGTTTTCATTAAAATACTCTAAAATGTTCCTGATTTTCTGTTTTTATTACCGATGGAAGATGTACAGGTAAAACCGCTCTAATCCAGCTGAAACGTCGATATATGCAATAAAAACAGAACTTCTCCCCTTTTCAATATCTTACTCAGTATTTTACTGAGAAACAAATAGTTGATTGAAAATGAAGCATTTAAGGTTAATTTCTAATCAATTATGTGTTTGCATAATTTTTATCGTAAATTTATTGACTTAATACCAATAAACTGAAAATTCACAAAAACGTGGAAAAACGGCAAAATATTCGGCCTAATTCGATTATATTTTGCTAAAAACACTTAAAGGAAAAGGGGATATTTAACGTCAAAATATTGGTAAGTTCGATGATTTTTAGTACAAAACAAAATGCAAGAAAACTTGCTTAAAATGCAAAATTTGCGAAATTCTGAGATTTGAAAGCCAAATCACATATCGTGAGAAAACATGAAGAATTATCGAAATATTGGTATAAACGAATATATTTACGAACAATCACAATACATGAAAAACCTGAAAAAAATCGCTATATTACCAAATTTGAGGATTTTAACTTCAAATCATAAAGCGAGGTTTCGTATTATTTAGATCCTAGAAAAGACATATAATGATGTTGTTTTCAATACAAATGATAAAAATCAATGTGTTTTCATTAGAATTAACTAAAATGTTCCTGATTTTCCGTTTATATTGCCGATGGAAGATGTACACGTAAAACTGCTCTAATCCGGCTGAAACGTCGATATATGCAATAAAAATATAACTTCTCCCCTTTTCAATATCTTACTCAGTATTTTAACGAGAAACAAATAGTTGGTTGAAAATGAAGTATTTAATGTTTTTTCTAGTCAATTATGTGTTTGCATCATTTTTATCGTATATATAATGAATTAATATCAATAAACTGAAAATTCAAAAGAACGTGGAAAACGGCAAAATATTGCCAAATTCGATGATATTTTGTTTAAATCACATAAAGGAAAAGTTGATGACAAACGTCAAAATATTGCTAAATTCGATGATTTTTAGTACAAAACAAAATGCAAGAAAACTTGCTTAAAAATAAATAATTTACGAAATTCTGAGATTTGAAGGCCAAATCACATATCGTGAGAAAACATGAAGTAGTATCGAAATATTGGTAAAAACGAATACATTTACGTAAAGTGACACTACATGAAAAACGTGAAAAAAGTCTCTATATTAAGAAAATTTGAAGATTTTTACTTCAAATCATAGAGCGAGGTTTCGTATTTTTTTAGATCCTAGAAAAGACATAAAAATGTTGTTTACAATACAAATAATAAAAATCAATGTGTTTTCATTAGAATTAACTAAAATGTTCCCGATTTTCCGTTTATATTACCAATGGAAGATGTACACGTTAAACCGCTCTAATCCAGCTGAAACGTCGATATATGCAATAAAAACAGAACTTCTCCCCTTTTCAATATCTTACTCAGTATTTTACAGAGAAACAAATAGTTCATTGAAAATGAAGTATTTTAGGTTATTTTCTAATCAATTATGTGTTTGCATAATTTTTATCGTATATTTAATGAATTAATACCAATAAACTGAAAATTCACAAAAACGTGGAAAAACGGCAAAATATTCGGCCTAATTCGATGATATTTTGCTAAAAACATTTAAAGGAAAAGGGAATATTTAACGTCAAAATATTGCTAAATTCGATGATTTTTAGTACAAAACAAAATGCAAGAAAACTTGCCTAAAATGCAAAATTTGCGAAATTCTGAGATTTGAAAGCCAAATCACATATCGTGAGAAAACATGAAGAATTATCGAAATATTGGTATAAACGAATATATTTACGTACAATCACAATACATGAAAAACGTGAAAAAAATCGCTGTTACCAAATGTGAGGATTTTAACTTCAAATCATAAAGCGAGGTTCCATATTATTTAGATCCTAGAAAAGACATATAAAGATGTTGTTTCCAATACCAATGATAAAAATCAATGTGTTTTCATTAAAATACTCTAAAATGTTCTTGATTTTCTGTTTTTATTACCAATGGAAGATGTACACGTTAAACCGCTCTAATCCAGCTGAAACGTCGATATATGCAATAAAAACAGAACTTCTCCCCTTTTCAATATCTTACTCAGTATTTTACCGAGAAACAAATAGTTGATTGAAAATGAAGTATTTAAGGTTATTTTCTAATCAATTATGTGTTTGCATAATTTTTATCGTATATTTAATGAATTAATACCAATAAACTGAAAATTCACAAAATCGTGGAAAAACGACAAAATATTCGGCCAAATTCGATGATATTTTGCTAAAATCACTTAAAGGAAAAGAGGATATTAAACCTGAAAATATTGCTAATTTCGATGATTTTTAGTACAAAACAAAATGCAAGAAAACTTGCTTAAAATGCAAAATTTGCGAAATTCTGAGATTTGAAAGCCAAATCACATATCGTGAGAAAACATGAAGAATTATCGAAATATTGGTATAAACGAATATATTTACGAATAATCACAATACATGAAAAACGTGAAAAAAATCGCTATATTACCAAATGTGAGGATTTTAACTTCAAATCATAAAGCGAGGTTCCATATTATTTAGATCCTAGAAAAGACATATAATGATGTCGTTTCCAATACAAATGATAAAAATCAATGTGTTTTCATTAAAATACTCTAAAATGTTCCTGATTTTCTGTTTTTATTACCGATGGAAGATGTACACGTAAAACCGCTCTTATCCAGCTGAAACGTCGATATATGCAATAAAAACAGAACTTCTCCCCTTTTCAATATCTTACTCAATATTTTACCGAGAAACAAATAGTTGATTGAAAATGAAGCATTTAAGGTTAATTTCTAATCAATTATGTGTTTGCATAATTTTTATCGTAAATTTATTGACATAATACCAATAAACTGAAAATTCACAAAAACGTGGAAAAACGGCAAAATATTCGGCCTAATTCGATGATATTTTGCTAAAAACATTTAAAGGAAAAGGGGATATTTAACGTCAAAATATTGCTAAATTCGATGATTTTTAGTACAAAACAAAATGCAAGAAAACTTGCTTAAAATGCAAAATTTGCGAAATTCTGATATTTGAAAGCCAAATCACATATCGTGAGAAAACATGAAGAATTATCGAAATATTGGTATAAACGAATATATTTACGTACAATCACAATACATGAAAAACGTGAAAAAAATCGCTGTTACCAAATGTGAGGATTTTAACTTCAAATCATAAAGCGAGGTTCCATACTATTTAGGTCCTAGAAAAGACATATAAAGATGTTGTTTCCAATACAAATGATAAAAATCAATGAGTTTTCATTAAAATACTCTAAAATGTTCTTGATTTTCTGTTTATATTTCCGATGGAAGATGTACACGTAAAACCGCTCCAATCCAGCTGAAACGTCGATATATGCAATAAAAACAGAACTTCTCCCCTTTTCAATAACTTACTCAGTATTTTACGGAAAAACAAATAGTTGATTGAAAATGAAGTATTTAAGGTTAATTTCTAATCAATTATGTGTTTGCATAATTTTTATCGTATATTTAATGAATTAATACCAATAAACTGAAAATTCACAAAAACGTGGAAAAACGACAAAATATTCGGCCAAATTCGATGATATTTTGCTAAAATCACTTAAAGGAAAAGAGGATATCAAACGTGAAAATATTGCTAATTTCGATGATTTTTAGTACAAAACAAAATGCAAGAAAACTTGCTTAAAATGCAAAATTTGCGAAATTCTGAGATTTGAAAGCCAAATCACATATCGTGAGAAAACATGAAGAATTATCGAAATATTGGTATAAACGAATATATTTACGAACAATCACAATACATGAAAAACGTGAAAAAAATCGCTATATTACCAAATTTGAGGATTTTAACTTCAAATCATAAAGCGAGGTTTCGTATTATTTAGATCCTAGAAAAGATATATAATGATGTTGTTTTCAATACAAATGATAAAAATCAATGTGTTTTCATTAGAATTAACTAAAATGTTCCTGATTTTCCGTTCATATTACCGATGGAAGATGTACACGTAAAACTGCTCTAATCCGGCTGAAACGTCGATATATGCAATAAAAATATAACTTCTCCCCTTTTCAATATCTTACTCAGTATTTTAACGAGAAACAAATAGTTGGTTGAAAATGAAGTATTTAATGTTTTTTCTTCTCAATTATGTGTTTGCATCATTTTTATCGTATATATAATGAATTAATATCAATAAACTGAAAATTCAAAAGAACGTGGAAAACGGCAAAATATTGCCAAATTCGATGATATTTTGTTTAAATCACATAAAGGAAAAGTTGATGACAAACGTCAAAATATTGCTAAATTCGATGATTTTTAGTACAAAACAAAATGCAAGAAAACTTGCTTAGAAATAAATAATTTGCGAAATTCTGAGATTTGAAGGCCAAATCACATATCGTGAGAAAACATGAAGTAGTATCGAAATATTGGTAAAAACGAATACATTTACGTAAAGTGACACTACATGAAAAACGTGAAAAAAGTCTCTATATTAAGAAAATTTGAAGATTTTTACTTCAAATCATAGAGAGAGGTTTCGTATTTTTTTAGATCCTAGAAAAGACATAAAAATGTTGTTTACAATACAAATGATAAAAATCAATGTGTTTTCATTAGAATTAACTATAATGTTCCCGATTTTCCGTTTATATTTCCAATGGAAGATGTACACGTTAAACCGCTCTAATCCAGCTGAAACGTCGATATATGCAATAAAAACAGAACTTCTCCCCTTTTCAATATCTTACTGAGTATTTCACCGAGAAGCAAATAGTTAATTGAAAATGAAGTATTTAAGGTTATTTTCTAATCAATTATGTGTTTGCATAATTTTTATCGTATATTTAATGAATTAATACCAATAAACTGAAAATTCACAAAAACGTGGAAAAACTGCAAAATATTCGGCCTAATTCGATGATATTTTGCTAAAATCACTTAAAGGAAAAGGGGATATTTAACGTCAAATATTGCTAAATTCGATGATTTTTAGGACAAAACAAAATGAAAGAAAACTTGCTTAAAATGCAAAATTTGCGAAATTCTGAGATTTGAAAGCCAAATCACATATCGTGAGAAAACATGAAGAGTTATCGTAATATTGGTATAAACGAATATATTTACGAATAATCACAATACATGAAAAATGTGAAAAAAATCGCTATATTACCAAATGTGAGGATTTTAACTTCAAATCATAAAGCGAGGTTCCATATTATTTAGATCCTAGAAAAGACATATAAAGATGTCGTTTCCAATACAAATGATAAAAATCAATGTGTTTTCCTTAAAATACTCTAAAATGTTCCTGATTTTCTGTTTTTATTACCGATGGAAGATGTACACGTAAAACCGCTCTAATCCAGCTGAAACGTCGATATATGCAATAAAAACAGAACTTCTCCCCTTTTCAATATCTTACTCAGTATTTTAACGAGAAACAAATAGTTGGTTGAAAATGAAGCAAGCATTTAATGTTTTTTCTAGTCAATTATGTGTTTGCATCATTTTTATCGTATATATAATGAATTAATATCAATAAACTGAAAATTCAAAAGAACGTGGAAAACGGCAAAATATTGCCAAATTCGATGATATTTTGTTTAAATCACATAAAGGAAAAGATGATGACAAACGTCAAAATATTGCTAAATTCGATAATTTTTAGTACAAAACACAATGCAAGAAAACTTGCTTAAAATGCAAAATTTGCGAAATTCTGAGATTTGAAAGCCAAATCACATATCGTGAGAAAACATGAAGAATTATCGAAATATTGGTATAAACGAATATATTTACGAACAATCACAATACATGAAAACGTGAAAAAAATCGCTATATTACCAAATTTGAAGATTTTAACTTCAAATCATAAAGCAAGGTTTCGTATTATTTAGATCCTATAAAAGACATATAATGATGTTTTCAATACAAATGACAAAAACCAATGTGTTTTCATAAGAATTAACTAAAATGTTCCTGATTTTCCGTTTATATTACCAATGGAAGATGTACACGTAAAACCGCTCTAATCCAGCTGAAACGTCGATATATGCAATAAAAACAGAACTTCTCCCCTTTTCAATATCTTACTCAATATTTTACTGAGAAACAAATAGTTCATTGAAAATGAAGTATTTAAGGTTATTTTCTAATCAATTATGTGTTTGCATAATTTTTATCGTATATTTAATGAATTAATACCAATAAACTGAAAATTCACAAAAACGTGGAAAAACGGCAAAATATTAGGCCTAATTCGATGATATTTTGCTAAAATCACTTAAAGGAAAAGGGGATATTTAACGTCAAAATATTGCTAAATTCCATGATTTTTAGTACAAAACAAAATGCAAGAAATCTTGCTTAAAATGTAAAATTTGCAAAATTCTGAGATTTGAAAGCCAAATCACATATCGTGAGAAAACATGAAGAGTTATCGTAATATTGGTATAAACGAATATATTTACGAACAATCACAATACATGAAAAACGTGAAAAAAATCGCTATATTACCAAATTTGAGGATTTTAACTTCAAATCATAAAGCAAGGTTTCGTATTATTTAGATCCTAGAAAAGACATATAATGATGTTGTTTTCAATACAAATGATAAAAATCAATGTGTTTTCATAAGAATTAACTAAAATGTTCCTGATTTTCCGTTTATATTACCAATGGAAGATGTACACGTAAAACCGCTCTAATCCAGCTGAAACGTCGATATATGCAATAAAAAGAGAACTTCTCCCCTTTTCAATATCTTACTCAGTATTTTACTGAGAAACAAATAGTTCATTGAAAATGAAGTATTTAAGGTTATTTTCTAATCAATTATGTGTTTGCATAATTTTTATCGTATATTTAATGAATTAATACCAATAAACTGAAAATTCACAAAAACGTGGAAAAACGGCAAAATATTCGGCCTAATTAGATGATATTTTGCTAAAATCACTTAAAGGAAAAGGGAATATTTAACGTCAAAATATTGCTAAATTCCATGATTTTTAGTACAAAACAAAATGCAAGAAAACTTGCTTAAAATGTAAAATTTGCAAAATTCTGACATTTGAAAGCCAAATCACATATCGTGAGAAAACATGAAGAATTATCGAAATATTGGTATAAACGAATATATTTACGTACAATCACAATACATGAAAAACGTGAAAAAAATCGCTGTTACCAAATGTGAGGATTTTAACTTCAAATCATCGAGCGAGATTTCGTCTTATTTAGATCCTAGAAAAGACATATAAAGATGTTGTTTCCAATATAAATGATAAAAATCAATGTGTTTTCATTAAAATACTCTAAAATGTTCCTGATATTCCGTTGATATTACCGATGGAAGATGTACACGTAAAACCGCTCTAATCCAGCTGAAACGTCGATATATGCAATAAAAACATAACTTCTCCCCTTTTCAATATCTTACTCAGTATTTTAACGAGAAACAAATAGTTGGTTGAAAATGAAGTATTTAATGTTTTTTCTAGTCAATTATGTGTTTGCATCATTTTTATCGTATATATAATGAATAAATACCAATAAACTGAAAATTCACAAGAACGTGGAAAACGGCAAAATATTGCCTAATTCGATGATATTTTGTTTAAATCACATAAAGGAAAAGATGATGACAAACGTCAAAATATTGCTAAATTCGATGATTTTTAGTACAAAACAAAATGAAAGAAAAATTGCTTAAAAATGAATAATTTGCGAAATTCTGAGTTTTGAAGGCCAAATCACATATCGTGAGAAAACATGAAGTAGTATCGAAATATTGGTAAAAACGAATATATTTACGTACAATCACAATACATGAAAAACGTGAAAAAAGTCTCTATATTACCAAATTTGAAGATTTTTACTTCAAATCTTAGAGCGAGGTTTCGTATTTTTTTAGATCCTAGAAAAGACATAAAAATGTTGTTTCCAGTACAAATGATAAAAATCAATGTGTTTTCATTAGAATTAACTAAAATGTTCCCGATTTTCCGTTTATATTACCAATGGAATATGTACTCGTTAAACCGCTCTAATCCAGCTGAAACGTCGATATATGCAATAAAAACAGAACTTCTCCCCTTATCAATATCTTACTCAGTATTTTACCGAGAAACAAATAGTTCATTGAAAATGAAGTATTTAAGGTTATTTTCTAATCAATTATGTGTTTGCATAATTTTTATCGTATATTTAATGAATTAACACCAATAAACTGAAAATTCACAAAAACGTGGAAAAACTGCAAAATATTCGGCCTAATTCGATGATATTTTGCTAAAATCACTTAAAGGAAAAGGGGATATTTAACGTCAAATATTGCTAAATTCGATGATTTTTAGAACAAAACAAAATGAAAGAAAACTTGCTTAAAATGCAAAATTTGCGAAATTCTGAGATTTGAAAGCCAAATTACATATCGTGAGAAAACATGAAGAGTTATCGTAATATTGGTATAAACGAATATATTTACGAATAATCACAATACATGAAAAACGTGAAAAAAATCGCTATATTACCAAATGTGAGGATTTTAACTTCAAATCATAAAGCGAGGTTCCATATTATTTAGATCCTAGAAAAGACATATAAAGATGTCGTTTCCAATAAAAATGATAAAAATCAATGTGTTTTCCTTAAAATACTCTAAAATATTCCTGATTTTCTGTTTTTATTACCAATGGAAGATGTACACGTAAAACCGCTCTAATCCAGCTGAAACGTCGATATATGCAATAAAAACAGAACTTCTCCCCTTTTCAATATCTTACTCAGTATTTTAACGAGAAACAAATAGTTGGTTGAAAATGAAGTATTTAATGTTTTTTCTAGTCAATTATGTGTTTGCATCATTTTTATAGTATATATATAATGAATTAATATCAATAAACTGAAAATTCAAAAGAACGTGGAAAACGGCAAAATATTGCCAAATTCGATGATATTTTGTTTAAATCACATAGAGGAAAAGATGATGACAAACGTCAAAATATTGCTAAATTCGATGATTTTTAGTACAAAACAAAATGCAAGAAAACTTGCTTAAAAATAAATAATTTGCGAAATTCTGAGATTTGAAGGCCAAATCACATATCGTGAGAAAACATGAAGTAGTATCGAAATATTGGTAAAAACGAATACATTTACGTAAAGTGACACTACATGAAAAACGTGAAAAAAGTCTCTATATTAAAAAAATTTGAAGATTTTTACTTCAAATCATAAAGCGAGGTTTCGTATTTTTTTAGATCCTAAAAAAGACATAAAAATGTTGTTTCCAATACAAATGATAAAAATCAATGTGTTTTCATTAAAATTAACGAAAATCTTCCTGATTTTCTGTTTATATTACCAATGGAAGATGTACACGTAAAACCGCTCTAATCCAGCTGTAACGTCGATATATGCAATAAAAACAACTTCTCCCCTTTTCAATATCTTACTCAGTATTTTACCGAGAAAGAAATAGTTCATTGAAAATGAAGTATTTAAGGTTATTTTCTAATCAAATATGTGTTTGCATAATTTTTATCGTATATTTAATGAATTAATACCAATAAACTGAAAATTCACAAAAACGTGGAAAAACGGCAAAATATTCGGCCTAATTCGATGATATTTTGCTAAAATCACTTAAAGGAAAAGGGGATAATTAACGTCAAAATATTGCTAAATTCGATGATTTTTAGAACAAAACAAAATGCAAGAAAACTTGCTTAAAATGCAAAATTTGCGAAATTCTGAGATTTGAAAGTCAAATCACATATCGTGAGAAAACATGAAGAGTTATCGTAATATTGGTATAAACGAATATATTTACGAACAATCACAATACATGAAAAACGTGAAAAAATTCGCTGTTACCATATGTGAGGATTTTAACTTCAAATCATAAAGCGAGGTTTCGTATTATTTAGATCCTAGAAAAGACATATAATGATGTTGTTTTCAATACAAATGATAAAAATCAATGTGTTTTCATTAGAATTAACTAAAATGTTCCTGATTTTCCGTTTATATTACCGATGGAAGATGTACGCGTAAAACTGCTCTAATCCGGCTGAAACGACGATATATGCAATGAAAATAAACTTCTCCCCTTTTCAATATCTTACTCAGTATTTAACCGAGAAACAAATAGTTGGTTGAAAATGAAGTATTTAAGGTTATTTTCTAATCAATTATGTGTTTGCATAATTTTTATCGTATATTTAATAAATTAATACCAATAAACTGAAAATTCACAAGAACGTGGAAAAACTGCAAAATATTCGGCCTAATTCGATGATATTTTGCTAAAATCACTTAAAGGAAAAGGGGATATTTAACGTCAAATATTACAAAATTCGATGATTTTTAGAACAAAACAAAATTAAAGAAAACTTGCTTAAAATGCAAAATTTGCGAAATTCTGAGATTTGAAAGCCAAATCACATATCGTGAGAAAACATGAAGAGTTATCGTAATATTGGTATAAACGAATATATTTACGAACAATCACAATACATGAAAAACGTGAAAAAAATCGCTATATTACCAATTGTGAGGATTTTAACTTCAAATCATAAAGCGAGGTTCCATATTATTTAGATCCCAGAAAAGACATATAAAGATGTCGTTTCCAATACAAATGATAAAAATCAATGTGTTTTCATTAAAATACTCTAAAATGTTCCTGATTTTCTGTTTTTATTACCGATGGAAGATGTACATGTAAAACCGCTCTAATCCAGCTGAAACGTCGATATATGCAATAAAAATAGAACTTCTCCCCTTTTTAATATCTTACTCAGTATTTTACCGAGAAACAAATAGTTGATTGAAAATGAAGCATTTAAGGTTAATTTCTAATCAATTATGTGTTTGCATAATTTTTATCGTAAATTTATTGACATAATACCAATAAACTGAAAATTCACAAAAACGTGGAAAAACGGCAAAATATTCGGCCTAATTCGATGATATTTTGCTAAAAACATTTAAAGGAAAAGGGGATATTTAACGTCAAAATATTGCTAAATTCGATGATTTTTAGTACAAAACAAAATGCAAGAAAACTTGCTTAAAATGCAAAATTTGCGAAATTCTGAGATTTGAAAGCCAAATCACATATCGTGAGAAAACATGAAGAATTATCGAAATATTGGTATAAACGAATATGTCGTTTATATTACCAATGGAAGATGTACACGTTAAACCGCTCTAATCCAGCAGAAACGTCGATATATGCAATAAAAACAGAACTTCTCCCCTTTTCAATATCTTACTCAGTATTTTACCGAGAAAGAAATAGTTAATTGAAAATGCAGTATTTAAGGTTATTTTCTAATCAATTATGTGTTTGCATAATTTTTATCGTATATTTAATGAATTAACACCAATAAACTGAAAATTCACAAAACGTGGAAAAACTGCAAAATATTCGGCCTAATTCGATGATATTTTGCTAAAATCACTTAAAGGAAAAGGGGATATTTAACGTCAAATATTGCTAAATTCGATGATTTTTAGAACAAAACCAAATGAAAGAAAACTTGCTTAAAATGCAAAATTTGCGAATTCTGAGATATGAAAGCCAAATCACATATCGTGAGAAAACATGAAGAATTATCGAAATATTGGTATAAACGAATATATTTACGTACAATCACAATACATGAAAAACGTGAAAAAAATCGCTATGTTACCAAATATGAGGATTTTAACTTTAAATCCTAATGCGATGTTCCATATTATTTCGATCCTAGAAAAGACATATAAAGATGTTGTTTCCAATACAAATGATAAAAATCAATGTGTTTTCATTAAAATACTCTAAAATGTTTCTGATTTTCTGTTTATATTACCGATGGAAGATGTACACGTAAAACCGCTCTAATCCAGCTGAAACGTCGATATATGCAATAAAAACAGAACTTCTCCCCTTTTCAATATCTTACTCAGTATTTTACCGAGAAACAAATAGTTGATTGAAAATGAAGTATTTAAGGTTAATTTCTAATCAATTATGCGTTTGCATAATTTTTCTCGTATATTTAATGAATTAATACCAATAAACTGAAAATTCACAAAAACGTGGAAAAACGACAAAATATTCGGCCTAATTCGATGATATTTTGCTAAAATCACTTAAAGGAAAAGAGGATATTAAACGTGAAAATATTGCTAATTTCGATGATTTTTAGTCCAAAACAAAATGCAAGAAAACTTGCTTAAAATGCAAAATTTGCGAAATTCTGAGATTTGAAAGCCAAATCACATATCGTGAGAAAACATGAAGAATTATCGAAATATTGGTATAAATGAATATATTTACGAACAATCAAAATACATGAAAAACGTGAAAAAAATCGCTATATTACCAAATTTGAGGATTTTAACTTCAAATCATAAAGCAAGGTTTCGTATTATTTAAATCCTAGAAAAGACATATAATGATGTTGTTTTCAATACAAATGATAAAAATCAATGTGTTTTCATAAGAATTAACTAAAATGTTCCTGATTTTCCGTTTATATTACCAATGGAAGATGTACACATAAAACCGCTCTAATCCAGCTGAAAAGTCGATATATGCAATAAAAACAGAACTTCTCCCCTTTTCAATATCTTACTCAGTATTTTACTGAGAAACAAATAGTTCATTGAAAATGAATTATTTAAGGTTATTTTCTAATCAATTATGTGTTTGCATAATTTTTATCGTATATTTAATGAATTAATACCAATAAACTGAAAATTCACAAAAACGTGGAAAAACGGCCAAATATTCGGCCTAATTCGATGATATTTTGCTAAAATCACTTAAAGGAAAAGGGGATATTTAACGTCAAATATTGCTAAATTCGATGATTTTTAGAACAAAACAAAATGCAAGAAAACTTGCTTAAAATGCAAAATTTGCGAAATTCTGAGATTTGAAAGCCAAATCACATATCGTGAGAAAAGATGAAGAGTTATCGTAATATTGGTATAAACGAATATATTTACGAATAATCACAATACATGAAAAACGTGAAAAAATCGCTATATTACCAAATGTGAGGATTTTAACTTCAAATCATAAAGCAAGGTTTCGTATTATTTAGATCCTAGAAAAGACATATAATGATGTTGTTTTCAATACAAATGATAAAAATCAATGTGTTTTCATAAGAATTATCTAAAATGTTCCTGATTTTCCGTTTATATTACCAATGGAAGATGTACACGTAAAACCGCTATAATCCAGCTGAAACGTCGATATATGCAATAAAAACAGAACTTCTCCCCTTTTCAATATCTTACTCAGTATTTTACTGAGAAACAAATAGTTCATTGAAAATGAATTATTTAAGGTTATTTTCTAATCAATTATGTGTTTGCATAATTTTTATCGTATATTTAATGAATTAATACCAATAAACTGAAAATTCACAAAAACGTGGAAAAACGGCAAAATATTCGGCCTAATTCGATGATATTTTGCTAAAATCACTTAAAGGAAAAGGGGATATTTAACGTCAAAATATTGCTAAATTCCATGATTTTTAGTACAAAACAAAATGCAAGAAAACTTGCTTAAAATGTAAAATTTGAAAAATTCTGAGATTTGAAAGCCAAATCTCATATCGTGAGAAAACATGAAGAGTTATCGTAATATTGGTATAAACGAATATATTTACGTACAATCACAATACATGAAAACGTGAAAAAATATCGCTATATTACCAAATTTGAGGATTTTAACATCAAATCATCGAGCGAGGTTTCGTCTTATTTAGATCCTAGAAAAGACATATAAAGATGTTGTTTCCAATACAAATGATAAAAATCAATGTGTTTTCATTAAAATACTCTAAAATGTTCCTGATTTTCTGTTTTTATTACCGATGGAAGATGTACACGTAAAACCGCTCTAATCCAGCTGAAACGTCGATATATGCAATAAAAACAGAACTTCTCCCCTTTTCAATAACTTACTCAGTATTTTACCGAGAAACAAATAGTTGATTGAAAATGAAGTATTTAAGGTTAATTTCTAATCAATTATGTGTTTGCATAATTTTTATCGTAAATTTATTGACATAATACCAATAAACTGAAAATTCACAAAAACGTGGAAAAACTGCAAAATATTCGGCCTAATTCGATGATATTTTGCTAAAATCACTTAAAGGAAAAGGGGATATTTAACGTCAAATATTGCTAAATTCGATGATTTTTAGAACAAAACAAAATGCAAGAAAACTTGCTTAAAATGCAAAATTTGCGAAATTCTGAGATTTGAAAGCCAAATCACATATCGTGAGAAAAGATGAAGAGTTATCGTAATATTGGTATAAACGAATATATTTACGTACAATCACAATACATGAAAAACGTGAAAAAAATCGCTATGTTACCAAATATGAGGATTTTAACACTTTCGCGCTTTAGATTAGAGATAACTCGTCAGCGTTTTTTCTTACGATTCCGCATAACAGCCTACTTTTCTCGTCCATCGAAAAAATATTTCTATAAATTCCATTTTTTAACCGAAATGGATGTTATGTATATGTCTGTGTAGGGAATTTTACTGCGATCACTGTCATACAAATTATAAAATGTTTCAACAAGTATAAACATGACAAACATCAAATGAACGAAAACAATGCGTACTGAGCGCGAACGCATACTGAGCGACGTGGTTCTATATTTGGCGCTTCTCTTACACATGCTTTGTACAAATGTTATACATTTCATCTTATAGAAAATTTTATTGCGAACACATTGGTATAAAAAAGAAATACGTACATAGAAAAGTAGGGTCAGGAAACGTATAAATGTATAAACTTTCCAAGCTTGATTGTGTTTTCGCCAGTGCGCTCGCGGCAAACTACTCTCCACTTCACACACTCTTGCGGGTAGGCAATTACCTATAATAAACATTCATATGCATATGTCCGTGTAGAGAATTTTATTGTGATTCCAATGATACCAAAATTAGCGATGTAGGCCAACTGTAGGCTTCGCAACCATTAAGAGAGTGGAAACATTTTGTTGCTGTTTGGTGCTCTCGGCGAGTGATCTGCATAGTTTTTTATTTAGTGTTGATACTCCTTATGCTTGGGCGGCATTTTATAGTTATGCTCTTATAGACAATTTCATTGCGAACACAGTGATACCAAATTTAAATACGTGCGCCTTCAATTATTGTCAGGACAGTCAAAAGAGTGTACACTTTTTCGGTCTTACCGCGTAGGCACACGAAGTGCCGAAAGCATCTGGGGTATTGATTTTTTTTGAGCACCGAGAGCGCGAAAGTGTTAACTTCAAATCATAAAGCGAGGTTCCATATTATTTAGATCCTAGAAAAGACATATAAAGATGTCGTTTCCAATAAAAATGATAAAAATCAATGTGTTTTCCTTAAAATACTCTAAAATATTCCTGATTTTCTGTTTTTATTACCAATGGAAGATGTACACGTAAAACCGCTCTAATCCAGCTGAAACGTCGATATATGCAATAAAAACAGAACTTCTCCCCTTTTCAATATCTTACTCAGTATTTTAACGAGAAACAAATAGTTGGTTGAAAATGAAGTATTTAATGTTTTTTCTAGTCAATTATGTGTTTGCATCATTTTTATCGTATATATATAATGAATTAATATCAATAAACTGAAAATTCAAAAGAACGTGGAAAACGGCAAAATATTGCCAAATTCGATGATATTTTGTTTAAATCACATAGAGGAAAAGATGATGACAAACGTCAAAATATTGCTAAATTCGATGATTTTTAGTACAAAACAAAATGCAAGAAAACTTGCTTAAAAATAAATAATTTGCGAAATTCTGAGATTTGAAGGCCAAATCACATATCGTGAGAAAACATGAAGTAGTATCGAAATATTGGTAAAAACGAATACATTTACGTAAAGTGACACTACATGAAAAACGTGAAAAAAGTCTCTATATTAAAAAAATTTGAAGATTTTTACTTCAAATCATAAAGCGAGGTTTCGTATTTTTTTAGATCCTAAAAAAGACATAAAAATGTTGTTTCCAATACAAATGATAAAAATCAATGTGTTTTCATTAAAATTAACGAAAATCTTCCTGATTTTCTGTTTATATTACCAATGGAAGATGTACACGTAAAACCGCTCTAATCCAGCTGTAACGTCGATATATGCAATAAAAACAACTTCTCCCCTTTTCAATATCTTACTCAGTATTTTACCGAGAAAGAAATAGTTCATTGAAAATGAAGTATTTAAGGTTATTTTCTAATCAAATATGTGTTTGCATAATTTTTATCGTATATTTAATGAATTAATACCAATAAACTGAAAATTCACAAAAACGTGGAAAAACGGCAAAATATTCGGCCTAATTCGATGATATTTTGCTAAAAACACTTAAAGGAAAAGGGGATATTTAACGTCAAAATATTGCTAAATTCGATGATTTTTAGTACAAAACAAAATGCAAGAAAACTTGCTTAAAATGCAAAATTTGCGAAATTCTGAGATTTGAAAGCCAAATCACATATCGTGAGAAAACATGAAGAATTATCGAATTATTGCTATAAACGAATATATTTAAGTACAATCACAATACATGAAAAACGTGAAAAAAATCGCTATGTTACCAAATATGAGGATTTTAACTTCAAATCAAAAAGCGAGGTTCCATATTATTTCGATCCAAGAAAAGACATATAAAGATGTTGTTTCCAATACAAATGATAAAAATCAATGTGTTTTCATTAAAATACTCTAAAATGTTCCTGATTTTCTGTTTATATTACCGATGGAAGATGTACACGTAAAACCGCTCTAATCCAGCTGAAACGTCGATATATGCAATAAAAACAGAACTTCTCCCCTTTTCAATATCTTACTCAGTATTTTACCGAGAAACAAATAGTTGATTGAAAATGAAGTATTTAAGGTTAATTTCTAATCAATTATGTGTTTGCATCATTTTTATCGTATATTTAATGAATTAATACCAATAAACTGAAAATTCACAAAAACGTAGAAAAACGACAAAATATTCGGCCTAATTCGATAATATTTTGCTAAAATCACTTAAAGGAAAAGAGGATATTAAACGTGAAAATATTGCTAATTTCGATGATTTTTAGTCCAAAACAAAATAAAAGAAAACTTGCTTAAAATGCAAAATTTGCGAAATTCTGAGATTTGAAAGCCAAATCACATATCGTGAGAAAACATGAAGAATTATCGAAATATTGGTATAAATGAATATATTTACGAACAATCACAATACATGAAAAACGTGAAAAAAATCGCTATATTACCAAATTTGAGGATTTTAACTTCAAATCATAAAGCAAGGTTTCGTATTATTTAGATCCTAGAAAAGACATATAATGATGTTCTTTTCAATACAAATGATAAAAATCAATGTGTTTTCATAAGAATTAACTAAAATGTTCCTGATTTTCCGTTTATATTACCAATGGAAGATGTACACGTAAAACCGCTCTAATCCAGCTGAAACGTCGATATATGCAATAAAAACAGAACTTCTCCCCTTTTCAATATCTCACTCAGTATTTTACTGAGAAACAAATAGTTCATTGAAAATGAAGTATTTAAGGGTATTTTCTAATCAATTATGTGTTTGCATAATTTTTATCGTATATTTAATGAATTAATACCAATAAACTGAAAATTCACAAAAACGTGGAAAAACGGCAAAATTTTCGGCCTAATTCGATGATATTTTGCAAAAATCACTTAAAGGAAAAGGGGATATTTAACGTCAAAATATTGCTAAATTCCATGATTTTTAGTACAAAACAAAATGCAAGAAAACTTGCTTAAAATATAAAATTTGAACAATTCAGAGATTTGAAAGCCAAATCACATATCGTGAGAAAACATGAAGAGTTATCATAATATTGGTATAAACGAATATATTTACGTAGAATCACAATACATGAAAACGTGAAAAAAAATCGCTATATTATCAAATTTGAGGATTTTAAAATCAAATCATCGAGCGAGGTTTCGTCTTATTTAGATCATAGAAAAGACATATAAAGATGTTGTTTCCAATACAAATGATAAAAATCAATGTGTTTTCATTAAAATACTCTAAAATGTTCCTGATATTCCGTTGATATTACCGATGGAAGATGTACACGTAAAACCGCTCTAATCCGGCTGAAACGTCGATATATGCAATAAAAACATAACTTCTCCCCTTTTTTCTTAGGGGGGGAGAATCTTACTCAGAATCTTACTTAAAATCTTACTCAGTATTTTAACGAGAAACAAATAGTTGGTAGAAAATGAATTATTTAAGGTTATTTTCTAATCAATTATGTGTTTGCATAATTTTTATCGTATATTTAATGAATTAATACCAATAAACTGAAAATTCACAAAAACGTGGAAAAACGGCCAAATATTCGGCCTAATTCGATGATATTTTGCTAAAATCACTTAAAGGAAAAGGGGATATTTAACGTCAAATATTGCTAAATTCGATGATTTTTAGAACAAAACAAAATGCAAGAAAACTTGCTTAAAATGCAAAATTTGCGAAATTCTGAGATTTGAAAGCCAAATCACATATCGTGAGAAAAGATGAAGAGTTATCGTAATATTGGTATAAACGAATATATTTACGAATAATCACAATACATGAAAAACGTGAAAAAAATCGCTATATTACCAAATGTGAGGATTTTAACTTCAAATCATAAAGCAAGGTTTCGTATTATTTAGATCCTAGAAAAGACATATAATGATGTTGTTTTCAATACAAATGATAAAAATCAATGTGTTTTCATAAGAATTATCTAAAATGTTCCTGATTTTCCGTTTATATTACCAATGGAAGATGTACACGTAAAACCGCTATAATCCAGCTGAAACGTCGATATATGCAATAAAAACAGAACTTCTCCCCTTTTCAATATCTTACTCAGTATTTTACTGAGAAACAAATAGTTCATTGAAAATGAATTATTTAAGGTTATTTTCTAATCAATTATGTGTTTGCATAATTTTTATCGTATATTTAATGAATTAATACCAATAAACTGAAAATTCACAAAAACGTGGAAAAACGGCAAAATATTCGGCCTAATTCGATGATATTTTGCTAAAATCACTTAAAGGAAAAGGGGATATTTAACGTCAAAATATTGCTAAATTCCATGATTTTTAGTACAAAACAAAATGCAAGAAAACTTGCTTAAAATGTAAAATTTGAAAAATTCTGAGATTTGAAAGCCAAATCTCATATCGTGAGAAAACATGAAGAGTTATCGTAATATTGGTATAAACGAATATATTTACGTACAATCACAATACATGAAAACGTGAAAAAATATCGCTATATTACCAAATTTGAGGATTTTAACATCAAATCATCGAGCGAGGTTTCGTCTTATTTAGATCCTAGAAAAGACATATAAAGATGTTGTTTCCAATACAAATGATAAAAATCAATGTGTTTTCATTAAAATACTCTAAAATGTTCCTGATATTCCGTTGATATTACCGATGGAAGATGTACACGTAAAACCGCTCTAATCCGGCTGAAACGTTGATATATGCAATAAAAACATAACTTCTCCCCTTTTCAATATCTTACTCAGTATTTTGACGAGAAACAAATAGTTGGTTGAAAATGAAGTATTTAATGTTTTTTCTAGTCAATTATGTGTTTGCATCATTTTTATCGTATATATAATGAATTAATACCAATAAACTGAAAATTCAAAAGAACGTGGAAAACGGCAAAATATTGCCAAATTCGATGATATTTTGTTTAAATCACATAAAGGAAAAGATGATAACAAACGTGAAAATATTGCTAAATTCGATGATTTTTAGTACAAAACCAAATGCAAGAAAACTTGCTTAAAAATAAATAATTTGCGAAATTCTGAGATTGGAAGGCCAAATCACATATCGTGAGAAAACATAAAGTAGTATCGAAATATTGGTAAAAACGAATACATTCACGACAAGTGACACTACATGAAAAACGTGAAAAAAGTCTCTATATTAAGAAAATTTGAAGATTTTTACTTCAAATCACAGAGCGAGGTTTCGTATTTTTTTAGATCCTAGAAAAGACATAAAAATGTTGTTTCCAATACAAATGATAAAAATCAATGTGTTTTCATTACTATTAACTAAAATGTTCCCGATTTTCTGTTTATATTAAAATGGAAGATGTACACGTTAAACCGCTCTAATCCAGCTGAAACGTCGACATATGCAATAAAAACCGAACTTCTCCCCTTTTCAATATCTTACTCAGTATTTTACCGAGAAACAAATAGTTCATTGAAAATGAAGTATTTAAGGTTATTTTCTAATCAATTATGTGTTTGCATAATTTTTATCGTATATTTAATGAATTAATACCAATAAACTGAAAATTCACAAAAACGTGGAAAAACTGCAAAATATTCGGCCTAATTCGATGATATTTTGCTAAAATCACTTAAAGGAAAAGGGGATATTTAACGTCAAATATTGCTAAATTCGATGATTTTTAGAACAAAACAAAATGAAAGAAAACTTGCTTAAAATGCAAAATTTGCGAAATTCTGAGATTTGAAAGCCAAATCACATATCGTGAGAAAAGATGAAGAGTTATCGTAATATTGGTATAAACGAATATATTTACGAATAATCACAATACATGAAAAACGTGAAAAAAATCGCTATATTACCAAATGTGAGGATTTTAACTTCAAATCATAAAGCGAGGTTCCATATTATTTAGATCCTAGAAAAGACATATAAAGATGTCGTTTCCAATACAAATGATAAAAATCAATGTGTTTTCCTTAAAATACTCTAAAATGTTCCTGATTTTCTGTTTTTATTACCGATGGAAGATGTACACGTAAAACCGCTCTAATCCAGCTGAAACGTCGATATATGCAATAAAAACAGAACTTCTTTCCTTTTTCAATATCTTACTCAGTATTTTAACGAGAAACAAATAGTTGGTTGAAAATGAAGTATTTAATGTTTTTTCTAGTCAATTATGTGTTTGCATAATTTTTATCGTATATATAATGAATTAATATCAATAAACTGAAAATTCAAAAGAACGTGGAAAACGGCAAAATATTGCCAAATTCGATGATATTTTGTTTAAATCACATAAAGGAAAAGCTGATGACAAACGTCAAAATATTGCTAAATTCGATGATTTTTAGTACAAAACAAAATGCAAGAAAACTTGCTTAAAAATAAATAATTTGCGAAATTCTGAGATTTGAAGGCCAAATCACATATTGTGAGAAAACATGAAGTAGTATCGAAATATTGGTAAAAAAGAATACATTTACGTAAAGTGACACTACATGAAAAACCTGAAAAAAGTCTCTATATTAAGAAAATTTGAAGATTTTTACTTCAAATCATAGAGCGAGGTTTCGTATTTTTTTAGATCCTAGAAAAGACATAAAAATGTTGTTTCCAATACAAATGATAAAAATCAATGTGTTTTGATTAGAATTACTAAAATCTTCCTGATTTTCCGTTTATATTGCCAATGGAAGATGTACACGTAAAACCGCTCTAATCCAGCTGAAACGTCGATATATGCAATAAAAACAACTTCTCCCCTTTTCAATATCTTACTCAGTATTTTACCGAGAAACAAATAGTTGATTGAAAATGAAGTATTTAAGGTTAATTTCTTATCAATTATGTGTTTGCATAATTTTTATCGTAAATTTATTGACATAATACCAATAAACTGAAAATTCTCCAAAAACGTGGAAAAACTGAAAAATATTCGGCCTAATTCGATGATATTTTGCTAAAATCACTTAAAGGAAAAGGGGATATTTAACGTCAAATATTGCTAAATTCGATGATTTTTAGAACAAAACAAAATGCAAGAAAACTTGCTTAAAATGCAAAATTTGCGAAATTCTGAGATTTGAAAGCCAAATCACATATCGTGAGAAAAGATGAAGAGTTATCGTAATATTGGTATAAACGAATATATTTACGAATAATCACAATACATGAAAAACGTGAAAAAAATCGCTATATTACCAAATGTGAGGATTTTAACTTCAAATCATAAAGCGAGGTTCCATATTATTTAGATCCTAGAAAAGACATATAAAGATGTCGTTTCCAATACAAATGATAAAAATCAATGTGTTTTCCTTAAAATACTCTAAAATGTTCCTGATTTTCTGTTTTTATTACCGATGGAAGATGTACACGTAAAACCGCTCTAATCCAGCTGAAACGTCGATATATGCAATAAAAACAGAACTTCTTTCCTTTTTCAATATCTTACTCAGTATTTTAACGAGAAACAAATAGTTGGTTGAAAATGAAGTATTTAATGTTTTTTCTAGTCAATTATGTGTTTGCATAATTTTTATCGTATATATAATGAATTAATATCAATAAACTGAAAATTCAAAAGAACGTGGAAAACGGCAAAATATTGCCAAATTCGATGATATTTTGTTTAAATCACATAAAGGAAAAGCTGATGACAAACGTCAAAATATTGCTAAATTCGATGATTTTTAGTACAAAACAAAATGCAAGAAAACTTGCTTAAAAATAAATAATTTACGAAATTCTGAGATTTGAAGGCCAAATCACATATCGTGAGAAAACATGAAGTAGTATCGAAATATTGGTAAAAAAGAATACATTTACGTAAAGTGACACTACATGAAAAACGTGAAAAAAGTCTCTATATTAAGAAAATTTGAAGATTTTTACTTCAAATCATAGAGCGAGGTTTCGTATTTTTTTAGATCCTAGAAAAGACATAAAAATGTTGTTTCCAATACAAATGATAAAAATCAATGTGTTTTGATTAGAATTAACTAAAATCTTCCTGATTTTCCGTTTATATTGCCAATGGAAGATGTACACGTAAAACCGCTCTAATCCAGCTGAAACGTCGATATATGCAATAAAAACAACTTCTCCCCTTTTCAATATCTTACTCAGTATTTTACCGAGAAACAAATAGTTGATTGAAAATGAAGTATTTAAGGTTAATTTCTTATCAATTATGTGTTTGCATAATTTTTATCGTAAATTTATTGACATAATACCAATAAACTGAAAATTCACAAAAACGTGGAAGAACGGCAAAATATTCGGCTTACTTCAATGATATTTTGCTAAAAACACTTAAAGGAAAAGGGGATATTTAACGTCAAAATATTGATATATTCGATGATTTTTAGTACAAAACAAAATGCAAGAAAACTTGCTTAAAATGCAAAATTTGCGAAATTCTGAGATTTGAAAGCCAAATCACATATCGTGAGAAAACATGAAGAATTATCGAAATATTGGTATAAACGAATATATTTACGTACAATCACAATACATGAAAAACGTGAAAAAAATCGCTATATTACCAAATGTGAGGATTTTAACTTCAAATCATAAAGCGAAGTTCCATATTATTTAGATCCTAGAAAAGACATATAAAGATGTCGTTTCCAATACAAATGATAAAAATCAATGTGTTTTCATTAAAATACTCTAAAATGTTCCTGATTTTCTGTTTTTATTACCGATGGAAGATGTACACGTAAAACCGCTCTAATCCAGCTGAAACGTCGATATATGCAATAAAAACAGAACTTCTCCCCTTTTCAATAACTTACTCAGTATTTTACCGAGAAACAAATAGTTGATTGAAAATGAAGTATTTAAGGTTAATTTCTAATCAATTATGTGTTTGCATAATTTTTATCGTAAATTTATTGACATAATACCAATAAACTGAAAATTCACAAAAACGTGGAAAAACTGCAAAATATTCGGCCTAATTCGATGATATTTTGCTAAAATCACTTAAAGGAAAAGGGGATATTTAACGTCAAATATTGCTAAATTCGATGATTTTTAGAACAAAACAAAATGCAAGAAAACTTGCTTAAAATGCAAAATTTGCGAAATTCTGAGATTTGAAAGCCAAATCACATATCGTGAGAAAAGATGAAGAGTTATCGTAATATTGGTATAAACGAATATATTTACGTACAATCACAATACATGAAAAACGTGAAAAAAATCGCTATGTTACCAAATATGAGGATTTTAACACTTTCGCGCTTTAGATTAGAGATAACTCGTCAGCGTTTTTTCTTACGATTCCGCATAACAGCCTACTTTTCTCGTCCATCGAAAAAATATTTCTATAAATTCCATTTTTTAACCGAAATGGATGTTATGTATATGTCTGTGTAGGGAATTTTACTGCGATCACTGTCATACAAATTATAAAATGTTTCAACAAGTATAAACATGACAAACATCAAATGAACGAAAACAATGCGTACTGAGCGCGAACGCATACTGAGCGACGTGGTTCTATATTTGGCGCTTCTCTTACACATGCTTTGTACAAATGTTATACATTTCATCTTATAGAAAATTTTATTGCGAACACATTGGTATAAAAAAGAAATACGTACATAGAAAAGTAGGGTCAGGAAACGTATAAATGTATAAACTTTCCAAGCTTGATTGTGTTTTCGCCAGTGCGCTCGCGGCTAACTACTCTCCACTTCACACACTCTTGCGGGTGGGCAATTACCTATAATAAACATTCATATGCATATGTCCGTGTAGAGAATTTTATTGCGATTCCAATGATAACAAAAATAGCGATGTAGGCCAACTGTAGGCTTCGCAACCATTAAGAGAGTGGAAACATTTTGTTGCTGTTTGGTGCTCTCGGCGAGTGATCTGCATAGTTTTTTATTTGGTGTTGATACTCCTTATGCTTGGGCGGCATTTTATAGTTATGCTCTTATAGACAATTTCATTGCGAACACAGTGATACCAAATTTAAATACGTGCGCCTTCAATTATTGTCAGGACAGTCAAAAGAGTGTACACTTTTTCGGTCTTACCGCGTAGGCACACGAAGTGCCGAAAGCATCTGGGGTATTGATTTTTTTTGAGCACCGAGAGCGCGAAAGTGTTAACTTCAAATCATAAAGCGAGGTTCCATATTATTTAGATCCTAGAAAAGACATATAAAGATGTTGTTTCCAATACAAATGATAAAAATCAATGTGTTTTCATTAAAATACTCTAAAATGTTCCTGATTTTCTGTTTATATTACCGATGGAAGATGTACACGTAAAACCGCTCTAATCCAGCTGAAACGTCGATATATGCAATAAAAACAGAACTTCTCCCCTTTTCAATATCTTACTCAGTATTTTACCGAGAAACAAATAGTTGATTGAAAATGAAGTATTTAAGGTTAATTTCTAATCAATTATGTGTTTGCATAATTTTTATCGTAAATTTATTGACATAATACCAATAAACTGAAAATTCACAAAAACGTGGAAAAACGGCAAAATATTCGGCCTACTTCGATGATATTTTGCTAAAAACACTTAAAGGAAAAGGGGATATTTAACGTCAAAATATTGCTAAATTCGATGATTTTTAGTACAAAACAAAATGCAAGAAAACTTGCTTAAAATGCAAAATTTGCGAAATTCTGAGATTTGAAAGCCAAATCACATATCGTGAGAAAACATGAAGAATTATCGAAATATTGCTATAAACGAATATATTTAAGTACAATCACAATACATGAAAAACGTGAAAAAAATCGCTATGTTACCAAATATGAGGATTTTAACTTCAAATCAAAAAGCGAGGTTCCATATTATTTCGATCCAAGAAAAGACATATAAAGATGTTGTTTCCAATACAAATGATAAAAATCAATGTGTTTTCATTAAAATACTCTAAAATGTTCCTGATTTTCTGTTTATATTACCGATGGAAGATGTACACGTAAAACCGCTCTAATCCAGCTGAAACGTCGATATATGCAATAAAAACAGAACTTCTCCCCTTTTCAATATCTTACTCAGTATTTTACCAAGAAACAAATAGTTGATTGAAAATGAAGTATTTAAGGTTAATTTCTAATCAATTATGTGTTTGCATCATTTTTATCGTATATTTAATGAATTAATACCAATAAACTGAAAATTCACAAAAACGTAGAAAAAACGACAAAATATTCGGCCTAATTCGATGATATTTTGCTAAAATCACTTAAAGGAAAAGAGGATATTAAACGTGAAAATATTGCTAATTTCGATGATTTTTAGTCCAAAACAAAATAAAAGAAAACTTGCTTAAAATGCAAAATTTGCGAAATTCTGAGATTTGAAAGCCAAATCACATATCGTGAGAAAACATGAAGAATTATCGAAATATTGGTATAAATGAATATATTTACGAACAATCACAATACATGAAAAACGTGAAAAAAATCGCTATATTACCAAATTTGAGGATTTTAACTTCAAATCATAAAGCAAGGTTTCGTATTATTTAGATCCTAGAAAAGACATATAATGATGTTCTTTTCAATACAAATGATAAAAATCAATGTGTTTTCATAAGAATTAACTAAAATGTTCCTGATTTTCCGTTTATATTACCAATGGAAGATGTACACGTAAAACCGCTCTAATCCAGCTGAAACGTCGATATATGCAATAAAAACAGAACTTCTCCCCTTTTCAATATCTCACTCAGTATTTTACTGAGAAACAAATAGTTCATTGAAAATGAAGTATTTAAGGGTATTTTCTAATCAATTATGTGTTTGCATAATTTTTATCGTATATTTAATGAATTAATACCAATAAACTGAAAATTCACAAAAACGTGGAAAAACGGCAAAATTTTCGGCCTAATTCGATGATATTTTGCAAAAATCACTTAAAGGAAAAGGGGATATTTAACGTCAAAATATTGCTAAATTCCATGATTTTTAGTACAAAACAAAATGCAAGAAAACTTGCTTAAAATATAAAATTTGAACAATTCTGAGATTTGAAAGCCAAATCACATATCGTGAGAAAACATGAAGAGTTATCATAATATTGGTATAAACGAATATATTTACGTAGAATCACAATACATGAAAACGTGAAAAAAAATCGCTATATTACCAAATTTGAGGATTTTAAAATCAAATCATCGAGCGAGGTTTCGTCTTATTTAGATCATAGAAAAGACATATAAAGATGTTGTTTCCAATACAAATGATAAAAATCAATGTGTTTTCATTAAAATACTCTAAAATGTTCCTGATATTCCGTTGATATTACCGATGGAAGATGTACACGTAAAACCGCTCTAATCCGGCTGAAACGTCGATATATGCAATAAAAACATAACTTCTCCCCTTTTTTCTTAGGGGGGGAGAATCTTACTCAGAATCTTACTTAAAATCTTACTCAGTATTTTAACGAGAAACAAATAGTTGGTAGAAAATGAAGTATTTAATGTTTTTTCTAGTCAATTATGTGTTTGCATCATTTTTATCGTATATATAATGAATTAATACCAATAAACTGAAAATTCACAAGAACGTGGAAAACGGCAAAATATTGCCTAATTCGATGATATTTTGTTTAAATCACATAAAGGAAAAGATGATGACAAACGTCAAAATATTGCTAAATTCGATGATTTTTAGTACAAAACAAAATGCAAGAAAACTTGCTTTAAAATGAATAATTTGCGAAATTCTGAGTTTTGAAGGCCAAATCACATATCGTGAGAAAACATGAAGTAGTATCGAAATATTGGTAAAAACGAATATATTTACCTACAATCACAATACATGAAAAACGTGAAAAAAGTCTCTATATTACCAAATTTGAAGATTTTTACTTCAAATCATAGAGCGAGGTTTCGCATTATTTAGATCCTAGAAAAGACATATAATGATATTGTTTTCAATACAAATGATAAAAATCAATGTGTTTTCATTAGAATTAACTAAAATGTTCCTGATTTTCCGTTTATATTACCGAGGGAAGATGTACACGTAAAACTGCTCTAATCCGGCTGAAACGTCGATATATGCAATAAAAATATAACTTCTCCCCTTTTCAGTATATTACTCAGTATTTTAACGAGAAACAAATAGTTGGTTGAAAATGAAGTATTTAATGTTTTTTCTAGTGAATTATGTGTTTGCATCATTTTTATCGTATATATAATGAATTAATATCAATAAACTGAAAATTCAAAAGAACGTGGAAAACGGCAAAATATTGCCAAATTCGATGATATTTTGTTTAAATCACATAAAGGAAAAGATGATGACAAACGTCAAAATATTGCTAAATTCGATGATTTTTAGTACAAAACAAAATGCAAGAAAACTTGCTTAAAAATAAATAATTTGCGAATTTCTGAGATTGGAAGGCCAAATCACATATCGTGAGAAAACATGAAGTAGTGTCGAAATATTGGTAAAAACAAATACATTTACGTAAAGTGACACTACATGAAAAACGTGAAAAAAGTCTCTATATTAAGAAAATTTGAAGATTTTTACTTCAAATCATAGAGCGAGGTTTCGTATTTTTTTAGATCCTAGAAAAGACATAAAAATGTTGTTTCCAATACAAATGATAAAAATCAATGTGTTTTCATTACAATTAACTAAAATGTTCCCGATTTTCCGTTTATATTACCAATGGAAAATGTACACGTTAAACCGCTCTAATCCAGCTGAAACGTCGATATATGCAATAAAAACAGAACTCCCCTTTTCAATATCTTACTCAGTATTTTACTGAGAAACAAATAGTTCATTGAAAATGAAGTATTTAAGGTTATTTTCTAATCAATTATGTGTTTGCATAATTTTTATCGTATATTTAATGAATTAATACCAATAAACTGAAAATTCAAAAAACGTGGAAAAACGGCAAAATATTCCGCCTAATTCGATGATATTTTGCTAAAATCACTTAAAGGAAAAGAGGATATTAAACGTGAAAATATTGCTAATTTCGATGATTTTTAGTCCAAAACAAAATGCAAGAAAACTTGCTTAAAATGCAAAATTTGCGAAATTCTGAGATTTGAAAGCCAAATCACATATCGTGAGAAAACATGAAGAATTATCGAAATATTGGTATAAATGAATATATTTACGAACAATCACAATACATGAAAAACGTGAAAAAAATCGCTATATTACCAAATTTCAGGATTTTAACTTCAAATCATAAAGCAAGGTTTCGTATTATTTAGATCCTAGAAAAGACATATAATGATGTTGTTTTCAATACATTTGATAAAAATCAATGTGTTTTCATAAGAATTAACTAAAATGTTCCTGAATTTTCGTTTATATTTCCAATGGAATATGTACACGTAAAACCGCTCTAATCCAGCTGAAACGTCGATATATGCAATAAAAACTGAACTTCTCCCCTTTTCAATATCTTACTCAGTATTTTACTGAGAAACAAATAGTTCATTGAAAATGAAGTATTTAAGGTTATTTTCTAATCAATTATGGGTCTGCATAATTTTTATCGTATATTTAATGAATTAATACCAATAAACTGAAAATTCACAAAAACGTGGAAAAACGGCAAAATATTCGGCCTAATTCGATGATATTTTGCTAAAATCACTTAAAGGAAAAGGGGATATTTAACGTCAAAATATTGCTAAATTCCATGATTTTTAGTACAAAACAAAATGCAAGAAAACTTGCTTAAAATGTAAAATTTGCAAAATTCTGAGATTTGAAAGCCAAATCACATATCGTGAGAAAACATGAAGAGTTATCGTAATATTGGTATAAACGAATATATTTACGAACAATCACAATACATGAAAAACGTGAAAAAAATCGCTATATTACCAAATTTGAGGATTTTAACTACAAATCATAAAGCAAGGTTTCGTATTATTTAGATCCTAGAAAAGACATATAATGTTGTTTTCAATACAAATGATAAAAATCAATGTGTTTTCATAAGAATTAACTAAAATGTTCCTGATTTTCCGTTTATATTACCAATGGAAGATGTACACGTAAAACCGCTCTAATCCAGCTGAAACGTCGATATATGCAATAAAAACAGAACTTCTCCCCTTTTCAATATCTTACTCAGTATTTTACTGAGAAACAAATAGTTCATTGAAAATGAAGTATTTAAGGTTATTTTCTAATCAATTATGTGTTTGCATAATTTTTATCGTATATTTAATGAATTAATACCAATAAACTGAAAATTCACAAAAACGTGGAAAAACAGCAAAATATTCGGCCTAATTCGATGATTTTTTGCTAAAATCACTTAAAGGAAAAGGGGATATTTAACGTCAAAATATTCCTAATTTCCATGATTTTTAGTACAAAACAAAATGCAAGAAAACTTGCTTAAAATGTAAAATTTAAAAAATTCTGAGATTTGAAAGCCAAATCACATATCGTGAGAAAACATGAAGAGTTATCGTAATATTGATATAAACGAATATATTTACGTACAATCACAATACATGAAAACGTGAAAAAAAATCGCTATATTACCAAATTTGAGGATTTTAACATCAAATCATCGAGCGAGGTTTCGTCTTATTTAGATCCTAGAAAAGACATATAAAGATGTTGTTTCCAATACAAATGATAAAAATCAATGTGTTTTCATTAAAATACTCTAAAATGTTCCTGATATTCCGTTGATATTACCGATGGAAGATGTACACGTAAAACCGCTCTAATCCGGCTGAAACGTCGATATATGCAATAAAAACATAACTTCTCCCCTTTTCAATATCTTACTCAGTATTTTAACGAGAAACAAATAGTTGGTTGAAAATGAAGTATTTAATGTTTTTTCTAGTCAATTATGTGTTTGCATCATTTTTATTGTATATATAATGAATTAATACCAATAAACTGAAAATTCACAAGAACGTGGAAAACGGCAAAATATTGCCTAATTCGATGATATTTTGTTTAAATCACATAAAGGAAAAGATGATGACAAACGTCAAAATATTGCTAAATTCGATGATTTTTAGTACAAAACAAAATGCAAGAAAACTTGCTTAAAAATGAATAATTTGTGAAATTCTGAGTTTTGAAGGCCAAATCACATATCGTGAGAAAACATGAAGTAGTATCGAAATATTGGTAAAAACGAATACATTTACGTAAAGTGACACTACATGAAAAACGTGAAAAAAGTCTCTATATTAAGAAAATTTGAAGATTTTTACTTCAAATCATAGAGCGAGGTTTCGTATTTTTTTAGATCCTAGAAAAGACATAAAAATGTTGTTTCCAATACAAATGATAAAAATCAATGTGTTTTCATTAGAATTAACTAAAATCTTCCTGATTTTCCGTTTATGTTACCAATGGAAGATGTACACGTAAAACCGCTCTAATCCAGCTGAAACGTCGTTATTTGCAATAAAAACAACTTCTCCCCTTTTCAATATCTTACTCAGTATTTTACCGAGAAACAAATAGTTGATTGAAAATGAAGTATTTAAGGTTAATTTCTAATCAATTATGTGTTTGCATAATTTTTATCGTAAATTTATTGACATAATACCAATAAACTGAAAATTCACAAAAACGTGGAAAACGGCAAAATATTCGGCTTACTTCGATGATATTTTGCTAAAAACACTTAAAGGAAAAGGGGATATTTAACGTCAAAATATTGATAAATTCGATGATTTTTAGTACAAAACAAAATGCAAGAAAACTTGCTTAAAATGCAAAATTTGCGAAATTCTGAGATTTGAAAGCGAAATCACATATCGTGAGAAAACATGAAGAATTATCGAAATATTGGTGTAAACGAATATATTTACGTACAATCACAATACATGAAAAACGTGAAAAAAATCGCTATGTTACCATATATGAGGATTTTAACTTCAAATCATAGAGAGGTTCCATATTATTTAGATCCTAGAAAAGACATATAAAGATGTTGTTTCCAATACGAATGATAAAAATCAATGTGTTTTCATTAAAATACTCTAAAATGTTCCTGATTTTCTGTTTATATTACCGATGGAAGATGTACACGTAAAACCGCTCTAATCCAGCTGAAACGTCGATATATGCAATAAAAACAGAACTTCTCCCCTTTTCAATATCTTACTCAGTATTTTACCGAGAAACAAATAGTTGATTGAAAATGAAGTATTTAAGGTTAATTTCTAATCAATTATGTGTTTGCATAATTTTTATCGTATATTTATTGAATTAATACCAATAAACTGAAAATTCACAAAAACGTGGAAAAACGGCAAAATATTCGGCCTAATTCGATGATATTTTCCTAAAATCACTTAAAGGAAAAGGGGATATTTAACGTCAAAATATTGCTAAATTCCATGATTTTTAGTACAAAACAAAATGCAAGAAAACTTGCTTAAAATGCAAAAATTTGCAAAATTCTGAGATTTGAAAGCCAAATCACATATCGTGAGAAAACATGAAGAGTTATCGTAATATTGGTATAAACGAATATATTTACGTACAATCACAATACATGAAAAACGTGAAAAAAATCGCTATATTACCAAATTTGAGGATTTTAACATCAAATCATCGAGCGAGGTTTCGTCTTATTTAGATCCTAGAAAAGACATATAAAGATGTTGTTTCCAATACAAATGATAAAAATCAATGTGTTTTCATTAGAGTTAACTAAAATGTTCCTGATTTTCCGTTTATATTACCAATGGAAGATGTACACGTAAAACCGCTCTAATCCGGCTGAAACGTCGATATATGCAATAAAAACATAACTTCTCCCCTTTTCAATATCCTACTCAGAATTTTAACGAGAAACAAATAGTTGGTTGAAAATGAAGTATTTAATGTTTTTTCTAGTCAATTATGTGTTTGCATCATTTTTATCGTATATATAATGAATTAATACCAATAAACTGAAAATTCACAAGAACGTGGAAAACGGCAAAATATTGCCTAATTCAATGATATTTTGTTTAAATCACATAAAGGAAAAGATGATGACAAACGTCAAAATATTGCTAAATTCGATGATTTTTAGTACAAAACAAAATGCAAGAAAACTTGCTTAAGAATGAATATTTTGCGAAATTCTGAGTTTTGAAGCCCAAATCACATATCGTGAGAAAACATGAAGTAGTATCGAAATATTGGTAAAAACGAATACATTTACGTAAAGTGACACTACATGAAAAACGTGAAAAAAGTCTCTATATTAACAAATTTGAAGATTTTTACTTCAAATCATAGAGCGAGGTTTCGTATTTTTTTAGATCATAGAAAAGATATAAAAATGTTGTTTCCAATACAAATGATAAAAATCAATGTGTTTTCATTAGAATTAACTAAAATGTTCCGATTTTCCGTTTATATTACCAATGGAAGATGTACACGTTAAACCGCTCTAATCCAGCTGAAACGTCGATATATGCAATAAAAACAGAGCTTCTCCCCTTTTCAATATCTTACTCAGTATTTGACCGAGAAACAAATAGTTCATTGAAAATGAAGTATTTAAGGTTATTTTCTAATCAATTATGTGTTTGCATAATTTTTATCGTATATTTAATGAATTAATACCAATAAACTGAAAATTCACAAAAACGTGGAAAAACGAGAAAATATTCGGCCTAATTCGATGATATTTTGCTAAAATCACTTCAAGGAAAAGGGAGAACGTCAAAATATTGCTAAATTCGATGATTTTTAGTACAAAACAAAATGCAAGAAAACTTGCTTAAAATGCAAAATTTGCGAAATTCTGAGATTTGAAAGCCAAATCACATATCGTGAGAAAACATGAAGAATTATCGTAATATTGGTATAAACGAATATATTTACGTACAATCACAATACATGAAAAACGTGAAAAAAATCGATATATTACCAAATTTGAGGATTTTAACTTCAAATCATCTAGCGAGGTTTCGTATTATTTAGATCCTAGAAAAGACATATAAAGATGTTGTTTCCAATACAAATGATAAAAATCAATGTGTTTTCATTAGAGTTAAGTAAAATGTTCCTGATTTTCCGTTTATATTACCAATGGAAGATGTACACGTAAAACCGCTCTAATCCAGCTGAAACGTCGATATATGCAATAAAAACAGAACTTCTCCCATTTTCATCATCTTACTCAGTGTTTTAACGAGAAACATATAGTTGATTGAAAATGAAATATTTAAGGTTATTTTCTAATCAATTATGTAATTGCATCATTTTTATCGCATATATAATGAATTATTAAAAATAAACTGAAAATTCACAAAAACGTGGAAAACGGCAAAATATTGCCTAATTCGATGATATTTTGATTAAATCACAGAAAGGAAAAGGGGGATGACAAACGTCAAAATATTGCTAAATTCGATGATTTTTTGATTGAAAACTGGCTTAAAAATGCAAAATTTGCGAAATTCTGAGATTTGAAAGCCAAATCACATATCGTGAGGAAACATGAAGCAGTATCGAAATATTGGTAAAAACGAATATATTTACGTAATGTCACACTACATGAAAAACGTGAAAAATCGCTGTTTTTCCAAATTTGAGGAAATCATACTTCAAATCATGAAGCGAGGTTTTGTATTATTTCGATTCTAGAAAAGACATATAAAGATGTTGTTTCTAATACAAATGATAAAAATCAATGTGTTTTCATTAGAATTAACTAAAATGTTCCTGATTTTCCGTTTATATTACCAATGGAAGATGTACACGTAAAACCACTATAATCAAGCTGAAACGTCGATATACGCAATAAAAACAGAACTTCTCCCCTTATCAATATCTTACTCAGTATTTTACCGAGAAACAAATAGTTGATTGAAAAGGAAATATTTAAGGTTAATTTCTAATCAATTATGTGTTTGCATAATTTTTATCGTATATATAATGAATTAATACCAATAAACTTAAAATTCACAAAAACGTGGAAAAATGGCAAAATATTCGGCCTAATTCGATGATATTTTGCTAAAATCACTAAAAGGAAAAGGGGATATTTAACGTCAAAATATTGCTAAATTCGATGATTTTTAGTACAAAACAAAATGAAGAAAACTTGCTTAAAATGCAAAATTTGCGAAATTCTGAGATTTGAAAGCCAAATCATATATCGTGATAAAACATGAAGAATTATCGTAATATTGGTATAAACGAATATATTTACGTACAATTACAATACATGAAAAACGTGAAAAAAATCGCTATATTTCCAAATTTGAGGATTTTAACTTCAAATCATCTAGCGAGGTTTCGTATTATTTAGATCCTAGAAAAGACATATAAAGATGTTGTTTCCAATACAAATGATAGAAATCAATGTGTTTTCATTAGAATTAACTAAAATGTTCCTGATTTTCCGTTTATATTACCAATGGAAGATGTACACGTAAAACCGCTCTAATCCGGCCGAAACGTCGATATATGTAATAAAAACAGAACTTCTCCCCTTTTCATCATCTTACTCAGTGTTTTAACGAGAAACAAATAGTTGATTGAAAATGAAGTATTTAAGGTTATTTTCTAATCAATTACGTGTTTGCATCATTTTTATCGTATATATAATGAATTATTAAAAATAAACTGAAAATTCACAAAAACGTGGAAAACGGCAAAATATTGCCAAATTCGATGATATTTTGATTAAATCACAAAAAGGAAAAGGGGGATGACAAACGTCAAAATATTGCTAGATTCGATAAGACATATAAAGATGTTGTTTCCAATACAAATGATAAAAATCAATGTGTTTTAATTAAAATACTCTAAAATGTTCCTGATTTTCTGTTTATATTACCGATGGAAGATGTACACGTAAAACCGCTCTAATCCAGCTGAAACGTCGATATATGCAATAAAAACAGAACTTCTCCCCTTTTCAATATCTTACTCAGTATTTTACCGAGAAACAAATAGTTCATTGAAAATGAAGTATTTAAGGTTATTTTCTAATCAATTATGTGTTTGCATAATTTTTATCGTATATTTAATGAATTAATACCAATAAACTGAAAATTCACAAAAACGTGGAAAAACTGCAAAATATTCGGCCTAATTCGATGATATTTTGCTAAAATCACTTAAAGTAAAAGGGGATATTTAACGTCAAATATTGCTAAATTCGATGATTTTTAGAACAAAACAAAATTAAAGAAAACATGCTTAAAATGCAAAATTTGCGAAATTCTGAGATTTGAAAGCCAAATCACATATCGTGAGAAAACATGAAGAGTTATCGTAATATTGGTATAAACGAATATATTTACGAATAATCACAATACATGAAAAACGTGAAAAAAATCGCTATATTACCAAATGTGAGGATTTTAACTTCAAATCATAAATCGAGGTTCCATATTATTTAGATCCTAGAAAAGACATATAAAGATGTCGTTTCCAATACAAATTATTAAAATCAATGTTTTCCTTAAAATACTCTAAAATGTTCCTGATTTTCTGTTTTTATTACCGATGGAAGATGTACACGTAAAACCGCTCTAATCCAGCTGAAACGTCGATATATGCAATAAAAACAGAACTTCTCCCCTTTTCAATATCTTACTCAGTATTTTAACGAGAAACAAATAGTTGGTTGAAAATGAAGTATTTAATGTTTTTTCTAGTCAATTATGTGTTTGCATCACTTTTATCGTATATATAATGAATTAATATCAATAAACTGAAAATTCAAAAGAACGTGGAAAACGGGTAAATATTGCCAAATTCGATGATATTTTGTTTAAATCACATAAAGGAAAAGATGATGACAAACGTCAAAATATTGCTAAATTCGATGATTTTTAGTACAAAACAAAATGCAAGAAAACTTGCTTAAAAATAAATAATTTGCGAAATTCTGAGATTTGAAGGCCAAATCACATATCGTGAGAAAACATGAAGTAGTATCGAAATATTGGTAAAAACGAATACATTTACGTAAAGTGACACTACATGAAAAACGTGAAAAAAGTCTCTATATTAAGAAAATTTGAAGATTTTTACTTCAAATCATAGAGCGAGGTTTCGTATTTTTTTTAGATCCTAGAAAAGACATAAAAATGTTGTTTCCAATACAAATGATAAAAATCAATGTGTTTTCATTAGAATTAACTAAAATGTTCCCGATTTTCCGTTTATATTACCAATGGAAGATGTACACGTTAAACCGCTCTAATCCAGCTGAAACGTCGATATATGCAATAAAAACAGAACTTCTCCCCTTTTCAATATCTTACTCAGTATTTTACCGAGAAACAAATAGTTCATTGAAAATGAAGTATTTAAGGTTATTTTCTAATCAATTATGTTTTTGCATAATTTTTATCGTATATTTAATGAATTAATACCAATAAATTGAAAATTCACAAAAACGTGGAAAAACTGCAAAATATTCGGCCTAATTCGATATTTTGCTAAAATCACTTAAAGGAAAAGGGGATATTTAATGTCAAATATTGCTAAATTCGATGATTTTTAGAACAAAACAAAATGAAAGAAAACTTGCTTAAAATGCAAAATTTGCGAAATTCTGAGATTTGAAAGCCAAATCACATATCGTGAGAAAACATGAAGAGTTATCGTAATATTGGTATAAACGAATATATTTACGAATAATCACAATACATGAAAAACGTGAAAAAAATCGCTATATTACCAAATGTGAGGATTTTAACTTCAAATCATAAAGCGAGGTTCCATATTATTTAGATCCTAGAAAAGACATATAAAGATGTCGTTTCCAATACAAATGATAAAAATCAATGTGTTTTCCTTAAAATACTCTAAAATGTTCCTGATTTTCTGTTTTTATTACCGATGGAAGATGTACACGTAAAACCGCTCTAATCCAGCTGAAACGTCGATATATGCAATAAAAACAGAACTTCTCCCCTTTTCAATATCTTACTCAGTATTTTAACGAGAAACAAATAGTTGGTTGAAAATTAAGTATTTAATGTTTTTTCTAGTCAATTATGTGTTTGCATCATTTTTATCGTATTTATAATGAATAAATATCAATAAACTGAAAATTCAAAAGAACGTGGAAAATGGCAAAATATTGTCAAATTCGATGATATTTTGTTTAAATCACATAAAGGAAAAGATGATGACATACGTCAAAATATTGCTAAATTCGATGATTTTTAGTACAAAACAAAATGCAAGAAAACTTGCTTAAAAATAAATAATTTGCGAAATTCTGAGATTTGAAGGCCAAATCGTGAGAAAACATGAAGTAGTATCGAAATATTGGTAAAAACGAATACATTTACGTAAAGTGACACTACATGAAAAACGTGAAAAAAGTCTCTATATAAAAAAAATTTGAAGATTTTTACTTCAAATCATAGAGCGAGGTTTCGTATTTTTTTAGATCCTAGAAAAGACATAAAAATGTTGTTTCCAATACAAATGATAAAAATCAATGTGTTTTCATTAAAATACTCTAAAATGTTCCTGATTTTCTGTTTATATTACCGATGGAAGATGTACACGTAAAACCGCTCTAATCCAGCTGAAACGTCGATATATGCAATAAAAACAGAACTTCTCCCCTTTTCAATATCTTACTCAGTATTTTACCGAGAAACAAATAGTTGATTGAAAATGAAGTATTTAAGGTTAATTTCTAATCAATTATGTGTTTGCATAATTTTTATCGTATATTTATTGAATTAATACCAATAAACTGAAAATTCACAAAAACGTGGAAAAACTGCAAAATATTCGGCCTAATTCGATGATATTTTGCTAAAATCACTTAAAGGAAAAGGGGATATTTAACGTCAAATATTGCTAAATTCGATGATTTTTAGAACAAAACAAAATGCAAGAAAACTTGCTTAAAATGCAAAATTTGCGAAATTCTGAGATTTGAAAGCCAAATCACATATCGTGAGAAAAGATGAAGAGTTATCGTAATATTGGTATAAACGAATATATTTACGTACAATCACAATACATGAAAAACGTGAAAAAAATCGCTATGTTACCAAATATGAGGATTTTAACACTTTCGCGCTTTAGATTAGAGATAACTCGTCAGCGTTTTTTCTTACGATTCCGCATAACAGCCTACTTTTCTCGTCCATCGAAAAAATATTTCTATAAATTCCATTTTTTAACCGAAATGGATGTTATGTATATGTCTGTGTAGGGAATTTTACTGCGATCACTGTCATACAAATTATAAAATGTTTCAACAAGTATAAACATGACAAACATCAAATGAACGAAAACAATGCGTACTGAGCGCGAACGCATACTGAGCGACGTGGTTCTATATTTGGCGCTTCTCTTACACATGCTTTGTCCAAAAGGTATACATTTCATCTTATAGAAAATTTTATTGCGAACACATTGGTATAAAAAAGAAATACGTACATAGAAAAGTAGGGTCAGGAAACGTATAAATGTATAAACTTTCCAAGCTTGATTGTGTTTTCGCCAGTGCGCTCGCGGCTAACTACTCTCCACTTCACACACTCTTGCGGGTGGGCAATTACCTATAATAAACATTCATATGCATATGTCCGTGTAGAGAATTTTATTGCGATTCCAATGATACCAAAATTAGCGATGTAGGCCAACTGTAGGCTTCGCAACCATTAAGAGAGTGGAAACATTTTGTTGCTGTTTGGTGCTCTCGGCGAGTGATCTGCATAGTTTTTTATTTAGTGTTGATACTCCTTATGCTTGGGCGGCCTTTTATAGTTATGCTCTTATAGACAATTTCATTGCGAACACAGTGATACCAAATTTAAATACGTGCGCCTTCAATTATTGTCAGGACAGTCAAAAGAGTGTACACTTTTTCGGTCTTACCGCGTAGGCACACGAAGTGCCGAAAGCATCTGGGGTATTGATTTTTTTTGAGCACCGAGAGCGCGAAAGTGTTAACTTCAAATCATAAAGCGAGGTTCCATATTATTTAGATCCTAGAAAAGACATATAAAGATGTTGTTTCCAATACAAATGATAAAAATCAATGTGTTTTCATTAAAATACTCTAAAATGTTCCTGATTTTCTGTTTATATTACCGATGGAAGATGTACACGTAAAACCGCTCTAATCCAGCTGAAACGTCGATATATGCAATAAAAACAGAACTTCTCCCCTTTTCAACATCTTACTCAGTATTTTACCGAGAAACAAATAGTTGATTGAAAATGAAGTATTTAAGGTTAATTTCTAATCAATTATGTGTTTGCATAATTTTTATCGTAAATTTATTGACATAATACCAATAAACTGAAAATTCACAAAAACGTGGAAAAACGGCAAAATATTCGGCCTACTTCGATGATATTTTGCTAAAAACACTTAAAGGAAAAGGGGATATTTAACGTCAAAATATTGCTAAATTCGATGATTTTTAGTACAAAACAAAATGCAAGAAAACTTGCTTAAAATGCAAAATTTGCGAAATTCTGAGATTTGAAAGCCAAATCACATATCGTGAGAAAACATGAAGAATTATCGAAATATTGCTATAAACGAATATATTTAAGTACAATCACAATACATGAAAAACGTGAAAAAATCGCTATGTTACCAAATATGAGGATTTTAACTTCAAATCAAAAAGCGAGGTTCCATATTATTTCGATCCAAGAAAAGACATATAAAGATGTTGTTTCCAATACAAATGATAAAAATCAATGTGTTTTCATTAAAATACTCTAAAATGTTCCTGATTTTCTGTTTATATTACCGATGGAAGATGTACACGTAAAACCGCTCTAATCCAGCTGAAACGTCGATATATGCAATAAAAACAGAACCTCTCCCCTTTTCAATATCTTACTCAGTATTTTACCGAGAAACAAATAGTTGATTGAAAATGAAGTATTTAAGGTTAATTTCTAATCAATTATGTGTTTGCATCATTTTTATCGTATATTTAATGAATTAATACCAATAAACTGAAAATTCACAAAGACGTAGAAAAACGACAAAATATTCGGCCTAATTCGATGATATTTTGCTAAAATCACTTAAAGGAAAAGAGGATATTAAACGTGAAAATATTGCTAATTTCGATGATTTTTAGTCCAAAACAAAATAAAAGAAAACTTGCTTAAAATGCAAAATTTGCGAAATTCTGAGATTTGAAAGCCAAATCACATATCGTGAGAAAACATGAAGAATTATCGAAATATTGGTATAAATGAATATATTTACGAACAATCACAATACATGAAAAACGTGAAAAAAATCGCTATATTACCAAATTTGAGGATTTTAACTTCAAATCATAAAGCAAGGTTTCGTATTATTTAGATCCTAGAAAAGACATATAATGATGTTCTATTCAATACAAATGATAAAAATCAATGTGTTTTCATAAGTATTAACTAAAATGTTCCTGATTTTCCGTTTATATTACCAATGGAAGATGTACACGTAAAACCGCTCTAATCCAGCTGAAACGTCGATATATGCAATAAAAACAGAACTTCTCCCCTTTTCAATATCTCACTCAGTATTTTACTGAGAAACAAATAGTTCATTGAAAATGAAGTATTTAAGGGTATTTTCTAATCAATTATGTGTTTGCATAATTTTTATCGTATATTTAATGAATTAATACCAATAAACTGAAAATTCACAAAAACGTGGAAAAACGGCAAAATTTTCGGCCTAATTCGATGATATTTTGCAAAAATCACTTAAAGGAAAAGGGGATATTTAACGTCAAAATATTGCTAAATTCCATGATTTTTAGTACAAAACAAAATGCAAGAAAACTTGCTTAAAACATAAAATTTGAACAATTCAGAGATTTGAAAGCCAAATCACATATCGTGAGAAAACATGAAGAGTTATCATAATATTGGTATAAACGAATATATTTACGTAGAATCACAATACATGAAAACGTGAAAAAAAATCGCTATATTATCATATTTGAGGATTTTAAAATCAAATCATCGAGCGAGGTTTCGTCTTATTTAGATCATAGAAAAGACATATAAAGATGTTGTTTCCAATACAAATGATAAAAATCAATGTGTTTTCATTAAAATACTCTAAAATGTTCCTGATATTCCGTTGATATTACCGATGGAAGATGTACACGTAAAACCGCTCTAATCCGGCTGAAACGTCGATATATGCAATAAAAACATAACTTCTCCCCTTTTTTCTTAGGGGGGGAGAATCTTACTCAGAATCTTACTTAAAATCTTACTCAGTATTTTAACGAGAAACAAATAGTTGGTAGAAAATGAATTATTTAAGGTTATTTTCTAATCAATTATGTGTTTGCATAATTTTTATCGTATATTTAATGAATTAATACCAATAAACTGAAAATTCACAAAAACGTGGAAAAACGGCCAAATATTCGGCCTAATTCGATGATATTTTGCTAAAATCACTTAAAGGAAAAGGGGATATTTAACGTCAAATATTGCTAAATTCGATGATTTTTAGAACAAAACAAAATGCAAGAAAACTTGCTTAAAATGCAAAATTTGCGAAATTCTGAGATTTGAAAGCCAAATCACATATCGTGAGAAAAGATGAAGAGTTATCGTAATATTGGTATAAACGAATATATTTACGAATAATCACAATACATGAAAAACGTGAAAAAAATCGCTATATTACCAAATGTGAGGATTTTAACTTCAAATCATAAAGCAAGGTTTCGTATTATTTAGATCCTAGAAAAGACATATAATGATGTTGTTTTCAATACAAATGATAAAAATCAATGTGTTTTCATAAGAATTATCTAAAATGTTCCTGATTTTCCGTTTATATTACCAATGGAAGATGTACACGTAAAACCGCTATAATCCAGCTGAAACGTCGATATATGCAATAAAAACAGAACTTCTCCCCTTTTCAATATCTTACTCAGTATTTTACTGAGAAACAAATAGTTCATTGAAAATGAATTATTTAAGGTTATTTTCTAATCAATTATGTGTTTGCATAATTTTTATCGTATATTTAATGAATTAATACCAATAAACTGAAAATTCACAAAAACGTGGAAAAACGGCAAAATATTCGGCCTAATTCGATGATATTTTGCTAAAATCACTTAAAGGAAAAGGGGATATTTAACGTCAAAATATTGCTAAATTCCATGATTTTTAGTACAAAACAAAATGCAAGAAAACTTGCTTAAAATGTAAAATTTGAAAAATTCTGAGATTTGAAAGCCAAATCTCATATCGTGAGAAAACATGAAGAGTTATCGTAATATTGGTATAAACGAATATATTTACGTACAATCACAATACATGAAAACGTGAAAAAATATCGCTATATTACCAAATTTGAGGATTTTAACATCAAATCATCGAGCGAGGTTTCGTCTTATTTAGATCCTAGAAAAGACATATAAAGATGTTGTTTCCAATACAAATGATAAAAATCAATGTGTTTTCATTAAAATACTCTAAAATGTTCCTGATATTCCGTTGATATTACCGATGGAAGATGTACACGTAAAACCGCTCTAATCCGGCTGAAACGTTGATATATGCAATAAAAACATAACTTCTCCCCTTTTCAATATCTTACTCAGTATTTTGACGAGAAACAAATAGTTGGTTGAAAATGAAGTATTTAATGTTTTTTCTAGTCAATTATGTGTTTGCATCATTTTTATCGTATATATAATGAATTAATACCAATAAACTGAAAATTCAAAAGAACGTGGAAAACGGCAAAATATTGCCAAATTCGATGATATTTTGTTTAAATCACATAAAGGAAAAGATGATAACAAACGTGAAAATATTGCTAAATTCGATGATTTTTAGTACAAAACAAAATGCAAGAAAACTTGCTTAAAAATAAATAATTTGCGAAATTCTGAGATTGGAAGGCCAAATCACATATCGTGAGAAAACATAAAGTAGTATCGAAATATTGGTAAAAACGAATACATTTACGTAAAGTGACACTACATGAAAAACGTGAAAAAAGTCTCTATATTAAGAAAATTTTAAGATTTTTACTTCAAATCACAGAGCGAGGTTTCGTATTTTTTTAGATCCTAGAAAAGACATAAAAATGTTGTTTCCAATACAAATGATAAAAATCAATGTGTTTTCATTACTATTAACTAAAATGTTCCCGATTTTCCGTTTATATTAAAATGGAAGATGTACACGTTAAACCGCTCTAATCCAGCTGAAACGTCGACATATGCAATAAAAACCGAACTTCTCCCCTTTTCAATATCTTACTCAGTATTTTACCGAGAAACAAATAGTTCATTGAAAATGAAGTATTTAAGGTTATTTTCTAATCAATTATGTGTTTGCATAATTTTTATTGTATATTTAATGAATTAATACCAATAAACTGAAAATTCACAAAAACGTGGAAAAACTGCAAAATATTCGGCCTAATTCGATGATATTTTGCTAAAATCACTTAAAGGAAAAGGGGATATTTAACGTCAAATATTGCTAAATTCGATGATTTTTAGAACAAAACAAAATGCAAGAAAACTTGCTTAAAATGCAAAATTTGCGAAATTCTGAGATTTGAAAGCCAAATCACATATCGTGAGAAAAGATGAAGAGTTATCGTAATATTGGTATAAACGAATATATTTACGAATAATCACAATACATGAAAAACGTTTTTAAAAATCGCTATATTACCAAATGTGAGGATTTTAACTTCAAATCATAAAGCGAGGTTCCATATTATTTAGATCCTAGAAAAGACATATAAAGATGTCGTTTCCAATACAAATGATAAAAATCAATGTGTTTTCCTTAAAATACTCTAAAATGTTCCTGATTTTCTGTTTTTATTACCGATGGAAGATGTACACGTAAAACCGCTCTAATCCAGCTGAAACGTCGATATATGCAATAAAAACAGAACTTCTTTCCTTTTTCAATATCTTACTCAGTATTTTAACGAGAAACAAATAGTTGGTTGAAAATGAAGTATTTAATGTTTTTTCTAGTCAATTATGTGTTTGCATAATTTTTATCGTATATATAATGAATTAATATCAATAAACTGAAAATTCAAAAGAACGTGGAAAACGGCAAAATATTGCCAAATTCGATGATATTTTGTTTAAATCACATAAAGGAAAAGCTGATGACAAACGTCAAAATATTGCTAAATTCGATGATTTTTAGTACAAAACAAAATGCAAGAAAACTTGCTTAAAAATAAATAATTTGCGAAATTCTGAGATTTGAAGGCCAAATCACATATTGTGAGAAAACATGAAGTAGTATCGAAATATTGGTAAAAAAGAATACATTTACGTAAAGTGACACTACATGAAAAACGTGAAAAAAGTCTCTATATTAAGAAAATTTGAAGATTTTTACTTCAAATCATAGAGCGAGGTTTCGTATTTTTTTAGATCCTAGAAAAGACATAAAAATGTTGTTTCCAATACAAATGATAAAAATCAATGTGTTTTGATTAGAATTAACTAAAATCTTCCTGATTTTCCGTTTATATTGCCAATGGAAGATGTACACGTAAAACCGCTCTAATCCAGCTGAAACGTCGATATATGCAATAAAAACAACTTCTCCCCTTTTCAATATCTTACTCAGTATTTTACCGAGAAACAAATAGTTGATTGAAAATGAAGTATTTAAGGTTAATTTCTTATCAATTATGTGTTTGCATAATTTTTATCGTAAATTTATTGACATAATACCAATAAACTGAAAATTCACAAAAACGTGGAAAAACGGCAAAATATTCGGCTTACTTCAATGATATTTTGCTAAAAACACTTAAAGGAAAAGGGGATATTTAACGTCAAAATATTGATATATTCGATGATTTTTAGTACAAAACAAAATGCAAGAAAACTTGCTTAAAATGCAAAATTTGCGAAATTCTGAGATTTGAAAGCCAAATCACATATCGTGAGAAAACATGAAGAATTATCGAAATATTGGTATAAACGAATATATTTACGTACAATCACAATACATGAAAAACGTGAAAAAAATCGCTATATTACCAAATGTGAGGATTTTAACTTCAAATCATAAAGCGAAGTTCCATATTATTTAGATCCTAGAAAAGACATATAAAGATGTCGTTTCCAATACAAATGATAAAAATCAATGTGTTTTCATTAAAATACTCTAAAATGTTCCTGATTTTCTGTTTTTATTACCGATGGAAGATGTACACGTAAAACCGCTCTAATCCAGCTGAAACGTCGATATATGCAATAAAAACAGAACTTCTCCCCTTTTCAATAACTTACTCAGTATTTTACCGAGAAACAAATAGTTGATTGAAAATGAAGTATTTAAGGTTAATTTCTAATCAATTATGTGTTTGCATAATTTTTATCGTAAATTTATTGACATAATACCAATAAACTGAAAATTCACAAAAACGTGGAAAAACTGCAAAATATTCGGCCTAATTCGATGATATTTTGCTAAAATCACTTAAAGGAAAAGGGGATATTTAACGTCAAATATTGCTAAATTCGATGATTTTTAGAACAAAACAAAATGCAAGAAAACTTGCCTAAAATGCAAAATTTGCGAAATTCTGAGATTTGAAAGCCAAATCACATATCGTGAGAAAAGATGAAGAGTTATCGTAATATTGGTATAAACGAATATATTTACGTACAATCACAATACATGAAAAACGTGAAAAAAATCGCTATGTTACCAAATATGAGGATTTTAACACTTTCGCGCTTTAGATTAGAGATAACTCGTCAGCGTTTTTTCTTACGATTCCGCATAACAGCCTACTTTTCTCGTCCATCGAAAAAATATTTCTATAAATTCCATTTTTTAACCGAAGTGGATGTTATGTATATGTCTGTGTAGGGAATTTTACTGCGATCACTGTCATACAAATTATAAAATGTTTCAACAAGTATAAACATGACAAACATCAAATGAACGAAAACAATGCGTACTGAGCGCGAACGCATACTGAGCGACGTGGTTCTATATTTGGCGCTTCTCTTACACATGCTTTGTACAAATGTTATACATTTCATCTTATAGAAAATTTTATTGCGAACACATTGGTATAAAAAAGAAATACGTACATAGAAAAGTAGGGTCAGGAAACGTATAAATGTATAAACTTTCCAAGCTTGATTGTGTTTTCGCCAGTGCGCTCGCGGCTAACTACTCTCCACTTCACACACTCTTGCGGGTGGGCAATTACCTATAATAAACATTTATATGCATATGTCCGTGTAGAGAATTTTATTGCGATTCCAATGATACCAAAAATAGCGATGTAGGCCAACTGTAGGCTTCGCAACCATTAAGAGAGTGGAAACATTTTGTTGCTGTTTGGTGCTCTCGGCGAGTGATCTGCATAGTTTTTTATTTGGTGTTGATACTCCTTATGCTTGGGCGGCATTTTATAGTTATGCTCTTATAGACAATTTCATTGCGAACACAGTGATACCAAATTTAAATACGTGCGCCTTCAATTATTGTCAGGACAGTCAAAAGAGTGTACACTTTTTCGGTCTTACCGCGTAGGCACACGAAGTGCCGAAAGCATCTGGGGTATTGATTTTTTTTGAGCACCGAGAGCGCGAAAGTGTTAACTTCAAATCATAAAGCGAGGTTCCATATTATTTAGATCCTAGAAAAGACATATAAAGATGTTGTTTCCAATACAAATGATAAAAATCAATGTGTTTTCATTAAAATACTCTAAAATGTTCCTGATTTTCTGTTTATATTACCGATGGAAGATGTACACGTAAAACCGCTCTAATCCAGCTGAAACGTCGATATATGCAATAAAAACAGAACTTCTCCCCTTTTCAATATCTTACTCAGTATTTTACCGAGAAACAAATAGTTGATTGAAAATGAAGTATTTAAGGTTAATTTCTAATCAATTATGTGTTTGCATAATTTTTATCGTAAATTTATTGACATAATACCAATAAACTGAAAATTCACAAAAACGTGGAAAAACGGCAAAATATTCGGCCTACTTCGATGATATTTTGCTAAAAACACTTAAAGGAAAAGGGGATATTTAACGTCAAAATATTGCTAAATTCGATGATTTTTAGTACAAAACAAAATGCAAGAAAACTTGCTTAAAATGCAAAATTTGCGAAATTCTGAGATTTGAAAGCCAAATCACATATCGTGAGAAAACATGAAGAATTATCGAAATATTGCTATAAACGAATATATTTAAGTACAATCACAATACATGAAAAACGTGAAAAAAATCGCTATGTTACCAAATATGAGGATTTTAACTTCAAATCAAAAAGCGAGGTTCCATATTATTTCGATCCAAGAAAAGACATATAAAGATGTTGTTTCCAATACAAATGATAAAAATCAATGTGTTTTCATTAAAATACTCTAAAATGTTCCTGATTTTCTGTTTATATTACCGATGGAAGATGTACACGTAAAACCGCTCTAATCCAGCTGAAACGTCGATATATGCAATAAAAACAGAACTTCTCCCCTTTTCAATATCTTACTCAGTATTTTACCGAGAAACAAATAGTTGATTGAAAATGAAGTATTTAAGGTTAATTTCTAATCAATTATGTGTTTGCATCATTTTTATCGTATATTTAATGAATTAATACCAATAAACTGAAAATTCACAAAAACGTAGAAAAACGACAAAATATTCGGCCTAATTCGATGATATTTTGCTAAAATCACTTAAAGGAAAAGAGGATATTAAACGTGAAAATATTGCTAATTTCGATGATTTTTAGTCCAAAACAAAATGCAAGAAAACTTGCTTAAAATGCAAAATTTGCGAAATTCTGAGATTTGAAAGCCAAATCACATATCGTGAGAAAACATGAAGAATTATCGAAATATTGGTATAAATGAATATATTTACGAACAATCACAATACATGAAAAACGTGAAAAAATTCGCTATATTACCAAATTTGAGGATTTTAACTTCAAATCATAAAGCAAGGTTTCGTATTATTTAGATCCTAGAAAAGACATATAATGATGTTGTTTTCAATACAAATGATAAAAATCAATGTGTTTTCATAAGAATTAACTAAAATGTTCCTGATTTTTCGTTTATATTACCAATGGAAGATGTACACGTAAAACCGCTCTAATCCAGCTGAAACGTCGATATATGCAATAAAAACAGAACTTCTCCCCTTTTCAATATCTCACTCAGTATTTTACTGAGAAACAAATAGTTCATTGAAAATGAAGTATTTAAGGGTATTTTCTAATCAATTATGTGTTTGCATAATTTTTATCGTATATTTAATGAATTAATACCAATAAACTGAAAATTCACAAAAACGTGGAAAAACGGCAAAATTTTCGGCCTAATTCGATGATATTTTGCAAAAATCACTTAAAGGAAAAGGGGATATTTAACGTCAAAATATTGCTAAATTCCATGATTTTTAGTACAAAACAAAATGCAAGAAAACTTGCTTAAAATATAAAATTTGAACAATTCTGAGATTTGAAAGCCAAATCACATATCGTGAGAAAACATGAAGAGTTATCATAATATTGGTATAAACGAATATATTTACGTAGAATCACAATACATGAAAATGTGAAAAAAAATCGCTATATTACCAAATTTGAGGATTTTAAAATCAAATCATCGAGCGAGGTTTCGTCTTATTTAGATCATAGAAAAGACATATAAAGATGTTGTTTCCAATACAAATGATAAAAATCAATGTGTTTTCATTAAAATACTCTAAAATGTTCCTGATATTCCGTTGATATTACCGATGGAAGATGTACACGTAAAACCGCTCTAATCCGGCTGAAACGTCGATATATGCAATAAAAACATAACTTCTCCCCTTTTTTCTTAGGGGGGGAGAATCTTACTCAGAATCTTACTTAAAATCTTACTCAGTATTTTAACGAGAAACAAATAGTTGGTAGAAAATGAAGTATTTAATGTTTTTTCTAGTCAATTATGTGTTTGCATCATTTTTATCGTATATATAATGAATTAATACCAATAAACTGAAAATTCACAAGAACGTGGAAAACGGCAAAATATTGCCTAATTCGATGATATTTTGTTTAAATCACATAAAGGAAAAGATGATGACAAACGTCAAAATATTGCTAAATTCGATGATTTTTAGTACAAAACAAAATGCAAGAAAACTTGCTTTAAAATGAATAATTTGCGAAATTCTGAGTTTTGAAGGCCAAATCACATATCGTGAGAAAACATGAAGTAGTATCGAAATATTGGTAAAAACGAATATATTTACCTACAATCACAATACATGAAAAACGTGAAAAAAGTCTCTATATTACCAAATTTGAAGATTTTTACTTCAAATCATAGAGCGAGGTTTCGCATTATTTAGATCCTAGAAAAGACATATAATGATATTGTTTTCAATACAAATGATAAAAATCAATGTGTTTTCATTAGAATTAACTAAAATGTTCCTGATTTTCCGTTTATATTACCGAGGGAAGATGTACACGTAAAACTGCTCTAATCCGGCTGAAACGTCGATATATGCAATAAAAATATAACTTCTCCCCTTTTCAGTATATTACTCAGTATTTTAACGAGAAACAAATAGTTGGTTGAAAATGAAGTATTTAATGTTTTTTCTAGTGAATTATGTGTTTGCATCATTTTTATCGTATATATAATGAATTAATATCTATAAACTGAAAATTCAAAAGAACGTGGAAAACGGCAAAATATTGCCAAATTCGATGATATTTTGTTTAAATCACATAAAGGAAAAGATGATGACAAACGTCAAAATATTGCTAAATTCGATGATTTTTAGTACAAAACAAAATGCAAGAAAACTTGCTTAAAAATAAATAATTTGCGAAATTCTGAGATTGGAAGGCCAAATCACATATCGTGAGAAAACATGAAGTAGTGTCGAAATATTGGTAAAAACAAATACATTTACGTAAAGTGACACTACATGAAAAACGTGAAAAAAGTCTCTATATTAAGAAAATTTGAAGATTTTTACTTCAAATCATAGAGCGAGGTTTCGTATTTTTTTAGATCCTAGAAAAGACATAAAAATGTTGTTTCCAATACAAATGATAAAAATCAATGTGTTTTCATTACAATTAACTAAAATGTTCCCGATTTTCCGTTTATATTACCAATGGAAGATGTACACGTAAAACCGCTCTAATCCGGCCGAAACGTCGATATATGTAATAAAAACAGAACTTCTCCCCTTTTCATCATCTTACTCAGTGTTTTAACGAGAAACAAATAGTTGATTGAAAATGAAGTATTTAAAGTTATTTTCTAATCAATTACGTGTTTGCATCATTTTTATCGTATATATAATGAATTATTAAAAATAAACTGAAAATTCACAAAAACGTGGAAAACGGCAAAACATTGCCAAATTCGATGATATTTTGATTAAATCACAAAAAGGAAAAGGGGGATGACAAACGTCAAAATATTGCTAGATTCGATAAGACATATAAAGATGTTGTTTCCAATACAAATGATAAAAATCAATGTGTTTTAATTAAAATACTCTAAAATGTTCCTGATTTTCTGTTTATATTACCGATGGAAGATGTACACGTAAAACCGCTCTAATCCAGCTGAAACGTCGATATATGCAATAAAAACAGAACTTCTCCCCTTTTCAATATCTTACTCAGTATTTTACTGAGAAACAAATAGTTCATTGAAAATGAAGTATTTAAGGTTATTTTCTAATCAATTATGGGTCTGCATAATTTTTATCGTATATTTAATGAATTAATACCAATAAACTGAAAATTCACAAAAACGTGGAAAAACGGCAAAATATTCGGCCTAATTCGATGATATTTTGCTAAAATCACTTAAAGGAAAAGGGGATATTTAACGTCAAAATATTGCTAAATTCCATGATTTTTAGTACAAAACAAAATGCAAGAAAACTTGCTTAAAATGTAAAATTTGCAAAATTCTGAGATTTGAAAGCCAAATCACATATCGTGAGAAAACATGAAGAGTTATCGTAATATTGGTATAAACGAATATATTTACGAACAATCACAATACATGAAAAACGTGAAAAAAATCGCTATATTACCAAATTTGAGGATTTTAACTACAAATCATAAAGCAAGGTTTCGTATTATTTAGATCCTAGAAAAGACATATAATGTTGTTTTCAATACAAATGATAAAAATCAATGTGTTTTCATAAGAATTAACTAAAATGTTCCTGATTTTCCGTTTATATTACCAATGGAAGATGTACACGTAAAACCGCTCTAATCCAGCTGAAACGTCGATATATGCAATAAAAACAGAACTTCTCCCCTTTTCAATATCTTACTCAGTATTTTACTGAGAAACAAATAGTTCATTGAAAATGAAGTATTTAAGGTTATTTTCTAATCAATTATGTGTTTGCATAATTTTTATCGTATATTTAATGAATTAATACCAATAAACTGAAAATTCACAAAAACGTGGAAAAACAGCAAAATATTCGGCCTAATTCGATGATTTTTTGCTAAAATCACTTAAAGGAAAAGGGGATATTTAACGTCAAAATATTCCTAATTTCCATGATTTTTAGTACAAAACAAAATGCAAGAAAACTTGCTTAAAATGTAAAATTTAAAAAATTCTGAGATTTGAAAGCCAAATCACATATCGTGAGAAAACATGAAGAATTATCGTAATATTGGTATAAACGAATATATTTACGTACAATCACAATACATGAAAAACGTGAAAAAAAATCGATATATTACCAAATTTGAGGATTTTAACTTCAAATCATCTAGCGAGGTTTCGTATTATTTAGATCCTAGAAAAGACATATAAAGATGTCGTTTCCAATACAAATGATAAAAATCAATGTGTTTTCATTAGAGTTAAGTAAAATGTTCCTGATTTTCCGTTTATATTACCAATGGAAGATGTACACGTAAAACCGCTCTAATCCAGCTGAAACGTCGATATATGCAATAAAAACAGAACTTCTCCCCTTATCAATATCTTACTCAGTATTTTACCGAGAAACAAATAGTTCATTGAAAATGAAGTATTTAAGGTTATTTTCTAATCAATTATGTGTTTGCATAATTTTTATCGTATATATAATGAATTAACACCAATAAACTGAAAATTCACAAAAACGTGAAAAAACTGCAAAATATTCGGCCTAATTCGATGATATTTTGCTAATATCACTTAAAGGAAAAGGGGATATTTAACGTCAAAATATTGCTAAATTCGATGATTTTTAGTACAAAACAAAATGAAGAAAACTTGCTTAAAATGCAAAATTTGCGAAATTCTGAGATTTGAAAGCCAAATCATATATCGTGATAAAACATGAAGAATTATCGTAATATTGGTATAAACGAATATATTTACGTACAATCACAATACATGAAAAACGTGAAAAAAATCGCTATATTTCCAAATTTGAGGATTTTAACTTCAAATCATCTAGCGAGGTTTCGTATTATTTAGATCCTAGAAAAGACATATAAAGATGTTGTTTCCAATACAAATGATAGAAATCAATGTGTTTTCATTAGAATTAACTAAAATGTTCCTGATTTTCCGTTTATATTACCAATGGAAGATGTACACGTAAAACCGCTCTAATCCGGCCGAAACGTCGATATATGTAATAAAAACAGAACTCCCCTTTTCATCATCTTACTCAGTGTTTTAACGAGAAACAAATAGTTGATTGAAAATGAAGTATTTAAAGTTATTTTCTAATCAATTACGTGTTTGCATCATTTTTATCGTATATATAATGAATTATTAAAAATAAACTGAAAATTCACAAAAACGTGGAAATCGGCAAAACATTGCCAAATTCGATGATATTTTGATTAAATCACAAAAAGGAAAAGGGGGATGACAAACGTCAAAATATTGCTAGATTCGATAAGACATATAAAGATGTTGTTTCTAATACAAATGATAAAAATCAATGTGTTTTAATTAAAATACTCTAAAATGTTCCTGATTTTCTGTTTATATTACCGATGGAAGATGTACACGTAAAACCGCTCTAATCCAGCTGAAACGTCGATATATGCAATAAAAACAGAACTTCTCCCCTTTTCAATATCTTACTCAGTATTTTACTGAGAAACAAATAGTTCATTGAAAATGAAGTATTTAAGGTTATTTTCTAATCAATTATGGGTCTGCATAATTTTTATCGTATATTTAATGAATTAATACCAATAAACTGAAAATTCACAAAAACGTGGAAAAACGGCAAAATATTCGGCCTAATTCGATGATATTTTGCTAAAATCACTTAAAGGAAAAGGGGATATTTAACGTCAAAATATTGCTAAATTCCATGATTTTTAGTACAAAACAAAATGCAAGAAAACTTGCTTAAAATGTAAAATTTGCAAAATTCTGAGATTTGAAAGCCAAATCACATATCGTGAGAAAACATGAAGAGTTATCGTAATATTGGTATAAACGAATATATTTACGAACAATCACAATACATGAAAAACGTGAAAAAAATCGCTATATTACCAAATTTGAGGATTTTAACTACAAATCATAAAGCAAGGTTTCGTATTATTTAGATCCTAGAAAAGACATATAATGTTGTTTTCAATACAAATGATAAAAATCAATGTGTTTTCATAAGAATTAACTAAAATGTTCCTGATTTTCCGTTTATATTACCAATGGAAGATGTACACGTAAAACCGCTCTAATCCAGCTGAAACGTCGATATATGCAATAAAAACAGAACTTCTCCCCTTTTCAATATCTTACTCAGTATTTTACTGAGAAACAAATAGTTCATTGAAAATGAAGTATTTAAGGTTATTTTCTAATCAATTATGTGTTTGCATAATTTTTATCGTATATTTAATGAATTAATACCAATAAACTGAAAATTCACAAAAACGTGGAAAAACAGCAAAATATTCGGCCTAATTCGATGATTTTTTGCTAAAATCACTTAAAGGAAAAGGGGATATTTAACGTCAAAATATTCCTAATTTCCATGATTTTTAGTACAAAACAAAATGCAAGAAAACTTGCTTAAAATGTAAAATTTAAAAAATTCTGAGATTTGAAAGCCAAATCACATATCGTGAGAAAACATGAAGAATTATCGTAATATTGGTATAAACGAATATATTTACGTACAATCACAATACATGAAAAACGTGAAAAAAAATCGATATATTACCAAATTTGAGGATTTTAACTTCAAATCATCTAGCGAGGTTTCGTATTATTTAGATCCTAGAAAAGACATATAAAGATGTCGTTTCCAATACAAATGATAAAAATCAATGTGTTTTCATTAGAGTTAAGTAAAATGTTCCTGATTTTCCGTTTATATTACCAATGGAAGATGTACACGTAAAACCGCTCTAATCCAGCTGAAACGTCGATATATGCAATAAAAACAGAACTTCTCCCCTTATCAATATCTTACTCAGTATTTTACCGAGAAACAAATAGTTCATTGAAAATGAAGTATTTAAGGTTATTTTCTAATCAATTATGTGTTTGCATAATTTTTATCGTATATTTAATGAATTAACACCAATAAACTGAAAATTCACAAAAACGTGAAAAAACTGCAAAATATTCGGCCTAATTCGATGATATTTTGCTAAAATCACTTAAAGGAAAAGGGGATATTTAACGTCAAAATATTGCTAAATTCGATGATTTTTAGTACAAAACAAAATGAAGAAAACTTGCTTAAAATGCAAAATTTGCGAAATTCTGAGATTTGAAAGCCAAATCATATATCGTGATAAAACATGAAGAATTATCGTAATATTGGTATAAACGAATATATTTACGTACAATCACAATACATGAAAAACGTGAAAAAAATCGCTATATTTCCAAATTTGAGGATTTTAACTTCAAATCATCTAGCGAGGTTTCGTATTATTTAGATCCTAGAAAAGACATATAAAGATGTTGTTTCCAATACAAATGATAGAAATCAATGTGTTTTCATTAGAATTAACTAAAATGTTCCTGATTTTCCGTTTATATTACCAATGGAAGATGTACACGTAAAACCGCTCTAATCCGGCCGAAACGTCGATATATGTAATAAAAACAGAACTTCTCCCCTTTTCATCATCTTACTCAGTGTTTTAACGAGAAACAAATAGTTGATTGAAAATGAAGTATTTAAAGTTATTTTCTAATCAATTACGTGTTTGCATCATTTTTATCGTATATATAATGAATTATTAAAAATAAACTGAAAATTCACAAAAACGTGGAAAACGGCAAAACATTGCCAAATTCGATGATATTTTGATTAAATCACAAAAAGGAAAAGGGGGATGACAAACGTCAAAATATTGCTAGATTCGATAAGACATATAAAGATGTTGTTTCCAATACAAATGATAAAAATCAATGTGTTTTAATTAAAATACTCTAAAATGTTCCTGATTTTCTGTTTATATTACCGATGGAAGATGTACACGTAAAACCGCTCTAATCCAGCTGAAACATCGATATATGCAATAAAAACAGAACTTCTCCCCTTTTCAATATCTTACTCAGTATTTTACCGAGAAACAAATAGTTCATTGAAAATGAAGTATTTAAGGTTATTTTCTAATCAATTATGTGTTTGCATAAATTTTATCGTATATTTAATGAATTAATACAAATAAACTGAAAATTCACAAAAACGTGGAAAAACTGCAAAATATTCGGCCTAATTCGATGATATTTTGCTAAAATCACTTAAAGTAAAAGGGGATATTTAACGTCAAATATTGCTAAATTCGATGATTTTTAGAACAAAACAAAATTAAAGAAAACATGCTTAAAATGCAAAATTTGCGAAATTCTGAGATTTGAAAGCCAAATCACATATCGTGAGAAAACATGAAGAGTTATCGTAATATTGGTATAAACGAATATATTTACGAATAATCACAATACATGAAAAACGTGAAAAAAATCGCTATATTACCAAATGTGAGGATTTTAACTTCAAATCATAAATCGAGGTTCCATATTATTTAGATCCTAGAAAAGACATATAAAGATGTCGTTTCCAATACAAATTGTTAAAATCAATGTTTTCCTTAAAATACTCTAAAATGTTCCTGATTTTCTGTTTATATTACCGATGGAAGATGTACACGTAAAACCGCTCTAATCCAGCTGAAACGTCGATATATGCAATAAAAACAGAACTTCTCCCCTTTTCAATATCTTACTCAGTATTTTACTGAGAAACAAATAGTTCATTGAAAATGAAGTATTTAAGGTTATTTTCTAATCAATTATGGGTCTGCATAATTTTTATCGTATATTTAATGAATTAATACCAATAAACTGAAAATTCACAAAAACGTGGAAAAACGGCCAAATATTCGGCCTAATTCGATGATATTTTGCTAAAATCACTTAAAGGAAAAGGGGATATTTAACGTCAAAATATTGCTAAATTCCATGATTTTTAGTACAAAACAAAATGCAAGAAAACTTGCTTAAAATGTAAAATTTGCAAAATTCTGAGATTTGAAAGCCAAATCACATATCGTGAGAAAACATGAAGAGTTATCGTAATATTGGTATAAACGAATATATTTACGAACAATCACAATACATGAAAAACGTGAAAAAAATCGCTATATTACCAAATTTGAGGATTTTAACTACAAATCATAAAGCAAGGTTTCGTATTATTTAGATCCTAGAAAAGACATATAATGTTGTTTTCAATACAAATGATAAAAATCAATGTGTTTTCATAAGAATTAACTAAAATGTTCCTGATTTTCCGTTTATATTACCAATGGAAGATGTACACGTAAAACCGCTCTAATCCAGCTGAAACGTCGATATATGCAATAAAAACAGAACTTCTCCCCTTTTCAATATCTTACTCAGTATTTTACTGAGAAACAAATAGTTCATTGAAAATGAAGTATTTAAGGTTATTTTCTAATCAATTATGTGTTTGCATAATTTTTATCGTATATTTAATGAATTAATACCAATAAACTGAAAATTCACAAAAACGTGGAAAAACAGCAAAATATTCGGCCTAATTCGATGATTTTTTGCTAAAATCACTTAAAGGAAAAGGGGATATTTAACGTCAAAATATTCCTAATTTCCATGATTTTTAGTACAAAACAAAATGCAAGAAAACTTGCTTAAAATGTAAAATTTAAAAAATTCTGAGATTTGAAAGCCAAATCACATATCGTGAGAAAACATGAAGAATTATCGTAATATTGGTATAAACGAATATATTTACGTACAATCACAATACATGAAAAACGTGAAAAAAAATCGATATATTACCAAATTTGAGGATTTTAACTTCAAATCATCTAGCGAGGTTTCGTATTATTTAGATCCTAGAAAAGACATATAAATATGTCGTTTCCAATACAAATGATAAAAATCAATGTGTTTTCATTAGAGTTAAGTAAAATGTTCCTGATTTTCCGTTTATATTACCAATGGAAGATGTACACGTAAAACCGCTCTAATCCAGCTGAAACGTCGATATATGCAATAAAAACAGAACTTCTCCCCTTATCAATATCTTACTCAGTATTTTACCGAGAAACAAATAGTTCATTGAAAATGAAGTATTTAAGGTTATTTTCTAATCAATTATGTGTTTGCATAATTTTTATCGTATATTTAATGAATTAACACCAATAAACTGAAAATTCACAAAAACGTGAAAAAACTGCAAAATATTCGGCCTAATTCGATGATATTTTGCTAATATCACTTAAAGGAAAAGGGGATATTTAACGTCAAAATATTGCTAAATTCGATGATTTTTAGTACAAAACAAAATGAAGAAAACTTGCTTAAAATGCAAAATTTGCGAAATTCTGAGATTTGAAAGCCAAATCATATATCGTGATAAAACATGAAGAATTATCGTAATATTGGTATAAACGAATATATTTACGTACAATCACAATACATGAAAAACGTGAAAAAAATCGCTATATTTCCAAATTTGAGGATTTTAACTTCAAATCATCTAGCGAGGTTTCGTATTATTTAGATCCTAGAAAAGACATATAAAGATGTTGTTTCCAATACAAATGATAGAAATCAATGTGTTTTCATTAGAATTAACTAAAATGTTCCTGATTTTCCGTTTATATTACCAATGGAAGATGTACACGTAAAACCGCTCTAATCCGGCCGAAACGTCGATATATGTAATAAAAACAGAACTCCCCTTTTCATCATCTTACTCAGTGTTTTAACGAGAAACAAATAGTTGATTGAAAATGAAGTATTTAAAGTTATTTTCTAATCAATTACGTGTTTGCATCATTTTTATCGTATATATAATGAATTATTAAAAATAAACTGAAAATTCACAAAAACGTGGAAATCGGCAAAACATTGCCAAATTCGATGATATTTTGATTAAATCACAAAAAGGAAAAGGGGGATGACAAACGTCAAAATATTGCTAGATTCGATAAGACATATAAAGATGTTGTTTCTAATACAAATGATAAAAATCAATGTGTTTTAATTAAAATACTCTAAAATGTTCCTGATTTTCTGTTTATATTACCGATGGAAGATGTACACGTAAAACCGCTCTAATCCAGCTGAAACGTCGATATATGCAATAAAAACAGAACTTCTCCCCTTTTCAATATCTTACTCAGTATTTTACTGAGAAACAAATAGTTCATTGAAAATGAAGTATTTAAGGTTATTTTCTAATCAATTATGGGTCTGCATAATTTTTAACGTATATTTAATGAATTAATACCAATAAACTGAAAATTCACAAAAACGTGGAAAAACGGCAAAATATTCGGCCTAATTCGATGATATTTTGCTAAAATCACTTAAAGGAAAAGGGGATATTTAACGTCAAAATATTGCTAAATTCCATGATTTTTAGTACAAAACAAAATGCAAGAAAACTTGCTTAAAATGTAAAATTTGCAAAATTCTGAGATTTGAAAGCCAAATCACATATCGTGAGAAAACATGAAGAGTTATCGTAATATTGGTATAAACGAATATATTTACGAACAATCACAATACATGAAAAACGTGAAAAAAATCGCTATATTACCAAATTTGAGGATTTTAACTACAAATCATAAAGCAAGGTTTCGTATTATTTAGATCCTAGAAAAGACATATAATGTTGTTTTCAATACAAATGATAAAAATCAATGTGTTTTCATAAGAATTAACTAAAATGTTCCTGATTTTCCGTTTATATTACCAATGGAAGATGTACACGTAAAACCGCTCTAATCCAGCTGAAACGTCGATATATGCAATAAAAACAGAACTTCTCCCCTTTTCAATATCTTACTCAGTATTTTACTGAGAAACAAATAGTTCATTGAAAATGAAGTATTTAAGGTTATTTTCTAATCAATTATGTGTTTGCATAATTTTTATCGTATATTTAATGAATTAATACCAATAAACTGAAAATTCACAAAAACGTGGAAAAACAGCAAAATATTCGGCCTAATTCGATGATTTTTTGCTAAAATCACTTAAAGGAAAAGGGGATATTTAACGTCAAAATATTCCTAATTTCCATGATTTTTAGTACAAAACAAAATGCAAGAAAACTTGCTTAAAATGTAAAATTTAAAAAATTCTGAGATTTGAAAGCCAAATCACATATCGTGAGAAAACATGAAGAATTATCGTAATATTGGTATAAACGAATATATTTACGTACAATCACAATACATGAAAAACGTGAAAAAAAATCGATATATTACCAAATTTGAGGATTTTAACTTCAAATCATCTAGCGAGGTTTCGTATTATTTAGATCCTAGAAAAGACATATAAAGATGTCGTTTCCAATACAAATGATAAAAATCAATGTGTTTTCATTAGAGTTAAGTAAAATGTTCCTGATTTTCCGTTTATATTACCAATGGAAGATGTACACGTAAAACCGCTCTAATCCAGCTGAAACGTCGATATATGCAATAAAAACAGAACTTCTCCCCTTATCAATATCTTACTCAGTATTTTACCGAGAAACAAATTGTTCATTGAAAATGAAGTATTTAAGGTTATTTTCTAATCAATTATGTGTTTGCATAATTTTTATCGTATATTTAATGAATTAACACCAATAAACTGAAAATTCACAAAAACGTGAAAAAACTGCAAAATATTCGGCCTAATTCGATGATATTTTGCTAAAATCACTTAAAGGAAAAGGGGATATTTAACGTCAAAATATTGCTAAATTCGATGATTTTTAGTACAAAACAAAATGAAGAAAACTTGCTTAAAATGCAAAATTTGCGAAATTCTGAGATTTGAAAGCCAAATCATATATCGTGATAAAACATGAAGAATTATCGTAATATTGGTATAAACGAATATATTTACGTACAATCACAATACATGAAAAACGTGAAAAAAATCGCTATATTTCCAAATTTGAGGATTTTAACTTCAAATCATCTAGCGAGGTTTCGTATTATTTAGATCCTAGAAAAGACATATAAAGATGTTGTTTCCAATACAAATGATAGAAATCAATGTGTTTTCATTAGAATTAACTAAAATGTTCCTGATTTTCCGTTTATATTACCAATGGAAGATGTACACGTAAAACCGCTCTAATCCGGCCGAAACGTCGATATATGTAATAAAAACAGAACTTCTCCCCTTTTCATCATCTTACTCAGTGTTTTAACGAGAAACAAATAGTTGATTGAAAATGAAGTATTTAAAGTTATTTTCTAATCAATTACGTGTTTGCATCATTTTTATCGTATATATAATGAATTATTAAAAATAAACTGAAAATTCACAAAAACGTGGAAAACGGCAAAACATTGCCAAATTCGATGATATTTTGATTAAATCACAAAAAGGAAAAGGGGGATGACAAACGTCAAAATATTGCTAGATTCGATAAGACATATAAAGATGTTGTTTCCAATACAAATGATAAAAATCAATGTGTTTTAATTAAAATACTCTAAAATGTTCCTGATTTTCTGTTTATATTACCGATGGAAGATGTACACGTAAAACCGCTCTAATCCAGCTGAAACGTCGATATATGCAATAAAAACAGAACTTCTCCCCTTTTCAATATCTTACTCAGTATTTTACCGAGAAACAAATAGTTCATTGAAAATGAAGTATTTAAGGTTATTTTCTAATCAATTATGTGTTTGCATAATTTTTATCGTATATTTAATGAATTAATACAAATAAACTGAAAATTCACAAAAACGTGGAAAAACTGCAAAATATTCGGCCTAATTCGATGATATTTTGCTAAAATCACTTAAAGTAAAAGGGGATATTTAACGTCAAATATTGCTAAATTCGATGATTTTTAGAACAAAACAAAATTAAAGAAAACATGCTTAAAATGCAAAATTTGCGAAATTCTGAGATTTGAAAGCCAAATCACATATCGTGAGAAAACATGAAGAGTTATCGTAATATTGGTATAAACGAATATATTTACGAATAATCACAATACATGAAAAACGTGAAAAAAATCGCTATATTACCAAATGTGAGGATTTTAACTTCAAATCATAAATCGAGGTTCCATATTATTTAGATCCTAGAAAAGACATATAAAGATGTCGTTTCCAATACAAATTGTTAAAATCAATGTTTTCCTTAAAATACTCTAAAATGTTCCTGATTTTCTGTTTTTATTACCGATGGAAGATGTACACGTAAAACCGCTCTAATCCAGCTGAAACGTCGATATATGCAATAAAAACAGAACTTCTCCCCTTTTCAATATCTTACTCAGTATTTTAACGAGAAACAAATAGTTGGTTGAAAATGAAGTATTTAATGTTTTTTCTAGTCAATTATGTGTTTGCATCACTTTTATCGTATATATAATGAATTAATATCAATAAACTGAAAATTCAAAAGAACGTGGAAAACGGCAAAATATTGCCAAATTCGATGGTATTTTGTTTAAATCACATAAAGGAAAAGATGATGACAAACGTCAAAATATTGCTAAATTCGATGATTTTTAGTACAAAACAAAATGCAAGAAAACTTGCTTAAAAATAAATAATTTGCGAAATTCTGAGATTTGAAGGCTAAATCACATATCGTGAGAAAACATGAAGTAGTATCGAAATATTGGTAAAAACGAATACATTTACGTAAAGTGACACTACATGAAAAACGTGAAAAAAGTCTCTATATTAAGAAAATTTGAAGATTTTTACTTCAAATCATAGAGCGAGGTTTCGTATTTTTTTAGATCCTAGAAAAGACATAAAAATGTTGTTTCCAATACAAATGATAGAAATCAATGTGTTTTCATTAGAATTAACTAAAATGTTCCCGATTTTCCGTTTATATTACCAATGGAAGATGTACACGTTAAACCGCTCTAATCCAGCTGAAACGTCGATATATGCAATAAAAACAGAACTTCTCCCCTTTTCAATATCTTACTCAGTATTTTACCGAGAAACAAATAGTTCATTGAAAATGAAGTATTTAAGGTTATTTTCTAATCAATTATGTTTTTGCATAATTTTTATCGTATATTTAATGAATTAATACCAATAAATTGAAAATTCACAAAAACGTGGAAAAACTGCAAAATATTCGGCCTAATTCGATGATATTTTGCTAAAATCACTTAAAGGAAAAGGGGATATTTAACGTCAAATATTGCTAAATTCGATGATTTTTAGAACAAAACAAAATGAAAGAAAACTTGCTTAAATGCAAAATTTGCGAAATTCTGAGATTTGAAAGCCAAATCACATATCGTGAGAAAACATGAAGAGTTATCGTAATATTGGTATAAACGAATATATTTACGAATAATCACAATACATGAAAAACGTGAAAAAAATCGCTATATTACCAAATGTGAGGATTTTAACTTCAAATCATAAAGCGAGGTTCCATATTATTTAGATCCTAGAAAAGACATATAAAGATGTCGTTTCCAATACAAATGATAAAAATCAATGTGTTTTCCTTAAAATACTCTAAAATGTTCCTGATTTTCTGTTTTTATTACCGATGGAAGATGTACACGTAAAACCGCTCTAATCCAGCTGAAACGTCGATATATGCAATAAAAACAGAACTTCTCCCCTTCTCAATATCTTACTCAGTATTTTAACGAGAAACAAATAGTTGGTTGAAAATGAAGTATTTAATGTTTTTTCTAGTCAATTATGTGTTTGCATCATTTTTATCGTATTTATAATGAATAAATATCAATAAACTGAAAATTCAAAAGAACGTGGAAAACGGCAAAATATTGTCAAATTCAATGATATTTTGTTTAAATCACATAAAGGAAAAGATGATGACAAACGTCAAAATATTGCTAAATTCGATGATTTTTAGTACAAAACAAAATGCAAGAAAACTTGCTTAAAAATAAATAATTTGCGAAATTCTGAGATTTGAAGGCCAAATCACACATCGTGAGAAAACATGAAGTAGTATCGAAATATTGGTAAAAACGAATACATTTACGTAAAGTGACACGACATGAAAAACGTGAAAAAAGTCTCTATATTAAGAAAATTTGAAGATTTTTACTTCAAATCATAGAGCGAGGTTTCGTATTTTTTTAGATCCTAAAAAAGACATAAAAATGTTGTTTCCAATACAAATGATAAAAATCAATGTGTTTTCATTAGAATTACCTAAAATCTTCCTGATTTTCCGTTTATATTACCAATGGAAGATGTACACGTAAAACCGCTCTAATCCAGCTGAAACGTCGATATATGCAATAAAAATAGAACTTCTCCCCTTTTCAATATCTTACTCAGTATTTTACCGAGAAACAAATAGTTGATTGAAAATGAAGCATTTAAGGTTAATTTCTAATCAATTATGTGCTTGCATAATTTTTATCGTAAATTTATTGACATAATACCAATAAACTGAAAATTCACAAAAACGTGGAAAAACGGCAAAATATTCGGCCTACTTTGATGATATTTTGCTAAAAACACTTAAAGGAAAGGGGGATATTTAACGTCAAAATATTGCTAAATTCGATGATTTTTAGTACAAAACAAAATGCAAGAAACTTGCTTAAAATGCAAAATTTGCGAAATTCTGAGATTTGAAAGCCAAATCACATATCGTGAGAAAACATGAAGAATTATCGAAATATTGGTATAAACGAATATATTTACGTACAATCACAATACATGAAAACGTGAAAAAAATCGCTATGTTACCAAATATGAGGATTTTAACTTCAAATCATAAAGCGAGGTTCCATATTATTTCGATCCTAGAAAAGACATATAAAGATGTTGTTTCCAATACAAATGATAAAAATCAATGTGTTTTCATTAAAATACTCTAAAATGTTCCTGATTTTCTGTTTATATTACCGATGGAAGATGTACACGTAAAACCGCTCTAATCCAGCTGAAACGTCGATATATGCAATAAAAACAGAACTTCTCCCCTTTTCAATATCTTACTTAGTATTTTACCGAGAAACAAATAGTTAATTGAAAATGAAGTATTTAAGGTTAATTTCTAATCAATTATGTGTTTGCATAATTTTTATCGTATATTTAATGAATTAATACCAATAAACTGAAAATTCACAAAAACGTAGAAAAATGACAAAATATTCGGCCTAATTCGATGATACTTTGCTAAAATCACTTAAAGGAAAAGAGGATATTAAACGTGAAAATATTGCTAATTTCGATGATTTTTAGTCCAAAACAAAATGCAAGAAAACTTGCTTAAAATGCAAAATTTGCGAAATTCTGAGATTTGAAAGCCAAATCACATATCGTGAGAAAACATGAAGAATTATCGAAATATTGGTATAAATGAATATATTTACGAACAATCACAATACATGAAAACGTGAAAAAAATCGCTATATTACCAAATTTGAGGATTTTAACTTCAAATTATAAAGCGAGGTTTCGTATTATTTAGATCCTAGAAAAGACATATAATGATGTTGTTTTCAATACAAATGATAAAAATCAATGTGTTTTCATTAGAATTAACTAAAATGTTCCTGATTTTCCGTTTATATTACCGATGGAAGATATACGCGTAAAACTGCTCTAATCCAGCTGAAACGTCGATATATGCAATAAAAATATAACTTCTCCCCTTTTCAATATCTTACTCAGTATTTTACCAAGAAACAAATAGTTGGTTGAAAATGAAGTATTTAAGGTTATTTTCTAATCAATTATGTGTTTGCATAATTTTTATCGTATATTTAATGAATTATTACCAATAAACTGAAAATTCACAAAAACGTGGAAAAACTGCAAAATATTCGGCCTAATTCGATGATATTTTGCTAAAATCACTTAAAGGAAAAGGGGATATTTAACGTCAAATATTGCAAAATTCGATGATTTTTAGAACAAAACAAAATGAAAGAAAACTTGCTTAAAATGCAAAATTTGCGAAATTCTGAGATTTGAAAGCCAAATCACATATCGTGAGAAAACATGAAGAGTTATCGTAATATTGGTATAAACGAATATATTTACGAACAATCACAATACATGAAAAACGTGAAAAAAATCGCTATATTACCAATTGTGATGATTTTAACTTCAAATCATAAAGCTAGGTTCCATATTATTTAGATCCCAGAAAAGACATATAAAGATGTCGTTTCCAATACAAATGATAAAAATCAATGTGTTTTCATTAAAATACTCTAAAATGTTCCTGATTTTCTGTTTTTATTACCGATGGAAGATGTACACGTAAAACCGCTCTAATCCAGCTGAAACGTCGATATATGCAATAAAAATAGAACTTCTCCCCTTTTCAATATCTTACTCAGTATTTTACCGAGAAACAAATAGTTGATTGAAAATGAAGCATTTAAGGTTAATTTCTAATCAATTATGTGTTTGCATAATTTTTATCGTAAATTTATTGACATAATACCAATAAACTGAAAATTCACAAAAACGTGGAAAAACGGCAATATATTCGGCCTAATTCGATGATATTTTGCTAAAAACATTTAAAGGAAAAGGGGATATTTAACGTCAAAATATTGCTAAATTCGATGATTTTTAGTACAAAACAAAATGCAAGAAAACTTGCTTAAAATGCAAAATTTGCGAAATTCTGAGATTTGAAAGCCAAATCACATATCGTGAGAAAACCTGAAGAATTATCGAAATATTGCTATAAACGAATATATTTACGTACAATCACAATACATGAAAAACGTGAAAAAAATCGCTGTTACCAAATGTGAGGATTTTAACTTCAAATCATAAAGCTAGGTTCCATATTATTTAGATCCTAGAAATGACATATAAAGATGTTGTTTCCAATACAAATGATAAAAATCAATGTGTTTTCATTAAAATACTCTAAAATGTTCTTGATTTTCTGTTTATATTTCCGATAGAAGATGTACACGTAAAACCACTCTAATCCAGCTGAAACGTCGATATATGCAATAAAAACAGAACTTCTCCCCCTTTTCAATAACTTACTCAGTATTTTACCGAGAAACAAATAGTTGATTGAAAATGAAGTATTTAAGGTTAATTTCTAATCAATTATGTGTTTGCATAATTTTTATCGTATATTTAATGAATTAATACCAATAAACTGAAAATTCACAAAAACGTGGAAAAACGACAAAATATTCGGCCTAATTCGATGATATTTTGCTAAAATCACTTAAAGGAAAAGAGGATATTAAACGTGAAAATATTGCTAATTTCGATGATTTTTAGTACAAAACAAAATGCAAGAAAACTTGCTTAAAATGCAAAATTTGCGAAATTCTGAGATTTGAAAGCCAAATCACATATCGTGAGAAAATTTAAGAATTATCGAAATATTGGTATAAACGAATATATTTAAGAACAATCACAATACATGAAAAACGTGAAAAAAATCGCTATATTAACAAATTTGAGGATTTTAACTTCAAATCATAAAGCGAGGTTTTGTATTATTTAGATCCTAGAAAAGACATATAATGATGTTGTTTTCAATACAAATGATAAAAATCAATGTGTTTTCATTAGAATTAACTAAAATGTTCCTGATTTTCCGTTTATATTACCGATGGAAGATGTACACGTAAAACTGCTCTAATCCGGCTGAAACGTCGATATATGCAATAAAAACAGAACTTCTCCCCTTTTCAATATCTTACTCAGTATTTTACCGAGAAACAAATAGTTGATTGAAAATGAAGCATTTAAGGTTAATTTCTAATCAATTATGTGTTTGCATAATTTTTATCGTATATTTAATGAATTATTACCAATAAACTGAAAATTCACAAAAACGTGGAAAAATGACAAAATATTCGGCCTAATTCGATGATATTTTGCTAAAATCACTTAAAGGAAAAGAGGATATTAAACGTGAAAATATTGCTAATTTCGATGATTTTTAGTCCAAAACAAAATGCAAGAAAACTTGCTTAAAATGCAAAATTTGCGAAATTCTGAGATTTGAAAGCCAAATCACATATCGTGAGAAAACATGAAGAATTATCGAAATATTGGCATAAATGAATATATTTACGAACAATCACAATACATGAAAACGTGAAAAAAATCGCTATATTACCAAATTTGAAGATTTTAACTTCAAATCATAAAGCAAGGTTTCGTATTATTTAGATCCTAGAAAAGACATATAATTATGTTGTTTTCAATACAAATGATAAAAGCAATGTGTTTTCATAAGAATTAACTAAAATGTTCCTGATTTTCCATTTATATTAACAATGGAAGATGTACACGTAAAACCGCTCTAATCCAGCTGAAACGTCGATATATGCAATAAAAACAGAACTTCTCCCTTTTTCAATATCTTACTCAGTATTTTACTGAGAAACAAATAGTTCATTGAAAATGAAGTATTTAAGGTTATTTTCTAATCAATTATGTGTTTGCATAATTTTTATCGTATATTTAATGAATTAATACCAATAAACTGAAAATTCACAAAAACGTGGAAAAACGGCAAAATATTCGGCCTAATTCGATGATATTTTGCTAAAATCACTTAAAGGAAAAGGGAATATTTAACGTCAAAATATTGCTAAATTCCATGATTTTTAGTACAAAACAAAATGCAAGAAAACTTGCTTAAAATGTAAAATTTGCAAAATTCTGAGATTTGAAAGCCAAATCACATATCGTGAGAAAACATGAAGAGTTATCGTAATATTGGTAAAAACGAATATATTTACGAACAATCACAATACATGAAAAACGTGAAAAAAATCGCTATATTACCAAATTTGAGGATTTTAACTTTAAATCATAAAGCAAGGTTTCGTATTATTTAGATCCTAGAAAAGACATATAATGATGTTGTTTTCAATACAAATGATAAAAATCAATGTGTTTTCATTAAAATACTCTAAAATGTTCCTGATTTTCTGTTTATATTACCGATGGAAGATGTACACGTAAAACCGCTCTAATCCAGCTGAAACGTCGATATATGCAATAAAAACAACTTCTCCCCTTTTCAATATCTCACTCAGTATTTTACCGAGAAACAAATAGTTCATTGAAAATGAAGTATTTAAGGTTTTTTTCTAATCAATTATGTGTTTGCATAATTTTTATCATATATTAAATGAATTAATACCAATGAACTGAAAATTCACAAAAACGTGGAAAAACTGCAAAATATTCGGCCTAATTCGATGATATTTTGCTAAAATCACTTAAAGGAAAAGAGGATATTAAACGTGAAAATATTGCTAATTTCGATGATTTTTAGTCCAAAACAAAATGCAAGAAAACTTGCTTAAAATGCAAAATTTGCGAAATTCTGAGATTTGAGAGCCAAATCACATATCGTGAGAAAACATGAAGAGTTATCGTAATATTGGTATAAACGAATATATTTACGAATAATCACAATACATGAAAAACGTGAAAAAAATCGCTATAATACCAAATTTGAGGATTTTAACTTCAAATCATAAAGCGAGGTTCCATATAATTTTGATCCTAGAAAAGACATATAAAGATGTCGTTTCCAATACAAATGATAAAAATCAATGTGTTTTCATTAAAATACTCTAAAATGTTCCTGATTTTCTGTTTTTATTACCGATGGAAGATGTACACGTAAAACCGCTCTAATCCAGCTGAAACGTCGATATATGCAATAAAAACAGAATTTCTCCCCTTTTCAATATCTTACTCAGTATTTTACCGAGAAACAAATAGTTGATTGAAAATGAAGTATTTAAGGTTAATTTCTAATCAATTATGTGTTTGCATAATTTTTATCGTAAATTTATTGACATAATACCAATAAACTGAAAATTCACAAAAACGTGGAAAAACGGCAAAATATTCGGCCTACTTCGATGATATTTTGCTAAAAACACTTAAAGGAAAAGGGGATATTTAACGTCAAAATATTGCTAAATTCGATGATTTTTAGTACAAAACAAAATGCAAGAAAACTTGCTTAAAATGCAAAATTTGCGAAATTCTGAGATTTGAAAGCCAAATCACATATCGTAAGAAAACATGAAGAATTATCGAAATATTGGTATAAACGAATATATTTACGTACAATCACAATACATGAAAAACGTGAAAAAAATCGCTATGTTACCAAATATGAGGATTTTAACTTCAAATCATAAAGCGAGGTTCCATATTATTTAGATCCTAGAAAAGACATATAAAGATGTTGTTTCCAATACAAATGATAAAAATCAATGTGTTTTCATTAAAATACTCTAAAATGTTCCTGATTTTCTGTTTATATTACCGATGGAAGATGTACACGTAAAACCGCTCTAATCCAGCTGAAACGTCGATATATGCAATAAAAACAGAACTTCTCCCCTTTTCAATATCTTACTCAGTATTTACCGAGAAACAAATAGTTGATTGAAAATGAAGTATTTAAGGTTAATTTCTAATCAATTATGTGTTTGCATAATTTTTATCGTATATTTAATGAATTAATAACAATAAACTGAAAATTCACAAAAACGCAGAAAAACGACAAAATATTCAGCCTAATTCGATGATATTTTGCTAAAATCACTTAAAGGAAAAGAGGATATTAAACGTGAAAATATTGCTAATTTCGATGATTTTTAGTCCAAAACAAAATGCAAGAAAACTTGCTTAAAATGCAAAATTTGCGAAATTCTGAGATTTGAAAGCCAAATCACATATCGTGAGAAAACATGAAGAATTATCGAAATATTGGTATAAATGAATATATTTACGAACAATCACAATACATGAAAAACGTGAAAAAAGTCGCTATATTACCAAATTTGAGGATTTTAACTTCAAATCATAAAGCAAGGTTTCGTATTATTTAGATCCTAGAAAAGACATATAATGATGTTGTTTTCAATACAAATGATAAAAATCAATGTGTTTTCATAAGAATTAACTAAAATGTTCCTGATTTTTCGTTTATATTACCAATGGAAGATGTACACGTAAAACCGCTCTAATCCAGCTGAAACGTCGATATATGCAATAAAAACAGAACTTCTCCCCTTTTCAATATCTTACTCAGTATTTTACTGAGAAACAAATAGTTCATTGAAAATGAAGTATTTAAGGTTATTTTCTAATCAATTATGGGTTTGCATAATTTTTATCGTATATTTAATGAATTAATACCAATAAACTGAAAATTCACAAAAACGTGGAAAAACGGCAAAATATTCGGCCTAATTCGATGATATTTTGCTAAAAACATTTAAAGGAAAAGGGGATATTTAACGTCAAAATATTGCTAAATTCGATGATTTTTAGTACAAAACAAAATGCAAGAAAACTTGCTTAAAATGCAAAATTTGCGAAATTCTGATTTGAAAGCCAAATCACATAACGTGAGAAAACATGAAGAATTATCGAAATATTGGTATAAACGAATATATTTACGCACAATCACAATACATGAAAAACGTGAAAAAAATCGCTGTTACCAAATGTGAGGATTTTAACTTCAAATCATAAAGCGAGGTTCCATATTATTTAGATCCTAGAAAAGACATATAAAGATGTTGTTTCCAATACAAATGATAAAAATCAATGTGTTTTCATTAAAATACTCTAAAATGTTCTTGATTTTCTGTTTATATTTCCGATGGAAGATGTACACGTAAAACCACTCTAATCCAGCTGAAACGTCGATATATGCAATAAAAATAGAACTTCTCCCCTTTTCAATAACTTACTCAGTATTTTACCGAGAAACAAATAGTTGATTGAAAATGAAGTATTTAAGGTTAATTTCTAATCAATTATGTGTTTGCATAATTTTTATCGTATATTTAATGAATTAATACCAATAAACTGAAAATTCACAAAAACGTGGAAAAACGACAAAATATTCGGCCTAATTCGATGATATTTTGCTAAAATCACTTAAAGGAAAAGAGGATATTAAACGTGAAAATATTGCTAATTTCGATGATTTTTAGTACAAAACAAAATGCAAGAAAACTTGCATAAAATGCAAAATTTGCGAAATTCTGAGATTTGAAAGCCAAATCACATATCGTGAGAAAACATGAAGAATTATCGAAATATTGGTATAAACGAATATATTTACGAACAATCACAATACATGAAAAACGTGAAAAAAATCGCTATATTACCAAATTTGAGGATTTTAACTTCAAATCATAAAGCGAAGTTTCGTATTATTTAGATCCTAGAAAAGGCATATAATGATGTTGTTTTCAATACAAATGATAAAAATCAATGTGTTTTCATTAGAATTAACTAAAATGTTCCTGATTTTCCGTTTATATTACCGATAGAAGATGTACACGTAAAACTGCTCTAATCCTGCTGAAACGTCGATATATGCAATAAAAATATAACTTCTCCCCTTTTCAATATCTTACTCAGTATTTTACCGAGAAACAAATAGTTGGTTGAAAATGAAGTATTTAAGGTTATTTTCTAATCAATTATGTGTTTGCGTAATTTTTATCGTATATTTAATGAATAAATACCAATAAACTGAAAATGCACAAAAACGTGGAAAAACTGCAAAATATTCGGCCTAATTCGATGATATTTTGCTAAAATCACTTAAAGGAAAAGGGGATATTTAACGTCAAATATTGCTAAATTCGATGATTTTTAGAACAAAACAAAATGAAAGAAAACTTGCTTAAAATGCAAAATTTGCGAAATTCTGAGATTTGAAAGCCAAATCACATATCGTGAGAAAACATGAAGAGTTATCGTAATATTGGTATAAACGAATATGTTTACGAATAATCACAATACATGAAAAACGTGAAAAAAATCGCTATATTACCAAATGTGAGGATTTTAACTTCAAATCATAAAGCGAGGTTCCATATTATTTAGATCCTAGAAAAGACATATAAAGATGTCGTTTCCAATACAAATGATAAAAATCAATGTGTTTTCCTTAAAATACTCTAAAATGTTCCTGATTTTCTGTTTTTATTACCGATGGAAGATGTACGCGTAATAACGCTCTAATCCAGCTGAAACGTCGATATATGCAATAAAAACAGAACTTCTCTCCTTTTCAATATCTTACTCAGTATTTTAACGAGAAACAAATAGTTGGTTGAAAATGAAGTATTTAATGTTTTTTCTAGTCAATTATGTGTTTGCATCATTTTTATCGTATATATAATGAATTAATATCAATAAACTGAAAATTCAAAAGAACGTGGAAAACGGCAAAATATTGCCAAATTCGATGATATTTTGTTTAAATCACATAGAGGAAAAGATGATGACAAACGTCAAAATATTGCTAAATTCGATGATTTTTAGTACAAAACAAAATGCAAGAAAACTTGCTTAAAGTGCAAAATTTGCGAAATTCTGAGATTTGAAGGCCAAATCACATATCGTGAGAAAACATGAAGAAGTATCGAAATATTGGTAAAAACGAATACATTTACGTAAAGTGACACTACATGAAAAACGTGAAAAAAGTCTCTATATTAAGAAAATTTGAAGATTTTTACTTCAAATCATAGAGCGAGGTTTCGTATTTTTTTAGATCCTAAAAAAAGACATAAAAATGTTGTTTCCAATACAAATGATAAAAATCAATGTGTTTTCATTAGAATTAACTAAAATCTTCCTGATTTTCCGTTTATATTACCAATGGAAGATGTACACGTAAAACCGCTCTAATCTAGCTGTAACGTCGATATATGCAATAAAAACAACTTCTCCCCTTTTCAATATCTTACTCAGTATTTTACCGAGAAACAAATAGTTCATTGAAAATTAAGTATTTAAGGTTATTTTCTAATCAATTATGTGTTTGCATAATTTTTATCGTATATTTAATAAATTAATACCAATAAACTGAAAATTCACAAAAACGTGGAAAAACTGCAAAATATTCGGCCTAATTCGATGATATTTTGCTAAAATCACTTAAAGGAAAAGGGGATAATTAACGTCAAAATATTGCTAAATTCGATGATTTTTAGAACAAAACAAAATGCAAGAAAACTTGCTAAAAATGCAAAATTTGCGAAATTCTGAGATTTGAAAGCCAAATCACATATCGTGAGAAAACATGAAGAATTATCGAAATATTGGTATAAACGAATATATTTACGTACAATTACAATACATGAAAAACGTGAAAAAAATCACTATGTTACCAAATATGAGGATTTTAACTTCAAATCATAAAGCGAGGTTCCATATTATTTCGATCCTAGAAAAGACATATAAAGATGTTGTTTCCAATACAAATGATAAAAATCATTGTGTTTTCATTAAAATACTGTAAAATGTTCCTGATTTTCTGTTTATATTACCGATGGAAGATGTACACGTAAAACCGCTCTAATCCAGCTGAAACGTCGATATATGCAATAAAAACAGAACTTCTCCCCTTTTCAATATCTTACTCAGTATTTTACCGAGAAACAAATTGTTGATTGAAAATGAAGTATTTAAGGTTAATTTCTAATCAATTATGCGTTTGCATAATTTTTATCGTATATTTAATGAATTAATACCAATAAACTGAAAATTCACAAAAACGTGGAAAAACGACAAAATATTCGGCCTAATTCGATGATATTTTGCTAAAATCACTTAAAGGAAAAGAGGATATTAAACGTGAAAATATTGCTAATTTCGATGATTTTTAGTCCAAAACAAAATGCAAGAAAACTTGCTTAAAATGCAAAATTTGCGAAATTCTGAGATTTGAAAGCCAAATCACATATCGTGAGAAAATATGAAGAATTATCGAAATATTGGTATAAATGAATATATTTACGAACAATCACAATACATGAAAAACGTGAAAAAAATCGCTATATTACCAAATTTGAGGATTTTAACTTCAAATCATAAAGCAAGGTTTCGTATTATTTAGATCCTAGAAAAGACATATAATGATGTTGTTTTCAATACAAATGATAAAAATCAATGTGTTTTTATAAGAATTAACTAAAATGTTCCTGATTTTCCGTTTATATTACCAATGGAAGATGTACATATAAAACCGCTCTAATCCAGCTGAAACGTCGATATATGCAATAAAAACAGAACTTCTCCCCTTTTCAATATCTTACTCAATATTTTACTGAGAAACAAATAGTTCATTGAAAATGAAGTATTTAAGGTTATTTTCTAATCAATTATGTGTTTGCATAATTTTTATCGTATATTTAATGAATTAATACCAATAAACTGAAAATTCACAAAAACGTGGAAAAACGGCAAAATATTCGGCCTAATTCGATGATATTTTGCTAAAATCACTTAAAGGAAAAGGGGATATTTAACGTCAAAATATTGCTAAATTCCATGATTTTTAGTACAAAACAAAATGCAAGAAAACTTGCTTAAAATGTAAAATTTGAAAAATTCTGAGATTTGAAAGCCAAATCTCATATCGTGAGAAAACATGAAGAGTTATCGTAATATTGATATAAACGAATATATTTACGTACAATCACAATACATGAAAACGTGAAAAAATATCGCTATAATACCAAATTTGAGGATTTTAACATCAAATCATCGAGCGAGGTTTCATATTATTTAGATCCTAGAAAAGACATATAAAGATGTTGTTTCCAATACAAATGATAAAAATCAATGTGTTTTCATTAAAATACTCTAACATGTTCCTGATATTCCGTTGATATTACCGATGGAAGATGTACACGTAAAACCGCTCTAATCCGGCTGAAACGTTGATATATGCAATAAAAACATAACTTCTCCCCTTTTCAATTTCTTACTCAGTATTTTGACGAAAAACAAATAGTTGGTTGAAAATGAAGTATTAAATGTTTTTTCTAGTCAATTATGTGTTTGCATCAGTTTTATCTTATATATAATGAATTAATACCAATAAACTGAAAATTCACAAGAACGTGGAAAACGGCAAAATATTGCCTATTTCGATGATATTTTGTTTAAATCACATAAAGGAAAAGATGATGACAAACGTCAAAATATTGCTAAATTCGATGATTTTTAGTACAAAACAAAATGCAAGAAAACTTGCTTAAAAATGAATAATTTGCGAAATTCTGAGTTTTGAAGGCCAAATCACATATCGTGAGAAAACATGAAGTAGTATCGAAATATTGGTAAAAACGAATATATTTACGTACAATCACAATACATGAAAAACGTGAAAAAGTCCCTATATTAAGAAAATTTGAAGATTTTTACTTCAAATCATAGAGCGAGGTTTCGTATTTTTTTAGATCCTAGAAAAGACATAAAAATGTTGTTTCCAATACAAATGATAAAAATCAATGTGTTTTCATTACAATTAACTAAAATGTTCCCGATTTTTCCGTTTATATTACCAATGGAAGATGTACACGTTAAACCGCTCTAATCCAGCTGAAACGTCGATATATGCAATAAAAACAGAACTCCCCTTTTCAATATCTTACTTAGTATTTTACCGAGAAACAAATAGTTCATTGAAAATGAAGTATTTAAGGTTATTTTCTAATCAATTATGTGTTTGCATAATTTTTATCGTATATTTAATAAATTAATACCAATAAACTGAAAATTCACAAAAACGTGGAAAAACTGCAAAATATTCGGCCTAATTCGATGATATTTTGCTAAAATCACTTAAAGGAAAAGGGGATAATTAACGTCAAAATATTGCTAAATTCGATGATTTTTAGAACAAAACAAAATGCAAGAAAACTTGCTAAAAATGCAAAATTTGCGAAATTCTGAGATTTGAAAGCCAAATCACATATCGTGAGAAAACATGAAGAATTATCGAAATATTGGTATAAACGAATATATTTACGTACAATTACAATACATGAAAAACGTGAAAAAAATCACTATGTTACCAAATATGAGGATTTTAAATTCAAATCATAAAGCGAGGTTCCATATTATTTCGATCCTAGAAAAGACATATAAAGATGTTGTTTCCAATACAAATGATAAAAATCATTGTGTTTTCATTAAAATACTGTAAAATGTTCCTGATTTTCTGTTTATATTACCGATGGAAGATGTACACGTAAAACCGCTCTAATCCAGCTGAAACGTCGATATATGCAATAAAAACAGAACTTCTCCCCTTTTCAATATCTTACTCAGTATTTTACCGAGAAACAAATTGTTGATTGAAAATGAAGTATTTAAGGTTAATTTCTAATCAATTATGCGTTTGCATAATTTTTATCGTATATTTAATGAATTAATACCAATAAACTGAAAATTCACAAAAACGTGGAAAAACGACAAAATATTCGGCCTAATTCGATGATATTTTGCTAAAATCACTTAAAGGAAAAGAGGATATTAAACGTGAAAATATTGCTAATTTCGATGATTTTTAGTCCAAAACAAAATGCAAGAAAACTTGCTTAAAATGCAAAATTTGCGAAATTCTGAGATTTGAAAGCCAAATCACATATCGTGAGAAAATATGAAGAATTATCGAAATATTGGTATAAATGAATATATTTACGAACAATCACAATACATGAAAAACGTGAAAAAAATCGCTATATTACCAAATTTGAGGATTTTAACTTCAAATCATAAAGCAAGGTTTCGTATTATTTAGATCCTAGAAAAGACATATAATGATGTTGTTTTCAATACAAATGATAAAAATCAATGTGTTTTTATAAGAATTAACTAAAATGTTCCTGATTTTCCGTTTATATTACCAATGGAAGATGTACATATAAAACCGCTCTAATCCAGCTGAAACGTCGATATATGCAATAAAAACAGAACTTCTCCCCTTTTCAATATCTTACTCAATATTTTACTGAGAAACAAATAGTTCATTGAAAATGAAGTATTTAAGGTTATTTTCTAATCAATTATGTGTTTGCATAATTTTTATCGTATATTTAATGAATTAATACCAATAAACTGAAAATTCACAAAAACGTGGAAAAACGGCAAAATATTCGGCCTAATTCGATGATATTTTGCTAAAATCACTTAAAGGAAAAGGGGATATTTAACGTCAAAATATTGCTAAATTCCATGATTTTTAGTACAAAACAAAATGCAAGAAAACTTGCTTAAAATGTAAAATTTGAAAAATTCTGAGATTTGAAAGCCAAATCTCATATCGTGAGAAAACATGAAGAGTTATCGTAATATTGATATAAACGAATATATTTACGTACAATCACAATACATGAAAACGTGAAAAAATATCGCTATAATACCAAATTTGAGGATTTTAACATCAAATCATCGAGCGAGGTTTCATATTATTTAGATCCTAGAAAAGACATATAAAGATGTTGTTTCCAATACAAATGATAAAAATCAATGTGTTTTCATTAAAATACTCTAACATGTTCCTGATATTCCGTTGATATTACCGATGGAAGATGTACACGTAAAACCGCTCTAATCCGGCTGAAACGTTGATATATGCAATAAAAACATAACTTCTCCCCTTTTCAATTTCTTACTCAGTATTTTGACGAAAAACAAATAGTTGGTTGAAAATGAAGTATTAAATGTTTTTTCTAGTCAATTATGTGTTTGCATCAGTTTTATCTTATATATAATGAATTAATACCAATAAACTGAAAATTCACAAGAACGTGGAAAACGGCAAAATATTGCCTATTTCGATGATATTTTGTTTAAATCACATAAAGGAAAAGATGATGACAAACGTCAAAATATTGCTAAATTCGATGATTTTTAGTACAAAACAAAATGCAAGAAAACTTGCTTAAAAATGAATAATTTGCGAAATTCTGAGTTTTGAAGGCCAAATCACATATCGTGAGAAAACATGAAGTAGTATCGAAATATTGGTAAAAACGAATATATTTACGTACAATCACAATACATGAAAAACGTGAAAAAGTCCCTATATTAAGAAAATTTGAAGATTTTTACTTCAAATCATAGAGCGAGGTTTCGTATTTTTTTAGATCCTAGAAAAGACATAAAAATGTTGTTTCCAATACAAATGATAAAAATCAATGTGTTTTCATTACAATTAACTAAAATGTTCCCGATTTTTCCGTTTATATTACCAATGGAAGATGTACACGTTAAACCGCTCTAATCCAGCTGAAACGTCGATATATGCAATAAAAACAGAACTCCCCTTTTCAATATCTTACTTAGTATTTTACCGAGAAACAAATAGTTCATTGAAAATGAAGTATTTAAGGTTATTTTCTAATCAATTATGTGTTTGCATAATTTTTATCGTATATTTAATGAATTAATACCAATAAACTGAAAATTCACAAAAACGTGGAAAAACTGCAAAATATTCGGCCTAATTCGATGATATTTTGCTAAAATCACTTAAAGGAAAAGGGGATATTTAACGTCAAATATTGCTAAATTCGATGATTTTTAGAACTAAACAAAATGCAAGAAAACTTGCTTAAAATGCAAAATTTGCGAAATTCTGAGATTTGAAAGCCAAATCACATATCGTGAGAAAACATGAAGAATTATCGAAATATTGGTATAAACGAATATATTTACGTACAATCACAATACATGAAAAACGTGAAAAAAATCGCTATATTACCAAATGTGAGGATTTTAACTTCAAATCATAAAGCGAAGTTCCATATTATTTAGATCCTAGAAAAGACATATAAAGATGTCGTTTCCAATACAAATGATAAAAATCAATGTGTTTTCATTAAAATACTCTAAAATGTTCCTGATTTTCTGTTTATATTACCGATGGAAGATGTACACGTAAAACCGCTCTAATCCAGCTGAAACGTCGATATATGCAATAAAAACAGAACTTCTCCCCTTTTCAATATCTTACTCAGTGTTTTACCGAGAAACAAATAGTTGATTGAAAATGAAGTATTTAAGGTTAATTTCTAATCAATTATGTGTTTGCATAATTTTTATCGTAAATTTATTGACATAATACCAATAAACTGAAAATTCACAAAAACGTGGAAAAACGGCAAAATATTCGGCCTACTTCGATGATATTTTGCTAAAAACACTTAAAGGAAAAGGGGATTTTTAACGTCAAAATATTGCTAAATTCGATGATTTTTAGTACAAAACAAAATGCAAGAAAACTTGCTTAAATTGCAAAATTTGCGAAATTCTGAGATTTGAAAGCCAAATCACATATCGTGAGAAAACATGAAGAATTATCGAAATATTGCTATAAACGAATATATTTACGTACAATCACAATACATGAAAAACGTGAAAAAAATCGCTATGTTACGAAATATGAGGATTTTAACTTCAAATCATAAAGCGAGGTTCCATATTATTTCGATCCAAGAAAAGACATATAAAGATGTTGTTTCCAATACAAATGATAAAAATCAATGTGTTTTCATTAAAATACTCTAAAATGTTCCTGATTTTCTGTTTATATTACCGATGGAAGATGTACACGTAAAACCGCTCTAATCCAGCTGAAACGTCGATATATGCAATAAAAACAGAACTTCTCCCCTTTTCAATATCTTACTCAGTATTTTACTGAGAAACAAATAGTTCATTGAAAATGAAGTATTTAAGGTTATTTTCTAATCAATTATGGGTTTGCATAATTTTTATCGTATATTTAATGAACTAATACCAATAAACTGAAAATTCACAAAAACGTGGAAAAACGGCAAAATATTCGGCCTAATTCGATGATATTTTGCTAAAATCACTTAAAGGAAAAGGGGATATTTAACGTCAAAAAATTGCTAAATTCCATGATTTTTAGTACAAAACAAAATGCAAGAAAACTTGCTTAAAATGTAAAATTTGCAAAATTCTGAGATTTGAAAGCCAAATCACATATCGTGAGAAAACATGAAGAATTATCGAAATATTGGTATAAATGAATATATTTACTAACAATCACAATACATGAAAAACGTGAAAAAAATCGCTATATTACCAAATTTGAGGATTTTAACTTCAAATCATAAAGCAAGGTTTCGTATTATTTAGATCCTAGAAAAGACATATAATGATTTTGTTTTCAATGCAAATGATAAAAATCAATGTGTTTTCATAAGAATTAACTAAAATGTTCCTGATTTTCGGTTTATATTACCAATGGAAGATGTACACGTAAAACCGCTCTAATCCAGCTGAAACGTCGATATATGCAATAAAAACAGAACTTCTCCCCTTTTCAATATCTTACTCAGTATTTTACCGAGAAACAAATAGTTCATTGAAAATGAAGTATTTAAGGTTATTTTCTAATCAATTATGTGCTTGCATAATTTTTATCGTATATTTCATGAATTAATACCAATAAACTGAAAATTCACAAAAACGTGGAAAAACGGCTAAATATTCGGCCTAATTCGATGATATTTTGCTAAAATCACTTAAAGGAAAAGGGGATATTTAACGTCAAAATATTGCTAAATTCCATGATTTTTAGTACAAAACAAAATGCAAGAAAACTTGCTTAAAATGTAAAATTTGAAAAATTCTGAGATTTGAAAGCCAAATCACATATCGTGAGAAAACATGAAGAGTTATCGTAATATTGGTATAAACGAATATATTTACGTACAATCACAATACATGAAAACGTGAAAAAAAATCGCTATATTACCAAATTTGAGGATTTTAACATGAAATCATCGAGCGAGGTTTCGTGTTATTTAGATCCTAGAAAAGACATATAAAGATGTTGTTTCCAATACAAATGATAAAAATCAATGTGTTTTCATTAAAATACTCTAAAATGTTCCTGATATTCCGTTGATATTACCGATGGAAGATGTACACGTAAAACCGCTCTAATCCGGCTGAAACGTCGATATATGCAATAAAAACAGAACTTCTCCCCTTTTCAATATCTTACTCAGTATTTTACCGAGAAACAAATTGTTGATTGAAAATGAAGTATTTAAGGTTAATTTCTAATCAATTATGCGTTTGCATAATTTTTATCGTATATTTAATGAATTAATACCAATAAACTGAAAATTCACAAAAACGTGGAAAAACGACAAAATATTCAGCCTAATTCGATGATATTTTGCTAAAATCACTTAAAGGAAAAGAGGATATTAAACGTGAAAATATTGCTAATTTCGATGATTTTTAGTCCAAAACAAAATGCAAGAAAACTTGCTTAAAATGCAAAATTTGCGAAATTCTGAGATTTGAAAGCCAAATCACATATCGTGAGAAAATATGAAGAATTATCGAAATATTGGTATAAATGAATATATTTACGAAAAATCACAATACATGAAAAACGTGAAAAAAATCGCTATATTACCAAATTTGAGGATTTTAACTTCAAATCATAAAGCAAGGTTTCGTATTATTTAGATCCTAGAAAAGACATATAATGATGTTGTTTTCAATACAAATGATAAAAATCAATGTGTTTTCATAAGAATTAACTAAAATGTTCCTGATTTTCCGTTTATATTACCAATGGAAGATGTACACATAAAACCGCTCTAATCCAGCTGAAACGTCGATATATGCAATAAAAACAGAACTTCTCCCCTTTTCAATATCTTACTCAATATTTTACTGAGAAACAAATAGTTCATTGAAAATGAAGTATTTAAGGTTATTTTCTAATCAATTATGTGTTTGCATAATTTTTATCGTATATTTAATGAATTAATACCAATAAACTGAAAATTCACAAAAACGTGGAAAAACGGCAAAATATTCGGCCTAATTCGATGATATTTTGCTAAAATCACTTAAAGGAAAAGGGGATATTTAACGTCAAAATATTGCTAAATTCCATGATTTTTAGTACAAAACAAAATGCAAGAAAACTTGCTTAAAATGTAAAATTTGAAAAATTCTGAGATTTGAAAGCCAAATCTCATATCGTGAGAAAACATGAAGAGTTATCGTAATATTGGTATAAACGAATATATTTACGTACAATCACAATACATGAAAACGTGAAAAAATATCGCTATAATACCAAATTTGAGGATTTTAACATCAAATCATCGAGCGAGGTTTCATATTATTTAGATCCTAGAAAAGACACATAAAGATGTTGTTTCCAGTACAAATGATAAAAATCAATGTGTTTTCATTAAAATACTCTAAAATGTTCCTGATATTCCGTTGATATTACCGATGGAAGATGTACACGTAAAACCGCTCTAATCCGGCTGAAACGTTGATATATGCAATAAAAACATAACTTCTCCCCTTTTCAATTTCTTACTCAGTATTTTGACGAAAAACAAATAGTTGGTTGAAAATGAAGTATTTAATGTTTTTTCTAGTCAATTATGTGTTTGCATCATTTTTATCTTATATATAATGAATTAATACCAATAAACTGAAAATTCACAAGAACGTGGAAAACGGCAAAATATTGCCTATTTCGATGATATTTTGTTTAAATCACATAAAGGAAAAGATGATGACAAACGTCAAAATATTGCTAAATTCGATGATTTTTAGTACAAAACGAAATGCAAGAAAACTTGCTTAAAAATGAATAATTTGCGAAATTCTGAGTTTTGAAGGCCAAATCACATATCGTGAGAAAACATGAAGTAGTATCGAAATATTGGTAAAAACGAATATATTTACGTACAATCACAATACATGAAACACGTGAAAAAGTCTCTATATTAAGAAAATTTGAAGATTTTTACTTCAAATCATAGAGCGAGGTTTCGTATTTTTTTAGATCCTAGAAAAGACATAAAAATGTTGTTTCCAATACAAATGATAAAAATCAATGTGTTTTCATTACAATTAACTAAAATGTTCCCGATTTTTCCGTTTATATTACCAATGGAATATGTACACGTTAAACCGCTCTAATCCAGCTGAAACGTCGATATATGCAATAAAAACAGAACTCCCCTTTTCAATATCTTACTTAGTATTTTACCGAGAAACAAATAGTTAATTGAAAATGAAGTATTTAAGGTTATTTTCTAATCAATTATGTGTTTGCATAATTTTTATCGTATATTTAATGAATTAATACCAATAAACTGAAAATTCACAAAAACGTGGAAAAACTGCAAAATATTCGGCCTAATTCGATGATATTTTGCTAAAATCACTTAAAGGAAAAGGGGATATTTAACGTCAAATATTGCTAAATTCGATGATTTTTAGAACAAAAAAAAATGCAAGAAAACTTGCTTAAAGTGCAAAATTTGCGAAATTCTGAGATTTGAAAGCCAAATCACATATCGTGAGAAAACATGAAGAATTATCGAAATATTGGTATAAACGAATATATTTACGTACAATCACAATACATGAAAAACGTGAAAAAAATCGCTATATTACCAAATGTGAGGATTTTAACTTCAAATCATAAATCGAAGTTCCATATTATTTAGATCCTAGAAAAGACATATAAAGATGTCGTTTCCAATACAAATGATAAAAATCAATGTGTTTTCATTAAAATACTCTAAAATGTTCCTGATTTTCTGTTTTTATTACCGATGGAAGATGTACACGTAAAACCGCTCTAATCCAGCTGAAACGTCGATATATGCAATAAAAACAGAACTTCTCCCCTTTTCAATATCTTACTCAGTATTTTACAGAGAAACAAATAGTTGATTGAAAATGAAGTATTTAAGGTTAATTTCTAATCAATTATGTGTTTGCATAATTTTTATCGTAAATTTATTGACATAATACCAATAAACTGAAAATTCACAAAAACGTGGAAAAACGGCAAAATATTCGGCCTACTTCGATGATATTTTGCTAAAAACACTTAAAGGAAAAGGGGATATTTAACGCCAAAATATTGCTAAATTCGATGATTTTTAGTACAAAACAAAATGCAAGAAAACTTGCTTAAAATGGAAAATTTGCGAAATTCTGAGATTTGAAAGCCAAATCACATATCGTGAGAAAACATGAAGAATTATCGAAATATTGCTATAAACGAATATATTTACGTACAATCACATTACATGAAAAACGTGAAAAAAATCGCTATGTTACGAAATATGAGTGTTACGAACCCGGATCCAGCGTCCGTGCCTGGAGCAGTGACAAACACGCCATCTGTGGGTCAGCTCCCGAAACCCCCGCCAAACGAACGACGACACCTAGTGAGGACAGCGTGTACTTTCCTCGAGGACCAGTTTCCAGTCTGGTTCAGCGCTCAACACCGCCGCTCCTGACCTCTGGTGAGGTGGTGCTCCGACGACAGCGCCATCTATGGAGTGGATATGTCGGGCGTTTGTATCTGAGCCTGTGAGTGTGGTGTATTAGTGTCCCGGTTATTAATGACGTGTCTGCTTACAGAGCCGACCTGGGACCACTGTGTTGAAGGTGGAGTCAGTCTACCCGAGGCAGCCAGTCTCCATACTGTGAAGTTTGCTGCAGCTGTTGTGACGTCGTCCCCCCGGAAGAACACTGTGGTGTGTTAAGCCTGCCAGTGGAGTGGCAGTGGAAGGATTTACCCGGGACCGACGGTTGGAGACGATAATCCACTGGGGTATTGAGGACAGGAGGGTGATTGGTGATATCACACGAGACTCCTGTCTAGGGCGTACCCCTTTTATCGTTCGTGGAGTGGCCGTACCAGCCTTGGTGGCTCAGTACCTGCCAGCAGACCTGCTGGACGTGTGGTTGACGGCCTCCACGACGGTGCCCCCAGTGGACCTGTGTTGTGGCTGACCTGTGGCCAGGGTAGGCTCGGCGTTCTCAGAGGACACGTCTTGAGGCCACGAAGAAAGCACCTCGGACTCAGCACCTAGCTTCGAGGATCCATAGTCTCCAGCAGAAGACTACAGAGTTGATCCCCTTTGTAAAGTGTTAATACCCCTCCCCCTTGTGTACTCTTTTATTTTATATATTTAAATGGTGATGGTGTTAATTATAATATTAAGTTCTTAACTTTCTTTCCCTACTCCCTTTTAAGTTACTTGCGTCACGGATCTCATCCCTTGATAGCCTCTACTGGCTTGGGGTCGGATATATATATCTTCCTCTAACGACATCAGAGTAAGAACCCCGTTGCGTCCCGAGAGGGCCGTAACATAATTGGCACTGTAACATACAGTGTCGGTCCCCTTTGTAAAGTGTTAATACCCCTCCCCCTTGTGTACGTTTTACTCTTATATATTTAAATGGTGATGGTTATATTATATTATATTAAGTTCTTACCTTTCTTTCCCTACTCCCTTTAAGTTACTTGCGTCACGGATCGCATCCCTTGATAGCCTCTACTGGCTTGGGGCCGGATATATATCTTCCTCTACCTACATCAGAGTAAGAACCCCGTTGCGTCCCGAGAGGGCCGTAACAATGAGGATTTTAACTTCAAATCATAAAGCGAGGTTCCATATTATTTCGATCCAAGAAAAGACATATAAAGATGTTGTTTCCAATACAAATGATAAAAATCAATGTGTTTTCATTAAAATACTCTAAAATGTTCCTGATTTTCTGTTTATATTACCGATGGAAGATGTACACGTAAAACCGCTCTAATCCAGCTGAAACGTCGATATATGCAATAAAAACAGAACTTCTCCCCTTTTCAATATCTTACTCAGTATTTTACTGAGAAACAAATAGTTCATTGAAAAAAGTATTTAAGGTTATTTTCTAATCAATTATGGGTTTGCATAATTTTTATCGTATATTTAATGAACTAATACCAATAAACTGAAAATTCACAAAAACGTGGAAAAACGGCAAAATATTCGGCCTAATTCGATGATATTTTGCTAAAATCACTTAAAGGAAAAGGGGATATTTAACGTCAAAAAATTGCTAAATTCCATGATTTTTAGTACAAAACAAAATGCAAGAAAACTTGCTTAAAATGTAAAATTTGCAAAATTCTGAGATTTGAAAGCCAAATCACATATCGTGAGAAAACATGAAGAATTATCGAAATATTGGTATAAATGAATATATTTACAAACAATCACAATACATGAAAAACGTGAAAAAAATCGCTATATTACCAAATTTGAGGATTTTAACTTCAAATCATAAAGCAAGGTTTCGTATTATTTAGATCCTAGAAAAGACATATAATGATTTTGTTTTCAATGCAAATGATAAAAATCAATGTGTTTTCATAAGAATTAACTAAAATGTTCCTGATTTTCGGTTTATATTACCAATGGAAGATGTACACGTAAAACCGCTCTAATCCAGCTGAAACGTCGATATATGCAATAAAAACAGAACTTCTCCCCTTTTCAATATCTTACTCAGTATTTTACCGAGAAACAAATAGTTCATTGAAAATGAAGTATTTAAGGTTATTTTCTAATCAATTATGTGTTTGCATAATTTTTATCGTATATTTCATGAATTAATACCAATAAACTGAAAATTCACAAAAACGTGGAAAAACGGCTAAATATTCGGCCTAATTCGATGATATTTTGCTAAAATCACTTAAAGGAAAAGGGGATATTTAACGTCAAAATATTCCTAAATTCCATGATTTTTAGTACAAAACAAAATGCAAGAAAACTTGCTTAAAATGTAAAATTTGAAAAATTCTGAGATTTGAAAGCCAAATCACATATCGTGAGAAAACATGAAGAGTTATCGTAATATTGGTATAAACGAATATATTTACGTACAATCACAATACATGAAAACGTGAAAAAAAATCGCTATATTACCAAATTTGAGGATTTTAACATCAAATCATCGAGCGAGGTTTCGTCTTATTTAGATCCTAGAAAAGACATATAAAGATGTTGTTTCCAATACAAATGATAAAAATCAATGTGTTTTCATTAAAATACTCTAAAATGTTCCTGATATTCCGTTGATATTACCGATGGAAGATGTACACGTAAAACCGCTCTAATCCGGCTGAAACGTCGATATATGCAATAAAAACATAACTTCTCCCCTTTTCAATATCTTACTCAGTATTTTACCGAGAAACAAATAGTTCATTGAAAATGAAGTATTTAAGGTTATTTTCTAATCAATTATGTGTTTGCATAATTTTTATCGTATATTTAATAAATTAATACCAATAAACTGAAAATTCACAAAAACGTGGAAAAACTGCAAAATATTCGGCCTAATTCGATGATATTTTGCTAAAATCACTTAAAGGAAAAGGGGATAATTAACGTCAAAATATTGCTAAATTCGATGATTTTTAGAACAAAACAAAATGCAAGAAAACTTGCTAAAAATGCAAAATTTGCGAAATTCTGAGATTTGAAAGCCAAATCACATATCGTGAGATAACATGAAGAATTATCGAAATATTGGTATAAACGAATATATTTACGTACAATTACAATACATGAAAAACGTGAAAAAAATCACTATGTTACCAAATATGAGGATTTTAACTTCAAATCATAAAGCGAGGTTCCATATTATTTCGATCCTAGAAAAGACATATAAAGATGTTGTTTCCAATACAAATGATAAAAATCAATGTGTTTTCATTAAAATACTCTAAAATGTTCCTGATTTTCTGTTTATATTACCGATGGAAGATGTTCACGTAAAACCGCTCTAATCCAGCTGAAACGTCGATATATGCAATAAATACAGAACTTCTCCCCTTTTCAATATCTTACTCAGTATTTTACCGAGAAACAAATTGTTGGTTGAAAATGAAGTATTTAAGGTTAATTTCTAATCAATTATGCGTTTGCATAATTTTTATCGTATATTTAATGAATTAATACCAATAAACTGAAAATTCACAAAAACGTGGAAAAACGACAAAATATTCGGCCTAATTCGATGATATTTTGCTAAAATCACTTAAAGGAAAAGAGGATATTAAACGTGAAAATATTGCTAATTTCGATGATTTTTAGTCCAAAACAAAATGCAAGAAAACTTGCTTAAAATGCAAAATTTGCGAAATTCTGAGATTTGAAAGCCAAATCACATATCGTGAGAAAATATGAAGAATTATCGAAATATTGGTATAAATGAATATATTTACGAACAATCACAATACATGAAAAACGTGAAAAAAATCGCTATATTACCAAATTTGAGGATTTTAACTTCAAATCATAAAGCAAGGTTTCGTATTATTTAGATCCTAGAAAAGACATATAATGATGTTGTTTTCAATACAAATGATAAAAATCAATGTGTTTTCATAAGAATTAACTAAAATGTTCCTGATTTTCCGTTTATATTACCAATGGAAGATGTACACATAAAACCGCTCTAATCCAGCTGAAACGTCGATATATGCAATAAAAACAGAACTTCTCCCCTTTTCAATATCTTACTCAATATTTTACTGAGAAACAAATAGTTCATTGAAAATGAAGTATTTAAGGTTATTTTCTAATCAATTATGTGTTTGCATAATTTTTATCGTATATTTAATGAATTAATACCAATAAACTGAAAATTCACAAAAACGTGGAAAAACGGCAAAATATTCGGCCTAATTCGATGATATTTTGCTAAAATCACTTAAAGGAAAAGGGGATATTTAACGTCAAAATATTGCTAAATTCCATGATTTTTAGTACAAAACAAAATGCAAGAAAACTTGCTTAAAATGTAAAATTTGAAAAATTCTGAGATTTGAAAGCCAAATCTCATATCGTGAGAAAACATGAAGAGTTATCGTAATATTGGTATAAACGAATATATTTACGTACAATCACAATACATGAAAACGTGAAAAAATATCGCTATAATACCAAATTTGAGGATTTTAACATCAAATCATCGAGCGAGGTTTCATATTATTTAGATCCTAGAAAAGACATATAAAGATGTTGTTTCCAGTACAAATGATAAAAATCAATGTGTTTTCATTAAAATACTCTAAAATGTTCCTGATATTCCGTTGATATTACCGATGGAAGATGTACACGTAAAACCGCTCTAATCCGGCTGAAACGTTGATATATGCAATAAAAACATAACTTCTCCCCTTTTCAATTTCTTACTCAGTATTTTGACGAAAAACAAATAGTTGGTTGAAAATGAAGTATTTAATGTTTTTTCTAGTAAATTATGTGTTTGCATCATTTTTATCTTATATATAATGAATTAATACCAATAAACTGAAAATTCACAAGAACGTGGAAAACGGCAAAATATTGCCTATTTCGATGATATTTTGTTTAAATCACATAAAGGAAAAGATGATGACAAAAGTCAAAATATTGCTAAATTCGATGATTTTTAGTACAAACCGAAATGCAAGAAAACTTGCTTAAAAATGAATAATTTGCGAAATTCTGAGTTTTGAAGGCCAAATCACATATCGTGAGAAAACATGAAGTAGTATCGAAATATTGGTAAAAACGAATATATTTACGTACAATCACAATACATGAAAAACGTGAAAAAGTCTCTATATTAAGAAAATTTGAAGATTTTTACTTCAAATCATAGAGCGAGGTTTCGTATTTTTTTAGATCCTAGAAAAGACATAAAAATGTTGTTTCCAATACAAATGATAAAAATCAATGTGTTTTCATTACAATTAACTAAAATGTTCCCGATTTTTCCGTTTATATTACCAATGGAATATGTACACGTTAAACCGCTCTAATCCAGCTGAAACGTCGATATATGCAATAAAAACAGAACTCCCCTTTTCAATATCTTACTTAGTATTTTACCGAGAAACAAATAGTTCATTGAAAATGAAGTATTTAAGGTTATTTTCTAATCAATTATGTGTTTGCATAATTTTTATCGTATATTTAATGAATTAATACCAATAAACTGAAAATTCACAAAAACGTGGAAAAACTGCAAAATATTCGGCCTAATTCGATGATATTTTGCTAAAATCACTTAAAGGAAAAGGGGATATTTAACGTCAAATATTGCTAAATTCGATGATTTTTAGAACAAAAAAAAATGCAAGAAAACTTGCTTAAAGAGCAAAATTTGCGAAATTCTGAGATTTGAAAGCCAAATCACATATCGTGAGAAAACATGAAGAATTATCGAAATATTGGTATAAACGAATATATTTACGTACAATCACAATACATGAAAAACGAGAAAAAAATCGCTATATTACCAAATGTGAGGATTTTAACTTCAAATCATAAAGCGAAGTTCCATATTATTTAGATCCTAGAAAAGACATATAAAGATGTCGTTTCCAATACAAATGATAAAAATCAATGTGTTTTCATTAAAATACTCTAAAATGTTCCTGATTTTCTGTTTATATTACCGATGGAAGATGTACACGTAAAACCGCTTTAATCCAGCTGAAACGTCGATATATGCAATAAAAACAGAACTTCTCCCCTTTTCAATATCTTACTCAGTGTTTTACCGAGAAACAAATAGATGATTGAAAATGAAGTATTTAAGGTTAATTTCTAATCAATTATGTGTTTGCATAATTTTTATCGTAAATTTATTGACATAATACCAATAAACTGAAAATTCACAAAAACGTGGAAAAACGGCAAAATATTCGGCCTACTTCGATGATATTTTGCTAAAAACACTTAAAGGAAAAGGGGATTTTTAACGTCAAAATATTGCTAAATTCGATGATTTTTAGTACAAAACAAAATGCAAGAAAACTTGCTTAAAATGCAAAATTTGCGAAATTCTGAGATTTGAAAGCCAAATCACATATCGTGAGAAAACATGAAGAATTATCGAAATATTGCTATAAACGAATATATTTACGTACAATCACAATACATGAAAAACGTGAAAAAAAATCGCTATGTTACGAAATATGAGGATTTTAACTTCAAATCATAAAGCGAGGTTCCATATTATTTCGATCCAAGAAAAGACATATAAAGATGTTGTTTCCAATACAAATGATAAAAATCAATGTGTTTTCATTAAAATACTCTAAAATGTTCCTGATTTTCTGTTTATATTACCGATGGAAGATGTACACGTAAAACCGCTCTAATCCAGCTGAAACGTCGATATATGCAATAAAAACAGAACTTCTCCCCTTTTCAATATCTTACTCAGTATTTTACTGAGAAACAAATAGTTCATTGAAAATGAAGTATTTAAGGTTATTTTCTAATCAATTATGGGTTTGCATAATTTTTATCGTATATTTAATGAACTAATACCAATAAACTGAAAATTCACAAAAACGTGGAAAACGGCAAAATATTCGGCCTAATTCGATGATATTTTGCTAAAATCACTTAAAGGAAAAGGGGATATTTAACGTCAAAATATTGCTAAATTCCATGATTTTTAGTACAAAACAAAATGCAAGAAAACTTGCTTAAAATGTAAAATTTGCAAAATTCTGAGATTTGAAAGCCAAATCACATATCGTGAGAAAACATGAAGAATTATCGAAATATTGGTATAAATGAATAAATTTACGAACAATCACAATACATGAAAAACGTGAAAAAAATCGCTATATTACCAAATTTGAGGATTTTAACTTCAAATCATAAAGCAAGGTTTCGTATTATTTAGATCCTAGAAAAGACATATAATGATGTTGTTTTCAATGCAAATGATAAAAATCAATGTGTTTTCATAAGAATTAACTAAAATGTTCCTGATTTTCGGTTTATATTACCAATGGAAGATGTACACGTAAAACCGCTCTAATCCAGCTGAAACGTCGATATATGCAATAAAAACAGAACTTCTCCCCTTTTCAATATCTTACTCAGTATTTTACCGAGAAACAAATAGTTCATTGAAAATGAAGTATTTAAGGTTATTTTCTAATCAATTATGTGTTTGCATAATTTTTATCGTATATTTAATGAATTAATACCAATAAACTGAAAATTCACAAAAACGTGGAAAAACGGCAAAATATTCGGCCTAATTCGATGATATTTTGCTAAAATCACTTAAAGGAAAAGGGGATATTTAACGTCAAAATATTGCTAAATTCCATGATTTTTAGTACAAAACAAAATGCAAGAAAACTTGCTTAAAATGTAAAATTTGAAAAATTCTGAGATTTGAAAGCCAAATCACATATCGTGAGAAAATATGAAGAGTTATCGTAATATTGGTATAAACGAATATATTTACGTACAATCACAATACATGAAAACGTGAAAAAAAATCGCTATATTACCAAATTTGAGGATTTTAACATGAAATCATCGAGCGAGGTTTCGTCTTATTTAGATCCTAGAAAAGACATATAAAGATGTTGTTTCCAATACAAATGATAAAAATCAATGTGTTTTCATTAAAATACTCTAAAATGTTCCTGATATTCCGTTGATATTACCGATGGAAGATGTACACGTAAAACCGCTCTAATCCGGCTGAAACGTCGATATATGCAATAAAAACATAACTTCTCCCCTTTACAATGTCTTACTCAGTATTTTAACGAGAAACAAATAGTTGGTTGAAAATGAAGTATTTAATGTTTTTTCTAGTCAATTATGTGTTTGCATCATTTTTATCGTATATATAATGAATTAATACCAATAAACTGAAAATTCACAAGAACGTGGAAAACGGCAAAATATTGCCTAATGCGATGATATTTTGTTTAAATCACATAAAGGAAAAGATGATGACAAACGTCAAAATATTGCTAAATTCGATGATTTTTTGTACAAAACAAAATGCAAGAAAACTTGCTTAAAAATGAATAATTTGCGAAATTCTGAGTTTTGAAGGCCAAATCACATATCGTGAGAAAACATGAAGTAGTATCGAAATATTGGTAAAAACGAATATATTTACGTACAATCACAATACATGAAAAACGTGAAAAAAAGTCTCTATATTACCAAATTTGAAGATTTTTACTTCAAATCATAGAGCGAGGTTTCGCATTATTTAGATCCTAGAAAAGACATATAATGATGTTGTTTTCAATACAAATGATAAAAATCAATGTGTTTTCATTAGAAATTACTAAAATGTTCCTGATTTTCCGTTTATATTACCGATGGAAGATGTACACGTAAAACTGCTCTAATCCGGCTGAAACGTCGATATATGCAATAAAAATATAACTTCTCCCCTTTTCAATATATTACTCAGTATTTTAACGAGAAACAAATAGTTGGTTGAAAATGAAGTATTTAATGTTTTTTCTAGTCAATTATGTGTTTGCATCATTTTTATCGTATATATATATGAATTAATATCAATAAACTGAAAATTCAAAAGAACGTGGAAAACGGCAAAATATTGCCAAATTCGATGATATTTTGTTTAAATCACATAAAGGAAAAGATGATGACAAACGTCAAAATATTGCTAAATTCGATGATTTTTAGTACAAAACAAAATGCAAGAAAACTTGCTTAAAAATAAATAATTTGCGAAATTCTGAGATGGGAAAGCCAAATCACATATCGTGAGAAAACATGAAGTAGTATCGAAATATTGGTAAAACGAATACATTTACGTAAAGTGACACTACATGAAAAACGTGAAAAAAGTCTCTATATTAAGAAAATTTGAAGATTTTTACTTCAAATCATCGAGCGAGGTTTCGTATTTTTTTAGATCCTAGAAAAGACATAAAAATGTTGTTTCCAATACAAATGATAAAAATCATTGTGTTTTCATTACAATTAACTAAAATGTTCCCGATTTTGCGTTTATATTACCAATGGAAGATGTACACGTTAAACCGCTCTAATCCAGCTGAAACGTCGATATATGCAATAAAAACAGAACTCCCCTTTTCAATATCTTACTCAGTATTTTACCGAGAAACAAATAGTTCATTGAAAATGAAGTATTTAAGGTTATTTTCTAATCAATTATGTGTTTGCATAATTTTTATCGTATATTTAATGAATTAATACCAATAAACTGAAAATTCACAAAAACGTGGAAAAACTGCAAAATATTCGGCCTAATTCGATGATATTTTGCTAAAATCACTTAAAGGAAAAGGGGATATTTAACTTCAAATATTGCTAAATTCGATGATTTTTAGAACAAAACAAAATGCAAGAAAACTTGCTTAAAATGCAAAATTTGCGAAATTCTGAGATTTGAAAGCCAAATCACATATCGTGAGAAAACATGAAGAGTTATCGAAATATTGCTATAAACGAATATATTTACGTACAATCACAATACATGAAAAACGTGAAAAAAATCGCTATGTTACCAAATATGAGGATTTTTACTTCAAATCATAAAGCGAGGTTCCATATTATTTCGATCCAAGAAAAGACATATAAAGAAGTTGTTTCCAATACAAATGATAAAAATCAATGTGTTTTCATTAAAATACTCTAAAATGTTCCTGATTTTCTGTTTATATTACCGATGGAAGATGTACACGTAAAACCGCTCTAATCCAGCTGAAACGACGATATATGCAATAAAAACAGAACTTCTCCCCTTTTCAATATCTTACTCAGTATTTTACCGAGAAACAAATAGTTGATTGAAAATAAAGTATTTAAGGTTAATTTCTAATCAATTATGTGTTTGCATAATTTTTATCGTATATTTAATGAATTAATACCAATAAACTGAAAATTCACAAAAACGTAGAAAAACGACAAAATATTCGGCCTAATTCGATGATATTTTGCTAAAATCACTTAAAGGAAAAGAGGATATTAAACGTGAAAATATTGCTAATTTCGATGATTTTTAGTCCAAAACAAAATGCAAGAAAACTTGCTTAAAATGCAAAATTTGCGAAATTCTGAGATTTGAAAGCCAAATCACATATCGTGAGAAAACATGAAGAATTATCGAAATATTGGTATAAATGAATATATTTACGAACAATCACAATACATGAAAAACGTGAAAAAAATCGCTATATTACCAAATTTGAGGATTTTAACTTCAAATCATAAAGCAAGCTTTCGTATTATTTAGATCCTAGAAAAGACATATAATGATGTTGTTTTCAATACAAATGATAAAAATCAATGTGTTTTCATAAGAATTAACTAAAATGTTCCTGATTTTCCGTTTATATTACCAATGGAAGATGTACACGTAAAACCGCTCAAATCCAGCTGAAACGTCGATATATGCAATAAAAACGGAACTTCTCCCCTTTTCAATATCTTACTCAGTATTTTACCGAGAAACAAATAGTTCATTGAAAATGAAGTATTTAAGGTTATTTTCTAATCAATTATGTGTTTGCATAATTTTTATCGTATATTTAATGAATTAATACCAATAAACTGAAAATTCACAAAAACGTGGAAAAACGGCAAAATATTCGGCCTAATTCGATGACATTTTGCTAAAATCACTTAAAGGAAAAGGGGATATTTAACGTCAAAATATTGCTAAATTCCATGATTTTTAGTACAAAACAAAATGCAAGAAAACTTGCTTAAAATGTAAAATTTGAAAAATTCTGAGATTTGAAAGCCAAATCACATATCGTGAGAAAACATGAAGAGTTATCGTAATATTGGTATAAACGAATATATTTACGTACAATCACAATACATGAAAACGTGAAAAAAAATCGCTATATTACCAAATTTGAGGATTTTAACATCAAATCATCGAGCGAGGTTTCGTCTTATTTAGATCCTAGAAAAGACATATAAAGATGTTGTTTCCAATACAAATTATAAAAATCAATGTGTTTTCATTAAAATACTCTAAAATGTTCCTGATATTCCGTTGATATTACCGATGGAAGATGTACACGTAAAACCGCTCTAATCCGGCTGAAACGTCGATATATGCAATAAAAACATAACTTCTCCCCTTTTCAATATCTTACTCAGTATTTTAACGAGAAACAAATAGTTGGTTGAAAATGAAGTTCTTAATGTTTTTTCTAGTCAATTATGTGTTTGCATCATTTTTATCGTATATATAATGAATTAATACCAATAAACTGAAAATTCACAAGAACGTGGAAAACGGCAAAATATTGCCTAATTCAATTATATTTTGTTTAAATCACATAAAGGAAAAGATGATGACAAACGTCAAAATATTGCTAAATTCGATGATTTTTAGTACAAAACAAAATGCAAGAAAACTTGCTTAAAAATGAATAATTTGCGAAATTCTGAGTTTTGAAGGCCAAATCACATATCGTGAGAAAACATGAAGTAGAATCGAAATATCGGTAAAAACGAATATATTTACGTACAATCACAATACATGAAAAACGTGAAAAAAGTCTCTATATTACCAAATTTGAAGATTTTTACTTCAAATCATAGAGCGAGGTTTCGCATTATTTAGATCCTAGAAAAGACATATAATGATGTTGTTTTCAATACAAATGATAAAAATCAATGTGTTTTCATTAGAATTAACTAAAATGTTCCTGATTTTCCGTTTATATTACCGATGGAAACTGTACACGTAAAACTGCTCTAATCCGGCTGAAACGTCGATATATGCAATAAAAATATAACTTCTCCCCTTTTCAATATATTACTCAGTATTTTAACGAGAAACAAATAGTTGGTTGAAAATGAAGTATTTAATGTTTTTTTCTAGTCAATTATGTGTTTGCATCATTTTTATCGTATATATAATGAATTAATATCAATAAACTGAAAATTCAAAAGAACGTGGAAAACGGCAAAATATTGCCAAATTCGATGATATTTTGTTTAAATCACATAAAGGAAAAGATGATGACAAACGTCAAAATATTGCTAAATTCGATGATTTTTAGTACAAAACAAAATGCAAGAAAACTTGCTTAAAAAAAATAATTTGCGAAATTCTGAGATTGGAAGGCCAAATCACATATCGTGAGAAAACATGAAGTAGTATCGAAATATTGGTAAAAACGAATACATTTACGTAGAGTGACACTACATGAAAAACGTGAAAAAAGTCTCTATATTAAGAAAATTTGAAGATTTTTACTTCAAATCATCGAGCGAGGTTTCGTATTTTTTTAGATCCTAGAAAAGACATAAAAATGTTGTTTCCAATACAAATGATAAAAATCAATGTGTTTTCATTACAATTAACTAAAATGTTCCCGATTTTTCCGTTTATATTACCAATGGAATATGTACACGTTAAACCGCTCTAATCCAGCTGAAACGTCGATATATGCAATAAAAACAGAACTCCCCTTTTCAATATCTTACTTAGTATTTTACCGAGAAACAAATAGTTCATTGAAAATGAAGTATTTAAGGTTATTTTCTAATCAATTATGTGTTTGCATAATTTTTATCGTATATTTAATGAATTAATACCAATAAACTGAAAATTCACAAAAACGTGGAAAAACTGCAAAATATTCGGCCTAATTCGATGATATTTTGCTAAAATCACTTAAAGGAAAAGGGGATATTTAACGTCAAATATTGCTAAATTCGATGATTTTTAGAACAAAAAAAAATGCAAGAAAACTTGCTTAAAGTGCAAAGTTTGCGAAATTCTGAGATTTGAAAGCCAAATCACATATCGTGAGAAAACATGAAGAATTATCGAAATATTGGTATAAACGAATATATTTACGTACAATCACAATACATGAAAAACGAGAAAAAAATCGCTATATTACCAAATGTGAGGATTTTAACTTCAAATCATAAAGCGAAGTTCCATATTATTTAGATCCTAGAAAAGACATATAAAGATGTCGTTTCCAATACAAATGATAAAAATCAATGTGTTTTCATTAAAATACTCTAAAATGTTCCTGATTTTCTGTTTATATTACCGATGAAAGATGTACACGTAAAACCGCTCTAATCCAGCTGAAACGTCGATATATGCAATAAAAACAGAACTTCTCCCCTTTTCAATATCTTACTCAGTGTTTTACCGAGAAACAAATAGATGATTGAAAATGAAGTATTTAAGGTTAATTTCTAATCAATTATGTGTTTGCATAATTTTTATCGTAAATTTATTGACATAATACCAATAAACTGAAAATTCACAAAAACGTGGAAAAACGGCAAAATATTCGGCCTACTTCGATGATATTTTGCTAAAAACACTTAAAGGAAAAGGGGATTTTTAACGTCAAAATATTGCTAAATTCGATGATTTTTAGTACAAAACAAAATGCAAGAAAACTTGCTTAAAATGCAAAATTTGCGAAATTCTGAGATTTGAAAGCCAAATCACATATCGTGAGAAAACATGAAGAATTATCGAAATATTGCTATAAACGAATATATTTACGTACAATCACAATACATGAAAAACGTGAAAAAAAATCGCTATGTTACGAAATATGAGGATTTTAACTTCAAATCATAAAGCGAGGTTCCATATTATTTCGATCCAAGAAAAGACATATAAAGATGTTGTTTCCAATACAAATGATAAAAATCAATGTGTTTTCATTAAAATACTCTAAAATGTTCCTGATTTTCTGTTTATATTACCGATGGAAGATGTACACGTAAAACCGCTCTAATCCAGCTGAAACGTCGATATATGCAATAAAAACAGAACTTCTCCCCTTTTCAAAATCTTACTCAGTATTTTACTGAGAAACAAATAGTTCATTGAAAATGAAGTATTTAAGGTTATTTTCTAATCAATTATGGGTTTGCATAATTTTTATCGTATATTTAATGAACTAATACCAATAAACTGAAAATTCACAAAAACGTGGAAAACGGCAAAATATTCGGCCTAATTCGATGATATTTTGCTAAAATCACTTAAAGGAAAAGGGGATATTTAACGTCAAAATATTGCTAAATTCCATGATTTTTAGTACAAAACAAAATGCAAGAAAACTTGCTTAAAATGTAAAATTTGCAAAATTCTGAGATTTGAAAGCCAAATCACATATCGTGAGAAAACATGAAGAATTATCGAAATATTGGTATAAATGAATAAATTTACGAACAATCACAATACATGAAAAACGTGAAAAAAATCGCTATATTACCAAATTTGAGGATTTTAACTTCAAATCATAAAGCAAGGTTTCGTATTATTTAGATCCTAGAAAAGACATATAATGATGTTGTTTTCAATGCAAATGATAAAAATCAATGTGTTTTCATAAGAATTAACTAAAATGTTCCTGATTTTCGGTTTATATTACCAATGGAAGATGTACACGTAAAACCGCTCTAATCCAGCTGAAACGTCGATATATGCAATAAAAACAGAACTTCTCCCCTTTTCAATATCTTACTCAGTATTTTACCGAGAAACAAATAGTTCATTGAAAATGAAGTATTTAAGGTTATTTTCTAATCAATTATGTGTTTGCATAATTTTTATCGTATATTTAATGAATTAATACCAATAAACTGAAAATTCACAAAAACGTGGAAAACGGCAAAATATTCGGCCTAATTCGATGATATTTTGCTAAAATCACTTAAAGGAAAAGGGGATATTTAACGTCAAAATATTGCTAAATTCCATGATTTTTAGTACAAAACAAAATGCAAGAAAACTTGCTTAAAATGTAAAATTTGAAAAATTCTGAGATTTGAAAGCCAAATCACATATCGTGAGAAAATATGAAGAGTTATCGTAATATTGGTATAAACGAATATATTTACGTACAATCACAATACATGAAAACGTGAAAAAAAATCGCTATATTACCAAATTTGAGGATTTTATCATGAAATCATCGAGCGAGGTTTCGTCTTATTTAGATCCTAGAAAAGACATATAAAGATGTTGTTTCCAATACAAATGATAAAAATCAATGTGTTTTCATTAAAATACTCTAAAATGTTCCTGATATTCCGTTGATATTACCGATGGAAGATGTACACGTAAAACCGCTCTAATCCGGCTGAAACGTCGATATATGCAATAAAAACATAACTTCTCCCCTTTACAATGTCTTACTCAGTATTTTAACGAGAAACAAATAGTTGGTTGAAAATGAAGTATTTAAGGTTATTTTCTAATCAATTATGTGTTTGCATAATTTTTATCGTAAATTTATTGACATAATACCAATAAACTGAAAATTCACAAAAACGTGGAAAAACGGCAAAATATTCGGCCTACTTCGATGATATTTTGCTAAAAACACTTAAAGGAAAAGGGGATTTTTAACGTCAAAATATTGCTAAATTCGATGATTTTTAGAACAAAACAAAATGCAAGAAAACTTGCTTAAAATGCAAAATTTGCGAAATTCTGAGATTTGAAAGCCAAATCACATATCGTGAGAAAACATGAAGAATTATCGAAATATTGCTATAAACGAATATATTTACGTACAATCACAATACATGAAAAACGTGAAAAAAATCGCTATGTTACCAAATATGAGGATTTTAACTTCAAATCATAAAGCGAGGTTCCATATTATTTCGATCCAAGAAAAGACATATAAAGATGTTGTTTCCAATACAAATGATAAAAATCAATGTGTTTTCATTAAAATACTCTAAAATGTTCCTGATTTTTTGTTTATATTACCGATGGAAGATGTACACGTAAAACCGCTCTAATCCAGCTGAAACGTCGATATATGCAATAAAAACAGAACTTCTCCCCTTTTCAATATCTTACTCAGTATTTTACCGAGAAACAAATAGTTGATTGAAAATGAAGTATTTAAGGTTAATTTCTAATCAATTATGTGTTTGCATAATTTTTATCGTATATTTAATGAATTAATACCAATAAACTGAAAATTCACAAAAACGTAGAAAAACGACAAAATATTCGTCCTAATTCGATGATATTTTGCTAAAATCACTTAAAGGAAAAGAGGATATTAAAAGTGAAAATATTGCTAATTTCGATGATTTTTAGTCCAAAACAAAATGCAAGAAAACTTGCTTAAAATGCAAAATTTGCGAAATTCTGAGATTTGAAAGCCAAATCACATATCGTGAGAAAACATGAAGAATTATCGAAATATTGGTATAAATGAATATATTTACGAACAATCACAATACATGAAAAACGTGAAAAAAATCGCTATATTACCAAATTTGAGGATTTTAACTTCAAATCATAAAGCAAGGTTTCGTATTATTTAGATCCTAGAAAAGACATATAATGATGTTGTTTTCAATACAAATGATAAAAATCAATGTGTTTTCATAAGAATTAACTAAAATGTTCCTGATTTTCCGTTGATATTACCGATGGAAGATGTACACGTAAAACCGCTCTAATCCGGCTGAAACGTCGATATATGCAATAAAAACATAACTTCTCCCCTTTTCAATATCTTACTCAGTATTTTAACGAGAAACAAATAGTTGGTTGAAAATGAAGTATTTAATGTTTTTTCTAGTCAATTATGTGTTTGCATCATTTTTATCGTATATATAATGAATTAATACCAATAAACTGAAAATTCACAAGAACGTGGAAAACGGCAAAATATTGCCTAATTCAATGATATTTTGTTTAAATCACATAAAGGAAAAGATGATGACAAACGTCAAAATATTGCTAAATTCGATGATTTTTAGTACAAAACAAAATGCAAGAAAACTTGCTTAAAAATGAATAATTTGCGAAATTCTGAGTTTTGAAGGCCAAATCACATATCGTGAGAAAACATGAAGTAGAATCGAAATATCGGTAAAAACGAATATATTTACGTACAATCACAATACATGAAAAACGTGAAAAAAGTCTCTATATTACCAAATTTGAAGATTTTTACTTCAAATCATAGAGCGAGGTTTCGCATTATTTAGATCCTAGAAAAGACATATAATGATGTTGTTTTCAATACAAATGATAAAAATCAATGTGTTTTCATTAGAATTAACTAAAATGTTCCTGATTTTCCGTTTATATTACCGATGGAAACTGTACACGTAAAACTGCTCTAATCCGTCTGAAACGTCGATATATGCAATAAAAATATAACTTCTCCCCTTTTCAATATATTACTCAGTATTTTAACGAGAAACAAATAGTTGGTTGAAAATGAAGTATTTAATGTTTTTTTCTAGTCAATTATGTGTTTGCATCATTTTTATCGTATATATAATGAATTAATATCAATAAACTGAAAATTCAAAAGAACGTGGAAAACGGCAAAATATTGCCAAATTCGATGATATTTTGTTTAAATCACATAAAGGAAAAGATGATGACAAACGTCAAAATATTGCTAAATTCGATGATTTTTAGTACAAAACAAAATGCAAGAAAACTTGCTTAAAAAAAATAATTTGCGAAATTCTGAGATTGGAAGGCCAAATCACATATCGTGAGAAAACATGAAGTAGTATCGAAATATTGGTAAAAACGAATACATTTACGTAGAGTGACACTACATGAAAAACGTGAAAAAAGTCTCTATATTAAGAAAATTTGAAGATTTTTACTTCAAATCATCGAGCGAGGTTTCGTATTTTTTTAGATCCTAGAAAAGACATAAAAATGTTGTTTCCAATACAAATGATAAAAATCAATGTGTTTTCATTACAATTAACTAAAATGTTCCCGATTTTGCGTTTATATTACCAATGGAAGATGTACACGTTAAACCGCTCTAATCCAGCTGAAACGTCGATATATGCAATAAAAACAGAACTCCCCTTTTCAATATCTTACTCAGTATTTTACCGAGAAACAAATAGTTCATTGAAAATGAAGTATTTAAAGTTATTTTCTTATCAATTATGTGTTTGCATAATTTTTATCGTATATTTAATGAATTAATACCAATAAACTGAAAATTCACAAAAACGTGGAAAAACTGCAAAATATTCGGCCTAATTCGATGATATTTTGCTAAAATCACTTAAAGGAAAAGGGGATATTTAACGTCAAATATTGCTAAATTCGATGATTTTTAGAACAAAACAAAATGCAAGAAAACTTGCTTAAAATGCAAAATTTGCGAAATTCTGAGATTTGAAAGCCAAATCACATATCGTGAGAAAACATGAAGAATTATCGAAATATTGGTATAAATGAATATATTTACGAACAATCACAATACATGAAAAACGTGAAAAAAATCGCTATATTACCAAATTTGAGGATTTTAACTTCAAATCATAAAGCAAGGTTTCGTATTATTTAGATCCTAGAAAAGACATATAATGATGTTGTTTTCAATACAAATGATAAAAATCAATGTGTTTTCATAAGAATTAACTAAAATGTTCCTGATTTTCCGTTTATATTACCAATGGAAGATGTACACGTAAAACCGCTCTAACCCAGCTCAAACGTCGATATATGATATAAAAACAGAACTTCTCCCCTTTTCAATATCTTACTCAGTATTTTACCGAGAAACAAATAGTTCATTGAAAATGAAGTATTTAAGGTTATTTTCTAATCAATTATGTGTTTGCATAATTTTTATCGTATATTTAATGAATTAATACCAATAAACTGAAAATTCACAAAAACGTGGAAAAACGGCAAAATATTCGGCCTAATTCGATGATATTTTGCTAAAATCACTTAAAGGAAAAGGGGATATTTAACGTCAAAATATTGCTAAATTCCATGATTTTTAGTACAAAACAAAATGCAAGAAAACTTGCTTAAAATGTAAAATTTAAAAAATTCTGAGATTTGAAAGCCAAATCACATATCGTGAGAAAACATGAAGAGTTATCGTAATATTGGTATAAACGAATATATTTACGTACAATCACAATACATGAAAACGTGAAAAAAAATCGCTATATTACCAAATTTGAGGATTTTAACATCAAATCATCGAGCGAGGTTTCGTCTTATTTAGATCCTAGAAAAGACATATAAAGATGTTGTTTCCAATACAAATGATAAAAATCAATGTGTTTTCATTAAAATACTCTAAAATGTTCCTGATATTCCGTTGATATTACCGATGGAAGATGTACACGTAAAACCGCTCTAATCCGACTGAAACGTCGATATATGCAATAAAAACATAACTTCTCCCCTTTTCAATATCTTACTCAGTATTTTAACGAGAAACAAATAGTTGGTTGAAAATGAAGTATTTAATGTTTTTTCTAGTCAATTATGTGTTTGCATCATTTTTATCGTATATATAATGAATTAATACCAATAAACTGAAAATTCACAAGAACGTGGAAAACGGCAAAATATTGCCTAATTCGATGATATTTTGTTTAAATCACATAAAGGAAAAGATGATGACAAACGTCAAAATATTGCTAAATTCGATGATTTTTAGTACAAAACAAAATGCAAGAAAACTTGCTTAAAAATGAATAATTTGCGAAATTCTGAGTTTTGAAGGCCAAATCACATATCGTGAGAAAACATGAAGTAGTATCGAAATATTGGTAAAAACGAATATATTTACGTACAATCACAATACATGAAAAACGTGAAAAAAGTCTCTATATTACCAAATTTGAAGATTTTTACTTCAAATCATAGAGCGAGGTTTCGCATTATTTAGATCCTAGAAAAGACATATAATGATGTTGTTTTCAATACAAAAGATAAAAATCAATGTGTTTTCATTAGAATTAACTAAAATGTTCCTGATTTTCCGTTTATATTACCGATGGAAGATGTACACGTAAAACTGCTCTAATCCGGCTGAAACGTCGATATATGCAGTAAAAATATAACTTCTCCCCTTTTCAATATATTACTCAGTATTTTAACGAGAAACAAATAATTGGTTGAAAATGAAGTATTTAATGTTTTTTCTAGTCAATTATATGTTTGCATCATTTTTATCGTATATATAATGAATTAATATCAATAAACTGAAAATTCAAAAGAACGTGGAAAACGGCAAAATATTGCCAAATTCGATGATATTTTGTTTAAATCACATAAAGGAAAAGATGATGACAAACGTCAAAATATTGCTAAATTCGATGATTTTTAGTACAAAACAAAATGCAGGAAAACTTGCTTAAAAATAAATAATTTGCGAAATTCTGAGATTGGAAGGCCAAATCACATATCGTGAGAAAACATGAAGTAGTATCGAAATATTGGTAAAAACGAATACATTTACGTAAAGTGACACTACATGAAAAACGTGAAAAAAGTCTCTATATTAAGAAAATTTGAAGATTTTTACTTCAAATCATAGAGCGAGGTTTCGTATTTTTTTAGATCCTAGAAAAGACATAAAAATGTTGTTTCCTATACAAATGATAAAAATCAATGTGTTTTCATTAGAATTAACTAAAATCTTCCTGATTTTCCGTTTATATTACCAATGGAAGATGTACACGTAAAACCGCTCTAATCCAGCTAAAACCTCGATATATGCAATAAAAACAACTTCTCCCCTTTTCAATATCTTACTCAGTATTTTACCGAGAAACAAATAGTTGATTGAAAATGAAGTATTTAAGGTTAATTTCTAATCAATTATGGGTTTGCATAATTTTTATCGTAAATTTATTGACATAATACCAATAAACTGAAAATTCACAAAAACGTGGAAAAACGGCAAAATATTCGGCTTACTTCGATGATATTTTGCTAAAAACACTTAAAGGAAAAGGGGATATTTAACGTCAAAATATTGATAAATTCGATGATTTTTAGTACAAAACAAAAAGCAAGAAAACTTGCTTAAAAAAAATAATTTGCGAAATTCTGAGATTGGAAGGCCAAATCACATATCGTGAGAAAACATGAAGTAGTATCGAAATATTGGTAAAAACGAATACATTTACGTAGAGTGACACTACATGAAAAACGTGAAAAAAGTCTCTATATTAAGAAAATTTGAAGATTTTTACTTCAAATCATCGAGCGAGGTTTCGTATTTTTTTAGATCCTAGAAAAGACATAAAAATGTTGTTTCCAATACAAATGATAAAAATCAATGTGTTTTCATTACAATTAACTAAAATGTTCCCGATTTTGCGTTTATATTACCAATGGAAGATGTACACGTTAAACCGCTCTAATCCAGCTGAAACGTCGATATATGCAATAAAAACAGAACTCCCCTTTTCAATATCTTACTCAGTATTTTACCGAGAAACAAATAGTTCATTGAAAATGAAGTATTTAAAGTTATTTTCTAATCAATTATGTGTTTGCATAATTTTTATCGTATATTTAATGAATTAATACCAATAAACTGAAAATTCACAAAAACGTGGAAAAACTGCAAAATATTCGGCCTAATTCGATGATATTTTGCTAAAATCACTTAAAGGAAAAGGGGATATTTAACGTCAAATATTGCTAAATTCGATGATTTTTAGAACAAAACAAAATGCAAGAAAATTGCTTAAAATGCAAAATTTGCGAAATTCTGAGATTTGAAAGCCAAATCACATATCGTGAGAAAACATGAAGAATTATCGAAATATTGCTATAAACGAATATATTTACGTACAATCACAATACATGAAAAACGTGAAAAAAATCGCTATGTTACCAAATATGAGGATTTTAACTTCAAATCATAAAGCGAGGTTCCATATTATTTCGATCCAAGAAAAGACATATAAAGATGTTGTTTCCAATACAAATGATAAAAATCAATGTGTTTTCATTAAAATACTCTAAAATGTTCCTGATTTTTTGTTTATATTACCGATGGAAGATGTACACGTAAAACCGCTCTAATCCAGCTGAAACGTCGATATATGCAATAAAAACAGAACTTCTCCCCTTTTCAATATCTTACTCAGTATTTTACCGAGAAACAAATAGTTGATTGAAAATGAAGTATTTAAGGTTAATTTCTAATCAATTATGTGTTTGCATAATTTTTATCGTATATTTAATGAATTAATACCAATAAACTGAAAATTCACAAAAACGTAGAAAAACGACAAAATATTCGTCCTAATTCGATGATATTTTGCTAAAATCACTTAAAGGAAAAGAGGATATTAAAAGTGAAAATATTGCTAATTTCGATGATTTTTAGTCCAAAACAAAATGCAAGAAAACTTGCTTAAAATGCAAAATTTGCGAAATTCTGAGATTTGAAAGCCAAATCACATATCGTGAGAAAACATGAAGAATTATCGAAATATTGGTATAAATGAATATATTTACGAACAATCACAATACATGAAAAACGTGAAAAAAATCGCTATATTACCAAATATGAGGATTTTAACTTCAAATCATAAAGCAAGGTTTCGTATTATTTAGATCCTAGAAAAGACATATAATGATGTTGTTTTCAATACAAATGATAAAAATCAATGTGTTTTCATAAGAATTAACTAAAATGTTCCTGATTTTCCGTTGATATTACCGATGGAAGATGTACACGTAAAACCGCTCTAATCCGGCTGAAACGTCGATATATGCAATAAAAACATAACTTCTCCCCTTTTCAATATCTTACTCAGTATTTTAACGAGAAACAAATAGTTGGTTGAAAATGAAGTATTTAATGTTTTTTCTAGTCTATTATGTGTTTGCATCATTTTTATCGTATATATAATGAATTAATACCAATAAACTGAAAATTCACAAGAACGTGGAAAACGGCAAAATATTGCCTAATTCAATGATATTTTGTTTAAATCACATAAAGGAAAAGATGATGACAAACGTCAAAATATTGCTAAATTCGATGATTTTTAGTACAAAACAAAATGCAAGAAAACTTGCTTAAAAATGAATAATTTGCGAAATTCTGAGTTTTGAAGGCCAAATCACATATCGTGAGAAAACATGAAGTAGAATCGAAATATCGGTAAAAACGAATATATTTACGTACAATCACAATACATGAAAAACGTGAAAAAAGTCTCTATATTACCAAATTTGAAGATTTTTACTTCAAATCATAGAGCGAGGTTTCGCATTATTTAGATCCTAGAAAAGACATATAATGATGTTGTTTTCAATACAAATGATAAAAATCAATGTGTTTTCATTAGAATTAACTAAAATGTTCCTGATTTTCCGTTTATATTACCGATGGAAACTGTACACGTAAAACTGCTCTAATCCGGCTGAAACGTCGATATATGCAATAAAAATATAACTTCTCCCCTTTTCAATATATTACTCAGTATTTTAACGAGAAACAAATAGTTGGTTGAAAATGAAGTATTTAATGTTTTTTTCTAGTCAATTATGTGTTTGCATCATTTTTATCGTATATATAATGAATTAATATCAATAAACTGAAAATTCAAAAGAACGTGGAAAACGGCAAAATATTGCCAAATTCGATGATATTTTGTTTAAATCACATAAAGGAAAAGATGATGACAAACGTCAAAATATTGCTAAATTCGATGATTTTTAGTACAAAACAAAATGCAAGAAAACTTGCTTAAAAAAAATAATTTGCGAAATTCTGAGATTGGAAGGCCAAATCACATATCGTGAGAAAACATGAAGTAGTATCGAAATATTGGTAAAAACGAATACATTTACGTAGAGTGACACTACATGAAAAACGTGAAAAAAGTCTCTATATTAAGAAAATTTGAAGATTTTTACTTCAAATCATCGAGCGAGGTTTCGTATTTTTTTAGATCCTAGAAAAGACATAAAAATGTTGTTTCCAATACAAATGATAAAAATCAATGTGTTTTCATTACAATTAACTAAAATGTTCCCGATTTTGCGTTTATATTACCAATGGAAGATGTACACGTTAAACCGCTCTAATCCAGCTGAAACGTCGATATATGCAATAAAAACAGAACTCCCCTTTTCAATATCTTACTCAGTATTTTACCGAGAAACAAATAGTTCATTGAAAATGAAGTATTTAAAGTTATTTTCTAATCAATTATGTGTTTGCATAATTTTTATCGTATATTTAATGAATTAATACCAATAAACTGAAAATTCACAAAAACGTGGAAAAACTGCAAAATATTCGGCCTAATTCGATGATATTTTGCTAAAATCACTTAAAGGAAAAGGGGATATTTAACGTCAAATATTGCTAAATTCGATGATTTTTAGAACAAAACAAAATGCAAGAAAATTGCTTAAAATGCAAAATTTGCGAAATTCTGAGATTTGAAAGCCAAATCACATATCGTGAGAAAACATGAAGAATTATCGAAATATTGCTATAAACGAATATATTTACGTACAATCACAATACATGAAAAACGTGAAAAAAATCGCTATGTTACCAAATATGAGGATTTTAACTTCAAATCATAAAGCGAGGTTCCATATTATTTCGATCCAAGAAAAGACATATAAAGATGTTGTTTCCAATACAAATGATAAAAATCAATGTGTTTTCATTAAAATACTCTAAAATGTTCCTGATTTTTTGTTTATATTACCGATGGAAGATGTACACGTAAAACCGCTCTAATCCAGCTGAAACGTCGATATATGCAATAAAAACAGAACTTCTCCCCTTTTCAATATCTTACTCAGTATTTTACCGAGAAACAAATAGTTGATTGAAAATGAAGTATTTAAGGTTAATTTCTAATCAATTATGTGTTTGCATAATTTTTATCGTATATTTAATGAATTAATACCAATAAACTGAAAATTCACAAAAACGTAGAAAAACGACAAAATATTCGTCCTAATTCGATGATATTTTGCTAAAATCACTTAAAGGAAAAGAGGATATTAAAAGTGAAAATATTGCTAATTTCGATGATTTTTAGTCCAAAACAAAATGCAAGAAAACTTGCTTAAAATGCAAAATTTGCGAAATTCTGAGATTTGAAAGCCAAATCACATATCGTGAGAAAACATGAAGAATTATCGAAATATTGGTATAAATGAATATATTTACGAACAATCACAATACATGAAAAACGTGAAAAAAATCGCTATATTACCAAATTTGAGGATTTTAACTTCAAATCATAAAGCAAGGTTTCGTATTATTTAGATCCTAGAAAAGACATATAATGATGTTGTTTTCAATACAAATGATAAAAATCAATGTGTTTTCATAAGAATTAACTAAAATGTTCCTGATTTTCCGTTGATATTACCGATGGAAGATGTACACGTAAAACCGCTCTAATCCGGCTGAAACGTCGATATATGCAATAAAAACATAACTTCTCCCCTTTTCAATATCTTACTCAGTATTTTAACGAGAAACAAATAGTTGGTTGAAAATGAAGTATTTAATGTTTTTTCTAGTCAATTATGTGTTTGCATCATTTTTATCGTATATATAATGAATTAATACCAATAAACTGAAAATTCACAAGAACGTGGAAAACGGCAAAATATTGCCTAATTCAATGATATTTTGTTTAAATCACATAAAGGAAAAGATGATGACAAACGTCAAAATATTGCTAAATTCGATGATTTTTAGTACAAAACAAAATGCAAGAAAACTTGCTTAAAAATGAATAATTTGCGAAATTCTGAGTTTTGAAGGCCAAATCACATATCGTGAGAAAACATGAAGTAGAATCGAAATATCGGTAAAAACGAATATATTTACGTACAATCACAATACATGAAAAACGTGAAAAAAGTCTCTATATTACCAAATTTGAAGATTTTTACTTCAAATCATAGAGCGAGGTTTCGCATTATTTAGATCCTAGAAAAGACATATAATGATGTTGTTTTCAATACAAATGATAAAAATCAATGTGTTTTCATTAGAATTAACTAAAATGTTCCTGATTTTCCGTTTATATTACCGATGGAAACTGTACACGTAAAACTGCTCTAATCCGGCTGAAACGTCGATATATGCAATAAAAATATAACTTCTCCCCTTTTCAATATATTACTCAGTATTTTAACGAGAAACAAATAGTTGGTTGAAAATGAAGTATTTAATGTTTTTTTCTAGTCAATTATGTGTTTGCATCATTTTTATCGTATATATAATGAATTAATATCAATAAACTGAAAATTCAAAAGAACGTGGAAAACGGCAAAATATTGCCAAATTCGATGATATTTTGTTTAAATCACATAAAGGAAAAGATGATGACAAACGTCAAAATATTGCTAAATTCGATGATTTTTAGTACAAAACAAAATGCAAGAAAACTTGCTTAAAAAAAATAATTTGCGAAATTCTGAGATTGGAAGGCCAAATCACATATCGTGAGAAAACATGAAGTAGTATCGAAATATTGGTAAAAACGAATACATTTACGTAGAGTGACACTACATGAAAAACGTGAAAAAAGTCTCTATATTAAGAAAATTTGAAGATTTTTACTTCAAATCATCGAGCGAGGTTTCGTATTTTTTTAGATCCTAGAAAAGACATAAAAATGTTGTTTCCAATACAAATGATAAAAATCAATGTGTTTTCATTACAATTAACTAAAATGTTCCCGATTTTGCGTTTATATTACCAATGGAAGATGTACACGTTAAACCGCTCTAATCCAGCTGAAACGTCGATATATGCAATAAAAACAGAACTCCCCTTTTCAATATCTTACTCAGTATTTTACCGAGAAACAAATAGTTCATTGAAAATGAAGTATTTAAAGTTATTTTCTAATCAATTATGTGTTTGCATAATTTTTATCGTATATTTAATGAATTAATACCAATAAACTGAAAATTCACAAAAACGTGGAAAAACTGCAAAATATTCGGCCTAATTCGATGATATTTTGCTAAAATCACTTAAAGGAAAAGGGGATATTTAACGTCAAATATTGCTAAATTCGATGATTTTTAGAACAAAACAAAATGCAAGAAAACTTGCTTAAAATGCAAAATTTGCGAAATTCTGAGATTTGAAAGCCAAATCACATATCGTGAGAAAACATGAAGAATTATCGAAATATTGGTATAAATGAATATATTTACGAACAATCACAATACATGAAAAACGTGAAAAAAAATCGCTATATTACCAAATTTGAGGATTTTAACTTCAAATCATAAAGCAAGGTTTCGTATTATTTAGATCCTAGAAAAGACATATAATGATGTTGTTTTCAATACAAATGATAAAAATCAATGTGTTTTCATAAGAATTAACTAAAATGTTCCTGATTTTCCGTTTATATTACCAATGGAAGATGTACACGTAAAACCGCTCTAACCCAGCTCAAACGTCGATATATGATATAAAAACAGAACTTCTCCCCTTTTCAATATCTTACTCAGTATTTTACCGAGAAACAAATAGTTCATTGAAAATGAAGTATTTAAGGTTATTTTCTAATCAATTATGTGTTTGCATAATTTTTATCGTATATTTAATGAATTAATACCAATAAACTGAAAATTCACAAAAACGTGGAAAAACGGCAAAATATTCGGCCTAATTCGATGATATTTTGCTAAAATCACTTAAAGGAAAAGGGGATATTTAACGTCAAAATATTGCTAAATTCCATGATTTTTAGTACAAAACAAAATGCAAGAAAACTTGCTTAAAATGTAAAATTTAAAAAATTCTGAGATTTGAAAGCCAAATCACATATCGTGAGAAAACATGAAGAGTTATCGTAATATTGGTATAAACGAATATATTTACGTACAATCACAATACATGAAAACGTGAAAAAAATCGCTATATTACCAAATTTGAGGATTTTAACATCAAATCATCGAGCGAGGTTTCGTCTTATTTAGATCCTAGAAAAGACATATAAAGATGTTGTTTCCAATACAAATGATAAAAATCAATGTGTTTTCATTAAAATACTCTAAAATGTTCCTGATATTCCGTTGATATTACCGATGGAAGATGTACACGTAAAACCGCTCTAATCCGACTGAAACGTCGATATATGCAATAAAAACATAACTTCTCCCCTTTTCAATATCTTACTCAGTATTTTAACGAGAAACAAATAGTTGGTTGAAAATGAAGTATTTAATGTTTTTTCTAGTCAATTATGTGTTTGCATCATTTTTATCGTATATATAATGAATTAATACCAATAAACTGAAAATTCACAAGAACGTGGAAAACGGCAAAATATTGCCTAATTCGATGATATTTTGTTTAAATCACATAAAGGAAAAGATGATGACAAACGTCAAAATATTGCTAAATTCGATGATTTTTAGTACAAAACAAAATGCAAGAAAACTTGCTTAAAAATGAATAATTTGCGAAATTCTGAGTTTTGAAGGCCAAATCACATATCGTGAGAAAACATGAAGTAGTATCGAAATATTGGTAAAAACGAATATATTTACGTACAATCACAATACATGAAAAACGTGAAAAAAGTCTCTATATTACCAAATTTGAAGATTTTTACTTCAAATCATAGAGCGAGGTTTCGCATTATTTAGATCCTAGAAAAGACATATAATGATGTTGTTTTCAATACAAAAGATAAAAATCAATGTGTTTTCATTAGAATTAACTAAAATGTTCCTGATTTTCCGTTTATATTACCGATGGAAGATGTACACGTAAAACTGCTCTAATCCGGCTGAAACGTCGATATATGCAGTAAAAATATAACTTCTCCCCTTTTCAATATATTACTCAGTATTTTAACGAGAAACAAATAGTTGGTTGAAAATGAAGTATTTAATGTTTTTTCTAGTCAATTATATGTTTGCATCATTTTTATCGTATATATAATGAATTATTATCAATAAACTGAAAATTCAAAAGAACGTGGAAAACGGCAAAATATTGCCAAATTCGATGATATTTTGTTTAAATCACATAAAGGAAAAGATGATGACAAACGTCAAAATATTGCTAAATTCGATGATTTTTAGTACAAAACAAAATGCAGGAAAACTTGCTTAAAAATAAATAATTTGCGAAATTCTGAGATTGGAAGGCCAAATCACATATCGTGAGAAAACATGAAGTAGTATCGAAATATTGGTAAAAACGAATACATTTACGTAAAGTGACACTACATGAAAAACGTGAAAAAAGTCTCTATATTAAGAAAATTTGAAGATTTTTACTTCAAATCATTGAGCGAGGTTTCGTATTTTTTTAGATCCTAGAAAAGACATAAAAATGTTGTTTCCTATACAAATGATAAAAATCAATGTGTTTTCATTAGAATTAACTAAAATCTTCCTGATTTTCCGTTTATATTACCAATGGAAGATGTACACGTAAAACCGCTCTAATCCAGCTGAAACGTCGATATATGCAGTAAAAATATAACTTCTCCCCTTTTCAATATCTTACTCAGTATTTTACCGAGAAACAAATAGTTGATTGAAAATGAAGTATTTAAGGTTAATTTCTAATCAATTATGTGTTTGCATAATTTTTATCGTAAATTTATTGACATAATACCAATAAACTGAAAATTCACAAAAACGTGGAAAAACGGCAAAATATTCGGCTTACTTCGATGATATTTTGCTAAAAACACTTAAAGGAAAAGGGGATATTTAACGTCAAAATATTGATAAATTCGATGATTTTTAGTACAAAACAAAATGCAAGAAAACTTGCTTAAAATGCAAAATTTGCGAAATTCTGAGATTTGAAAGCCAAATCACATATCGTGAGAAAACATGAAGAATTATCGAAATATTGGTATAAACGAATATATTTACGTACAATCACAATACATGAAAAACGTGAAAAAAATCGCTATGTTACCAAATATGAGGATTTTTACTTCAAATCATAAAGCGAGGTTCCATATTATTTAGATCCTAGAAAAGACATATAAAGATGTTGTTTCCAATACAAATGATAAAAATCAATGTGTTTTCATTAAAATACTCTAAAATGTTCCTGATTTTCTGTTTATATTACCGATGGAAGATGTACACGTAAAACCGCTCTAATCCAGCTGAAACGTCGATATATGCAATAAAAACAGAACTTCTCCCCTTTTCAATATCTTACTCAGTATTTTACCGAGAAACAAATAGTTGATTGAAAATGAAGTATTTAAGGTTAATTTCTAATCAATTATGTGTTTGCATAATTTTTATCGTAAATTTATTGACATAATACCAATAAACTGAAAATTCACATAAACGTGGAAAAACGGCAAAATATTCGGCCTACTTCGATGATATTTTGCTAAAAACACTTAAAGGAAAAGGGGATATTTAACGTCAAAATATTGCTAAATTCGATGATTTTTAGTACAAAACAAAATGCAAGAAAACTTGCTTAAAATGCAAAATTTGCGAAATTCTGAGATATAAAAGCCAAATCACATATCGTGAGAAAACATGAAGAATTATCGAAATATTGGTATAAACGAATATATTTACGTACAATCACAATACATGAAAAACGTGAAAAAAATCACTATGTTACCAAATATGAGGATTTTAACTTCAAATCATAAAGCGAGGTTCCATATTATTTCGATCCTAGAAATGACATATAAAGATGTTGTTTCCAATACAAATGATAAAAATCAATGTGTTTTCATTAAAATACTCTAAAATGTTCCTGATTTACTGTTTATATTACCGATGGAAGATGTACACGTAAAACCGCTCTAATCCAGCTGAAACGTCGATATATGCAATAAAAACCGAACTTCTCCCCTTTTCAATATCTTACTCAGTATTTTACCGAGAAACAAATAGTTGATTGAAAATGAAGTATTTAAGGTTAATTTCTAATCAATTATGTGTTTGCATAATTTTTATCGTAAATTTATTGACATAATACCCATAAACTGAAAATTTACAAAAACGTGGAAAAACGGCAAAATATTAGCTTACTTCGATGATATTTTGCTAAAAACACTTAAAGGAAAAGGGGATATTTAACGTCAAAATATTGATAAATTCGATGATTTTTAGTACAAAACAAAATGCAAGAAAACTTGCTTAAAATGCAAAATTTGCGAAATTCTGAGATTTGAAAGCCAAATCACATATCGTGAGAAAACATGAAGAATTATCGAAATATTGGTATAAACGAATATATTTACGTACAATCACAATACATGAAAAACGTGAAAAAAATCGCTATATTACCAAATGTGAGGATTTTAACTTCAAATCATAAATCGAAGTTCCATATTATTTAGATCCTAGAAAAGACATATAAAGATGTCGTTTCCAATACAAATGATAAAAATCAATGTGTTTTCATTAAAATACTCTAAAATGTTTTTGATTTTCTGTTTTTATTACCGATGGAAGATGTACACGTAAAACCGCTCTAATCCAGCTGAAACGTCGATATATGCAATAAAAAAAGAACTTCTCCCCTTTTCAATATCTTACTCAGTATTTTACCGAGAAACAAATAGTTGATTGAAAATGAAGTATTTAAGGTTAATTTCTAATCAATTATGTGTTTGCATAATTTTTATCGTAAATTTATTGACATAATACCAATAAACTGAAAATTCACAAAAACGTGGATAAACGGCAAAATATTCGGCCTACTTCGATGATATTTTGCTAAAAACACTTAAAGGAAAAGGGGATATTTAACGTCAAAATATTGCTAAATTCGATGATTTTTAGTACAAAACAAACTGCAAGAAAACTTGCTTAAAATGCAAAATTTGCGAAATTCTGAGATTTGAAAGCGAAATCACATATCGTGAGAAAACATGAAGAATTATCGAAATATTGGTATAAACGAATATATTTACGTACAATCACAATACATGAAAAACATGAAAAAAATCGCTATGTTACCAAATATGAGGATTTTAACTTCAAATCATAAAGCGAGGTTCCATATTATTTAGATCCTAGAAAAGACATATAAAGATGTTGTTTCCAATACAAATGATAAAAATCAATGTTTTTTCATTAAAATACTCTAAAATGTTCCTGATTTTCTGTTTATATTACCGATGGAAGATGTACACATAAAACCGCTCTAATCCAGCTGAAACGTCGATATATGCAATAAAAAGAGAACTTCTCCCCATTTCAATATCTTACTCAGTATTTTACCGAGAAACAAATAGTTGATTGAAAATGAAGTATTTAAGGTTAATTTCTAATCAATTATGTGTTTGCATAATTTTTATCGTATATTTATTGAATTAATACCAATAAACTGAAAATTCACAAAACGTGGAAAAACGGCAAAATATTCGGCCTAATTCGATGATATTTTGCTAAAATCACTTAAAGGAAAAGGGGATATTTAACGTCAAAATATTGCTAAATTCCATGATTTTTAGTACAAAACAAAATGCAAGAAAACTTGCTTAAAATGCAAAATTTGCAAAATTCTGAGATTTGAAAGCCAAATCACATATCGTGAGAAAACATGAAGAGTTATCGTAATATTGGTATAAACGAATATATTTACGTACAATCACAATACATGAAAAACGTGAAAAAAATTCGCTATATTACCAAATTTGAGGATTTTAACATCAAATCATCGAGCGAGGTTTCGTCTTATTTAGATCCTAGAAAAGACATATAAAGATGTTGTTTCCAATACAAATGATAAAAATCAATGTGTTTTCATTAAAATACTCTAAAATGTTCCTGATATTCCGTTGATATTACCGATGGAAGATGTACACGTAAAACCGCTCTAATCCGGCTGAAACTTCGATATATGCAATAAAAACATAACTTCTCCCCTTTTCAATATCTTACTCAGTATTTTAACGAGAAACAAATAGTTGGTTGAAAATGAAGTATTTAATTATTTTTCTAGTCAATTATGTGTTTGCATCATTTTCATCGTATATATAATGAATTAATACCAATAAACTGTAAATTCACAAGAACGTGGAAAACGGCAAAATATTGCCTAATTCGATGATATTTTGTTTAAATCACATAAAGGAAAAGATGATGACAAACGTCAAAATATTGCTAAATTCGATGATTTTTAGTACAAAACAAAATGCAAGAAAACTTGCTTAAGAATGAATATTTTGCGAAATTCTGAGATTTGAAGGCCAAATCACATATCGTGAGAAAACATGAAGTAGTATCGAAATATTGGTAAAAACGAATACATTTACGTAAAGTGACACTACATGAAAAACGTGAAAAAAGTCTCTATATTACCAAATTTGAAGATTTTTACTTCAAATCATAGAGCGAGGTTTCGTATTTTTTAGATCCTAGAAAAGACATAAAAATGTTGTTTCCAATACAAACGATAAAAATCAATGTGTTTTCATTAGAATTAACTAAAATGTTCCGATTTTCCGTTTATATTACCAATGGAAGATGTACCACGTTTAAACCGCTCTAATCCAGCTGAAACGTCGATATATGCAATAAAAACAGAACTTCTCCCCTTTTCAATATCTTACTCA